>NC_133553.1:64575491-65187221 GCF_048773025.1 Camelus bactrianus
GCCTAGCATGCATGAGGTCCTGGGTTCAATTCCCATTAAAAAATTAATTAATTTAAAAAATATTTGTTAAATCTGAGTGGTGAATAGCTGGGTGTATTATATTATTCTCTGCATTTTTCTCTTTGAAATATATATTTTAAAAAAGTCACTTGAAAGAAAGAGGCTGGCTTCTAGGCCAGTGAAATATGAACCTGTTGAGGTGAATTAACAGGTCTAAAGGAAGAAAATCTTCCGTTAGCCAGTCAAGGAAGCTCAGAAAAAGGAGACGGGTGAAATGCTGGCAGTCACAGCCAGGCACCGTGCAGGGTTAGGAAGTTTTTACCAACAAACTTACAGCACTGGTCCCACCGTCAAGGCTCCATGGGGAGGGGACAATACAGGTGGCTAGAGGCAATGGACTTTGAGTTTTAGGGCAAGAGGTGTGTTATAAAGCAGGCAATTTTAGAATGATCTTAAAAACCTTCATTCATCCAACTAATCTTATTTCCTAATTTCATGGTCATCTAAAAGTACATTCTGTTACTCCCTGTGTCCACCACTCAGACATGACTGGCTATGATTTGGCTTCCCAGGTAAGTCCAGATACAGAGAGACTGATGGTTTCCAAGTATTCTAGGCAGTGAAGCCGGTGTCTTACGCTGCACAGGACACTAGTGTTTGGATCAATATTTGATATTCCAATGTAAACGTCCTTACTGTGGGGGAACTGCTCTGATTATGTAAAGCTGTCAGCATTCCAGTTTTTGCGCCAGTTTTTTTTTAACTGGAAATAAAAGAATCTAATTGAGCTTGCCAACAAACACAGGTCTATGAACCCACGAGGAGCCTGGACACACTTCAGAGTGTGTTGAATTCACCAGTGTAATAAATGGCCCCTCTGAGACTTCCTGGAGGTCAGCCAGGCAGCCTTTCCAAGGTGACCCCCATCACTGTGAAGAGGAAGCAGCAAGAACAATCATTTTCTGTGCCTTCGTCATCCAAGACACATGTCCCACTGAAGCCTCTATTTTTGACCTTAAAAAGATGACTCCACGCCCTGGCACATGTAGAGATCTTAGAGGCTGTTTATTCCATCATCCCACCAAAAATAAGAATCCTCGTCCAGTATCCTTAGAAGGTGGTCAGCTCCCTGCTTGGGAAAGCAGCCTATTGTAATGTTGTACAAAGGTTAGAGGGGTTACAGTGAGTTGACAGAGATTACACTGAGGTGAAACCACCTTTTGATTACGTTCATTCACTGGTCACCGTTCTGCCCTCTGCTGCCAAGTTTTCTAATTCGCAAGTCCCTCACACCCAGCACTGAGACTGAGTGCACGGGAACACGCTCTCTAAGACAGCAAACCCCAGCTAGCTGATCCGTTACTTCATTCATCCGGACCCCTATCTGGTCAAGTCAGGGCTTCAGCCCTAGGACCCTAAAACCCCAACTTGAAGTGCCAGCCCCCTGAGGAGAAGTCCCAGCCTGTCAGCCGACCTTTCCCACCAACTCTTACTGCCATGAGAGGCAGTGCAACATAGTGTTTAGGACATGGACTTGGGTACCAGGCTGCCTGGGTTTGGATCCTGGCTCTGCCACTTACTTGCTGGTGATTCTAAGCAGCTATGTACCCTCTCTGTGCCTCAGTTTTCTCATCTGTAATATGAAAATAGCAGTATCTACCTTATGAGGATTATTTAAGGTAATATTTATAAAGCACTTAGAATAGCACCTGGTACATAGGGAGTGCCCTATAAATATTTATGATAAATAAATTCTTAGGTTTTACCATGAAAGGCTGAGAAACAATATCCCCTAGGGACTGGTCATTCATGGAGGAGGAGTGAATTGCCCACATCCTTGCAAGCCCTGTCTCCTCCCACTTCCCTCTTCCCCTATCCGTTTCCATGGCGATGGGTAGCAGATGGAGAATTGCCTGAGATTTTCCCCAACTGCCTGTAAGCAGAGCAAGGAGCCGCCTCTCTCAGCTGAGGATGACCCAGTTTCCTGGAACCCCAAACTGATGGGGAGCAGAGAAGGCTGTTCCCCCGGAGAATGGAATAGGCTCTTAGCCTTGAACCACTGAAATGACCACGGACACATCCAGTTGTTGGCCAAGGTTATGGAGGGAGAAAACTAGTCCCACGATGGGAACAGAACCTCAGTGCTGGCCATTTGACCAGATATGACCCTTCCAGGGGCTGCAATCCCAACAGCATCTGCAGGTCGCTGGTACCTGGGCTCTTCCTTGCCTTAATCCACCCACACCTTTGGTCTAATCTCTCCTGTTTTTCTTCCACACCTTCCAGCTTCATTTCTCCCTCTGGAAGCCTTCCTGCTCCACCAGCTGAAAAAAGAAGCCACTGGAGCTTTTCTGGGGGTTCTCCACCCCCAAAGCCTGATGCGCTTCAACAAGGTCACATCAGACTGGTCCTGACTGAAAAGAAAGTGACGGCAGGCGGGGCCAAGAGAGGCAGCTGGGGCTGTCAGGCCAGTGGCTGGCAGCTCTGTCCTTTCATCTCCCCAGCTGCCAGGTGGCCATCCTCGCTTTGCTTAAATTGCACACGCCATTTCTGAGGGTCTGGAGTCTGGGGGAGGCGCACTTTACTGTGTTGGGGACACCCGGGCACCTCTCTCCATTCATTTCCTAGGGTTGGGCTATCTTTGCAAAGAGATAAAGCCTTTTCACGAGAAGGAAGCCTCTTTTTCGGAAGGAAGATGGGGAACTCTGCGGAGTTCAGATGTGGAGAAGGGAGAGTGGACATGCCAGAGGCTCTGCCAAGTTCTAATGTCATTCAGGGGTCAGAGTTCAGGGCCAGTCTTATTACATGGGGGAGGGGGTGTGAGGACTGTCTCACACCGCTTTTTCTAACACCTCTTCATCACCATCCTCTCTGCATATTCCTCTAAAAGCCACTGAGAAAGGTACCACTTGTAGAGCCTCCACTAGTGATGCTTCTGGGACTATTGCATTTTCCCCCATAATGCCCAAATGAAGGGCAGGCCTTCCTGGGATGCTGCTCTGCCCAGACCAACCAGGAGAGGGCAGATGGGACACCAAAAGGGTCCTGCAAAGAGCTGACTCATCCTGGAGCAACTAGCCTCCCCTTCTGTCAACTGAGTCCTAAAAACACCATCAGCGACACCTCTCCTTGTCTGAAAGGTCATCCTCACAAGGTCTATGTAGAGACCCATGTCTGCAGTTGAGGAAATGGGAAATGGAGGTTTGCGGAAGGCAAGTCCCCAACCCAACGGCACACAGCCCAGGGCTGCGAAGGGTGGAGTCCAGTCAGCAGTGCAAAGCCCCCACCTCACCCCTGACGGCTCGCTACACTGAAAGGAGCATGTGCTTGGCTTTTCTGATGCTATGTTGTTATCTGATAAAACTACGGGATGCGTGTTTATGTACTGCTTCTCCACTAACTCTTCTAGTTCCACTGACACTTCCCACCCACCCTCTATCTCATCCTTTACTGTTTAGAAGAACTTCAGGAGGGGCTCCCTGGACACCACCTTGGGATCTCCCTGGTGTCAGGCCTGCCATGTAAACACGCGACCTTGGCCTGCTATCCACAGCTCTTTCTGGACTTGACCACATCCATAGTCTTTGCAAACTACTCTCCTCCAAAGAAAGAAAGAAAAGAAGACCTACCTGTGTGATGTCTGGGGGGCACAGCTAGATGTAACAGGTACACCCCCAGCCTGGTAAGAACCTTTATACCCTGTTATGGTTCCTCCCACTGTCCTATTGGTGAGCCCAGGCAACTCCCCATCCTGAGCACTGACCCCCAAGAGTTGGGTACTGGTTGTTAGACAATGATAAAAAAATTTTTAAAGCTACAAAACTGATTCTAAGTGTGAAACTGTAGAAGAATAAGATGGTGCCAAGGCCGAGAAACAGGGTCAGGCTTACAGAGGGCTACACTCAAAGGTCTCCCTAAATCGCAGCCCATGGGGCCACCACCTTTGCCCGCGGTCCCCCATCAGAGCCATTCCTGGGCCTGCTCACCTGTATCTCACACGCAGCCTGCAGGTGGAAGACCTTATAAAACGCCTCCTCGACGGTGTCACCTAGAGCAACCACTCCATGGTTTCTTAGCACCAGGATCTGTAGAGGCGTAAACAGCCAATTAAAACTTTAAGCCTTGAAACTTTAGTTAAGGGGGAGAAATTTTTTCATTTTACGCAGATCAATTTCCATATCCAATCTTGGAGCATACCCCACCCCCTCCAATTCCTTACTCATTCTCCCTATACATACAACTAATGCCACCTGCCATGACTTTGAACCTCTAAAGCAGGTTTAAAGCATCCACCTTAAGAAATTGAAGATGCTTTTTAAAACTGAGACTGAATAGCTTGGTGGGATTCTTTGGGCAACGCCTGAGGGTTTTAGGCCCTGAAGAGCTTAGAAGTCTGAAAAACTGATGTTTGTGTTAAAGTGAATGAAATGACTTGCTGTCTAATACGAGGGTCCAACCTCAAAGCGATCTCTTGCCCTCCTTTGATTTACGTAGTTGACTTATGAGTCAAACCTAGAGGGGCGGCCCTCTGAGAAATGGCTCTGCGGAGACAGGTGAGTCAGGTCACCTCCCTGGCCCTCAGGTTTCGTCTCTATGAATTCCAGGAGGCCCTGGCAACTCTAAGATTTTCAGTTCCCTGAAAGAGGTCGTAGCAACCTTCTAATCTAACTCACTAGTTTTACTAATGAGGAAATAGAAGCCTAAAGAAATTGAAAGTCCCCCAGCTAACTAGGGGCAGAGTCAGAACCAGAACCCAGGCCGTCCCTGTCGCTGCAATGTCGCTGACTCAGCCAGGGGCAGGCAGATCACCAAAGGGGATAAAACAGAGATGAATCTATCTCAAGGTCCGGGTGCACCCTCCCTGTTGGAAACTCTTCTTGTTTGGTTTTATCCTCAAAAACTCTCTGGATGATACACAGGGGATACCCACCTGGGAGCTGGGACACAGATCCACGTATCAGATCTGTCCTCACGGCACCTGGGACCTGGCCTAATCACGACATCTTCTCTGACTGAAAACAACTGGAGTTTTTTCCTCTCAAGAGCCAGAAAAATGGAAAGAGACCATGACTCTGCACCACGAAGGATTTTGCAGATAATGAGCGCCCCGTCTCTTAAATTTTGGTGGCATTTCACAGATGTGAACGTCACACCTCTCCTGGCACTGCTAATGAGGCTTTAGAGAATGTGGCAGGGATTTCTGCTCTGCGGTGGAGATGAAAGACGGGGACTCTCAGGTGGGTAATGACTCAGGGAGTGAGTGCCTTTCAAGGAAGGCGATAAGCCCCCATCAACCCAGGCTTGGCTCTGAAACCTCCTGTACCAAGCTGACCCGCCGTAATTATGTGCTGCTATAAAATAGGTCTTCAGACTTAAATCAGACAATAATAATGAGATTGTTTATCTCTATAGAGTTAGCAAAAAAAAAAAAGTGATAACACTCAAGTCTGGGGATGCTGTAAGGAAACAGCATTCTCACATACTAGTCATGATGGGAGGAGAGGGCAATTTGGGAACAGGAAGTAAGAGCTGTCAAATGTGCATCCTCGCGTTCACTTGGGCAGCACATGGATTAAATGTGCATCCTTCAGAATTTAGCCTAAGGAATCATCCCAAGCACACACAAAGATTTAGCTGAAAGGATTTTTCATCACAGAGTTGTTTACATTAAGAGAGAATTGGGCGGGGTGGGAAAAACTTTTCAATGACCAATCACAGAGGACCGTTCAGGTAAGTGGCAGAGTAGCCATTCAAGCAATGCGGTATAATTTAAAAGTGATGGAGAAAATATTTAATAATGCGCAAAGGTGTTTACTCACAATGCTAATGAGAAAGAGGAGACTATATTTTAGAATCCTAGTCTTGTCAGTCTACGTGACTATATATGGGGGTGTGCACTAAAATCTCAGGGTAGAGTGAAAGATTATTATTCCATTTGTTGGTGGTGTTGTTTATCTGCAACTTATAAACATTTTCCAATGAACATTTGTCCCTTTTGCGATGTTGGCTTTTGACAACCCCACCCCAGAGCATCGTCCCAGAACAGCTGAGCCAAACCCACCTTGCAGGTGGGTCCAAGGCACTTCTGCAGGTTGATTCGGTCAGCTTCCTGCTCCATCTCGCCATTGAAGTCGTAATAAGCCATGTCCCCCACCAGCAGGGCGTTGTGGGACACAGGCAGGAGGCCCCACTTCATGGCTGACACCTTTAGGGACACGATGGAACAATTAGCACTGCAGGTCCCCCCGCCCCTCTGTCACAGCCGTTCCTCAGAGGGCACGGTCAAGTCCTATGTGGGGACGGGTGGGGCAAGGGAGGAAGCACAGGAGAAATGAACACCCTCCCCACTGGCCCAGCTCTTGCTTTCTTGCTGCTTCCTCTAATGTCTTTTCATCATAGTTTTCACAGCAGCCACATCAATACATCACCTTCTAAAACTGCTGCAAAGATTACCGTCGAGGGACAGTGTGCTGCTGCCCACCTCTGCTTGGCTCTTGCCCTAGGACCCGGGACAAGGCAGGGCTGGCAGAGTTGGCACCAGGCTGGGGTGAAGCAGGGTCCAGGGTCCCTGGGGTGAGTCGGCTGAGACCCTCAGCTTTGCGGTCAGTGCAGAAACAGCCACGCCTCCTCACTGACAGGGAGGCCCACTGAGAAGCCCCATGTCACAAGCAATGGGACAATGCAAGTACCAGGGAACAGAGATAAAACCCAGCCTGTCATCCTCACGTCCCAAGTCCTGCCTTTTATTAAAAGCAAGGTGCATGGAGAGGTCAGGAGAGCCTCTCGCCCTCTTTCACTCATCCTGCCCCACATGGAAGCCGGGCTCTGCAGAAATGAACCCTAGGCACAAATATATCGTCCAGTCTTAGTCCAAATTCTGGAAGGTCTGAGTGTTCGTAATCAGCATGCTTTGCAGAGAAAACCACAAGCCAGTGACAGGTCTGTTCTGCCTCTGTAGGTGAGTGGCCTGGGCGTCAGTAAGGTGGAGTGAGGGTTGAGGGAACGTGCAGACTGGGTGTCTGCTGTCTTTCCAAGTGCATTGCAGCATCTAAGGTAGACATGAGAAATTCCCAGAGACCTCTGGGGTACAACCTGCTCCTTGAGGGTCTTCCTCATACCCTCTCCCCGTTCTCCTTGCTCCTGTCCCCAGCTCTCAGCCCACCCCAGGCAGCAAAAAGTGGGCACAGGGCAGGTTCCCACCATCTGATCTTCTATCAAAATCTGGTGCCAGGCTGACCTAAGCAGAGACGCAGGGGTCGCCCTCACCGAGGTCAGGGGTACCAGTTTGGGTACGCAGCAGGTGGGGGGTGCGCTGGAGGAACATTGCACATCTTTACATGTTCTCCCCCGACTGAGACTTTCAGAGTTAGAAAAATGGAGGAGAGGAGGTTCCCACATTGAGTGTTCCCTCTCCTCACCCTGGCCTGATTTCCAGGAAATCTTTCCAGAACTGTTTTAAATGGGGAGATTGGTACTAGCTTGGCAGGGGAGCCTCAGGGAGACCCTCAGAGAGACAGGTGCTGGGGGTCGACCGCTGGCCTTGGGGACTGAAATGCTGGCTGAAGAGAGGACACTCACCGCCGCGGTGGCCGGAGTGTGCAGGTGGATGATGCAGCGTACGTCGGGTCTGGCGGCGTAGATGGCCGAGTGCAGGCAGAAGCCCGTGGTGTCCACTGGGAAGCAGCTGCTGCCCTTCTCCACCACCTCTCCCAGGATGTTCACCTTGATCTGGGCGGAGGGGAGGGGAAGACACTTCCGGCCACCGGCAGGCAGGGGCCCCTCACTCCCTTCCCCCGGGCACACGCCCACCCACCTCACCCGGGGCAATGCCTGTGCTTGGGGTGGGGACAAGAGACACCACCTCGCCCTCAGAGTGAGCACACGGGCTGGTGGGTGATAATTCAGCACGAAAAATGCCAGAGCAGAGTTTCTCAAACTTTACTGTACCTAAGAATCACCTGGAGACCCTGTCAAATTCGGATTCAGCAGGCCAAGAACGGCCAGAGAGTCCGCATTTCTAACAAGTTCCCAGTGACACCGCTGCTGCGGGACCACGGACCACACTTGGAGCAGCAAAGTGGGAGCAGAGAGTCATTCACAGACTTCCCCAGAAGCAGATAGGACGAGTCTTTAATGCCGGAAGACCAGAGGGTGCAGAGAAGCCTTCCCAGAGGAAGTGGCATTGAAACTGAGCCTTTTCCTTTTAATTTTTATTTTGAAAAAAGTTTAGCTCATACACCAATGTAACAGGACTAGCATAATGAACACCCATTTACGAGTTGCCTGAAAGTTAGTTCTTAAAAGACAAATGGAAAGTAGTCACTCACTGGTCTTATCATCTGCTTTTGACTCCAAGGGGCGAGTGGGTGTCGTGGTTAAAACTCACACGCCCGTGTGTGTGTGTGCGTGTGCGTGTGCGCATGCGCGAGCTGCTGCTGCTGGTGGCTGTGGCTGGCCTGGCACACAGTTAAGCCACAGCGCTCCAGACTTAACATGAACAGTCTCACAGAACATCCCCATCGGAGAAGACCTCTTTGGACTGTGACACAGCCAGACAAAAGTCACTCTTTAATCATGTCAAAGGCAAAAATGACCCACGCTTCCTCCCGGCTAACAGGACACACTCACTGTTGCCACTGCGGTACCAACGGCAGCTTCAGCCTCGCTCCGCATCCCCCTCCCCCATAGGACGGTCCGGTGTCTGGCAGCTGACAGTGCCTATCCAATGCCTCCTTCTTAGGCTCCTCCCCCAAATCACCAAGACAACCCAAATGCTCAGACAGCACCCCCCACTCTAAACACCCTCGGGCTGAACACGCTTCCTGCCCCCCACTGCACTGCAGTCTCCCGGCAGCGGTAGGTAATTAGCTGTATTGACTAGAGGCATTTGCTGGACGTTAACAAGCCGGATTTTAGTTTCTAAAAATCACAACAGCTTTGACCCTTAACCTGCAGCACCTGTACATCCTGAAGGCAGCACACAGGGCAGTTCCACACACGTCCACCCCCCCGCCCAGCCCAGCAGCCGGGCAGACGAGATGGGGCCAAAGGAAGGAACGGGCTACCGACAGCAGTGGCTTAAGCAGAAGCGTAAGATGCCCAGCAAACCCGCTCTCTCAAAATTCTATTTTAAGTGAATGTTACAGGATGAACATGACTTCCAAGTGGCCTGACCCCTGAAAGCGGCAGCAACCCTCCTGTCTCTGGTGCTTAAACCCGCGAGGGTCTGATGCAGACCCTGGTTTCCCTTCGGTCCAGCTCACCCAGCCCCTCTGCTGTGTGGCCCACTCAGACACCCCTCTCTCGGATCACCTCTCTCTGATCTCATGTGTTCCTTATCTCAGCCTTGGATGTGGGATCTGTTGTCACTCAAGAATCTCTCCAGCCTAATAGGACAGCACTATCCCATGCAGTGCCTTTGTCCAGTGGGCAAACGGTACCCTGCCTTGCGGATGGCCCCGGGGCCACGGGGCTTGGTGTATGGATGTTGCCACTGAGCAAATGTGAACAAGCAGCCCAGTACCCAGGACAAGCTTACAGTGGAGCGCAGGTTGGGATTTCATCCTCCCCTCCTCCACCCTACCAGCCAGGCTCCCTTGTGCAGTGCGTGAGCTGCACAACTAGACAGAGCAGCCCAGCGTCTACACATGTCCTGAACATCTCATGCCCATGGCTAGTAAACCTGTATCTCTAGGTCAGATCTCTTCTGAACCTAGGATGACCAAATGCCAGCTGACCTCTCTCCTCAATGTCCCACCAGCTCTCAAATTCAATCCCACACCCCCAACGGGGCTTCACCAGGCCCCCTAAGACTGCTGGCCCAGAATTTCCTTCCCAGATCATTGTAACAGCCCCTGCGGGTTGTCCCAAGGATGGTTTGCCTCCACACAGCTGTCTGAATGCAATTTCTCCAACGGGAACCTGATCGCACCACTCGCCTGCCTCATGATGCTTCCAAGGCTCTGTGTGCCCAGCAGAGTAAAGCCTAAATGCCATCGATTTCCTAGTCCCTCTCTCCTTCCCAGCCTCAGCTCCAGACAGAATATGTGAGCCAGATTCAGCCACCCGCCTGTCCTCAGGTGCACCAGGATCTGGCGAGCATCGGCCTTGGTGTGCTCCTGCCGAGGGCACCATCGCCTCTGCCCAGCTCCTCCCTGAGCCCTGGTCTATGTCCGCTTATACCCTGGGCTACTGAGAACTCTGCATCTTCACCACAGTTTCAACCTAGAAGCTCCTCCTTCATCCCCTCCACCTCCTACAGCATCCACTGGGCTTGGCACCCCTCTCCAGGCTCCCCAAGCTTATATCATCTCTAGTCTGCCTTGGAGCATTCTTCACTCAGAGTTTAATCACTGATTGCCTCGCTTGTCTCCCTCTCCAGACCATGGATGCCTTAAAGACAGAGCCTGGGCCATCCTTGTGTCTGTGGTCCCTGTCTGACTCGGCCATGACCGCCTTGGGTGGCCCTATGCAAGTCACGTACCCTCCCTGGGCACCAGTGTCCTCTCCTGCCTGTAAAGTGGCCTGGCCCGTCCTCCTGATCCTGCCCTGCCCAGATACTCTGAGACATCGTCAGCCTGCTTTTTTTAACTGAGTACCTGGACTCAACCTGGGCTCATGAGTGTGTCTCATGCCCGGCAGAGGCCACAGGTGGCATTCTCCGCTCCCAAGCACACGATCAAGCAGCCACAGCCCATGCATCTAAGAGACACTGGGTCTCTTCTGCTTCTAAGACAGTCCCTTCTACTGCTTCCCTCCCCCCAACCCCGAAATCTCTCCTGAAAGAAACTGATGCCGGAAGTTTCTTCCTACCACACCTAAAAGGAGCAGGAGGAGACCCAGAAGCTATCTCGCTCAGCACCGGCACTAGAAGAGTCTTGCACTGCTTTGGGACAAAGCACCGGCTGTTGTTGCAATGTACAGCCCCAACCAGGAAGGCTTCCCAGCTCCCAGCCTTTGTGGTCCCATCCCAGGCCCAGAGGTCTCCAGGCCCATCTCTTCTCCCCTCTCCTTCCTACTGTGCTTGCTGCCTGCATCTCACATTTGGTCTCTTGGTCTCATCATGCTCTGAGCACTGAGTCTGTTTTGGTGTCCATGGGACTCCTCTGTCCCACCAGATTGCAAACTGCTTGAAGGACAGCATGGCAGTAGCTAGCCTGGAGCAGAGAGGGTACTGTCATTTCAATGAGAAATGTGTGGTGAGATGCCAGACTACTCACCAGGCTGGATGCTGTGACTTCGCTGCAAGAAACTCCCTTAGGGCTGATCAGGAAGTGGTCCTGCTCCTTGCTGACTCTCAGCTGGAGGAAAGACACGTGTTCTCAGCAGCAAAGAGGGAGAGGGGTCATTTCCTAGGACACACTACTTGAATCCCCACTTCCTCTAAATCTACTGTACCCAAATCTCCCCCCACCAAGAACCCTTATCTCCTCCTGGCCCATGAGAGATGAAGATGACTCCGTCTTTACTTGAAGCTGGGGAAATGGAGCTACAAGAGGAATCTCCCAGTGGCCAAGTGTAGCTCTAGAATTAGGATCCAGAAATTCCTGGCTCCTCATCCAGAGAAGTGCCCCCTAGGCAGGTTATCGATTTCAGGTAAGCGCAGTGGTTAGAAACCTTGGAGGGGCTCATTGAATTTCAGCCACAGGCCACCAGAAGTACCACAGCCATGCCAAGGTCGGGAGTTCTGCCTTCGGATTTTGCAGGGGCCACACGCAGTGCCCCACCCCACTCCCAGACGCTCTCCTCACCGTGACATAGGTGTCACTCAGTTGGGCCCAGCCATAGAGGTCCAGGAGGCGGTAGACGCTGCTAATTTTGCACCGCATGAGCCGCTCCCCCTTGGCCAGGTTCAAGGAGTCGGCTGTGTGGAGGTCATTGATGGGGGTCATCATGGAGAAGCCTGTGGGAAGACAGGGCAGCTTGCAGGTCAGGGGTTCCCGTCTGCCCTCCTCTTCTTTGCCCTGGTCCTCTCCAAATTCCCACTGGAACTGTCACTGCACAGAGACTCCCGTAGGCATGGAATTAAACATTCTTTGACCCTGACCCCAGGGAGGAAAATCCATGAAATTGTGCCTAAGGAAGTCCTCTGCTCATTCAGATAAAAATGGCATTGCTTTTGGTCGAAAATCACGACAAGACTCAGGCCACTGAATGAAAGGTTCTCACAGTGCCAAGCTTGCTATAAATTTTAAGATGGACATTGAATAAAAGTATAAATAAATTTTTGAGTAGAAATATGGAGACATTTCACTAGTTAGCTTCAAAGAAGTAGTTACTAATCATTAGGCCTACTATTATCATTTTGTTTTGACTGTACTGTGTAAGATGACCCTTTCTCTGATTGGGAAACAAGGCAAACAGAAAGCCAAGTCAGACAGGAAGTCAATTCCTCAATTTTTTTGACAAGTTAGAAACTTCTAGAAGTCAGTGTGGCCATGGTTGGCTGAAGGGCTGGAGGCCTTGGCGGGCCACGTCTGTTCCCCTCTGAATGTGTAATCCCTTGGTTATTTATGGTTCCTTCTGGGCATGTGAGGGGGATGTGGAAGTAATATGGAAATGGGCCTAGAGGGTGTGACAGTCTTATGCTCAGGGCACCCAAAGGGTCTAGGAGGTGATGCCCAGTCTGTCCCACTAACCATGATGACCACTGCCTACGTGTCTCAGGAAGGCAGAGGAGGGCATCTGAGCCCCAGCACTCTGATCAGTCAGTGTCTAGGAGACAATAAAAGAATCAATAGGAAAGGGTTCTGGCTGAAAATGATGTCTGGTTGGGAGCCTCCTGATGCTGCCTCTCCCAGCATCCCACTAAAGCCTTTAATGGATTTAAATGCTCTTCGGAAGCTCCCACCATCTCCATAAACCTCACTGCTACACCGTGTGATGTATGTCCTGTATCAGGTTTGCCATTAGTTGAAATGATGAGATGGTCTGTGAATATGCAGGTGGACTGGGTGCATAAAGCCAGCAGAGCAAGTCCCGAACACCCCATGTCAGGAAGGTGCACCCAGGGGGCCCATGCCCACCAGCAGTGGTACACCTCCAGGGCATACGTCCAGTACATGAAGTTGACAGGGACGGAAGTGGTCCAAAGGCTCGGCTGATCTGGCAAGAAGAGCAGTAACAAAACCCCACAGTTAAGGATTTCGAGTTCAAATTCACCAGTCTGGGATCCCTGCCTCCTCTCTAGTTCCCCAAACAAGTAATTACCTCTTTGCTTCACCCCGGCAGCAAAAAGGGAGGCATATTAAAAGCATAAGGCTCCCAGGCAAAGCCAGGCAGGGGTGGGGGTGGGGGCTGCTGTTGGGAGGGTCTTCAGACTCAAGAGCTCTTTGAATCCTTCTCTTAGAAATAGCTATGGAGTCCCAGAGATGGCCAGGGGGCCGGAACAGGTCTAGAAACACTCAGTCTGTCGTGTTCTCTGTGTCCCATATCAAAGAGTCTCCCTCCCCAACCCTGTGGAGCTTCCCTAAAAAGATTACCCCACCCACAGGCCCAGAAGAGACCTATTCATAGAAATAATGCTTATTCTGACCAGCCTCACTAAAGCTAGGATGGCTCAGCACCACATTTACGACACAGATCTAACTGAGCCATTATTTCAAAGTACCTAAGAAAACACAGAAAAAGATGAAAAGTCATCAAAACCCCTGAAAGCTGACCGAAGAACTCACTATATAGGGGGGAAAAGAAAACAAACAAATTCTAAGGCAAATGGAGCTGGACAAAGAACAACCTATCCGGGCCTGAACTCATGACACTTGGAACTTCCTGTCTCCACATTCCCCAACTCAAACACCCTGGTGTGCACCAGTCACATTTTCAGGCATCCAACTGTCTTTCTGAGATGCTGATCAGCGAGGCAATGGGAATGCTCGTCAGCCCTATTTCTCTCTCAAAAAGAAGAGTATAAGGTCAGAGTCATGAAATGATGAGAAAAAATGTGATAGATACAGGAGACAAAGACCAGAGAGCCTGGCTGTAAGTTATCAGTATTGATACGATAGAAGAAAAAATTCCTGAACTAAAAAAAAAAAAAAAAGCAAAAACCCTATATATATAAACTATAAGAACTTAGTGTATTCCAGGGGGAGAAGTCCATTAAAAGAAAAAACCTACAATTACATGCTTCTTGACTACATTCCTGAAATACAAGGTAAGGGGGAAAATCCACAAGCATCTAGAAAAAAATTGGTTACATACAAAGAAGCCAATAGTAGAAAGTTTCAGATTTCTCTGCTACAGCAAGAGACATGAAAAGATAATATTATTGGAAACATAAAAAACAAACACTGAAGCAGAGTGACAGAAAACAGGTAAATAAAGGGACCACACAAAAGGATGCCAGGCAAATAAAAACAAACCAAAACAGAGGCCATAATATTATCAAAGTAAAAGTCAGGGAAAACAATATGATTTTGGATAGAAAAGGGCCATTTTGTAGGTCATTTTATATGGATTAAAGGCATAATCCACAATGAAGCTATATAGCTATAAAGAACACTTACATTTTGAAAAGCATTTCGTCAAGATACACAAAGCAAAAGCTATCAGAAATTCAGAGAGAAATGAACAGAAATCAAACACAGTGGGAGACAACACAACTTTCATTTTTTATAAAATCTAAAACTATAAATGAAGATATAGATTAAATACTATGCCCAGAGACACAGCCTACATCCATGTATCATTTAAATATGTTATTAGGCCACAAAGAAAATCTCAATAAATCTGCAACACACACATTAAATAGGCTACATTTTCTAAACGTAATGCAACAAGACTAGATGTTAGTAACAAACCCTTAAAAGACTACAAATTTCACCATTTGGAAATGAGAAAACACACTCCCAGAGTGTGTTTATTTTATTTTAGAATAAAAATAAAACCAAAACAGCAACTGCAAACTAGAAATTAACAATAAAGGAAATCAAAATTTACAGAGTAAGACCAAATTTATCCTCAGAGAAAAAAAATTCATAGCTTTAAATGTCTTTATTGTTGAATTAAATAGGAAAATAAATGAAATCCATTTTATTCTATTGTAGAAAAAATATAAATAATAAAATAAACCAAAGAAAAGTTATGGAAAAGAATGAATGAATAGAAAAACAAAATCAATGAATTGGGAAATAAGAAAATTAGTGGAACCAATATGTAAGTTCAAGAATTGGCTTCCATGAGACGATCTATGAATAAATCAACCTTTGGATTGGTCAATAAAGAGGAACTGGGAATACATGGCACCAAGAATGAGAATGGGATGTCATCTCATTCACAACACAAAGTTTAAATGACAAAAATAATATTGTAAATCACTCTAGTTATTTTTAAAGCCTCATGAAATAGATTATTTTATATAAAGTATATGACGAAAATTTCCCCAAGCAGCAGCAAAATAAAATTTCAAAGAACTTTAGATGAAACTGAGAAAAAAAAAAGTTATCAAAAATATTCCAGATTTGGATGGCTTTATAAGTGAAAAATAAATCTTCAATGAGCAAAGACTTCTTATCTAATTTAAACACCACCAGGGCAAAGAAAAGAGTGGGTGGGGATCACCCTGATTCATTGTAGGAAATTATAGCCTTAGTACCAACACTAAATGAAGGTTCCCCAAGAGAACTGCTTTTTATCATGTGTGAATATGGGTGTAAAAGTTAATAAAATTCCAGCTAATCAAATCCAGTAGACTATTATCAAAAGAATGCATCAAAACCAAAAATGATTTATTTCAGGAGTGAAAAAAAGAGTTCAATATTCAAAAATCTATTAATACAATTCATCACATCAATAGTTCAAGTAAAGAAAACTCAATAAATGCCCAAATGCATTTTATAAAATTCAATATCCATTTCTGAGAAAAACCCATACTGAACTAGAATAAAAAGATATTTCTTCAACATGATAAAGAATAACTATCTCAAACTCCTGTGGTAAAAGAATTTCCATTAAAGTCAGAAACAAGATAAGGGTGATGAGCCGCTAATCTATTATTAAACACTGTTCGGAGAGCTCTAATGAATGTAATCAGAAAGCTGGAAAAATAAACCAAAAAAGTAAATACTGGAATGAAGGATGCAAAATGACCATTATTTGCCGATCGTGTGATTTTTCTATATACAAAACCCAAACGAATTGAGAGGATGTTAGAATTTAAGAGTTCCATAAGGGGCTAGTTTAAAAGCACGTATATATGCAACGATTTCCCTAGATAACAGCTATACCCAGAAAAAGACACAAATGAACTTATTTACAAAGCAGAAACAGACTCACAGACATAGAAAATAAACTTTTAGTTACCAGGGGGAAGGGATAAGTTGGGAGTTTGAGATTTGCAGATACTAACTACTGTATATAAAATAGATATATAAGTTTCTTCTGTATAGCACAGGGAACTATATTCAGTATCTTGTAGTAACCTATAATGAAAAAGCATATGAAAACAAATATATATATGTTCATGTATGACTGAAGCGTTGTGCTGTACACCAGAAGGTGACAAGACATTGTAAACTGACTATACTTCAAGGAAAAAAAGAAAAAGAAAAAAAAAAAAAAGAAAAATAGGATGATTTAATTGCAAAAGAAAAAGAAAAAGAAAAAAACATTGACAAAGTTACATAAAATTTAACAGGATAAACTTAATAAGAAATTAGTAGGGACTGTATAAATAACCACTAACTTTTCTAATGGATATTAAAGAAGACTTAAATACACAGAAGATACATGTCATTTCTGAAAAGATTTAAAATTCATTCATGCAAATTTTTTAAAGCACCTGTTATGTGTCAGCTACTTTTCTAAGTCCAGGACACTATTCCAATAGTGAACAAAATATATAAATTTCCTTTCCTCCATGCAGCATATACTTAATATAAATTGTACATTAATAAATTCTCCACCAAATTAATATATTCATTTAATGTAATCCCAATCAGAATCCCAAAAGAAATCTTTTGAGGTAGATGGAGAGACTTGACAAAATACTTCTAAAGTTATTTTAAAGAATCAACTTGTACGATGGTTGAGAAAAACTGGCAAATGATAATTAAGGGTATTTTGCTGTATGATAAAACATGGGAAAGGTGTTTCTATGCATGTAGTCAAAAGCAGAACACACAAAGGAAAATAATAGTGGATTCAACTACATGGAAATTAAAGAATTCTACAATACAAAATTATCATGAACAAAATTAAAAGGCAAAGGAGACACTGGGAAAAAAATCTGCAATATATTTGACAGGGGAGTAGGGAAATAGCCTTACTTTACAATGATTTTTAAATCAGTACGAAAAGAATATCGAAGTAGGGAAACTGGCAAAGATGTGATAGGCAATTTATGAAAAAAGAAAATCATGCCCAATATGTATATGAAAATATGGTCAATCTCATTAGTAATTAGTAATTAAATAAATATACATTAAATGGTAACACATACTACAGATCAGGGTGGAGGAAACAGGCACTCTTGCCTTTCTGGTAAGAATGTAAATTGATTCCATCTTTCTCCAGAGTAATTTGGAGTCTCTAAATATGCCTATAATTTAGTCTGGCAATTCTGCTTTTAGTAATTTATCTTAAGGGAATAGTCATGGATATAATCAGATTTATTTACAAGGATGTTTATTGCATTGTTTTCCATCATAGCAAAAAGTTGGAAACAACCTAAAAGTCCAAAACGGGAAACTGATTAAATAAACTATGGCCTATTCAGTCATGTGCAGAATAGATCCACCAAAAATTGTTATAGAACCATATTTTATTCTGTGAAAAATTAGTCAATATATCCTAAGCCTATTAAATTTGTATGTATAATGTGGTTCCATTTTTTTTGCATAGCCTGTATATGTTAAGAGAAAAGGGCTGGAAGGATATACACCAAAATATTGATAACAGCAATTTCTTGGTTTTTTAAGTACAGTGATTTTTGTTTTCCTTTCTCCCTTAAGTCATCACCACCCCCGCCCTATTCCCGGGCATCAGGGATAATTCTCCATTGGGCCTTTAAATCATAGTAGCATCAGAAGCAGAGCCAGGTACCCCTCAGAGAGCTGCCTAGCTCCCCCAGGTCCCCTAATGCAGCTGCACCACTCCGTAGCCTGGCAACCGAGCTGCTTCTTAGTGCTCCTTCCCACCCCCTCAACTCCCTCCACCTCTGCTCCTGGCAGATCCCCAGATCCCACATACTCATGGAAGCTGTTGGGAAGACTGCGTGGGAGGTGCTGGCCATGAAGTCCGCGATCTGCCGCAGGGCCCAGATGTTGGAGGAGTTGTTCCCCTTCTTCATCTGCTCCTGGATGAGGCCTTCCAGCTCCTCCCTGAAAGACTGAAGCAGCCCCCCCCCACCCCGAGGCGCTGGTCCTCCCACTGCGTCCAGTGAAGGAAACCAAGGGCCGCTCTTCCAAGTGCCCACCCATCGCCCCTGGGTCAGCTAGGCCAGGGCCACACGTGGGAATCTCTGGGCCCCAGAGGGCACTGGGCTGTCCCACTGGGACCTCAGGAGCCTCAACAAACTGCTGTTGGGGTGGTGGGCAGCAACAAGGAGATGCTGGGAACCTATCCTTTTCCCTTTGTCCTGTGGGCAATACTCCAGATTCCAGGGCCTTCTTGTGTCTTAGTGATACCTAGACCCCTCCCCCTATCAGACATGGCAGGACTTCACTTTAGCAATTAAAAGACACTTTAAAAAGCAGAACTGGATGACAAGGTGTGCCACCTTGCCTGTCCACTAGCCAGGCTTATGGCTCTTCTGGGCCTCAGTTTCCTCATACACAAAAAGATTTGATCATCTCAGAGGCCGCCTCCACTCTGATATCCCGCTACCCTAAGCCCGGCTTTTCAGACCGTCAGGCCACAAATAGGGCGTGCCTGCCCACCAGGTGGCAGCCGGGGACACTCAGGAGGAAACCCAGGTGTTGGGGGATCTACAAAAGGACAGAAGCATCATGAGCTCCTCCTGTCCCATCTCCTGCCTGAGAAGAGTCTCGTCCTTGGGGGCCTCCCAAACCTCGGCTGGTACTGACTCTGTCACTTCTCCTATCACACCTGCCATCCCTTCTAGTCACACTCAGGGTTTCTGTCATTCTAATGCTTTTAGCACCTGTCATATTTCTCCTGACACAGTGTCACCTGTCATCAAGACCTCGGGCCCATTCCCCTTAGCGCTGTCCTGTGAGGTCTGAGCGCTCCGTGTGTGCTCTCAACCAGGGTCACATGCAGCCCACCTACATGGGGGCTGGGGACACAGTTCTTTGTGGTGTTCAGAAAAGGGCCCCAAGCCGCTTACGTGGCGCCCCCCGCTGGCCCCCGGTTTACACAAATGTCTCTTAGGTCTCTGTTAGTTTTTGGTGAGGAGGGAAAGGAGGACCGAAAACTGAGGCTCAGAAAGGGCACAAGAAACCGAGATGGGGCTCCTGTCTCTCAGACCGACCTCCTCCTACCACCGAGCCAAACCACTGCACAGAAACCAGGTTTTGCCATCCGCCAGCGACCAGGGAGAGACTCAAACACCCACGCTGCCAGAGCGCGGTGCTCAGAGAGCTTAAAATTGCTCCGACCCCGAGAGAGCGGAAGAGGAGTTATTTATCTTTCAGGTTCGCTGGGTGAATCAGCGTTCCCCCCACCCCACCCCCCCTCCCCTCCCACTCCCACTCCCACTCCCCCCATCCTCGGCCTCCTTCCTCCTCCCCCGCCCCGCCCGCGGCAGACCCCACCCACCGGGCTCTGCAGGATCATGGTGACGCGCTTCTTCTGCTCCATCAGGTTGAAGTCCTGCCGCAGGTCCGCGGCTCGGCTGCGAAGGCGCAGGTACTCAGGGTCGTCCTCGGAGAAGCGGTCGAAGTACTGCTGCCCCTGTGGGGGCGGCGGGGAGGCAGCCTCGGGGACAGTCTCTTCACTCATTGTCCTGCTGGGTGTACAGTCCACTCCTGGAACCCTGCGGGGAAGGGAGGAAGGGGCTCCCAGTCGGGGTACACGTCTCCTAAAACAGGACCTGGATTCGAGGGGAGTCGCCCTGGCTTGCGGCTACTTCCAGGAGGGTGTGAGCGGGGCCTCGGGTTGGAGGGCAGGGCTCCGGCAACTGCCGGCCTATAGGGGGCGCTAAAGCACCGTCCGACTAAGTGAAAATAGGGCCCCGGCTGGGGGACCACCGCCCTTCCCTGCCCTACCGCCCGGCTTTCCTGGCCACAGTCCGGTTCATGTAGACCGGTCCCCCAGTGCGAGCGCGACCTGCAGGCCTTTGGGGCCATTTCTGTGAAGCTTATCCACGCAGTGTATAGCTATTCACTGGGAATTCGTACTTGATCTAAAATGTAAAACCTCGAAGAAGTCTCCTAAAAACATTTGGTGGGAAATCCACAGGAGAAAACGGAAAAAAGAAAGAGGAAATTCTAAAAGGCAGGAAACGTTTTGTGCAGTGCCTTTCTCCAACTTTACTTTGGCCTCTTGAAAAGAATTACTGGTGGATCTGTATTCAAATGCCACCACAACCTCCCCCCCCCCACCAACACTTTTACAAGTTTAAAAAACCACGACCTCTGACCTTCATTCTGCCACTAATTACTCATCCCTTATAAAAACGCTTACCAAATCTCCCCCAGTTAGCACCACCCTTACCAGCCATGTCCATGAGCTGGAGGATGGAGGAAGGAGTCGTCTGGGAGTAGTGGCCAAAAGCAAACAAACCAAATAAACATTCACCAAAGAAGTATTTGGAAACCCATTTGGCAGGTTGCTAGAATGGTTGAGGTTAGACTTAGTGACACTGAAAGCCCGATTCTTCATTTAAGTGGAGAAAAAGTGCTTGAGTCCATCAGGGATGTCTGGACTAGAAGTCAGAGCTTGCAGTGTTGCCCCAGTTCTGAATTCTGTAGCTGCATGGACTTGGGCAACTAATTGCCCACTTGGGTCTCATTTTGTCCATCTCTACAAGGGAGAGTGAACACAGTGGACTTCTGGGGCCTCTTCCAGCTCTGACACGGTGTGGAGAGAGACAGATTTATGTAGAGAAGGCAGAAGAACAGAGGATCCAGGTTTCCTGGAACAAGACACCCTCTTTCTACATTTCCCCAGTGCCTCTCCCTCAAGCCAAATGCCAAAAGAGAAACATGCAAAGAACACACATGACCTCCTGACATTGCCTTGTGGTTGCAAGTCAATCCCACGTGCATGGGATACTCATGGGAATACTTCACCCTCAGCATGCTCCCACCCAGCCTCATCTCCAGTACTTGGGCGGTAAGAAGAGCCGGCGAGGTCAAACACAGTGGGAATGCATCGGAGCCATGCAGACATCGGGTCACCACCCAGATCCTTCTGGGCAGACAGCGCTGCAGACCAGAATTCTTCCAGAGACATCACTCCACTGTACTCAACCCTTTTAATTCTCTTTGGCACCTTGACAGCCCCAATTCTTCGATGTTACTTTAAAAATAGCAAGAAGCCACCCCCCGATGGGTAAACTGGATGTGAGTGGGGAGATCCCTGCATTCCTTCCAACACCAAGTCCCACCAGCTTCAGAACCAACTGAGCTGTCAGCTTCTCTGGGACTAGCTCCGCCTGGTGCTGAATCTTCCTGGCCTAAATCCTATTCATCCAGGCAGGAAGAAGCCAGTCCTCTCCTTTCCCTTTGGAGTAGCTGCATTTCCCAGGAACAGATCTGCGAAGGCTCTGAAGTAGCTCTCCCCTACATAGCATGAGGAATGAAGAAGTTCTGGGCTTGATGGACAGGAGCCCCCAGGCCTGCCTTCACTTCTTACAGCCCAGGCCCATAGGGCTGCTCCAGAGATGCTCTGATGGGGTGAGGTAGGACATGAAGACCCTGACTCCCTCACCATGACAGCCAGGGCCTGGGCAAACTCTTTGGCTTTGTGAACCAGAGGCATCCTTTTGTGCCCCTTCCTTCCCTTCCCAAAATGTTGGGAGGTGATCAAAGTTGTGTGCAGTACAGCTTAGTGGTTAAAAGCATGGCCTCTGGAACTAGACCTCAAATCTCAGCTGTGCCCCTTAAGAGCTGTGTGATCTTGGGCAAGTTACCTAACCTCTCTGTGCCTGACCTTCCCCATATATTAAATGGCCATTGCAACTATTTAGCTCCTCTTTAGGTTGTTGTGAGGATTAGGTGAGTTAATGTACGTGAAGTACTTCACACAGTGCCTGGTGTGAGGCAAGCGCTATTAGCACTGGCTCTCATTATGTGCCATTTAGGGGCTAGACTCATCGTAGCGTTAGAAACTCAAGTAATGAGAGGCTTATGATTCAATTGTAAACAGGTGCACACTAAATAACTGTAATTATATGTTTTAGTCCCCAAACTAATTCAATCTTGAGCTATATTAACAAAAAGAAAATCCAGAAAAAGACCGACGAGAATGCCTTGTTCTCTGACCAGATAGTGGGAACACAGCAACCTGGAGATCCCAGAAAAGGGAGGGAAACAGTGCAAAGATCACAGGAGATCGGCACTTGTGGGGTCAGGCGTGACGTCATACAGAGATAGAAGAAGACATATGTGTCTATATATGTGAATCACTACGCGGTACACCAGAAACTAACACAACATTGTAAATCAACTATACATCAATTAAACAAAAGAAAAAGAGAAAGAATACATGGGGCCTCTGGCCCGGGTTCCTGGCACAGAGCTTCAAAACACCATGAGATTTCTAAAATGTCCAGAAGACCTGAGGAATGTCTTTTGTTAGTCATAATGAGCCGCTTTCCCCAAACCTGAGTTTTTATGCAAATGAGGTAACTAGCAGTGGGCACTTAGATATTTCAAGGAATAGACTGGCCACCAAGAAAGACTGAGCACATGATTAGAGGGTTAGAACTTCAGCCCACCCCAACTGCCGAGGGAGGGAGGGGAGGGGGGCTGCAGCCTGCATTCAGTCAGGTAGCAAATGATTTAATCACTTACGCCAGTAATAACACACACAACCCCATTAAAGAATGCTGGACACCGAGGCCTGGGGGAGCTTCTTGGTTCATGAGCACACTGCAGCGCTGGGCAGTGACGGATCCCACCAGGAGGGGGCGTGGAAGCTCTGCACCCTGCCCTCAACCCCTAGACCCTGCCCCTCTTTCTTTTGACTATTCCTGAGTTGGATCTTTTATAATAAAACTGTAATTGCTGTTACAGCACTTTTAGTGAGTTCGGTGAGTTATTCCAGGGAATTATAGAAACTGAGAGGGAGGTTGTGGGAACCATCAAATTTATAGTTAAGTCAGTCAGAAGTGCAGGTGGTGAGGGGACCACGCCAGCAGCTGGCCTCTGAAGTGGAAGGAGTCTTGTCCATAACCTTGTCTTTGCACTTATGTGCTCTGTAACTCAGGGTAGTGTCAGAGAATTGGTGAGGGAACAGCACCAGGCAACTTCTATTTGTGATTTAGTTTCACTCCCAGGACCACTCTGTGAGGCAGAAATTATTGTCCCAGCTTTACCGATAAACTGAATCAGAGAGGTTAACTAACTTGCCCCAGATCACACAGGGAATAGTGGAGTCAGGATTTCAACCAGGCTTGTCTCTGGCCCCCTATCCTGCACTCCTCCACTCCAACTGCCCGCAAATATCTGTTGGGTTGCCATGTGGAGGAGGGATCAGGCTGATTCCTTAGAACCTCAGGGGCCAGAACCACGGGACCAAGTGCCTCAGGCAGGCGGATTCTAGCTGCAGGTATGAGGGTGAACCTTCCACCAGCAGGAGCTGCTCAGTGATGAGAAGATGGGACAGGCTGCCTTGTTAGGTGGTGAGCTCTCTCCTTGGAGTCAGAGTGACCACAGGATGCTGCAGAGGGGCTTCTGTCCTGCTGGAGGTCAGACTAGTGACCTTTAAGGTCCTTCAGATTCCACGGTAGCTCTGGAGTCAGCAGGATGGGGGGAGTTCATGGCAATGACCTGAGTGTCTAGAAGCTCATCCTGGTGAGAATGGACCCAGCCAAAAAATGTGTCTCACCACCCCCATCACCACCAAAAGCTACAGACTATTTACCAGGAGGCTGGATCAGCCTTGTCCCAGGCTGCTTCTTCTCAGCGCTCAGCCTGCACTCTCGGCTCCACGCCCAGGGTCGCTGACCACATCTACAGGATTTCAAACATCCGGGTGGAAACTGGAAAACACAAACACGACAAATATCAGGGTGTTGTTGTCTGCACCACCATGACTCTTTTTAAGAATTTCCCAGCAGTCCTTAAAATAAATCAGCACCTAATGGTGCTTTAAAAAAAAAAAAAACACTCTGGCTGGCTGCTCATTAGACTGTGGCAAGTCACAGGCACTCAACGGCCTTTGCCGACCCCAATGCCCCACGGCCACCTTAAAAATGACCTCCCAGAACAGACCATCACTCTGGCCAAACCTACACCAGAGCCTCTCTCCTCCAGCCAGCGCCTCCTCCCTTCCCCCCACCCAGCTGGCCACCTATCAAGCGTCCCAGAAGGCAGCCTTGACTTCTCCCTTGTGCACCTACTCTGTCACCAAGTTCTCTGGTCTTAATCCCTCTCACCCAGAGCACGACGCCCTGAGTCAAACCAGCCTCTCCCCATCCCTTTCATGGTCTCTGCCTGGCCTTTCTTCTCTCATACACTCCACTCCCCCACCTCCTCACTGTCCAATCAGTAGCCAGAGTCGCTGTTCTAAAAACGCAAACCGGGCCCAGCCTGTCACTGCCCTGCATCCCCTCCCCCCATCCATGGCTCCCTGTCGCCTGGGATGGTGTTCCTTCACCGTTTTTTTCTAATTTCTGCTCCTCTAGCCAAAATCTAGTCAAATTTAGATTGTATTACCAAAGTGATAGCCATCCTTTTGATATTTATCAAATATAAAATTTTAACTCTAAATTTGCTCTTTCAAACCGAACGCGAACGCCATGTTGGAAATGCAAACCTGCCCATCACCAGCCAGGGGACTGGGGACCCTGCCTTTTGGCCACTCGTTTCACTTAAGGACTGAACCCTTCAAGACAACGCCCCCTAAGCTGGTGTGCAAAGCCCCGTGGGCCTCCCAGACCCCACCCCCACCCTCCCTGCGTATCTTTGGTGCACACGGGGCAGTGGTGGGAGGAGCTATTCCCAGGACTCAGGCACCAGGCTGGTCCCCACCTCGTGCCTTTGTCCATGTTGATGTCTCCCTGGAGCCAATCTATTACCATGAGCTCCTAGCAGGCAGGCCTGTGTCTTTGCCATTTTCTCTCTTCCCCGAGTTGCCATAGGGCCCGATGCCAGGTAGACGTTGAACTAAAACTCAAAACTAAGGGTGAGTTAGGATGGGTCAGCAAAGCAGCACTATCCAGCCCTGGTGGCCCAGAGGTGAGTAAGTCCCCCCCGGGAGCTCAGGGAACAGCGTGGGGAGACAGATCCCTGAGCAGCCCTTTTCAGAGTAAGGCGCTGAGTGATAATGGCGAGGGCGTGGCAGGGACCCTGGTGCCTAAATCGCCTTCTCCAAAATAGCATGTCCTTTTGTTATGTAACCCGAATGAGTCTGCTCTGGCAGCCATTCTTCTTGACTATTTTGAGGGAGAAGTCCAGGAATTGATTGCAACTCCGAGCAAATCCAACTCCACAATGTAACACCCATTGTGGGGAGACAGAGAAGGTAATAGACACCACATACCATGCTCCACAACCCCCGTGGTTCCGCAGAGTTCAGCCCCGCCCCTCTTTCCACCTCTCACCTCTTCCTTCCAGCAGCCCCTCCCCTGCCTCCGTCCCCAGGACCTTCTGCTTCCTCTCCATCTCCAGTTTGTACCCTCACACTCTTGACCCTACTCATCCAAGACTCGGCTTGGGATTCGCCCTCTTAGGAGAGCAGCCGGAGGTCACAAATCATGAAAGACGCTCCCTGTCACAGGTCACTTTCTTCCCTGTCCCACTGAAGACCAGGTATATGTAACCACTGGAGCATGAAATCACATTTCTATGGGCTGTTCCTTGTAGATATAAAAGGAACAGAAGGTCTAGGAGTAGCAGATTCCTGAGTTGTCTGACTTTCTGTTAAAAGCTGTTGAAGCCCCGTGCGCACACAAGAGAGGCAGGTGCGCCTGTCTGCTGCCACTTCAGTGGGAAGTGTGCAGACAGAACAGACAGCCTGCACCCCTCGGCATCCTGAGCCCAAAGTGGAAAGATGCTGCAAGCGGTCCTCTCCCCGCAGCTCCCACAGCTGCCACAGGCACAGCCTCCCCCTGGGTGGTACCAGCCTCTAAAGGTCCATGCCCCCGGCCCCCGGGGTCAGCTCCAGACTAGGACAGCACAGCACTAGACTTGAAGTCAGAGCCCAAACTCACCAATCCCGAAATGGAACTCCCAAAAGTGAGGGAGGAGCTGCTCAAGGCCTGGCTGCTGTTAACTCTGCAGAGTAAATGGAGACTGTTGAATGAGGGACGGGACCACACCCAACCTGGTCCCTTCAGATAAAGAGAAAGCTCATGTCTCTGGATGGTGGGATTATGGCTGAAGCTTGTCATCAGCTTCTTCACACATTTCTGAATTTTCCACGGTTCTGCATTAGGTATTAACTGCTGTGACCACTAGGACAAAATAGTTTAAAAGAAGGAAGGGAAAAGGAGGAAGGAGACAGCCTCCCTCTGTCCATCTCTGAAAACCCCTTTGGCTGGAAGAATCCTTTAACTTGCTGACTGCTGCAGGCCTAAGAAGGAAGACATTATTTGACTTAAAAAAAAAAATCGGGGGTATTAAACCCGAATAGGTGGCAGTGTTGCATCCAGCCCTTCTCGTCAGCACTGTGGTGAAGGGCCATCATCCTGGTTTTCATATAAGGAAACTGAGGCTCAGGAAATGGAGTGACTTGATCAGGGCCACGGGGCTACTGGGATCATTACAATACTGGGAGGTATCCTTACAGCCCTGGGAGGTACATAAATCATTACAACACTAGGGGGCAGTGCTCCAGTACAAGCTCGTGAGTGGTGGGGTCCCCGGGAGGTCCCAAACTTGAAGCGCCAGCGTGAGCTTTAACCCACTTGCCAGATACGCCCGCCACCAGTCACAAAACCATGTGGACTTCATGCTGTCAATAAAAGGAAAGGAAGGGGGATTCAGGAAGCCCTGGTGATGCATACAGTGCTGAACATGCAGGATGGCTGAGCTCAGCCTTCAAATACCCAGTCCCTCCAGCGAAGAGGTCAGCCAAACTTGCATACTATGTGGATAAAAGCTCATCAAAAAGGCTGTCTAATTGAACTGACACGTCCTCTGATTCACTGTTCCACACCTCAGGCTGTCCTGGAATCAGTCATAGATACTTTTAAGTGGTCATCTGGTCTACCTTTTGCCTTCCAGCAAGACTGTACATAAAAACCAATGGAGCTGTATGTTGAAAAGTTTCTCCTTGGTCAGGTTCAAACATAAAACAGTTGATGCTGCTTTTTGGCCTAATCTGAGAACATTTGTCCTTCAATAGAAAATTGAAGTGTAACCCACTGAGTCATGTGGCAGGACTGCCCTTGCCCCCATCCCCACATCCAGCCAAGACATCCAGGGGAACGGCTATTGGATGATGTCTTTCTATGTTTAGTAGAATAAACCATATCCTTGGCCACAGAGGTAGAAAAAATGCTCTTTTAGCACATTCAGGTCAAAATTGTTATGTTGGGTTTTCTTCATTGGTTTTGTTGGGATTTTTTTCCACTAACTGGGCTCGAGAGAAAATTAAAAGAACACCTTGCATCTAGGATCTGAAGGGGATCTGACACCATCCCGCCCCTCTCCCTACTGAGGGAGCTGTAAAAATTCACAAGTTTCAATAGGACTTGGGACTTGCTGGTTTGAGGAGGGAGAGGAGGAGAGTTGATAGGCCCGGGAAGAGGGGATGGTGCTAACTGGAAGGAACATGTTAAACGGTGGGAGGGTCCAAAAGCTCACGTGGGGAACCCAGCTGGCCTCTGGAACATCCATGGAGCGACATCCCAAAGCCCGACGAGCAGTCAGGCTCAGAGTGTCACAGTGAGTCAGGAACAAGATGGAAAAAATAGCACGCATGTTGTTTGACCTTTCACTTCTGTCCATGATCCCGCCTATGATCCTGTGTGGTTTGGATTTTATCATGAAGATATTAAGGAAAGAGCTACTTCAACTTCTGTATGTATGTTTGCATGTCCATGTGTCAGAGACAATGCCATGGGCTCACCAAACTCACTTCCTTTTCTTCCTGGGTATCCACATTCCCCACCCCCCTTCCTTCTGGATCGGGCCGTATTAAATGTAAGAAAATGGGATGTAAGCCTGATCTCATATCTAAGTAAAATAGACTCCTTTTATAGAAAATTTAATGAAGTTCAATCAAACTCATTTCTCTGTCACAGGGTGCTTGGTCTATTAACATCAAACTCAAAAAAACGAACACTTAGGTGAGCCCACAAATCTTAAAATATGAGCCTCTTCTTCCTAACTTCCTGAGAATCCATAAAACATTTGTTAAGATTTAGGAAGGAGGAATGAAAGGTAAACACCATGGTAACAAATCGAGGGCTGTCAGATCCCGGATGCCTCCTGCTTGAAGAAATGACATGAGCACACGGAAGACATTTGATACCAGCCTCAGAAGTGAAGGCAGAGAGATACCGGTTTTATACTGAGGGATTAAAAAAATAGTAAACATTGGCATCACTGTAGTTCTTCAAATCTAGGCCATTGTTGGTTAATTAACAACATTACTTTAAATATTACTAAAAAAGGAAAAATGCTGCTAATTATAAGTTGTCATTAATTGGAGGACACAGCCCAATTTCAGGAATGTTGAAATGTGAGGGCAAAGTGTGCCTTAGAATTGATGAAGGATGGGGGCCCATCTTGGAAGTGAGTGCCACCAACTTTGAGTCTGCCCTTCCCATGGGGGCGGCAGGGCATCTACCTAGTCGGGAAGCCGAGGGATGAGGCAGGAGAACGGGTCTCAGGGCTTCAGGGGAGCCCCCTGACACCCTGACTCAGCAGATGAGGTCTGCTGGCTGTCATGCCTGCCTGTGCCAGGCATGGTGTCTGGAAAGCTACGGCAGCAGGACAGACTGACATGCCCGGCTCCCAGACAGGATATATCCCCGTTCCGCTGGAAAGGTACTCCCTCCTTGGGGAAACAGGAGCATATCATAAGGCAGGACCAGACTAGGATGAGAAGACCAAAGCTCAAAAGACATAAAAAAACAACAAGGTCCTTCTATGTAGCACAGGGAACAATAGTCAATATCTTGTAATAGCCTATATTGAAAAAGAATATGAAAAGGAATATAGAAGATAGATAGATGGAATAGATAGATAGATAGATAGATAGATAGAACTGAATCACTGTGCTGTATAACAGAAATTAACACATTATAAATCGGCGCTGTATTAGCCACTCACTGCTGAGTAAGATTGCTCCCCATCCTTCAGGCACCAACCGCTGGGGATCCCCTGACCTCCATGCACTGTGGGCTTCCAAGGAGAGCCCAGGAGAGCCCACACTGCATCTTGGTCTACCCTGTGCCCAGCCTCCCTGGGAAGTGGGACGCAGGGCCCTGGTGCCATCTGTCTCCTCTACCTTCTGAACCCTCCATAATTTCAGAAGCATTATTATGTATGGTTAATTAAGAGCAGAGATTCTGGTGCAGACTGCCTGGTTTGTATCCCAGGTTCGACTCTACTGGCTGTGAGAACTTAGGCAAGTTCCTGAACTACTTCGTGCCTCAGTGTCCTCAGCCATAAAGTGGAGGTGGTAATTATGGTCGCAGCCCTGAGGGGTTGTTGTCACGTGGATTCATCCATAGGAAACATGTAGGACAATGTCATAGAAAAGGGATCGATAATGCTATCGGTACTATTGGCAGTTTGGGCAGTATGGGTAAATCAGAACACCAGGCTTGACCAGCTGAGGAGGGCGGGCTCTGGCAAAGGGCTGGAAGCATGTTGCTTGGGGATGTTCCAGGGGGTCTGCAGTGGGTTGAATGTCCCAACAATCAGAACCTGAGAATCCTGACCTTCTTTGGAAAATGGACCTTTAGTGATGTAATTAAGACTCTCAAGATGAAATCATCCTGGATTATCCCGTGGGCCCTAACGCCTATCACAACTGTCCTTGTAAGCCACGTGAAGATGGATACAGAGGTCACAGTGAGGCAGCTCCAAGTCAAGGAACACCAGGGCCACCAGCAGCTGGAAGAAGCAAGGAAAGATTCTCCCCTGGAGGCTTCAGTGGAAGGGCAGCCCTGATGACACCTTAATTTCACACTTCTGGCCTCCCCAGCCCTAATGTACATACAGATTGTAACAAGGGTTTAAAGCCTCTTAAGAGTATCTTGTCATCAGCAGCACTGTGATGGCCAAGGGGACCCCTGGAACAAAAGTTTGGAATTTGTAGATGCAATTGGCCACCACGCTGGGCTCCTGTGACAGTGGAGGGGCCCTCGCTTTCAGCTGCAGGAAAAAGAGTCGATGCAAGTCATTGACCTCTGGTGGTAACGTCTCCCTGGGCTCAGTCAATGCTTCTAAATTGAACAGCAGCTCACTGGGGCAATGCTAATGACTTCTGACTGCTCCAGTTCATCCCTCTCTAACAGGGTCAACCGAGAAGTGGTCCCATCCTTTTGGATTAAAAACAAAATTTCCCCTTCCCTGGCTTACGAAGGGCCCCTGGGAGAATGGAAAGTGTGGTGAAAGAATTTCGGTTTTCTAGTTCCAATGAACTTGACGGAGACTCCTACATCAGTACTTTTGCCAGAATGCTTTTATGGCTGGAAAAACACTCGAGGGAGAGGGTAGAGCTCAGTGGTAGAGTGCAGGCTTAGCATGCACGAGGTCCTGGGTTCAATCCCCAGAACCTCCATTTAAAGTAAATAAATATACTTTTTAAAAAAATGCAAGAAAGAAAAGTGCTTGGTCCAAAAAGGAAATAAGAGTGTGCCTCTCACGTAGCATGGGCTCTTACTGAGAAGCTCAGTTTGATAGACAAGAAGGGAGAGGTCGCTGCCTATGTGCCCCAGGATGAGGGTGGGAGGGGAGGAGACTTATCCAGTAAAAGAGCCTAGGTTTAAAAATAGGAACAAAAAAAAAAGCCTGGTCCACCAAATCCAGTGTAGGAATGGGCAGAAGAGACAGATGCCCCTCAGCCTGAATTCTCACTACAGTCATTTCCCCGCTGATCTCTTTCTCCAGCACCCCCTCCTTGATTCCAATCCACACTCATGGTTACATGTCTAAAGTGTTTCACAAAAACCATCCGTGACTTCTTATCTGTAGCCAGACGGTCACCAGGCTTTCTATCACGGATCAACTCCGGTGGATCAGTGGTGCTGCCTTAGGAGAGCCGGAGTTCTCCTCTGTGTTCAGGGGGAAAGAACGCGGGGATTGGTTTCCAGTGTCTGCTGTGGGCTGGTGGCCGGGCAGGGGCGTGGCACCATGCCATCTCTTTCTGGGCCACAGGATGAGGTCATCTTGGCTTTCAAGCCCCTCAGGCCAGCACCAAGGTATCCTCTACATGAAAGGCCCAGCCCAGCCCAACAGACAGGCCGGTCCTCGCCAGCCCACGCCAGCCCCCAGCACTGCACACGTATCCCCGCCTCTGTGGTCTGCCTCAGGCCCGACCTCTCCTCTTCCCCAGGGCAAGGTCTTTCCATTCTCTCCCTCTTCTCGGCTCTAGGACGTCTCATTTGTCACCTGCTGTTGCTCATCTCTGTACATGAGTCAGGACAGAAATGACTAATGCATGAATGTCCCAGCTCATCCCCCCAGGCACCAGCTTCCCCTCCCTGAATGCATCCCCTCCACTCTCAAACTGAGCTTCTCTGTACCCCCTTTCCCTGCCTCCTTGGTTCTTGGGCTTCATAATGCAGAAGGGACAAGAAGGGAGGTAGGCCCTTCGAGGAAGCCAGTGGGTCTGAAGGCCTCGTGTTGAGAGGGGAGAGCAGGTGAGGCGTGAGGGCAGCAGGTGGCTGAAAAGCCAATGGATTTGCAGGCACCGTGGCAGAGCTCTAAGTACTCCCTGTTTCCTGGTCAGGAAACGCAAGACCTCGAGTTATTACAAAGGGCTTGTGGTCACTTAGCCCACCCCTGAGTCACAACCACGCTGTCAGTCCCGACCTCCTGGGACGCGGCCATGTAAGTGTCCCATTTACGCCTCCTGTGCCCTCTTCCCGGCCTGGTTGAAGGGCCATTTCCTGCCCCTGTCTGCCAGGGGCTGGGGCGGATCCCAGAGGGCAGAGTTGGGAGGCCCTGAAACACACCCAGCCCCTCACTTTACAGCGAGAGTCTGACGCTCAGAGATAGGGGCCTATTAACCCCTCAGACTCCACTGGGGCTGACGCGTGGTGAGCTGTTCATCTCGAGCTGAGGACAAAGCTAACATCACTTCCCCTCTTTGGGAGGAGAACACCTTAGGGGAAGGGATGTCCAGCCAATCCGGTCTGACAGGTAATGATTGAAGATACTCTTTGAAAAAGGTGTTTTGTGTGAAAATCCATTAAACATTCTAAAAAACACCTGCACTGGACACTGTCCTGTTGTGAATTATTTTATGATGGGAAGCATCCTTGTGCACAGATAGTGACCATCCCTGGTCATGGATGAAGCTCTTTGGCCTCTTCGCCTTTGGGATCAGTTCTCCACCCACAGGTAGGAACCTTTTTCTGTCTCCTCTTTCTCATCCTTTCCCCCGCTCCCCCCACCCCTGCCGCCCCTGCAAACTCCTTCCCTAAAGTCTTGCCTTGTCCTCCCCCCATTAAGGCAAGTCCAGTGCAGAACACAGCAGGTGCATCTTGGGAACGTTTGCTCCTGATGATGGGACTGGGGTGAGGGGGTCTCATTCAAGCCCAGTGCAGCCTTACTGGCCTGGTTTTCCCATCGGCACACTGTTGAAGACACATTGAACTTCACGCTCTCACTGAAGGTCAGAGTTACGGGACTCCAACAGCAGCTTGGCCCGGGCTGCTCCCAGCCTAACCATCCCTCAGCCTTCCCCGCTGACCCCTGCAGGCTCCACGTCAGCTGGCTTCTTTCCGGGCTGAGGGCAAGAGGAGGCACTGACCCAAGATGGGGGGAGATGCCAGAGCATTTCCTCCCTTGTTCTTTGCTTCAAGTGGCGTCCCCTCCAAGGCCCCAGCTCTCATCCTGGAGGCCCCCATGTTCCAGCTTCCACAGAGTGGCCCTGGCCCCTGGGCTGGGGTGACACCACCTCTTCCCCTTCTCCCTCCAGCCTCGAGGGAGAAGACACTTCCTGCTGGGGCTAATCTCAGAGCTACCTCCCCTGGCCCTGTCTGTTTCAGCTGTTCCGTTACTGTGCAAATATCCTGCATTAAATTCCCACTGTTGAGATACTTGAAGAGGTTCCTATTCTCCTTGTTAGACCCTGACTGATGCACAGCCCAGCCCTTCCCTCCCACTTCGTTAAACCTACGAGAAAACAGGCCAAGAGGGTGGGATGTGTCCAAAGAAAGACACACTAAGACTTAGTTGTCAGGGACGAGACTGGGTTTCCAGCCTCTGTCCTCCTCGTCTCTGCAGCATGTGGCAGGGGATGCATTCCTTTCATTTTCAAGCCCAAAGAGTCATGAGTCATTGGGATCAAGTGTGAAATATGAGACTTCTAAGGAACGATCACGGTCATAATTCTTTCATGTTCTAAACACACCCTCTGGACAGAAGGGGCGATGAAACCTTCGCTCTGGGAGACAGAGGCACATCGGTTAGAGCAGCCTACGCTGCGACCACCGCCAAGTGACCACCTGCCTCAGTTTTCATATCCAAGGAAACAAAAGTGACACAAAATTGCCATTTCCAGGAGCTTTTAGACATGTCCCTTAATATATGCAGCAAAATTCAACTCCTCAGATTTTTGGACCAGATGGCTTCTCCACTCTGCAAAGTAGGTTCAACTTAATAGTTATTTAAATATGCCATATATTTTAAATACAGAGTGCTTCTGCTAATTAACTTCATAATTTCTCCAGAGTCCCACAGGCAGTTGTTACCATTTGTAACTGGTGAAAGTGTCAAGAAAATGAATTCCTATTTTTTTTTTTCCCAAATTGCAGCTCTGGGATAGTACATGTGCCGTATTGTGTCTCTTCCGCTCGGGGTGAGTGGAGTGGTGGGAGAAGACAAGGGTGACTCCGCCTGGGGTTGGATGATGGGGACATGTGAGCAGAGCACCACCTGGGGCACTTCCAATACTGACGCTCCTCAAAAGGACCAGTGGGCCAAGATCAGTTACACAGATGCCCGTAAGTTAAACAGTGACCTAGTAAGAAGACGTGTCCATACATGCACACGCAGATGCACACACAGCCCGTGACAGGGCAGTGAGCCCAGTGTGTGAGCCTGAGAAGTGGAGCAAACTGAAACCACAGGTGCAGGATGGGGACGAGGGATGCCCTGCCCCCAAATCTCACTAGGCTGCTCTCCATCCTCACCCCACAACTCTGTGCTTGAAGTTGCATCACTTAGAGGTTTATTTGGCTAATACATCTCCTCTTTTAAGAGTCCAGCCTTCCTGGGAGAGTTGATTGAATACTTGTTAATCCTTTCTTGATCAGTGTGACCCAGTGAGGTGGCTTTCCTCCTGGAGCTTTGCAGACACCTGGGACTCAGAGGCCGGAACCAAGGAGGACACGGCACACTTAAGGAGACGGATGGGAGGATGCAGGCTGCCTTGCTTTATTGTAAAAGGGACCCTGGGCACCTGGGAGTGGAGGAAAAGGGGTACCAGGATGTTTCTGGGGCACCTAAGAGGGAGGGAAGGGGGACCGTCTGCTTACCCAGGGCTCTGCCTAGGACAGGCTCCCGCCCTCCACACCCACTACAGCCTCGGGATGCTGCTTCTCTGTAGGGAAAGGAAAAGATGTGAGCAAAAGGCTGACACTGAAGCAGGGGATAAAAATAACAGGAAAGACTGCGTGTGATGGGGGGAAATCTCATTGCGTGGAACCTTCTTTCTCGAAAGTCCAAAAATTAACAAGCTTTCACCCGTCACTAGACTGGAAGTTCTAAGAGGGAAAGGCTTGTCTGATTTCGCTCCTCCCTGCATCCCTGATACCTAGAATGGTGCCTGGCAGAGGGGAGGTGCTCTGCAGGAACTGGTCAAATGCATGAGATGGGACAGACCAACACACAATGAGGGCTCCTCCAGGCCTTCCAGTCGCAAGCCTGAAGGCCCACCAGCCATTTGTGGCTCACGATCTCTTGCTGGAGTTACGGCTGGGCCTCCGAGGAAGAGGAAGACCCCTCCGCTGGCCCCTAGGGAGATGTCTGCTGAGCTCTGCTGAGCTCAGCTCTGTGTTCTGCTGTCCCCCGGGTCACTGCCTTCATTAGGCAGCATCTGCTAAATGGCCAGCCCACCTGTCACATCCAGTAGCCCAGGCATCTTCCCACGGACGCCCACGATGGGAGGGACATGCTGCTCCAACCAGCCTTCCGCTTCTCTTAACCAAACCTGTAGTTCAACGGGCGGCAGGCTCTGCCTTAACAGAGACTGAAGGGAAATTCTTTGGGGGCACTTTCTACCCTTCATGTTTGAGGCACTGCAGGCAAAGGAAAACTGCTGATATTCTGTTGGACCCAATGCCCCAAGGTGATGTTTATGGCCATATGTTTAATCTTCCCCTCCCTGCACTCGGTTCAGAGGATTATGCCTCACAGACAGGAGGCGACAACCTGGTCATGATTCTGTAGGCAGAACAAAGTTAATGTTTTGTAACCAAACCATGAAGCTGTACAAAAATATATAGTATGAAGCCTACAGATCTCTACAGTTTGCAAAACTCTTTTGTCTATCAATCAAAAACAGCACTGGATTTAGCCAATGATGCTCCTACCCAAAGCGCATCCACAAAAATTCAGACCCACGCAGAAGCACCTCGCTCAGTGTGAGGCTCGCAGGAAGTTCTCAATTAGTTCCTGTGCGATTGAGAAACATTTGAATGCAAAGCACATCTGGCCCAATCGAGATCATATATGTATGAAACAAAGCTTTCCCGACCCCTGGGTATATGCTTGATGCGTACACCATACTGAGAAGGTGCGCACCCCAGGGGCAGAGTGGTGGGGGAAGAGCACTGGACAGACTCAAGAGACCACGGGTCTGGTTCTGGATCTCCAACTCACTCCCTCTGTGATCCACAGCAAGCCGCTTAACCTCTCTGGGCTTCTGTTTCCCCCACTCGGGGAAAAAAAAAAAAAAAGAGCGGGACAAGGCAGATTCTGGAGTTCCGTCCAGTTTAGAGGTACTCCTTTGAGTCTGTGATTTGAACACAGGCTTGTGATTTGCTTGGTCCGTGTGGGGGAGGGGCTGAAGTGGGAAACACAGCCCCAGGGCTCACCCTCTTCCCAGCCGTCCTCAGATGGCCCTCAGGGATGTGGAGGTGGGGACAGAGAGGGCGATGCTGTGGCAAACTAGAGTCAGAGCAACAGTGTCAGGGGCCGGGGGGGATTGTCTTCTGAACAAAGAACTCAGCCTGGAAGAGCCTGCTGTTTGCTGGGGGAGTAAGTGTCCTTCCTTTGAGGAGGTGAAGGAAACAAAGGAACTTGTGGAAGGCTTTAGAATGCCACAGCTCATCCTCTGGTAAGCGGGGGAGGGAGATAGGCAGGAGCTAAATTTGAGCCACAGTCCTGCGAACCTGACAAGAAGAAAGAGTAACTGAACGCCTTGTGAAATTTACCGGGTTCTGGCCTCCATCTGTCTGTTCATACATCTGTCTCCTCCTGCTAATTAATTCCCATCTTGTCACAGTCACTCTCGGTCCCTAAGTCCCGCTCACAATTTCCCATCTATATTATCTAGCATTCAAGAATTCCAAGCACTGACATAGAAACACAAAAAAATTAGACACATCTGAACAAATTAGCTGCTTCTATAAGCTCAGGGTCCAAGGGCCATCTTTATTAAATCTGCCATGGGCTACAATTTGGCAGAATCTTTTCTCTGAGATTTTTTTGGGGCAGCAGATGTTGCTTCTTGGAGGAGATGTGAAATCACTGCTGGCACGTCTTCTCCCCTCTGATCTGTAGTCTGCTTTTTAGAGAGGCTTTAATAATGCATAGGAAGGGAAGGGTGGTGCGCAGATTGAACACCAAGCAAGCCTCCATCAAGGCAAGATGTACTGCCTTGAAATCAGGCCTGGTGGGCCAAGCAAATGGACCCACTTTTTAGCCTGAGTCCTCGGGTTTGCATCAAGAATGAGGGTTTGCATCCCAAAGCTTTTTCTGAGGACGCCATCTGACAAGTGCGGGTTTGAGCCAACCTCGGCTTGTCAGGAACCGATTTTCATTTCCTCCCAGCAGCCTGGCCGCACAAAGCATCGCTAGCTGGAGAAGCAAGAAATGCTTTTCATTTAGCCTTTGAGAGCGCTAGGGATGAGTACGTATTGGACCAACATCTTAAAAGAGGTTATCAAAAAGGTGATGCAGGTCTGGTAAAATACGTCCAGTGCAGTGGAAAGGAAGGGAAGATTCTCTGTCTGGATTCCCAATGTGCAGATTGCATAACTGAAGTCACGCTGCCACCTGGGGAGTTTTTAATATTGTTTAATAATACAGTAAGAGTTGGCGAGTTTTGAGAAATGGGCTGCTACACTGAAAAAGGATCGCCTTTCCTGTGCCCAAGTCCCCATGCTTTCCACACACGCACACACACAAAGCCCATCCCCACCCCCCAGGAGCAGATGAGCAGACTTCATCCCTGTTGTCAAGGAAACCAGTCTGTTCTGAGCTCTAGATTTAGAAAGCCCAGGCCTGGCCTCAGCGGTGCCTTCTGCCCACTTCGCCTGAGGGGCCTGCCATCTCTTCCCCATCGGGGACACTGGAGGCCCTTTCACAAGATCGCTAGCATTGGCCGGTGTAGTAGGGGCTCCACGGACAGTCCAAACCAACCAGTGGGCGGGTGCACAGGCCTCAGGAACAAATCTATGGGGAAAAAATGAGTTTATCTATTTGGAAAGGGAGAGGAATATTGTCAAGGGCCTGGGGCAAGCGCCATCTGATTGACCCATGTTACCGGGAGTGGCTTAAGGAAGCAGACTGACCACCCAAAGCCGGCCCAGCACTCTCTCCAAAAAATCCACCCTTGTGTTTCTCCAAATGGGAGGGTCACCCCACTGGCACCCACAACCGTTCAGACCTGATGCTCCCCCTGAGGCAGGGAGGGGCACAGGGAAGCCACCTGGGGTGGGGGCCTGGGTGAAATGCTCCCAGTAGGTGGTAGCATTTGGAGATTCAGGGGCAGGACAAGGGTCTGGGAGGAGGGGAGAGGTGCACCTCAGTATTGCTACCACCATGGGAGGGGGAGCCTGAGATGGAAAGGAAATGGGGGAAGATGGGAGGGAACTGGCTGCCGGCAGAAAAGGGAAGAGGACCACCGGCATCTTCAGGGATGAACTCTGTGAAAGCCAAGCCTGGGGAATAAATTAAAGTGGCCCTGAAGTGACACCTGTTAAGGGCAGTCTTGCCCCAAAACAACCCATGTGCTCGATCCTCTGAACTTCCTGAGCCAATGCCTGGTCAGTTCCCCTTCCGGAAGTGACAGCCTCTTCCTTGCGTTACACCCTCTGGGTATGTGTTTTATCTGTCCTTATAAACCAAGAGTCCCGAAGGATGTATTTGTGGCCCATCTGTCCCCCCTTCATAGCCCTGAAAGGATAGCTTGCACAAACTAGGACTGATGAGGGTCTGCTGAGTTTTCATAAATGAGTGAACTCTTCTTCTAGAGCCTGTGAGATCACCTACACCAAGTGCTCACAGTTTTGAGGGGATTATGAGAAAGAATTGTAAGTTGGGGCTTTCCTTCCAGTGATGCTTTATCCAATGGCCCCAATTATTGCAATTGCCTTATTGGTATTAATGATAATGACAATGGTGCTGATTCTCGTCAGCACGGGGAAGCTACAGTGAGACACCTGCTGTGATGAAGACACTTCATCACAGAAGCCAGAAGAACAGGCCTATGGCAGGTCTACTAAAGATGGCCCTCGGACCATGGCTTACAGAAGCAGCTAACTTATTCAAACGTGTCTGACTGGGCAGACATGCTTCCCCCTCAGGAGCGCACAGCATGGCAACAGAAGAAGTTGCGTACACAAACCCAGAGTCTTCTTCAGCTGCCAGGGGAGCAGAAAGGCCAAGAACCATCAGATGGTGGTAGGTTTTGTCCCATCGCCTGAAGAAAGATGATGTGAACATGGAGGAGCATTGGACAGGCATGAAGGTGTGCAGGTGAGCATCATCACAGGGGCAGTCGTTGGACTGAAGGGTGGGCCAGCTGGGCAGATGCCCGGAGCACTGGTCATGTAGCATCACTGCAGTATCACCGGCGCCAGTGAACTCAAGTATCTGTATAAACGCAGTGCCAGTCTTAACTGGGTTTTCATAGAAACAGCGCCAGTTAAGCCAGGTTTCCGCACACGCCTGCTCACATCACCACGAAATGTAAGCTGGCTCTGCTCCCCTTGAGCAGACAGAAGACTTATGACAGCTCTTCGACTGTGCTGACCATTTTTAAGTGTCTCTGCAAAATGCCCCTCCAGGTCTCCTGGCAGGAGCATGACAGTCCCCGGAAATCTGTCACCACATTCGGTTGAGATTTCTAAGTGAAATGACATGATAGAGGACTGCATACTGAGAAGAGTTACTCAGCTTATTATGTAACTTCTAGAACTTTTCATAAGCCTTTTCAAGAAGCTGCCTGTTCAGAAAATCTTATTAAGGTTTTCCTTATTTTGGATGTGAAGAGAAACTATTTCTCCTCACTCCTGCTTTAAAAAAAAAAAAAAAAAAGTTAAGTGATATTTAATTAACATCAGCTTAGAGAGAGAGGCAGAATCATTAGCCCACCCGGGATGCTCATGAAGGCACAATTCAGGAGAGAGAGACCGTCCCTATTATAAAAAGGCTACTTCAGGTTTGATACTGTATTGGGGGGGGGGAGCAATTAGATTTCTTTATGTATTTTTAAATTAATTTCTTACTTTATTCTTTACTGGAGGCACTGGGGATTGAACCCAGGACCTTGTGCATGCTAAGCATGCACTCTACTGCTGAGCCATACCCTGCCCTCTGGCTTGACACTGTTTTGAAACATCTACTTCATCCAAGTTCCCTTGTTCTGAGTCCATCACCATAAGAATTCTTCTGATTGTGATTCAGCTTCTCAAATCCCTGTGAGGCCAAAAGAGAGCAAGTTCTGGCAAATACACCCCAGCTCACCTCTGATCTTCACTCCCTCTCTTCAAAGTGAAAATTATTATTCCCATTTTACAGAAAAGGAAACTGAGGCCCAGAGAGCTTAAGTAACTTGCCCAAGAACACACAGCTAATAACTAGCAGAACTGAACACTAGACCAGTATTCATCTGATTCCAGATTCCAGTGTTCTATGAAGCCTCCAATTTTCTCCAGTTCGTTTATTTATTTATTAATTTTTTAAATTACCACTACTTGTGAAATTTATTTATAAATGAAAACAAAATCTATTACGGTTATCGGGGGAAAGGGAATGGGAAGGGGTAAATTTGGGAGTTCGAGATTTGCAAATATTAACTACTATATATAAAAGTAGATAAAAAACAAATTTCTTCTGTAGAGCACAGGGAACTACATTCCATATCTTACAGTAACCTTTAATGAAAAAGAATATGAAAACTAACATATGTATATATATGCATGACTGGGACATTATGCTGTACACCAAAAACTGACATATTATAACTGATTATACTTAAATTTAAAAAAAAGAAAAAAAAAACAATCAAAAGGATGAGTTACACATACTGGAAACAACAACAACAACAACAGAACTCAGTAAGGGAAGACCCGGAGTTTTTAAATGACTACAAACGTTATAAGATACTCCAGTTTAGGATGGTGTCTGGCTAGTGACCCATAACTCACCCTCCTCCAACTTTTCACTAAAAACCAACGTCAACTCACATACAAAATCAGATCATAACTCATCAGAACTCCAAAAATGAAGACTGACAATTAGACCAGAGCCAGAACAATGGATGAACATTTCCTTGTCACAAGACCTGTGAGACTGAAGGAGAGGCACAAATAGTGAGTGATATGGGCAATTGTCCTTGTCATTTGGAGGACAGAAGGCTCATTAACTGGAAAGTGAAGCCTTATTTCTCCTCCACTGAATGCTTCCCCTCCAGAAAATTTAGCTACTTTCCCACTGTGATGTGGAAGTTGCTCCTTGAGCAGCCAGAGCCATTTCATACACATATCACCTCTGTGAGCATCTCTGGTGCCACGTCTGTACCAGGTTTGCAGTGTCAGCCATGCCACACGGCCAGGGACAGACACGGATTCCAGTGCTACACTGTAGCCAGAGATTGGAAGACACAACAAAAAATCAAGAGCGCGCCAGCAACAAATGGGGAAGGACAGAAGGTGCAAGGACACACGGGGGCCCTGGGACGGAGCAGAGCGAAGAACAGAGGCCTAGAGAGAGAGACAGTGAAAAATAGCCTATGATGGAGAATGGCCAATAAATTTCAAGACTCGCTGATGTCTGCAGTGAATTTAAAAGTTGTTTCTGGCCCTATACTATAAATACTGTCTGTTTGCCTAACTCTTTGATGAGTCTGACCTGCAGAAGAGCCTTGTGTTAGTGGTGCTTTGGGAGAATAAAGGAGAAAGGACAGTGTTTAGTGAGGGCAAATGTATTAACAAAGAGGGCAGCTCCTCTGGGAGGCAAGCTCTCAAGTGTGATGGACATTATTGTTCACTAGCACCTATTTTCTCTCTACTTCCGGGTAGAGGAGAGGATGCTCAGTTCCCACCCTCTTCCAGTTTGGCATTGCTGTGTGTCTTTTTGTGGTCGATGAAATATGGACAGGTGGTTCATCTGGAAAGAAGCATTTTATTTTATTTTTTTAATTGAAGTATAGTCAGTTTACAATGTTGTGTCAATTTCTGGTGTACAGCAAAATAATTTAGTCATATATGTACATATATCATTTTCATATTCTTTTTCACTATAGCTTACTACAAGATATTGAATGTAGTTCATTGTGCTATACAGTATAAACTTGTTGTTTACCTATTTTATATGTAGTAGTTCGTATCTGCAAATCTCAAACTCCCAATTTATCCCTTTCTACCTCTTCCCCCCACCCCCACCGGTAACCATAAATTTGTTTTCTAAGTCTGTGAGTCTGTTTCTGTTTTGTAAATAAGTTTATTTGTCTTTTATTAGGATTCCACATATAAGTGATATCATATGGTATTTTTCTTTCTCTTTCTGGCTTACTTCATTTAGATGACAATCTCTAGGTTCATCCATGTTGCTGCAAATGGTATTATTTCATTTTTTATGGCTGAGTAGTATTCCACTGTATAAATATACCACAACTTCTTTATCCAGTCATCTTTCGATGGATAAAAGGTTGTTTCCATGTCTTGGCTATTGTAAATAGTGCTGCTATGAATATTGGAAAGAAGCACTTTAGAACCTTTCTCCTCTACAGCCACCATCAATTTCCAGATGGTGATAACTCCATCAGCTTAAGTCTCTGAGTAAAGAAGACATGGGACAGGTCCCCACCCCCAACACCAAAACTCAGTGGACATGAAGCAGGAACAAGAGAGCAATCTCTGTCATGTTTAGCCACTAAGCTCATGGAGTAGCTTGATACTGCAGTGAATGGGCCTGTCACGAATAAGAGCTGAGTAAGATCAGGGTCAGGAGCATCAATAAATATGGAGTAAGAAATGGACCAAGAAGTCTTAGGGAATCTGTGAAAGGTACGGGCCTTCCCACAGTTTGTAGAGTAGGCGCTTGAGCCATTCTGATCACATAGTGAAAGAAAAGATAAATTGCACATGAGAAACAGCCTGGAGGTCTTAGAAATACTTGCATCATATATTACTAGGACATTGCTAAAAATTTATCACAAATTAGGATACAAAGGAACTGCCAATGAACCTTAAAATTTGAGAAAGACATATTCTCTGATCATGAAGCATTAAAACTAGGTAATAAATTTTAACAAAAAAAAACTGCCACCTAGAAATCTTAAAACTCTCCCCAAAATCACGTTTGTTCAGAGAGAAAATCTAACTTGCAATCGCATATTATTTAGAAAATGACAAAGAGGACACACTTATATTGACAATTAGGGGCTACAGCCAGAGCTGCATTTGTAAATAAACTTAATGCTTCTGTTAGAAAGAATGAAGATAAAATATCTAAGTATTCAACTTTAAAAGGCAGAAAAACAGAAAAAAACCTAAGAAAAGAGGAAAGGAATTAAAGAAGAAAAATTAAGGAAACAAAATTGATTAATTAATCCAAGAGCTGGTTATACAATCTTATGGTTACCAGGAGAAAGGATGTGGGAAGGGATAAATTCGAGAGTCTGGGATTTGCAAATGTTAGCCACCATATATAAAAATAGATAAAAAACCAAATTTCTTCTGTATAGCAGAGGGAATTATATTCAATATCTTGTAATAACCTTTAAAGAAAAAGAATATGAATATATGTATATACAGGCATGACTGGAACATTATGCTGCACGCCAGAAATTGACACATTGTAACTGACTATATTTCAATTTTAAAAAAAGAGCTAGTTATAAATAAATAGGCACATTCTTAGCAACTCAATAAGGAAGAGAAATAGCAAATATGTAACATTGGGAATGTATCAGTATAGATACAGAAAATGAAAATCTACTAGGGCTGTAGGAACCAAAAAAAAGAGGGCAGGTGGAGGCCACCTGCAAGCAAAGCCAGCCCAGCCAACTGCGGGGGGTGGGGCTGTAATAGGGGGAAGGGGGGAATATGTGATGGTACTCAGCAATGGCCTCATTTTGGAAAATGGCTGCCTATTTGCATTAGATGTTAATATTTAATCTGGCAGCTTCCAGGCAGAGTCGTCTTTTCAACAAGCTCTGTGCATAATGAGCCTACAAGGAGCGTGATTCTCCACACGGAAAACAATCCAGTCCTGGCTTTGCAGTTGTTGGGGAGGGACAGAACAGATCCTTTTTCCTGACTGGTTCCTGGTGCCTCACACTGCCTTGGACCAGCCTGGCCAGCTCACGCTGGGACTGGCTTGTAAAGTGCTATTAGTTATTGGAGAGGTGGGAGGGAGCCATGATCCACCAGGGGAACAACTTGCCCCCAAGATGTAGTACAAGAGGTAGTTGCCAAAAGTTTACAGGTGGTGACAATCTAGACCCCACTTCTCTTTCCAGGGCCAGGTGAAGCCCCTCCTCCAACTTGAACAGCTCTCATTTAAAATCTAACTATTAAGACTGAGCTCTGATGTAAACCCTGGGCTTCGGGAGATAATGATGTGTCAGTGTAGGTTCATCGATTATAACAAATGTATCATGCTGGCTGGGCATATTGATAACGGGGGAGGCTATGCATGGGGGCAAGGAGTGAATGAGAAACCACTGTAACTTCTGCTCAATTTCGCTGTGAACCTAAAACTGCTCTTTAAAAAATTAAAGCAATTTTTAAAAATCTAACTAGTAACCATCACTTGCAGCTCTAGCTGGGCCATCACTATTTATTGCCTTCCTTTGATGTTCACTGGTTCTGTCTTGTCTGTCTCTCCTTCCACTCCTCTCCTTTCCCCTCCCTCTCTCTTCTTTTCCGTCTTTTGTTTCTCTCTCCCTCTTCCTCTCTCACTTCAGACCCAGTCCTAATCACCCTAAAGTCAGCTGGCCAGGATCATAATCTCAGCTCCTCCACCACACACCCCACCCCGCGGTGGACTTGCAGGCAAATCAGTTCATCAATTCTGACATCTCTCTAGTCAGCAATAAAATGAGGATGTTGGTCTGGATTAGAAGTTTTCTGTGTTCTGAGAACCCTGAAGTTTCTAAAGAAAATCATTAGGAGCTCTACAAGCATTTGATTCCACCCTTTCTAACTATTTAAAAAACTATAATAAGCCATGCATTTTAAAATTTATTTACTATATTGAAGTTGATTTACAATGTTATGTTAGTTTCCAGTGTACAACATACTGATTTAGTCATACATATATATATTCTTTTTCATATTCTTTTTCCTTATATTATCATAAGATATTGAATATAGTTCCCCGTGCTATACAGCAGGACCTTGTTTATCTATTTTATACATAGTAGTTTGTATCTGCTAATTCCAGATTTTTAATTTATCCCTCCCCCCTTTCCCCTTTGGTAACAGTAAGTTTGTTTTCTATGTCTGTGAGTCTGTTTCCACTTTGTAAATAAGTTCATTTGTGTCATTTTTTTAGATTCCACATAAAAGTACTATCATATGATATTTGTCTTTCTCTGTCTGACTTACTTCACTTAGTATGATCATCTCTAGGTCCATCCATGTTGCTGCCAATGGCATCATTTCATTCCTTTTTATAAGCCCTGCATTTTAATATATCTAATTTAAATACATCTGAGACTACCAGCACCTTGTGCTAATTCTTCTTTTCCATCTGCAGATTTGAGAACTGCCTAAAACATGTCCTTGGATAGGAAAATTCTATTTCTGAGATGGTAATTTTCTGGAAAGTAAAGCCCCATTCACGTCTGCTCACATGCAAATGTACCATCCGGTACATCACCAGCGGATACGTGCACTGGGCCGAATGAAATACCGTGAGCTGCTCAGTTACACCTGCTTGGAGCCAGCTCTTGACAGGGAAAAATTAAGTTTGGGGTGTTCTTCTCTAGCTTTTAATATTTATATGTATTTGTCTTTTAGATGAGGTGAAATAATTACCCTTAAAAAGATCAATGGACTGCTGGCTGAAGAGAAGGGATTTTAAAAGAAAATGGGATGATGTTTATGACCAAAGTGATCAAATTCAAGGTGAAACATCAAGTCAGACTCAGCTAGTATCTACTGAGGCTTCGACTCTTCATGCCTAACAGAACAACAGTGAGTGAAATATGAGGAAGTCCACGAAAAGTCAAAGACAAGAAATACAGTAGCTATTATCTGTCTTTGGGGCTCACCTTTTCAGGCAACAAAATCCACTCAGGTCCTTGACATGCTTTGTGTAGAGAAATCTGGCAAAACTAGCTCTAGGTTCCCTGCCATTGAACATGTACCCGGTGAGCCTAAAAATGGCATTCTTAGCTACAATCAGTATAAAACAAAAATCTTCATGTTATTTTTTTAAGTTATATAATGTCTAAATTTGACAATGCACGTTTAACATTGCCCATGAAGGAAAAATGCATGCTTTCTAGGAAAAGCTCATTAGATCTTGTGCTGTGGATCCTGTTATACATGTGTTAAATGAAAAGCCTGCTACAAAAATATTAATACTTCTGTCAGATAGCACAGTTCACCTGAGAACCCAAAGCTGTGTATTTAAGGAATTAGCTAATCGGTCAAAGTCACACCTTATGATGGGTTCGGTTCCAAAGTCTATCAGTCAGGCTGAAGTTGGTTACAGTCAAAATTATCACTGAATATCTCAATGGCCGTAAAGAACAGAGCGTGGTGTTGTATGCATCACCCTACCTAGTAATGTGGATGTGCAGCTGTATAGTGTGTATATTGCATGTACGACTCATAGAAGGATATGTGCAAAGTATAATCTGGTTGTATTTTTACTCTGCTTCTCCGGGGGTTGCATTACGGTGAGATACATGTGAGCATAAGGCACTTCTGCTCTACGAAAATGTTCAGTTTCAATGGCACCTCGTGGTTCTCTTTATGCTGCTGCTTTGTACATTACAATCACCCGGGTAATTTATAAGAGAGGATGCCTGCTTCAAAACTTAACATTGATACAAGAAGAGGAGAAAGTGTTTCTTCTTCTGGATAAGTGCGTAAAATCACAAAGAAGTTTGTAAAATTTGGAAAGATTTGTCGTTTATTTTTTTTAACCTGGTTTTAAAAACCCAGAAGTAAGGCTTCCTGGAAGCTGTGGCTGTAGCTTATATAAAGTCATCTCTAGGGGGAGGGTATATCTCAGTGGTAGAGCACATGCTTAGCATGCACGAGGTCCTGGGTTCAATTCCCAGTACCTCCATTAAAAAAAAAAAAAGGTCTGTGCACAGCAAAGACAAACAGAAGTGATTAGGAAAGTGGTAATGCTTTTCAAATCAAGGTTTTAATTTGCCAAGAAAATTAAGACATTGTCTTTAAATACTCCCTTCTCAGAATTAGTCATAACACCTTGGAGAGTCAATCCCAGAATATTACTTTTTCATATCAGAGTTTTATTGGCTGTTTCAAGGCAAAGTGCTGGTTTAAATATTTCAAATCAAGCAAGAAATTATTCTGAGGTTTATTTTTCTGATAAGAAACTTAGCCAGATTCCTCTGAAACATAACAAGACTCCTCTAGCTTGCATAGCTTGTTGGTATTTTTAATAAATCAAATGAGCTTAATTTGGCAATTTGGGGTCACAATATTACATGCTTACAAGTCAGTCAGCATTGAAAATGAAAGCATTTGGACTTCACATTCCTAACAAAATGCATTTGACTTTTTAAAACTGAGCAAGTTTCTGACAGATGTAAGGAATAATTTAATAGCGCTGTTGAACATTTCATAGGATTAAAAGCACACTGACAAGACTCTTCTACCAAACACTGAAGATTTACATTGGCCGAGTTGCTCATTCAATCAGCTCCATCCAAATTGAACACACTTGCAGAAAAGGGATGAACACTATTGTTAGATGTTGTGTGATTCAGTGGAGGAAATAAGCATTCAGCACGTGCTGTGTAAGAGGTAGAAAGGTGAGCAAAGCCAGGCAACATCCCAGCAAGTGTGGAAGCTGGAGGTTGGCACAGGGAACAGGCACTGACCAGTATCCGCAGAAACAAAGGGACCTGCACCTGTGACAGCCGCTGTGAAGGAGAGACAAATAGTAACGTTACAGTAGAGAAGGCTCGCAGACACCAGCAGAAGAGTCAAGTCGGTGCATTCCACCTGAGAGGATGCCCGGAGGACAAAGCACCAGCTCACTACTAGTCTCGCCAAGAATGCACAATCTGAATCATGAGAACACATCTGGCAGATCCATGCAGCAAAAGAACTGGCCTGGATCCCTAAAAAATGTCAAGGTTCTAAAAGATAAAGGAAGACTGAGGAACTATTCCGGGTGGAAGGACCCCAAAGAGGCGTGATTCCGGATGGAACACCAGACTCCCCAAAATTGTTCTCTTTTGCTCTAGAGAACATTAGTGGAACAATTGGCAAAAAGTTAATACAGCTTGTAGATTTGATAATAGGATTGTACCAGTGTTAATTTTCTGGTTTTGATCATTGTATGTAGTTATGTAAGAGAATGTCTTTGTTTTTAGGAAACACACTGAAGTATTTAGGGGTAGATGGAAAGCATTACGTTTGCACTTTGGCAAATCTCAACTTGTTTTAAAAAATTATGTGTGTGTAGATGTAAATATATGTATGTACATTATGTATGTAAATGTACAAATATATTGAGAGAGAGAATGCCCTCTGAAGAGGTGAAACTTAGGTTGACTTATAAATGACAAGAAGGAACCAGCCAAGGAAGACCCTGTGAAAGGACAGTTCAGGCAGTGCGAACAGCTCGTGCAAAGGCCCTGAGGCTGGAAAGCTCTTGGTGAGTGTAAGGAGTAGAAAGAATTCCAATGTGGCTGAAGCTGGGTGGGCAAGGGAGCAAGTGTTATGAGATGAGAGCAGAGAGGAGTTTTGCCTTTTTTCTAAGAATAACAGGAAGCACTAATAGGTTTTAAACAGGAGGATAGCAAGGTCCAATTTGCATACTGAAAGCTCATTTTGGCTGTAGTGTGAAATACAGAGCGGGGGGTAGGGCACAAGTGGGCACAAGAGGGGAGACCAGTTAGAAGCTGCTGCAGATGTACTGATGGAGGTGATGGGGATACTGGTGTTTGGACTCAGAGCATGGGGGAAATAGAGAAAAGTGAGTGCTTTGGGGATTGTTTAGGAGATGAAAATATCAAACAGGATGTGGTGGTGACCTGGATGTGCTCTCTGGTTCTCTTCTTTCAAGCTTTGGATCTGAATGGAACTGAACCTAAGATTTCAGGGTGAACCATAAAATGCCCCTAACCCACCTTTGCTATAGGTTTGGTTTGGTTTTGTTTAGTATTCCCACAGCCTTTTTCCAGACAGTGCCACAAAGTACAGACCAGAAGCAGAGCAGATTGCCGCTGCGGGAGGAGCCCTTGGGAGTATGGAAATTATACTTAGACGTACGGGGGCTGGTCTCCTCCAGAGGCACAGGCCCCATCTCTAAGGTTAGTATGGGGTTTCTAACATCCCGTCACAAAGCAGGGAGATGCCATGTGCTGGAGACCAGGTCCCCATCCACAGCCAGACTCCTGCCTCCAAACACACCCGCCCAGGGAGAGCAGCTGTCTGTGCTGACTTGGAGATCGCCTGCCCCTCCCTCTTGAGAAAGACAACAGATGCTTTTCTCTGACGTCCAATTACTCCAAAGAATGTCATCATTTTTATGATTAATCAGTTGCATACACTCAAGGACATATGTCAGATGGGTATCCAAGGACAACAAAAGACCCTGCAGAGAGCAGATAAAATGAGTCAAGCCCTGTGGCTGATCATTAGAGAGACAGATTACTGGGTATATTACACAAATCTCTCTCCACGTAGACTATGGCCCAAGCAAGGACAATTTTAGCCTAGATTCACCGTGAAACCAATTTACTTTTAAAACCTCCAAGTTTTGCAAATGGTGGGGGGAAGTTGTAAATAATAAATATCCCCTTGACAGAACTCAAATAATGATGAGCTGGGGAGCCTGCAAACATGACTGTCACTCACAAAATAGCACCCAATAAATCAAAAATACCTTTTGTACTTAAAAAGATTCCTCTACAAAGGAATCAAATCAAGCAGGAGTATTCAACTTACATTGTGAGACCCAGATCAAATGTCAACCCCTTCTGAAGTTTTCTCTGATCTCTCGAGCAGAATGAACAGGCCTCTCCTCCAGGCTCTTCCAGCATCACCACTGGGGAGTGGAATTATTTATCAGGGTAAGTCTCTCGGATCATTCTCTTCAATTTCAGTACCTAGCATACTGCTCAGCTTCCTTCTCATTTTAGAGCCTCAAAGATGACGCAGATATGAAAAGCATTAGGAGTAATGGAGCTGGCAGCTGCTAACATTTACAGGACAATTCATGAGGCCCGGCACTAACCCCATGCAATCATTCCTTTAATCCTCACAGTAACCTAAATGAAGTGGGTGCCACCAGGATGAGGAAATTGAGCAAGAGAAGTGAAGAGATGTGTCCAAGTTTACACAGCTAGTAAGTGGGGACAATCAGGATTGTAATTCAGGCACTTTGACTCTGCCACCTCCCAGACTGGAGTGGGAAGGGGAAATCAGTGGCCTGGGAGTCAAAATACCTGCGGTCAAGTCTTTGTCTGGTAGTTCTGTGTAGCCCTGCAATTTCCCTGCAATCCCAGAGTTCCAGGTCTCATCCACACTCACCTGCAAGACAGCAACTGCCCCCTGGCTGGGCTTCCCCCATTAAGCACAGCCTGGGGCTGCCAGATTAGCGTCTGAGCCAAATGTTTTTAATAAGACAAATGTTTTTTGGATGAATTACTTGGGCATCAGTGCTTTTCTGATGACTTGACTCATCTCATAGTTTTTGAAGACTGACTGAGGCACTGGGCTAAGGGATAGGAGGCAGCAAAGATTTAGCAAATGGTCCCTGCACACCAGGAATGAAGACTTCCTGTAGATTCAAACAAGGAGGCCAAGCCTGGAGATTCCAATCCAGAGCTCTACGGCATGTGCTCTCCCATCATGCCATGTGCTCTCCCATCATGCCATGTGTTCTCCCATCATGCCATGTGCTCTCCCATCATGCTGCATGTTCTCCCATCATGCCATGTGCTCTCCCATCATGCCATGTGCTCTCCCATCATGCCACACAGCACAGTCACTCAGGCAAGAGAACCCCATTCTGCCTTCTGCTACATTACTCTTTTCTTTATACCTTCTACACACATTTTATGTTCCAGGGACAGTACCTCTTTATGGGTCCATGGCTTGGAACCACTTACAATTTGAGACTGACCTTTCTGAGACATTAATCAGCGACAAATTGTTTCCTTTGCACTCAAGGGGATTATAGTTTGAAATTCAATTTTTTTTTGTACAGGGGGTCAGCTACCAAAATGGCACAAGGGCACAGGCTCCTTTCAGCCTCTGCCTTCATATCACACGGGATATGAGGCCAGTGTGACCTCTGCTTTCTTAGAAATTCATAATGGCATAAAATTTTAATGGGCTTTAAAAAATCATGACATGTTTTTTGCTGATCGGAAAAACAGGTGTTTTGACATCCCAGACTGGTCACCTCTAAACAGAATGAAGGAAAGAGCTTGTGTTCATGGCAGAAAATGGAAAATGGCATATCTCTATGACTGTTTCCCCCCAGGCAACTGGGCTCTCCCTTGTGAAGGAAATTCATTCCTGGTCTCAGGTTTGATGACCTGATTCCTTTATCATGTGGGTCCTTTCCTCCCCCTCACCCGACTGTAGAGGTAAGATTAGAAATGTCACAAATTCAAGCAGAGATCAAAAGGAAACCTCTTTTGGAATCTGTTGTTTGTCTCTGTAGCTTTATCTTTGACATTATTGTTTGTTGTATTCGTCAGGCTAAGCTAGGTTCTGCTGTAGTGACTTGCCTCCTTCCCCCCACCCCCACCCCACCCCCGTCCATGTGCTCTCTCCAACCACACACAGTAAAGGAGCCGCTCCCCTACAGGAGGCTCCTCACTGCAGGTTCTACCTGGGGATGAAGGCATGCGCTGTGGCTCCCCTGGTGACTAGAATTTGTGACCTCAGCAGGGATCACTGAAGACCCCTGCCACTGACGAGGTTTCCTGAGCCACAAGGCAGCATCCACTTTCTCTGAGAAGGTGGAAGCTTCTGTCTTTTCACTGCTTTAAATGTTGGCCAGAAGAACCAGCAACGCTTTTACAGTGCATTCCGACTGTATGACTTTAAATGGCAGCTATATATTTAAGGGATTTGGGGTTGTAGAGAGGGACGTTCCAAAATCCATTAGAGCACACTGAAGGAAATGACATTAGTTTAGGATTGCAAATACACAACAAGCCATTAAATAATTCAAAAGGCACGTGGTGTAGCGTGGAGCCACACAAGGACGGGCACTCAAACTGCTTGAGTTGTACTAAGTGAAAAGGTTTGGCAGGATGAAACTTGGAGGCTGATCCCAAAACCCTGGAATTCTATAGGAAATGCTCTCTTGTGAAGGACACTGGGGATGAATCTTTAACAAGGGTGATCACCTAGTCACTAATGCCATAGGAAATTGTGTGTGTGGCAGTCACTGCCAGCTGCCCATGCAATGTTCACCCCTTCTTCCTAAAAGAACCTCAGTTTTGTCCAAGGTACCACGTGCCCCTCCCCCTCCCCCTCCCCCCAAAACCTGCGTTTGTCAGCCTTCCCTGATGCTAGAAGCAATAACTTGATAGTCCTAGTCAATAATGTGTAAGCAGAAATCTGCTGGGAATTTCTGGGCGAGTGTAATTTCCCGAAAGAAACACTATCCCTTCTCCCTCAGCATTTCCTCCTCCTCCTCTCTGTCTAGAAGGTAGTTGGGAGATTGGAAATGGAGTCACTGGTTTGTAGACTTTCAAGAGGAAGACCACCACCTGGGAAGCATGGCAGAGCAGAGGGACAGAAGGAGGCTGGCCTGCAATGCCACCAGGAGCCGCTGAGCCAACCCTGGGCTGCTGAACTCTGAACTTTCTAGGTGAGGGGAGTAAACCCCTATTGGACTACGCTGCTGTGGTTGAGTTTCTGTTTGATGAAGATGGAGGCAATCCTGAATCAACATAGTGCGTTGAGACAAAAAACAAAAGAGTTCCCTGGCCAATAAACTTTGGAATTTGTAGGGGAAACCCAGGTCCTTGTTACAGGACTTTTCCCAACCTTTTATATCCTACATGCCTGAAGATGCTTTGAGAGGAGGATAGGATGCAGAGTCCTCCAAATTCTCTTGACCATGGAAACATTTATTTCATGTCACATGCCTTCAGAATAGTGCTCCACCAGATGCACTCTAGAAAGCAGTGTTCTCTCTTTCTCTCTCTCCCCCCTCCTTCCCTCCTGGACTAAGGAAACAACGTACATTTCTAAGGTATACAAGTAAATTCTTAGCAAAAGTTAACATAAAATCATTGTAACTTTGCATGCTGGGTTGAATAATGTCTCCCCAGAATTCATGGCCAGCTGGACCCTGTAACTGTGACCTTATTTAGAAATAGGGTCCTGATGGATCTAGAGATGATCATACTAAGTGAAGGAAGTCAGAAAGAGAAAGACAAATATCATATGATATCACTTATATGCGGAATCTAAAAAAAAAAAGACACAAATGAACTTATTTACAAAACAGAAACAGATTTACAGACAGAAAATAAAAGTATGGTTACTGGGGGAGAAAGAGGGTAAGGAGGGAGGGATGAATTGAGAGTTCAGGATTTGTAGATACTAACTACTACATATAAAACAGATAAACAATAAAGTCCTACTGTTTAGCACAGGGAACCATATTCAATATCTTGTAATGGCGTATAATGAAAAAAGAATATGAAAAGAAGTGTGTGTGTGTGTGTGTGTGTATGTGTATGAATCACTATGCTGTATACCAGGAATTAACACAACATTGTGAATTGACTATATTTCAGCTGAAAAGAAAAAAGATAAAGTCATAGTGGTTTAGGATGGTCCCTAAATCCAGTGATGGGGTTGTTATAAGGAAAAGGAGATTTGGACCTACAGAGGCTCAGAGGACAAACAGACAGAGGAGAAGGCTGTGTGATGATGGTGGCGGGATGGGAGTGCGGCAGCTGCAAGCTAAGGAACACGAAGAATTGCCGGCCACCACCAGAAGGATTTTTCCTTTCGAGCCTTCAGAGGGAGCATGACCCTGTGGACATCATTTCAGACATCTACCCTCCAGAATTGTGGAAGAGTAAACTCTGTTGTTTTAAACCATCCAGTTTGTAGTACTTTGTTCAGGCAGCCCTAGGAAGCTAATATACTTTGTGACATTGTGGCAAAGTTTAATTTTTGCAATTTCCCACCTGTATCCAGGGCTGAGAATTAAGGATAAAGATGGAGGCCTGGCCATCTAGGGAGCCTGTCTCAGCCCCACCCATCTCCTCTATCATATTTCAGATTCTTGTAAGGAACTTGTATTCTTCCTCTTTTCCTTAAAAGCAAATAGCCTCCTGGAAACTCTGATGTTAAAAAAGGGTGAATTTGACATTTATAAAAAAAATGCCCCAAAGAGCAGATTGTCAGGAAACCAGATTTGCAGTAATTACGGCCTCGCCTTGAGTCAGTGTCTCGTCTGCTCTCATCTCCTTCTGTCTGACCCTGTAACTCGGGGAGCAGACTGGAAGATCTCTATGGCCCTTCCGCCTTGACAGGCTGGAATTCCAGGGGCCAGGTTTCTTGTATGTGACACCAGGCGCATGTTACTCAGAAACATAGACAGGCAAGCCCTTGCAACTGGTTAGGGCTCCTTTTGAGATTTTCTGACTTCATTTATATCTAAGAATCTTACTTCCTAGGCTACGTCCTTGAATTGAACTAGAGAAAGGAATGCAGTGCTATGTTTGGGGTAATGTTTGCCTTGGCATATTAATTCTTTAGAAAAACGTGTAATAGAAATTGTCAGGTAACGCATCTGTGTCTTCCTTTCCTATCCTTAAAAGAAACTCATAAAACTAATTATTCACATTACAAAAGATGTCATTATTTTATGAACAAGTTTACTAAAGATTTTCTTTAAAATAAATACCATAGCAAAATAGTGGCTTAACCTGCTTTTTTCTACAATCCAAACAACTCAACAGCCTTCGGACTTCCTTCACCTGAACCGCTTTCAACTACTTGAATGCGTAGGTTGTTGTTTTTTTTTTTTCCCTGAATCCCAGCCACTTCTCATCACACTTTGTAAGTGATGATGTGACCAACACAGAGCACAATACTCTCAAAATTGATCAACACACAGGAAGATTAGGAAAGGAACAGATCTTGGAGCTTGAAAGTCATTTTCTCAATGTATTTCATAAGTTACAGAAGATGCAGTGACGTCATGAGAAATGAACGAAGGACACACAAGACACAGTGTCTTTGTAAAGAACCTCATGATATTCTAATCATCAGACACAAATATTTTTAAACGTTTTAAATGCAAATAGCCATTGTGAAAAGTGGTATGAGGAAGCCAAAAAGACTATAAATTCTGTAACGCACACAGCCTTTGGACATTTGCCTGTGGACATTTGCAATGTGATTTGTGCTTAGCAAGGACACAGAAAGCTTAAAAGAAGATATTAATTCTCTAATTATATCAATAGCACTATTGACTGTTATGTTTATAACAAAGGGGAAGAATAAGCCAAAAGAATGGATTGGGTTTTTTAAAGTCATAAACTGCAGGTCTATGTAGGGTTACCCAGTTATGTTTTTCTCATTTGAAAAATGAAATTAATAATCCCCATCTACTTTGTAGGGTCATCGTGATCACTAGACTTTAAATACATATAAATATAAATGTATAGCATTGTCGTAGTCCACTCGGGCTGCTATAACAAAACACTCTAGACTGAGTGGCTTATAAACAACAGAAATTTATTCCTCACAGTTCTGGAGGCTGGGAAGTCCCACATCACAGCACCAGCACGTTTGATGTCTAGTGAGAGCCCACATCCTGGTTCATAGACAATTGTCTTCTTTTTTTTTTTTTAATGAAGTACAGTTGGTTTACGATGCTGTGTTTATTTCTGGTGTACAGCATAGTGATTCAATTATATATACATATGTATGTATCTGTATTCCTTTTCATATGTTTTTCATTATAGGCTATTACAGGGTACTGAATATAGTTCCCTGTGTGATCCAGTAGGGCCTTGCTGTTTATCTAGTGTATATATAGCAGTGTGTATCTAGACAGCTGCCTTCTTGCTTGTTCTCATGTGGCAGAAGGGGCAGGGGACCTCTCTGGAGTCTCTCTGAGGTCTCTTATAAGAGCACCAGTCCCCATTCATGAGGGCTCTGCCCACTTGACCTAATTACCTCGTAAGAGTCCCACTTCCAAACACCATCACGTTAGGGATTGCATTTCAACATATGAGTTTTGAAGAGACATAAACATTCGGTCTATAGCAATCATTAATATAGCCTGACATGTAAAAGTGCTCAAGAAATATCAGTTACCACTATTATTATGGAGCCAAGTGGCAAGATTTGGGCTATGTTTTAGGGCCAATGGAATTTGCTAATGGATGGGATAAGAAGCCGAAGAAAAGAGAGAAACCAAAGACCATTCTGAGATTCTGGGAATGAGCAACTGAGAGGGGGAGGCAATGCAGGGAAAAGTGGGTTTGAGGAAAGAAGTCAGGAACCCTAACAGGGTCAGGGGAGGTTTGGTCTGAGACGCCTGTAAGACATCCATTGGAAGGGTCAAGGAGGCAGCTGAGATGACAAGTCTGCAGCCTCACCACTCAACACCACTCAAAGTAAGACCCCAAGACCATCAGCACCAGCAGCACCTGGGAGCTTGTTAGAAATGCAGAACCTGAGGCCTCACCCTAGACCGATGAAATCAGAATCTGCAGTTTAACCAGATCCCCGGGTGATCAGTGTGCACACTGAAGTTTGAGAAGCACACAGCCAGAGTTCTGGAGAGATAGACTTTGGACTCGTCAGCATATAAATGGGGTCTACAGCCAAGGCCTGGGTGAGCTGTCCTAGGGAGAGTCTAGAAGGAGACCAGGTGGGTCTCCCAGTAGAGGTGGGGTAGCATTGAAGGGAACCACACAGAGGAAGAGGAGGAACAGCCAGGGAGGCTAAGGGGAAACCAGGAAACTGAAGGGATCCGGAAAACCAGGCAATGGAATGTTTCAAGAAGTGGTCAACTGGGTGAGATGCTGCTTACGTGGCGGGTGAGATAAGAACAGAGAAAAGGCCATGAGATTGGCACTGTGGAGGTCATCGGTGACCCAACAAAAGCAATCTCCGTGGCCTGAGTGTAGACTCTGGGGAAGAGGAAGGGAGACAGGGAACAAAGGCAACTCTTGCAAAACTTGCTAAGAACATAAAGAGAGAGATGGGGTAGTAGCTGGGATGCTTCGGTAGGAGATACTTAGTGCTTGCCTGAGTGCCAATGGGAACGCTGTAATTGAAAGAGGGAGAGAGAAAGAGAGAGGCAGAGAGGGAAGGTGACGATTCAGAAAAGAGAAAGACTAATTGCTGGAGAGGTGTTCTGAGGTGAGAGGGAAGGGGCCCAGAACCCAGAAGGAAGGATGGCCTCGGGCAGAAGCAGGGCCACTCAGCTCAGTGTTTCTGTTTCCGGTGACGGTGACGGCAAGGTGGGTGAGGGGTGGGGAGGGGAAGAGATGTAAAGAAAGGAGGATTGCCAGGTAGTGATGAGTGCTTTTTTGAGAGTTTTGGCTGTGCATTTAAGAAACCCCACGCTTTCCCATAATAACATGCTTCTTTCCTCCACAAATGTCCTGCCCTAATGCAGGAGCCATAAACTATAAGAAAGTGCATCTTCCCCATCAATTCTCATTATTCCCGTAAGCATTTTATTACGTTAAAGGTCACCGTCAGCAGAGCAAGTCTAGACAAGGAGTCATTGCGGAGCCACGGCGTGATGGTGATACAAAAAGACAGAAATCTTCCGTCTCCTCCGTAAGATTTATTGCTGGGGTGACACAGGAATTAATGACATGAAAACACAAGGTGCCTCAAGAGAGGAAGTTTTTCCTCCCCATCTCACAATTCACAAGAACAGCTAGGAGATCCCTCCCGGGACTAGTACTTTGGTAAACAACACCAGATACCATTAATTACTTTTAATTGAGTTTTGAACAAGCCCAAAGTCAATAATGCCTCCTTGGTTACCGTCCTTCCTGCCTGGAAACCAATCTCATCGAACAATCACATAATTCTTTGCAGCCTCCCCTAATCCAACTACATAAACCCCATTTCTGGGATCTCAAAATCAAAAATCTAAAGCCTGACTCTCCCCTGAGCTCCTTGCTCCCCCACAGCACACACCCCGCACCTGGGCGCAGTGTAGCTGGCCTCCTTGCGCCCTACAGCCACCTCTATGTATTTCCACTGCTTCAAAAACCCCAGTGCCTTTGGAGTCTACACCCTCCAACTGGACTTTCCATCATCCTTCCTTCCAACTAACCTCTAGCGCTCTCCTGGCCTCTCCCCTCGTTCACTGATGACTTCTGTTCCTGGCTGACCATCTTCCCCTCCATCACTATCCTTACTCATTCCTGAAGATATGGACTTCAGCATCCACATCCCTGCAGGGCTCCGCCCAACATCCAACATCACATCTTCTTGACCTCTAATGCCAATTTTCTCTCCTTCTATACCAGCCTCAGCCTCCTACTCCTACGGTCATATACCCTAGATCTTGGTGTCACCAACTAGATCACCGCCTCCAGCATCTGGATTTCACATCCTACTCTTTGACCATCTCCTTCCAGCCCACCTACTCTGATACCCCTTCTCTAGGAATTCAATGTCTTCGAGAACCCCTGATCTTCAACTGTCTCCTCCCAAACTCCACTCCTCACATCCCTCCTTATCCAACTTAAATGAACCACTCTAGCTGGGTAACCACTCCTTTGCAAAACACCTTTGACCCCTCTGTCCCTCTGTCCTCCACTGCTGTCACTTCGCAGAGCCCCACCATTGGTTACACCCTACATAACCTTGTTCCCAGCACGCATCTGAGCAGTTGACCCTTGCACACAACCGTGTGGACTGGACTCATTTCAGAATTCCCTCCACACTTTGAAATGACTTCTTAACGTTGCCAGGCAGCCTGCCCTTCCCCAGTGTAGACTCGAGGGGATGGTTTCCCACCTTCTCATCCCTCCTCAAATCTCCCCCTCGCCCTCCTCACCCCTACTCTCAGCCAATCGTGTCATCTCGAATAGCATAACGAAATGTGTGCAGTCAGCACCACCTCACCCTCCGACCCAATCCCACTAACCCACATGAGTCAGCTCAATGTCATCTCCCCAGAGAGGACTTTCCTGGCCACTCTGGCTAAAGCAGCCTCCTCAGCATTTATCTTCTGCGTAACAAGTATCAGTGCCTGGCACCTCGTTCATTTGCACGTTTAGGATCTTTCTCTCCTTCCCAGAGTGAGACCTCCTAGTTCATGGCGGCATTCCCAGCACCCGGCACAGTAGCCGCACATACAGGGTGTTCAGCAAACCCTTGTCCACTGACGGATATTCATAGTTAAACCATACAAATTTACCAACCACTGGGATAAATTACTCATTGTTGCTAATACACCTCAATCACAGTAAAAGAAAAATTATTGCTGTAAAATACACAGAAAATTTACCATCTTAACCATTTTTAAGACTATAGTTCAGTGGTATTAAATATATTCATAATGTTGTGCAACCATCACCACCATCCACTCCATAACTCTCTTCATCTTGTAAAACTGAAATTCTATAGCCATTAAACACTAACCATCCATTCCCCTCACCCAGCCCCCGCCACCACCATTCTACTTTCTGTCTCTGTGACTTTGACTGCTCTCGGTACCTCGTGTAAATGCAGTCATATAATATTTGTCTTTCTGTGATTGGTTTATTTCACTTAGTGTATGTCTCCAAGGTTCACCCATGTTGTAGTATATGTCAGAATTTCCTTTCTTTTAGGGCTGAATATTATTCCATTGTATGTATATATCCCATTTTCCTTGTTCCTTCATCCATTGATGGGCACTTGGGTTGCTTCCACATTTTAGCTAATATGAATAATGCTATTAACATAGGTATACAAATGTCTTCAAGTCCCTACATCAAACAAATTTAAATACACATTTTCTTGAAGATCTTTTATTTAACTCTTCTTTCCCCTCCCCCTAAAATCAACAGTAGGGCTGCTTATCTGAGCCACAGTTATCTATTTTAAAGAGACATTTACAGAACTAAAAGTATAAAGACCAGAACTTGGAGTAAGCAAATTTAAAAAATGGAATCAATATTATAGCTGTCTTCCTCTCTTCCTCTCTCCTTCCCCAAGGGAGCAGCCCCTCCTAATACAAACCACAACATCCTCCAGAGAAGAGCTGCAGAAGCAGCCAGTGCAGGAGGGAAGCACCTTGGCTCCCACACCACCTTCCTCCGAGCGACTCTCCCCACCTCTCCCATTCCACTCCCCCTGCTCTGCGTCTGCTCCCTCTTTGAGACTAAGGCAACATCCTTTCCCTGTTTACCTTAGATGGCAGAGCCTTGCTGACATTTAAAAGACAGGAAACAACAAAAAAGAGATACTGTGGCATTTAAGCAGATGAAAAGATGCTCAGCAGCATTGATCATTAGGGAAATGCAAATTAAACACACAATGAGGGGGCAGGGTATAACTCAAGTGGTAGAGTGTATGCTTAGCCTGCACGAGGTCTTGGGTTCAATCGCCAGTACCTCCATTAAAAAAAAAAAAAACCTAACTAATAATAAATAAATTAACAAACAGACCTAATTACTTCCCCCTAAAAAATAAATAAGTAAATAAAATATTTTTTTAAATTAAAAAAAACAACACAATGAGATGCTACTCCACACCTATCGTGATAGATAAAAATTTTTTTAAAGAGCAACATTGCTGGTGGGAATGCAAAATGGTACTGTCATTTTGGAAACCATTTGGCAGTTTCTTATAAAGTTAAGCAGACACTTACCACACCACACTGCAATCCCACTCTGAGGCATTTACCCAACAGAATTGAAATCTTGTGTTTACACAGAAACCTGTAGGCCAATATATACAGTGGCTTCATTCACAATCATTAAAAACTGGAAACAAACCAAATGTCCTTTAATGGATGAATGGCTAAACAAATTGTGGTACACCCATCCAAAGGAATATTACTCGGCAATCAAAAGAACAGATTATTAATATTTGTAACAACATGGATGAATCTCAAAAACATTATGCAAAGTGAAAGAAATCAGATGCAAAAGGCTACACTGTATGATCCCATTTATATGACATTCTGAAAAGGGCAGAACCAAAAACAGACGGGTGGTTGTTAGGGGCTGTGGGTGGAGGAAGAAGATTCACTTCAAAGGGGCATGAGGGAACGTTTTTCTATTTTGACTGTGGTGGTGGTTACATGACTGTATGTATTTGTCAAAATTCATAGAACTACATACATCTAAGGAAGATGAATTTCACTATATATATAGTATATGATAAATATAACACACAATATCTTAATAAACTTGACTTTTTAAGAAAGCACAATAAAAAATAGATTAAATTATTTAAAAGCACAATAAATTAAAATGTGACCTTCTGTATAATAATGGGGGACACAATAGTAAATAACACCAGCAAGACAAACAGCATCAGAACGAATCATTTTTAAAGAACTGGCTTCTGACCCTACAGGAGCAGCCCTCTAGCCTTGAGAGAACCCACATACGGCAGTCCTTTGCCTGGTACTCCTGGGCTCCTTTCAAGTTGCCATCTGGGAGCTGGAAAGGCATCCATTTGAGCCCCTCCTTGAATGGGGCACAAAGGACCTCCAAATCCACGACCACCTGGGCCCTCTGATTGGCAGAATCAAAGTGACTGACATCCTGAGAGGCAGAGCCCAGCCTTGCTGCCTTGTCCCAGTGCCTCACCCGCACCACCTGACAAGTGTGGCAGTAAACACTTCACTAAACTGTGCAGTGCTGTGCTGTGCTGTGGGGATTCCAAAGCAGGAATGGAGACCTTCTTCTCAAAATCGGAATAATTTTGAAAGAGCATTTTAGCAGGTAAAAGGTAATGGAGAACCTCAAACAGGAGAAACACCAAGATAATTACGGATCAGCCCATAGACTCGCTCTACAAATCAAAGCCCCGCTTTCTTGGCTCTGCTCCTCGTTGCCCAGCGGACTTGACCTTTCTGGGGCTGCATCTGTCCATCCTGATGAGCCCAACTCACAGCAATAAAAACAAGGCTCCCTTGCACAACTGAAGGTATGGTCCTGCTTGTAACATTGCCGTGTTAATTACATATTGCTGCCTGGGGGGCCCAGTTGCAGAATTTATGGATTTTTGTTCCATTTATTATAAGTCAACTTAATAGATTTGTCACTTAACAGTATTCACTAGTTATTTTCATTTTGTGTTAGAAGTTGACTAATGTTTAACATCATGGTTAAGACGAAAGACTCCAATTTTAATAAAACAGCAAATAGTACAAAACGGTAGACATCCTTTAATTATGGAAAAATTGGGAAATATTCAGAATTAGAGAGCACACCGTAAGGAACCCCAAGTTCCCATCACTTAGCTTCAGAGCAGATTTTACTTTGCCCCGAAGAGTCCAAGTCAGACCTCTTGTTCCAATGTAATTATTAACAGCACTTCCTTTCACTCTAAAATGTGCCAGTTTAGATGATAGATTAAACTCAGTCTCAACAATTGGCAACTCATGGTCCATATTAATTCACCTCCAAGCCTAATAATTCCCCGATAAAAAAGATTCTTTGGAGACCAATCTCAGACATTGTATCATTTCACCCATAAATAGACTTTGAAAAGGAGATTTTAATTCTTTGACATCCTTAACTTGATGTTTCTTCATTTCAGAACTAAATGTAACAAATAATGGCTTCAAAGCTGGCAATGATTTTATAGGCTGTCATTTCAACAAAGTCGAGATATATGAAGCAGGAACCCTAAAACTGTTCTCAGTCTTAATGATTGTTGCTAAGGCTGAAAAATGAGCAATAATCTCCAAATTAGATGGAAACATAGAGGCAACTAAAATTTCTTGTGCATCATAACTCCAGATTTACTTCCGCGATAAAGAACCTTTGGCGCTCACAAATCCTTCCTTCTCATCCAGGTTAAAAAAAAAAAAAAAAGCCAGCAGCCTTTCCCCCGTGAGAATATACTCTGTTAGTTCCTTACTTTCTGGGTCTAAATCGAATGTACTGGCAACCCTGACAAATGATCTCCCACAGCACTTGGCCGGCATCTGTGACCCGGGTTCCTAGGAGAAGTATGCATCTTGCCTTAATTTTCATTTTATCCCAATCTCTTTTAGAATACTAGCCAAATTCATCCTTCTAATTTGCCACTTCCACTTTTCTGGAGTCTCTAAAGGGGAACAATTCAGCTTATTAAAATCTATGTGAACTAAAAGTCGATGACCTTTGAGTGGGGGCAGAAGAATGTTTCAATGTTTCTGGACTGTTCTAGATGGGAGAAGATACTGGAATTGAGTTGACAGGTACTACACTTATTTGAAGGCATTTTCGCAACAGAAAAGTAAACCTCACTAGGGTTTGAATTTAAATCCTGGCCATGCCAGTAGTTTGTTTTATCACTGCCGTGCATGGCTTGATTGAAAGTTAATGTTTTTGGCTCCTAATTCAAGCTGGCAGGCCTAATCTCAACTACCACCATGTTTCTTTCTTTTTAGACTCCATTAAATTGATCATGAGGCGATAAAAATACATACTCCCACAATGACTAAGTAAAAGCAGATCATTAAGAGAGAAGCAATTTTAACAAGTTTCTGGAGGACCAAAAAAAAAAAAAAAAACCAAAACAAAAAAAACAGATGGGGAACTGGTGACTAAAGTTTGAAAGCAAAAGAAGCCTCAGTCTAGATTTTAGACAGAGAATGCCGGAGCCAAGGAGGCAGATGATCTGTCTAGAGCCCTAAAAATGTCCTGGACTCTGAGATGGCAGGTTTTAGGGAGGGCAGGAATTAAAAAAGAAACTGAACACAAGGGCACAAGTTGCAGTGTCTATATGGAGCAGTGGACCCTGCCCACCACCACCGCCCCCCTACATACAGGGGTTCACAGCCAGGCACCCTGCTGTAGCTACCTCCGTATCTCAAAATAGTGTGCATATACTACTGTTTCTGAATTCATCAACTTGACCTCTGGGTGAGTCTTCTTGGAGAAACTGTGCACACTGCAGGGGGTGAACGAGAGCAGCCATGATGGTGCGGGTGCCCCCAAGGTAACAGAAGCCATTTGAACTTCACCCGGGAAGCATCTTCCACTTGGTGGTCCCCGGGTGGAGATATTGGAGCCCCTGAAAAGGATCTGAAATCCTAGCATGTTCCTTATCGTGCAGAGAACAGTATCGACCCAGTCAGATAATCAACACTTTAAGAGTTTTCATCTTTTAAAAAAGACACTAATGAACTTATCTACAAAACAAAAACAGACTCACCAGACATAGTAAACAAACTGATGGTTACCAGGGGGAAAGGAAGTGGGAAGGAATAAATTGGCAATTCGAGACTTGTAAATATTAACTACTATATATAAATAGATAAAAAAAAAAAACAAATTTCTTCTTATAGCACAGGGAACCATATTCAATACCTCACAGTAACCTATAATGAAAAGGAATCTGAAAAGGAATATATGTATGTACATGTATGACTGAAACATGATGCTGTACACCAGAAATTGACACATTAAAACTGACTACACTTCAATTTTTTTTAAAAAGGAGTTTTCATCTTTTAGAATTACCTTATAGACAAATCATAGAAACCCACTATGGCTATGGGACACAATGAATACTTCATTAATTTTTATAATGCAAAAGTAAACATACTGCTAGAAAGGAGGAGGAGCGGTGGTAACAGCCTTATCTTACAGAGTAGACAGTCAAGTAACCCAACCAACAGTCCATGGAATGAGAAATCTGGTTTTAATAAATGCATCGCCTGGAGTGGCACGGATGACCAGAAGAAAGGCAGGAGGAGATGCAGGTGTGGTGTAAATAAACTACATCCTTGAGTTTCACGGCTGAAAGTCACTAGCTGATGATTGAAGCTGATCAATTCAGAAACAGCAGCACCTGCGTATTATTTTGAGCTACAGAGGTAACTCGAGCAGAACAGAAAACACAGCTAAAATGGGTTTGCCTGTGGCTAAAGGATTTGGAATTGTTGCTTTCTATTAGAAGCCCTTCAGTCCTATTTGATTTATTAATTATACACAGGCATTGCCTTGACAATAATAAAAATTGCGGGGTAGGTGACAAAGAAGGAAAAATAACGGTATGTTTTATGAAATACAAGAAAGGAAGTCTCAAGCATAATACGGGCGTAGCAAGCATGGAATGGGTTAAGCTGGGTGCTGCAGAACTATGGTAACAGATGTAGCTAATTTAGGACACAAATGAGGGTGTTGGGAGGATCCAAGAGAAATGTGGTGCTAAGAGGGAAGAAGAGTGAGTTCTAAATAAAGGAATGCTGAGATACCCATTCTGTTGCTACCAGACACAAGTAAAAGGGGGAAAGAACGCGACCTGCCCTCACTTTTCTAGCGTCTTTTCACCATAGATTTTCAGAAGCAAAAACCAAGAGATCTTTATATGGGCTCCATGCTGAAAGAAAGCAAACACGATGAAATCCATGCTCAGTAAAATAATATGGGTGGAAAATCATGTCTGTTAAATGAAATTCTGTCTTTGTAAAGTCTCCATGCATTTCAAAGTTGAATAACTTCATTTGTTCTTCGGGAAGACCAATTTATAAATGACACTTAAATGCACATATACTGGCTTTCCCTTCAATAAAATGATTCGCAATTGAGCATACGTAGTTAACTACCCCTTTCAAAATTCCACAGAAAATGACTGCGGGAATATAAAAATAGGAGCAAATCTGCATCACTTCTGGGTACTAGGAAGACTGCCATCCGCACGGCAGAATCTGTGAGGAACTGACATTTTTGTAACATCGATTCTGCCCATCCAGGAATATGACATTTGATTTCTGGAGTAAATATTGGTAGTTCACATTTTCTGTGAAAACTGTCCATTTCATCAAGATTGTCACAGATGTTAGGATAAAATAAACGCATCATGTTCTTATGATTTCAAATCTCATTTCCTCCCCTTTGTTCCATATATCATTTCTAGTATTGTTATTTTTTCCTTTTTTCTTTAAATTAGGCTTGCTAGAAGTTTGTCTATTCGGTGGGCTTTCTAAAAGAAGCAACTTGGCATACAAAAATTCATGGTCAAGCATATAAAGTGGAGGAGAGACTGAAAGGTAAGGGAGGGGTGGAGAAGGGCTTGCCCGGAAAGATGGTCCAGCCCATCAAGGAGTAGGGTGTGAAGGAAGAAGATGTGAAGCAATAAAGGTAAGGAAAAGGTTTGGGCTTTATCCTGAGGGCAGAGGAGTGACAAGATTCGATTTTTGTTTCAGAAAGATCACCGCAGATGGATGGAGGGAGGTCGGGCTCGATGTAGGAGAGTGAAGTGGGAAGTTCTGGAGTCAGCCAGAGTTCTAGCCAGACCGCATGGCTGTATGCAACAGAAACCCAACCAAGCAAACTAGACCAGCAGGATGGCGGGCAACTTCATCAACAAAGGGCACAAAGTCCAGCTGGGTTTCATGGAGAGACCAGAACTCGAATCACTGTAGCCACCTCCAAATTGGTGAGGGGAGTAGGGGATGACCCACGATCTCTCCTCGCCCTGACCCCTCCCCTCGTTGACCTAATCTGGCTACCAGCCCTGAGATTCCAAGTCCAGGTGAGATTCACAGGTCCATGCGTGGTCCAGTCAGCCATCTGGGTGGGGGGATGGGGTGAAGGGTGTCAAATGGTCCTCAGAGCTGCCATTCACAGAAGTCGGAGGAATTTGCTATTTGACTTGATACGTTTTTTCCAGCCACTTCAAGGCTGGGCCCAAGGAAGACCTTTCCAGATATCCTACAGGACACTGAAATAAACGTGCTTTCCGGCACCCACATCCTAAATTCCCAGGCCTCCAGGTCCTGCCCCGGTTGCTTAAGGGTTGAGGTCCTGTGTCAGATTAAACATGTTAGGGATATTTACTGCTGGGCCAAGTGGCATTTATTTAGGTACTTACGTATCTTTATTTTTAGCTGCAACTATTGGGTTGATGTGAACTGATGTGTTTGAAGATTTACTGGGAGCTCCCTTGGTACATGTCAAGATCTGGGGTCCAGTCACTCAAGGTGGAAGGTGCTGATGGAGTTCCTGGAGCCTCTGATTTGCACCCCCACCCTCTCCCCGACCACAGCACAGCGCATCCAGGCTGGTGCACTCAGCCTGAGGATTAGGGCTCAACTGGGAGGATATGCCTGCCTCTTCCCAGGAGGGTTCCTTATTGAATCGTAGGCTGGCTGATGTTGATTGGCACCATCTGTACCATATTTTCCCAAAAGTCCCTAAAGAATCTGGGCCCGTTGTTTGTTCTCTCCCTGTTCTCTGAAACTAAAATAGATCTGTCATCCTTTGCCTGGCACTGTCCTGGTGTTAGCACTGTAAGTCCCCCAGCCCCAGAAACCCATCAGTCCTGGGCAACCAGGGTCCTAAGTAACACACCATCACCTATACCCCTGGGTGTCTGTGTGTGTGTGTGTGTGTTTGTCTGTATAAATGCATATGTCTATGATATGTGTATATCCAGAGCAAAGCTGTCAAAAATATGATTATAGTGGGACACCACCACATTTCTTGTAATCTTTGACAGATCACCTAGGTAACAAAGAAAATTTTAAAACATAACAACGTAATCAGCAAACTTGTTTTAATCCGTACATTCAAACATTTTCCTCCACAGAGAACAGTCTTTCTTTTCACTTCCTTCAAATAGTGCCGGCAAACCTTTCATTTGGAGTTTATCCTGGAAGATAGGCCAGAATGAACTTTTGCTGGAATGCTGCCATTCTATAGGTGCTCTCTGAGTCTAGGGGATTTCGCTGCTATTGTTGAAGACAGAGGAAAAAAATTCTTTCAGACTAAAACTGTGGCAGTCAAGCTAAAACTATATAAAATCAAATTTGGGGCTGCAATCTCCTAGAGATTCAAAATTCTTTTCTAAGAATCTTGGGTCTATCCTTGTACGCAATTCAAAATGCTTGAACTATATAGAAATCTCCTTTTAAGGAAAAAAAAATCTCATGGACCAAGAGTTGACCTAAGTCCCTTTTATTAAAATATAAATTAAAATTAAAATATAAAATATAAAAAATTAAATATGTACACTCATAAAGACCAGCTCTAAATACTGACACTTCATGGCTTTTATACAACTAGAATGCCGAAATGAATGTGCAAATAGGTGCGACTATCCAACTTCAAAATGCCAAGTTAATAAAATTAATTTACTGCAATAGAAAATATTGTTTTGTTGAAACTAAAATACCATTCCGGTTTAACAATGGAAAGATGTAGCTTCAGGTCTAGTTACTACACGTCACCAATATCTGAATTTTTATTTCAACATACTAACGCAGACAACTCATCTACAATGCAAAACAATTTTAATACTCTCTGAAATGTGTTTGCTACTTGAAGATAATCAGATATCATAATTTAAAGTTCTGGTATCAAACCATCCTGGAGTACCTGTATAAAGAGTGCCATTTCACTCTAATAAAAATAGTATTAACTAACATTTATTGAGCATATATACGCTCCAAGTTTTTCATATGTAATATCTCTAATCCTCACAATCTTACTATGAAATCAATACCACATTGTTTATCCGCATATTATCATAGGAACAGAGAGGTTGAGTAACTTGCCCAAAGCCTCACAGCAAGTAAGTAGAAAAATGGTCTTGAAGTTGGGCAGCCTGGCTCCACTTAACCATTACACCAAATTGCCTGTCTCACTGCTTTGGACGCAAAGTACTTGGCGGGGGCGCGGTGGGGGGGGCGTGTTGCGGTGCTAAATCTGCATTAAATGGAGATCTAATCCAATTATTGCTAAAACCAGCAACAGCAACTTTTTCATTGCATTTTTATTGCAACACCTGGGCTAATAAATTGCTGCAACTTAGTCCATATGAAGGTGGAATTGGCATGAGAGCTTCATTTCCTGCCTATTCAGCAGTGGTCGTCAAGAGCTGTTCTTTTGAGTTAGGCGAGCTTGTGCCCAGTGTGGACTCACCTCTCCCCCCACATGTCTCTATGTAAGCTCCAGTTTCCCCCATCTGTGCTGTGGTCCCTGCCACCAGGCCTGCTCCTGGCCCACTGAGAAGATACAGAGGCAAACGAAGCCCCCAGCACTGGTTTGGGGGTTGCCATCAAGATGATCCAGAACACGTTTTAATTATTCACTAGGTGAGATTATCATTAAAATAAAACCACTAATTTCAGAGAATACATAGACCCTCCCAAATACATGTATCCCCAGAAGCCCAGGGGCCTGAGACCTGTGGTGTGACATCAGGCTCCCTCACACGGAGGGGCACTCTGAAAACAGCAGAGGGAGACCCCACCCTTGTGTCTGACAAGGACATGATTGAAGACATTTTTCCAAACACTGCGTCATATCTGAAAAAAAAGTTCCTTTCTGCTTGTAGAATCAAGAATTGTGCTTCTCTGAAGAAGTTTTTATTTTGTGTTTTTATGTCCGGACAGGTGATATTTTGTGTTTCATGCTTTTCCTGAACAGCTCTTATCACAACTTGTAATCAGATATTCATTTGAGCGATGTCTTCGTGAGTGTCCGTTTCTTGTATTCATCTGTGGGTGTCGGCAGGGCAGAGACCAACTCTGTCTGCTTGACCCCTTTGTTCCCAGCACCTTGCACAGAACCTGTGTGTAGTAGGTCCTCAGTGAATGTTTGTTGAGTGAACAAGTGAGTGAATGAGTCAGTGAATAAATAAAACATATGAACCATGGGCTGGTCAATTTCCCTTTGTGTATGAGCTGCTGGAAAGTTCAGAGCTGCCCCGCACATGCTTGTATTTCTATACTAGCCTCGTTCTTATTACAATTTTATGTCTCTACCTTTAGTTTCCTTTTTCTTTTCCGTCTACTTCTAAGTTAGTCTGCCTTGCTGTATTTTATGAATCCCTATAAACTGTCTTAAATCCCTTGGAGAACCAGGTAGGTGATACACATATTTATCAGAGTCTTTTTTATATGTATTTAAAATCTTAACTCTAAACCCTCTGCCAACAAACACAGTTGATCACCTGTAAACTCTCAAGAATAGCTGAGATTTGCTAATTCCAGCACCATATTGATATTTGAAGTAAATTCAGCCAAAGCCTAGAAACCACATGCAGTGTGTCATTTCAGGCAGGGTTGTACACTTTGTATGTGACAAGCACATTTCTAATCAGGCGAGACAACTGGGTGGATGAGAAAGAGCATAGGGCTTGCAACAAATATGGTGGATTTTGGATCAAAGAGTGATTTATCCTCAGTAGCTCTCCAAAATGTATTGGCCTCATACTAATAATGAAAAGTTTGCTTTTACTGTGCCCTATTAGGGGTGGGGGATGGGGAGTGAAGGTGAGTGAGGGGGGGTCCGGGCAAGATTGGTACACAGGCTTTGAGAAAATCTGATCACTTTACACAATGAAGGTAGAACATTATAAAGTAAAATATTAAAAGGCCAACCCCCGTTTTTTAAATCTCTAACATACACGCTTCATATGTGAGTGGGAGGAGTGACTTGCAAGTCTGAAACTTCACAGCTATTTTCCCTGGTCATACTCGTGTAAAGCACCCTCACTTCAAACGTTACCAACTATTTTTCCCTTAAAATGAAACATTTTCAAATCCCATTAACAGGGACATCGCTCACTGCACAAGTTCAGCATCTCATGTGTCTCCACCAGGCCCACGCCCTGGATGTGAAAGGAGGGAGGCCGCCTCCCCCATCATTTGTTCCTGCCAGGATGCCCCCAACCCCTCCATCTGGGGTTAATCAGAAAGCACAAAATGCCCATTCAGGACACTGAGGTTTGAGTTCGAGTATTTATAAGGATCCTTCGAGTCAGTTGAATCTTAGTCGACAAACTGCAAGAGGAGGGAAGGGTGGGTGTAAAGAAACAGATGGGTTATAATCATGTGTCAAAGATAAATGACAATTTTCAAAAGAATTTGATAGGGTGTGGGCTGGGGTTTTTTCCCCCTTCTTTTTTTCTCTCTTTCTTTCTCCTCACCCCCTCTTTTCTTCTTTTTCTTCTTCTTCTTCTTCTTCTTTTTTTTTTTTTTTTTTTTTGGCAGGGGGTGGAGATTAGAGAAGAAAAGAAAGGGGGGAAACAGGCAAGACAATAGGGCAAACCCGAGCGCCTGATCAGCATCCTAAAGCAGTCCGCCCCTCCCACCCCCCAACATCAGGTAGGCTGGCCGTGGTCGCGATTTCAAAACAAGCAGACGCAGGCCCCCCGCTTCTCCGGTAGAGGGTGGCCGCCTCCCCGGTGCAGGAGGGGAGGGGAGGCAGGGGAAGAGAGGGGAGGGAAAATGGAATCTAAGAGCGGAACAGACTGCCCAGACTTCCTCGGGGAGAGTGGCCTTTTTTCCCTCCAAAGTGGTGGACTGTATAAAAATTCAGACCCACTGGGGTCTGCCCACGTGCCAGCATCCCTGCTCCCAATGCAGGCGGAGGCCGACGCCGCACCTGCTCGCCCCGCAGCTGCGGCGGCGCCAAGGCGTTGGCGAGGCCCGGGGAACGCGCCCCGCGGCTCCCGGGAGGGCGGCGGCCGAGCGCGAAGGGAAGGGAGGGGCGGCCCCGCAAAGCGAGGCTTGCCTCCCGCCGTACCCAGAAGAAAGCCCCACCTGTCAGGCGCTGCTCTCGGAGCAGGTGAATCCGACCGTCCCCAGGCCGAGGCCAGAGCTTGGCAGACGCGCTTTCCAAAAAAACCTCCAATGTTATATTAGCAACAAAAAGCTTTAGGCATAGAGCACAGCCGCGGGGAAGGTCTGCATCGCAGACGCACTCACTAAACAGATGCTCACGGATCTGGACCAACCAGCTCCCGCACGGTGGAAGGATGCTGTAGGGTTCTCAAATTCGATTAAAATAAACAAAACCAAGGCCAGCCCATGGCGCCCATTCCCAAGACGGACTTACCTCCTGCACCGCATCTTATCCATCTCTGGTCTTCTGCTGCGGGCTGCTGTTTTGTTTTGGTGATGGTGGTGGTTGTTTTTTCTTTTTGGAGTCGGCTTGATAGATTCACTCAGCTAATCTGCAGAGCAATGTTTTCTACCCATCCTGCAGCCAGAGCTGCCTGGAATTCCACCGGCAATGCAGCTTCTCCGCGTCAGTGGTGATCACAGACAACAGAGGCTGCTACTCCTTGACAAAAGGCTTTCGCTCCCGCTCGTCTCCTACAGCCCCGCTCTCAGAATTAAATCCATTTCCCGCACAAGGCTGGGAGGAAATGAGAGCTCTCTTGGCCGTGTGCGCTGACAAAAGGCCGCCTGGTGATGCCCACAGCGCCCCCTCTAGCGGGCGGCTGCCCGGCCGCCCGCGGCCCGCCGTGCTGCAGTGGCCCCGCCCGCAGTCCCGCCGCCCGCGCTGCCGCAGTCCCGCCGCCCAGGCCCTCTGCCCACGTCCACTCCCGCACCACGAGCTGCCGGGAACACCCAGGAGCCAGGGCGAGGGTGTTACCAGGAAGAAAATCTGAAACGTGAGCTCCTCCGTTAGAGTATGTATCCTCTTGAGATTAAAAAGGAAAAAAAGTCTTGTAATATTTTTTTTTGTCTAAGAAGGACGTCTTGCCTTTTGAAGATTACTTCTACTAGGGATTTTAATAGCAATTTACTGACCATTGGAATTCCAAGCCAAAATTCTCCTTCTTCTAATTCTGAGTCAGTTTTCCACAAGGGCAAAATCTTTGTTGTTGCCCTGTCCTCTGGGTCTGTGGGCCCGGCTCCCTCCAATTCTCACTACTTCCTCCCCTCATAGCCTCCCTTCCCCCAGTCTCCCACCCCAGGAGGAACAGGTGTTTAGTGAATGGAGTAACCGCACAGAGAACCAGAATACTTGGGTACAGTCTCAGATCTACCATAACTAACTAGCTGTGTGATTTTGGTGAAGTCACTTAACCTCTCTGGGCCCTATGGTCTTACTACGTAAAATGACAGTGTACCTAAGGCACCTCCCACTTCTTTCTGACAGTGTTTCTCAATGCATGGCCCTCAGTGAGTAGGGATGTCCGGTGGTAGCTTGGGACTTTAGATCCCCATAATCTCCATCAACTCCCCAAAGCTCCCCTAAATCAACAATCACTCTAGATGTTTTTAAAAATGTGATGGCCGGGCAAGTACAGCATCCAGAAAAGCCTCTGATCTCTGCCCCCAACCAGATCATGGCCTCCCTGCTCCCTCGAGGTTCTGGGGCACCACAGCCCCATAAAAATCACCAGACCCCCCCCCCCCCCGCCAGTGCTGCTGCAGAATCAGAATCTCTGGAGGTGGGTCTGGGAACCCATATTTTCAACAAGCATTCCCAGTGATTCCTTTGCACACTAACATATAAGAAATGCCACCATATTTGAGCTATGCCCACCACAACAAACCCAGGACACCTGCAGGCATCACATTTCAGATGCTAGGGCAAATTTTGTCTTTCTGCTCCTCCAACCCCACCATCCCCTGGTCTCTACTGAGCCTTCCCGACTCAGAGCTTCTCGTCCATTCCCACTTCACCTTCAGAATCACTGAGTCCACATGCCCCTTTCCCGTTCTCCCATCAAAACCTGTCAGAAATACAAGCAGCTCAGCCACCAGGACCCGAGGTCTATCTGGCCAGAACCAGGAAATGACATGTTTATTGAGATACTAAAGGCAGCCGTGCAGTCTTGGTGCAGAGTGATAATATCTATGAAGCTAGAAATACTTCCTCTGGAGCCCTGGAAATCTGGAAATCACAGGTATAGTAGGCTTTTTTCCAAAATAGAACCCAAAAAGGGAATAGAGAATTTTTGTCCTATCCAGAAATAGCAGGTTTTATAAATCCCCTTGGTCATTTCCATCACTCAGAAAGTTCTCTTCCTGGTGTTATTAAGCCTTCTCAAACTAATAATAGCAAACTCTGGTTGGCTCCTGCCACTGTTGAGAGCTTTACCTGCATTTTGTCTCATTTAACCCTCACAAGAACTCTATGAGGATGCTAATATTATATTACCCTATTTAATAGATGAAGAGACTGAGGTACAGAGAGATTAGGTAACTTGCCCAAGGTTGCACAGCCAATGGTTGGCCAAGTCAAGATGCAAACTCAAGGACTATGGCTCCAGAGCTGAGCCCTAACCACTACCATGCACGTGGCCCCTCAAAGGGGACAAAAAATTGACTTTAAAAAGCAGAACTAATACAAGACACTGATAAAGTCAATAAAGCTGATACACTCTCCTTTTCCCAGAACACTGATTCTGCTCTTCTGGCCATCACAGAACCTTAAAAAGAAAATTCCCTCCAGCTTCTCCCAGATGCCATCTGAATGTGACATCTAAATACGAGGAGTGCTGGAGAGAGTGGCACCGTCCTGTGACCTTAGGAATTGTTCAGACGTCAGACAGGAAATAAGACTTCACTGTGTTAATTTCCATGTTAATACCCCATATGGAATTTCAGTTGGAGATCCCAAAGTTCTCACTCATTCAACTCCAAATTCACTTTGAAATCCAACAAGAGGAACCAGAACTAGCTGGCTCCACAGAATATCATTAGAATTCAAAGTTCTCACTGCAGAAAGCTCGAGGTGCCTGGCTCTTAACTAGGGATGGGAAAACATAGGAGGGAATCACATTGGGCTAGCCCCTAATGGCCAGATAGTTTAAAATTAGACTTCCTACTGATCTGCAATAAAGTTATTTCTCCTCTCCAAGTCTCTCGACAAAAATGTTTCCAGCCAGCAATAACTTGTAAAGAGAGTAGAGGGCACTGTAGGGTAGCAGACACCAGCAGTGTCTTAACAGACCTATGTGGCAAGGAACTGAGGGTGGTGCCAGCTAGAAACTGAGGCCATCAGTCTAAAAGTCCTAGAGAAAATGAATTCGGCAGACAACCACCTAAGCTGGGAAGCAGATCCTTCCCCAAGCCAAGTAAGTCTTCAGCTGAGACCCCGGTCCAGATCGACACCTTGATTTCTGCCTTGGGAGAAATGGTGACGCAGAGGACCCAGCTAAGCCAGGCCCAGACACAATTTCTGAGCCCCAGAAACTGGACATAATAAATGTGTTAAGTTGCTAAGTTCGTTGCACAGCAATAGATCATTAATTCAGGGCCTGAGCACTCTCTGGGGCCAGGCATCCTTATCAATGGCCTTCCCCAGGGCACGTTGGAGGTGCTGTTGGAATCCACACCCGAGGGAATCAGCTCTCAATCAGTGACCATCAGGAGTCAGTGTATAAAGAGCCCGGCTCCCTCCCTCCCAAGTGTCGGGAGGACAGCTCTGAGGCTACCCCAGCAGGACTGAGCCCGAGCTGCCCATGGCAGTCATGCATCTTTTGTGGTCTGGCTTTCTTCCCTGTATCACTTCTCCACTTCTCCACTCCCCTATTGGTGTTTCCTGGGCTTGCCTCCCCAGTAAACTATAAATCATGGCCTATTTTTTAGGGAAATTGAGTTTGGGGGCAGGGGGCAGGGCTTTCAAAGCAAGACCAATGATAAATTCTAAGTCTAGGTCTCCTTAAGACACACCGTTCTCCCAACAAGTGAAAATACAGCCAACCCTGTGGCTGAGGCCTGTTGTGGAAAGAGAACTAAACTGGGGTCCAGGGCCTGGGACTCCCAATCTCAGTCTCATGGACTGTGTGCCCTCGGGGAAGAGTCTGACCCCAGGGCCCAGCTGTAAAGTGAAGGTAACGGAGCTTGCCCTCTGTTATGGGCTGAATTCCTGTGTTGAAGTCCTAAACCCTAGTACCTCAGAACATGACTATATTTGGAATTAGGGTCTTCAAAGAGATACTGAAGTAAATTAGTGATAATTAAGAAATTAACAAATTAGGTCATGTGAGTGAGCTTTAATCCAATAGGATGCTGCCTTTTTAAAAAGAGGAAATAGACACAGACTGACACAGGGAGAAGACAACCATCTACAGCCAAGGAGAGAAGTGTCAGAGGAAGCCAGCCTGCTGACAGCTCCATCTCTTGACCTCAGGTAAATTTCTGTGGTTCAAGGCACTCAGTCTACAGTACATTTTTATGGCAGCCCCAGAAAACAGACGCAGTCTCCTGCCGCCCAGGGTCATCATACAGACACAATGGGACACCAAGGGAAAGTACGTACAGCCTCATTATTACTGATTAAGATGAGCCTCCCAGCACTGTGGAGAAAGGGGAACCCTCCTACACTGCTGGTGGGAATGCAGTTTGGTGCAGCCACTATGGAAAACAGTGTGGAGATTCCTCAAAAGACTAGGAATAGACTTACCATATGACCCAGGAATCCCACTCCTGGGCTTGTATCCAGAAGGAAATCTACTTCAGGATGACACCTGCACCCCAATGTTCATAGCAGCACTATTTACAATAGCCAAAACATGGAAACAGCCTAAATGTCCATCAACAGGTGACTGGATAAAGAAGATGTGGTATATTTATACAATGGAATACTACTCAGCCATAAAAACCGACAACATAATGCCATTTGCAGCAACATGGATGCTCCTGGAGAATGTCATTCTAAGTGAAGTAAGCCAGAAAGAGAAAGAAAAATACCATATGAGATCGCTCATATGTGGAATCTAAAAAACAAAAACAAAAACAAACAAACAAACAAAAACAAAGCGTAAATAAAGGACAGACATAGACTCACAGACAGAGAATACAGACTTGTGGTTACCAGGGGGGTGGAGGGTGGGAAGGGATAGACTGGGATTTCAAAATTGTAGAATAGACTACACTGTATAGCACAGGGAAATATACACAACATGTTATGATAACTCACAGAGAAAAAAATGTGACAATGAGTGTGTATATGTCCATGAATAACTGAAAAATTGTGCTGAACACTGGAATTAGACACAACCTTGTAAAATGATTATAAATCAATAAAAAATGTTAAAAAAAAAAAAAAAAGATGAGCCTCCCAGCACCTGCAACCCCAGCCACATGAGGAAGCAGCATGCAGGGCAGTGAGGCACCACGGCCCACTGGTGGGGAGAGGCCCCAGACTCCACAGGAAAGGCAGTCCTGTTACAAAGTGGCAAGGAACTTGGCTAAATTATAGTCTAGTGTTTTTCTCAAAGGTAGAACTCGCAAATGATGACATTGGATATTTAGCAGGGGAGATTTTTAGGCAAACTACTGAAGGTGCTGCTTGGGTCAGCCTTACTGCTTATAGTGAAACGCAAGAGGCGAGAGATGAATTAAAGAATTATTAAACAAAAAGGAACCGGAACTTAGAGATTTAGCGAATTCTCATCTATATTGCAAGAAGTGAGAGTGCTTGCTCTGAAGAGAGCACTGAGGGTGGGGCTGAACAACCATTTGATAATGAGATCATGGGCGCAAGTCATGGACTCCATCAACCACCTCAGCAGAGGCCAGGAAGAGAGATGGGATTTTACCACAAACACACTGCCAGTTTGGACAGAAGGGGACAGAGAAAGCGGAACAGAATGAAGGAAGGCTGTCAACGAGACCACAGAGGCATTCGGTTGCAAACATGCCCTGTTCTTCAAGGACAGGGAACAATGACCCACAGGCCTTTGGGAGGCCATCTGGGCTGCCACTCAGACCACAGGCCCAGGGGGCAAGTCTGTTTCCTGCTGGTTTCAGAGGGCAAGGCCACTGTGAGGGGTGGTGCTGCCACCCCAGTGGGCCTGGAAGGTGGGACGCTGAGCCAAAGCGGATTATTCAAAAACTTAAACTATAATGGAATTTGCCTTGCTAGGCTTGGGGCTTGTTGGGGACCCACCAGCACTTTCTTCTAATTTCTCCCTTTTGGGATGGGGATGTCTGTTCTGTGCCTGTTCACCATCGCATTTTGGGAGCACGTAATTTGTCTGGTTTCACAGGCTCACAGCTGGAAAGGAATCTTGCCTCAGGATGAATCACACCTCTGGTCTCACCCATATGTGTCTTAGGTGATACTTTGGACTTTAGAGTTAACGCTGGAATGAGTTAAGACTTTGGGGATTGTTTGAATGGAATGAATGTATTTTGCATGTGATAAGAACATGAATTTGGGGGAGTTCGGGGTGGAATGTTATGAACTAAATCTTGTTCCCTCAAAATTTGTACATTGATGCCCTAACCCTCAAGGTGACTGTATTTGGAGACAGAGCTTTTAGGAAGTCATTAGGTTAAATGAGGTCATAAAGGTGAGGCCTTAATCCAGTAGGACTGGTGTTCTTATAAGAGGAAGAGAGACCAGAGTTCCTTCTTTCTCTCTGCACCATGTGTGGACGCAGAGAGAAGGCAGCTGTCTGGAAAAGCAACGTCCCCCAGAAACTAAGCCCTTCAGGCCTTGACCTTGGACTAGCCAACCTCCGGAACTGTGGGAAATAAACTTCTGTTAAGCCACCCAGTCTGCAGTCTAAGCTGTGGCAGCCTAAGAGGACTGCAGGCTCTCTGTGCCTCAGTCTCTCCACCTGTAAAGCAGGGATATCCTGCAGGACTGTTAGGAGAACAAGGTAGCGTATGTAAAGTATGGAGAACAGGCACATTTATTAAGTGCTAGGTCCTCGTGAGCAGGCGAGCAGTTGTTGCAAAGAAGAAGACTGCCTCTGTGCTCACGGTGCTGGAGTGTCTAACCTGCATCGAGGTGCCATATGGCCTAAGCTGGGTACCTGAAACTGAGAAAGGAGAGTCAAGTAGGTTTGTGACAGGCAAGGCCATTTAAAGGGTAACTGTTAAACTTTGAATTATCACAATTTTTTTTTTAAAAAAAGAGACTCAAGCTTTCAAGACTGCATTTATTTGTAGAAGGTAGCCCTGGGCCGGCCTTTCCACTTTTCATACTTGAAAGAACCTGAAACAGAGAAGAGCTCATTGTAAATGACTAAACGATAGGAATAAACAGTTCAAAAACAAAACAAAAGTGAAAAAAAAAGTAATTAAAGATGTTCAAATTTAAAGATACCATTTTTTACCCACTAAAATTCTATCATTTTATCATATGATATCAGCTATATGTACAGATTTTATTTACAAGCCAGAAATAGACTGATGGACACAGAAAACAAACTATGGTTACCAAAGAGGAAAGGGGAAGGGGAGGGATAAATTAGGAATTTGAGATTAACAGATACACACTACTATATATAAAATAAATAAGCAACAAGGACCTACTGTAGAGCACAGGGAACTATATTCAATTTCTTGTAATAAGCTGTAATGGAAAAGAATCTGAAAATATATGTATATATGTAAAAAAAAAAAAGTACCACTTTAATAGATGCCCCTGTTGGCAAGGATATGATGAACTCAGCACTCTTACATAGCTGGTGGGGTCATAAACTGGCACCATGCATCAAGTCATGGATTGTACTTACCTGTGACTCAGTTCTACTTCTGGAAATCTATCCTAAAAACAAAATACAAAAAAGAGCTAAGCACAGTTTGTTCACCATGTGTATGAGAAAAACTAAAAACAAATGTCCAACAATTAGAAAACTGTCCACTTAATAGTCCTTTAAAACTTGTTATAAAGAATATGCAGTAGGGGGCAGCTATAGCTCAAATGGTAGAGCACATGCTAGGAGGCATGAGGTCCCAGGTTCAATCCCCAGTACCTCTTCTAAAAAATAAATAAGGAAACCTAATTACCTTCCCCCAAGATAAATAAAAATTTATAAAACTAAATAAAAAAGAATATATAGTAACCTCTAAACATGCCAATGATAGAATAAAAAGTAACACACAATGTTATGCACCCTAATTTCTTGATTCAGTTGGGGAGGAAAAATTTTGCAAGCATATTAGTATATTTCCATCTGTGGCTTTATTAAGATGGTAAGATCACCTTGGTCTTCTCAATTATTCTGAAATCACAGTTATCTTACGTGGGTCCAATTGTCAGTCCCATTCTACAGATGGGGAGACTGAGGGTTGGAGAACTTTAGTAGCTCTCTTACGTCTCAGGGTCATACAGCTGACAGGTGGCAAAATCAGGGTTTGAACCTCAGCATTCTGTTCCCAGAGCCTGTACTCAGCTATTCTAAACCACCTCCCACCACTAACCATCATCTGTGACTCCACAGTCCTTATTTCACACTCAGCAACTTGCTTGTTATAGCACACTTGGTTCCAGATTCCTCCAAGCAGTCGTGTTGTAGGAGGGAGCAAGGAGTCTTGTTTGGGCAACAGTGAGACACAGCAAGGGCCAAAAGTCCACTCTCTAGACGTGGAGAAGCAAGCTGCTTCTTCCAGCAGCTCATTAGTTTGGCAAAGTAACAGCTGTTACAAAAACTCCTTTGTTGTTACTTACAAACCCTGCTTCCAACAAGGGCAACTCAAAAACAAACATGCGTGTGTGAGCAAACGTGCTTGCAAGGGAGTGTGTGTGTGTATGGGATCCTCATGCAGCTCCATGCAGGGCAAGCTACTTATTTCTTTTTCTGAAGACCTTAGAATCCAGAAAACTGTCTGATGTATTAGTCAGGGTCATAAAAAATTAAGCTTAAGTCTGTATTGGGTGATTCCGGAGGAGCTGCCTTTCCCTTGAGCTGCTTTCCAAGCAACTTCTGAATATAATCATAGATCTTTCCAACCAGCAAACTGCACCTCCCCACCTCGTTGCTTTCACACAAGGATCTGGTTTCAATCACGTTTTAACATAGAAAATGCCACATGCCTCAAGGGATGCGTTATGAGTTTTTGGACAGCTACATGGCTATTTAAGAAGAAACACTTTACCAGACTCCTGGTTGGGCAGCTAACTGCTGTCGCAGACACCGCCCTCTGGCAACAAGGGTGTGACGACTCACCACTGCCACCATCTGCCCAGGACCCTTCCTCCTCATTCTTCAAGCCCACAGCACAGCCAGCATGTCGGGTGGTGTTTCTCGATGGCTCTCTGGCCAAGGATATATGTGGTTCGGAAGTTCTGGTGCTATAGTTCTGATGATCTGGGTCTTGTCTCTAGAAACCATATTTAGATGTCAAACAGTATAATATGACAGTCAGGTTTTGAAGTCTTACATCAATATATTTCAAAGTTTTAACCTATGAAATTTTACTTAAGTGGATGAGGGCCATGCTTAAGTTCTTATGGAAAGAAAAATCATTGCCCAATAGACCGTATTTTGTGCTTCTATAACCTTAAAATTTGTGTGATTGGCAACTGCATTAAAAAGATGATAGCCTGGAACAGTTTCTGTATTTTATCAGAGCACTTCTGTTAGACAGTTCACATGCAAGGAAAAACTGAGGCAGCCACTGGCACATGTCCACATGCCATCCAATTTGGCCAATAGGACGATCCACTCCCACCATCCCAGAATGTATCCTCCCAGAAGTCACCTAAGGAGGACTAGCAGGCAAGGGGAGGGGGTACCATTATGTACCTGCTACTTCTGCCCTAAGCTCCTAGAATGAGTGTGTTTCTCTTCTCTCGACTATCTGACCTCCTTTGTCCCTAAACAGGGTCACATTGCTACTTAGAAAGACCTTCACTGATCTGACAACTGTTCCTTTCCCATCCTTTGGATCCTTCTTTCCAGGCTCAGACTTCCAGGCTGAATGGACTTGAAGTTCACCATCTCCCTAGGCCTGGCCTCGAGGTGTTTACCAATGACACACCCCCTACCCACCGCGAGTGGACCCCCAGCCCGCTCCCATCCCACACCTCATGTGCTGGGCCTGGTCGTCTTCCCGGCCCCCCTGCAGCGTCTCCCACCACCTTCCACACTCAGACTCCCCAAATCCCTCCCTCCCCGGGTTGTTCGGCCCCATCTTGCTTCTCCACCTGCCCCTCTTGGATGGCTCCTCCTCCTCCTCTCAGCAGTGTCACTTAGAGGTCGTTTCTAAGGCCTTTCCTCTCTTCATACCTTACCTCCTCTGATGACTGTGCCATTTCCAGGCCTCCTAGCTTTACCTCTCCATGGAGTGAGCCCATGAAACCAGCTTCCACCTCCCGCTGCCTAATGACATCCCTGAGCTACGTGCCCCGATAATGGTGGTGACACTGTGGTGCTTCACAGTTTACGAAGCAGTTTCCCTCATGTTGTCCCACTGGACGGTGGCACAACCCCAGGAAACTGGCATCACCAGGCCATCACTGGGCTCTGGGGCAGGGTTGTCCCTCAGGGAGGGCCTCTCCCAAGGGACATGCCTCTTCCTCTCTGTGTCCTGCCTGATGTGCGTCCTGCTGAAGGAAGACCCCACCACCGAGTGGGGCCTCCTCCCGTGCCCCCGCTGTTGAAGTCCTGTTAAAGGCTAAGCAGTCAGGAGCTAGAGGCCTCGACAGAGACAGGCGGTGAGGATACACCTGGTCAGGAACTTGGCTCCAAAGCTCACACAGACCTGGATTCAAACCCCAGTCCTGACATTCCTTAGCTTCATGGCCTTTACCTGTATTGTGGCTTCCTCCTCTGTAAAATGGGGCTCATAAATAGCTCAGAGGACTGTTACAAGCTAACTAGAACACGCACATCAATATACGTGCAGAATGCCTGGCACAGAGAAAGGGCTCGATCAACGGGGGGCATCATTGTTCCAACTTCTTAAACCTTTACCTCCGAGTCTTTGGCTCCTTCCAAAACATCACTGAGAACTTGGATGTATTCAGTCGCACCTTTAAGGATATCAACTTTGCTAGGCTTCCTGCTTTGGGGAAGAAACGGCACCAGGGCCTTCAGTTTGGCAAAACCACGGTTGAGATTTTTTATCTGCAAGGGAGAAAAGCACAGTGATGCACAAAGAAGCGAATCTGTAAGACCTCTCCCCAAACCACAGAAGTGGGCTGTGAGGGCTGGGTTCCACAGCTCTCCTGTCTGGGCGGTGAAGAGCCGAGGCTCCCCGGGTTCCTGGCGAGCGGAGGGGCCGGCGTGAACCCGGCACTGGGAGGAGTGTCTACGCCCACGCTGAGCTCCTCCCCTTCCTCTGAGAGCACACCCACCGCAGTGTAGACGCAGTACAGGTAGTGGCTAAAGCTCAGAGCCAGCACATCAGGATTTAGAACCCAGCTCTACCGTTCAGCTTTACAAAAATGTGTAGGATACTTCATATCGCCAAGCCTTGGTTTGTTTAGATGCAAAGTGGAAAATACCCACCTTGCAGTGATGGAGCATTTTTCTGCGGTGATTAAGTGACATTATTACACAAAAAAACACTTCTTCCTGACCAAGCCCATAGAAAGTCCTCAATAAGCTGTACTAATAATAATGAATAAAATGTACAAACGCTTGTCTAGTTATGATAAAAAGTCAAGTGTTAGAGTACAGAGAGCCTGCATGTTGGTGAGATTTGAAAAGTAAAATGAAGTACCTTTTTCCCCTTAATCTCCGGGATCTAATCCTTCAGCTTCAAAGGCCTGGAATTCCGATGATCACCCCCCGGGGCACACTGGCTTTTGAGGAACTGGCTCCCACTACACCATAAAGTTGATATATTCACTTATGTTGAGAGCCCCTCCCACCCCACATCAAAGTGGCCAAGGGACAGAGCCAGCCCGTTCACAGAATACAATGACTGATAAACTTATGAAAATATTGAACTTTAATCATCAAAGAACTACAAACAAAACAGAAATTAGATACCATTTTTCATGCACCAAGCTTGCAACATTTTTGTTTTGTTTATCATACCCAGCATTGGGCATGGAAAAAGGGAACAGTCCTATATCTCGTAAAAGGGAATAAAAATTAATAAACTTTTCTAGAAAGCAATTGGGCAACTTGTATCAAAAGTCATGACATCGTTTATACCCAGTAATTCCACTTCTGCCATTTGGTTCTAAAGCAATCATCAAACATGCCTGTAGATCTAGGTACCAGTAAAAAGCTGCAAAAAAGAACACATGCCCAACACTTGGAGACTGGATAAGATATGGTCCGTTTATATGTTGGACTATGAAGTGGAAAGCTGTTCTTTGAAAAAAACGCTTAGGAATATGAAGAAATGCTTTTGATACTGCTAAGTGAAAAAAAAATACAAAGATGTGCACTAGATGAGATCACAAGATTATATACAAGCCCAAGCATAACTAGAAAAAAGACTAGGAGGAATTATACAAGATAGTTCATGGTAGTTATATTTGAATTATGGGTGTTTCTTTTCCCTATTTAGTCCCTGTTAATAGTTTCTCTGTTTTCCAGGTGTAGTCATTTCATTATTATGAAGAAGAATAAGGTCATTCGTTTTGAAATAGTGGATAACACCAGGACAAGTTCTCTGCAGAAAGTAATTCCTGCTGGGAGAGCCCAACGTAAAATGCAAAATACTGTATTTGTTTCAGGGTCACGTCATCACATCAGATCACCGGGTTATCATAAAGGGTTCCCACCTTTCCCTTAAGTCTTCTCTTAGTTGGTCCTTTCTCCTCACACCTTTTCCCAAACAAAGCTCCGAATTGATTGGGGCTACATGTCTAAAGGGCCCAGGAGTGTGCAGGAACAGCCCCCACTTGAACTTTCTCCTCAAGCCCCAGGCCGAAATGTGCGCCCTCCCTCTTCCACCGCTCGCCCTTCCCTCTCTGGGCTCACCTCTGCTGCAGCCCGAACCCCTAAACTGCAAAGGGCAGAAAGGAGACAGGATCTGACAAGTTTAGGGCCAGAGTTTAGTTGGAAATACTGAAAGCTACCAGTAGATGGCGCTCCGACTCCGCCCGCGGGCCCATCCCGCTTGGTGATTCACCGCGTCCCTCCAGACTGGGAAATAGCCACTGTCTGTCTCCTGCCGGGGCTGAATGGGCGTCTGGGTGCACACCGAGGCGCTGTCATTCTTTGTTTAAAGTAAGGAAATGAGTATCTGGCATTAGGCCCCCTGTCCCTCACGTCATTTGTGCTTCGAGGCCGAACACAGAGGAAAGGGGACCCCAAGCATCCACCCGAAGCAGGAGGTAGTGAGATGTAGGCGCACTGCCGCGCCCTGAGGGGTCAAAGCACCCGTCCAGGGGAGACGTTTGAAGTTGTCAGACCTCTGCCCCCCCCCCCCCACCCAGGCCCGGTTCCCGCACCCGTCCGGGTGGGTGGCCGGCGAGGCGCCATCCCCAAGCGGGTTGAGGGGAACACGAGCCGGCCCTCGGGAGGTCGAAGTCGCCCTGGGGCCCCCGACTGGGGAGTGGGCACCCCGGGTCCCGGAGGTGTCTGGAGAGGGCGGTGGGCCGAGGGCGAGCCGGGAGGAAGGCGGCCCGGCGCTCACCCGCTCGCGCTCCTTGGCGTTGGCCACGCGCCGCCGCTCCAGCACCAACTGCAGGTCCTCAGTGGGCGAGTAGCCGCCCGACGGCAGCCGCTTGAGCCGGCAGATGGCAGCCAGCTTGGGCAGCGGCCCGAACTGCTCCCGCAGCACGTCGTCCAGCACCTCGGCCCGCGGGGCGCCCAGGAGCGCGGGAGCGGCGTCCATGGCGGCGCGCGGGGGCCTGCGGGCGGCCGGGCCCGCCCTCGGGAGCACCTGCGGCCGCGCGGGGCCCGCGGGCGGGGGCGGGGGCGCGGGCGCCCGGACCACCTGTCGGCTTCCCCTGCGCGCCTGCGTACCCGCCCGGCCCGCTCTCGGGAAGCTTCTCTGAAACCTTCTGTTTCACAAGTTCCACAGGTGATTTCCGTGAACCCTGGATTACAGCGCGGGCTCGCAAATTGGGCTGCACACTGGAGTCACCTGGGGAGTTTTTGAAAACTCCACCGTCCCGGGTACCAGTCCCGCAAATTCTGATTTAACCTATCTAAGCCGGGGCCTGAGTTTCTCTGGATATACGTATACACGTGTATATACACACACATCAGGGGAAAAACTGATAGATACACAAAAACCTTTTTAAAAATTCACTCTGAAATAAATGGGTTGCAAGAGCAGTAACGAAGACGTCCTGTATCCCCCTGACCTAGGTTCTCTACTTGCTAACTTTTTTTCACACTTGCTTCGTTGCTCCCTTTCTTTTTATGAATATTCCTGTGTTCATTATTCTTTTTCTAAAGCGTTTCCTTGGTCTTGCCCTGTCTTCACGACTTTGGCAGTTTCAGAGAGTGGAAGCCTTTCATTCCGTAGGATGTCCCTCTACCTCGGTCTACCCGGTGTTTCCTTGTGTCCAGACCCAGGTTCTGCCCTCTTGGCGGAGACTCCGTAGAAGAGATGCTGGGGTTTCCTCGGTGCGTCACATGAGGAGACACGTGATGTTGACCTGTTCCACCCCTGGTGATGATAACCTTGATCACCCCATCAAGGTGGTTTCTGCCAGGTTTCTTCACTTTAAATATTTTCCCCCTTTTAATTGATATTCTGTGAGCAGACATCCTTAGTGTCCTTTGCTGACTCCTGCCTGAATTCACCACCACACTAACAATGGCCAAACAGTTGGCATCCTCCTTCGGGGAAGAGGTTTCCCTTCTCCCCAGTTATTGATTAATTTTGTTGTGTCACCATGAGCTCATGGGTTTCTCTTTTATTCAATAAGATGTAATTCATTCCTATCCTTATTTTGATGCTCAAATTGTCACAGATTTGGCCTGTGGGAGCCCACTCAAGCTGGCTTCTCTGTCCTTTTGACATGAGCCCATCATTCTTTGAGCACTTTCTTACTTGTGCCCAAAGAGACACAATACATTCCAGGCTCATCTCGAATTTTCCTAGCCCCATCCCTGAAATCAATTAATTCTCCTTTTAGGGGAGGATGGGATTTAGAAACCAAGACTGGATGCTTGATTGTTCATTCCTTTTGGAATGTCATTGTTTCTATGTTCTTTCTGCAGACAGAAACTATACATTCGCACACACAACGCGCGCGTATACTCACACACAGCTATATCTAGCTGTCTCTGTATACAGATGGATAGGTATGTTTAAAAAGCGTAAGTTCACACTTATTCCTCTAACTCCAATCCAACACCAATAACAATACATATTTTTAAGAAGGAAAATAATTTTGTTTGCTCTAAATTCCCTTGGTGTTGTCTGCTGGGAGGCAGAGGGAAGAGCCAAATGTGTGGGGATGAAGCTTAAAATGGAAATGGTTTACCCATTTACTTAGCTTACCTTGAGCATCAAAAAGGAGATTATCGACATTATTCTATTTTATTTCCAAACACTTGAGTGGGCAAGCTGGTGTGTATCAGGAATCCAGCGTGAGAACCCCAGGCTTTATTCCTCAGACCCGCTCCCCTCCATCAACTCCAACTATAATTTTCTGGCCTCTTGGCATTTAATTCCTCAACTGAGCCATCTTTTCTGAGGGAGAGCAATCACATAAGCCAGTCTGAGTTAAGGTGCTGATAACTTACCATCATCCAATAATGCAAGGGCCCAATGAACAAAACTGTTTATTTCTCTCGCCTCTAACAGTGTGAAAAGTGGAGGTCAGCGATGCAGCTCTGTTCCTCCTTGGATTCCTTCCAAATCATCACTCCTCCATCATTGCTCCTGGGTGTCATTTCTAAAACTGGAGCTGTCCCCTTTGAGGCTTCTGCCATCACTGGTGCCCAGCATGGACCAACCTTGCAGCAGCAAAGACCTCAGGCCATTCGCCCCAGTCAGGGTTCAGAGCAGGGTCAGAAACTCTTCTAGATATTCTCAGCAGATGCCAAGGGGTTTAATTCAGCGATTTCAGTGCTTACACAATCACTGGGAGGGCTGAAGGAGCAAGAAGAGCTCTGAGTTCAAGGACACACCACCAGGCAGCTTTCCAAAGCTTGGGGCGGGGCCAGGAACACTGCGGCGGAGACACCTGGAGTCCCCACGCGCTGGCTTGTCCGCAGGAAACAGACAAAAGGACAAGGAGGGGCACTCTGCCTCACATCCACGCTCACAATATCACACACTTGTTTCTAATTACATCTTCTGACTTGTCATCCGGAACCCTGGGTCCAGGGGGTTCTGAGAAATGGAGGGGGGTGGGGTAAATGGGCGAGGGGGCCAAGCCACATCATCTTCCACCCCCAGACACAGAGTAAGAGCCCCAGCAGATTCAGCTCATCAGTCTTTGCCTGTTCGCTACCCTGGCACCCAGCTGAGCAGAACACCCACCTCCTGATGGGAACACCCATCCTGGGTGCTTGGAAGACCTCCACCCCAACTAAACCCTTGCTCAGACACAGTTCCCTTCATCTCCTTCGCTCAGCCAAGATGTGAGAGAGTGGTGAATAACAGCTTTAGTAAAGGAAGGCCCAGAATGACATTTTAAAAGGAATCAAAAAGTATAAAGACATGCTCACCTTGCCCGGAATTCCCATCGAAACGGATTTGGAAGTTGCATATTATTATTCGTAGTCACATAAGTGTATTTATTATTACATATTATTTATTACATAGCATGTACTATCTTATCTCACCACATTCCTGGGAATTAGGCTTTACTTCCCTTGGACAAATGGGAAAATTGATGCCGGACAAGTGAGTAACTAGCCAAGGTCCCACTGCTGCTCAGTGGCAGAGCTGAGGCTGGAACTCGAGTCTGCCGTCTCCATGGCAGTCCTGTCTCCTCGAGGTCTGAGCGGCCTCCAACCCAAGGTCTCTGGGCCCAGCCCTGTGCTTCTGGTTGACCTGGTCCACCAGCAGGCAGGCCCTGCTCCCTGTGGCCCACACTTCACTTCCCTCGTGCTCCTCCTTCACCCCCTGGGCATGAGCTGGGGTCAGCATCCTGGCCGCATCCCCAGCAGGGGTAACAGCGGGTCAGAAGTGTTTCTCCACCAAGAGCAGAAAAGAGGAACAGACCCACGGGCTCTGTCCCCAGGAAGCTGCTGAAAGGTCGTTTCCTCACAGGGACCCTCAGCTGAAGCCCTTCTCATTTGTGCTGCTGTGTTTCGGCTGCAGCCAGGAGCCTGGAGCTCTGATAAGATGCAGGGAGATGCCGGGCCACCTCGCAAAGGGGTAGATGGATGCTTATGGCCTGTGGGCTATGGAGCCTCACACAGGAGCTGAGACTTAAAAGGGCCCGAGGGTTCATCGTGGGTCAGAGGGGAAGAGCTTCTGAGACACTGGGGTTCCTAGGGCCTTTGAGTAATTCATTCAGATTCTAAGCCTCGTCTTGCCTTCTGTAAAGGAGGGATTAGAAAAGAACCTTGCTCTGTGATGCAGTGAGAAATCCACCAGGCCACTGACGTAACAGTAACAGCTAAGGCTTGTACAATGGGACCCGGTGCCATGCATATTCCAAGCCCGTGGTGCATTCATTTTCTCAGCCCACCCGACAGCCTCAAGAGAGGGATTCTAATTTATTCCCAGGAGAGGAAGTTGAGACACAAAAGTCAGGTAATGGGCTTTCCCAGCTAGAAAGGGGCAAAGCTGGAACTGAACCCAGACAGTCTGGCTACACACCCTGGGTCTATAACCACAAGCCTCTCCTGCCTCATGTAACTCCCACCACATTGGATGTGGGATGTGATGGCTAGAAGAGCAATCACGGTTTATGAACCAGATAGAACATCCAGAAACTCAGCTATTGTACAGACAAATCCTAGGTGACCCAGGCAGAGGGATGTTCTGAGCAACAGTGCAGAAGCTGGTAGAGGGACACTGAGGTATGTACGGGGCTCGGTTCCAGTGACCCCACAGCAGAGATGTCATGAGAGGTTCATTGGGGCCACCTTGAAGGGGGCCCAGAATCCTAGTCCTGGGACCTGTACAGCTGGGAGTGGGAAGTGCTCGTCAGATCCCAGGAGGGTAAGATGCAAGAAAAGCAGGGCTCTGGGAAGTTCTAGATGAAGCTGGGTGCAGGCTGCTTTAGGGGGGAACTGAGAGGCACAAGTGTGCTGTGGACACTGTGCTATGTGGGCCCTTTTTGAGGCCCAGCTGGCAGCCCCTTGTTCTACCCTAAACTGCCCCTCCGAAATGCAACCCAGGCCTCCTCACTCTCCTGTGACTCTCCCTGGGAGCCTGGAGCTTTCATTGGTGGTGGGGGTCTCTGGGGTTGTTTGGCTTTGAGCCCCAGGAATTGCTGGTAGCAGACAGAGGTGCAGCCACTTATAACAGGCCCTTATAAGTGAGAGCAATGCAAAGGGAGAGGCTCTGTCCGGTGGGCATGGTGTAGGAACGCGTGGGGGACTGGGCCAAGGCCCAGCCCCAAATCTGGGTATATGGGAGCGAGTGCTGTAAGAATTCCGGAGCACGGGCTGGGATATCAGTTGGCAGAGGACACTCAGAATTGTCAACTATGATAAGTAGGGGTACCTTTCCTTCTAAACTAGTGACCTCCATCATCCTCAAAATGCTGTGACGTCTTTCTCCAAAACATGCTCTCTCTCCTGACTGAGAAATTGTTCCCTTCCCCTAGAAAACCAGGCCTGGGAGGTTAGTTCATGACAACCAGAAAGTGCATGCTGTCTTCTCCCTGTGCCAGAGTCAGGCTTGCCCCCAGATCCCAAGGTGTAGACCTCAGCCTCTGTCAGGTGGGGTCCTCATACCCAGAAAGACTGGAAAGATGGCTCTGGGAGGAATGGCTGTGGGCACCAGCGGGCAGCAGCATACCCCGTGTGGTGGCGATCATCTGCCACAGACTGCTATTGCCACCAGTGCCATCTGTGGTCACTGAGAGTGGCAGCTGCCCAGGGTTCCCACAGTGGAAGCCAGCACCTCAGGGTGACAAGCCGACTGCTTCAGGACAACTGCAGATTTCACTGTGCCTCCCCTGATGGCTCTGCTCAGTCTGCAGAAAACTTAATTCCCCTGCCTTTCTCATTCTTGGGGAAATTGCAGCTTTCAGAACATCCTCCACAGGAGAGACATGGCCAGCCCAAGCACGTGACCCTGGAGTGTGAGCAGGAGAGAGTCCTTCACGTTTACCTGTTCCTGATTCGTTAGCTGCAGACCACAGAGCACAGCTGGCTGGATCAATGGTGAGCAGCTGCTTGCTACTCCAGAAGGCCCCAGCCCCAGCTTGCAAGCGTCACAAGACTCCTGCCTGTGGCTATTATGAGAAGGGGCCGGATGTCCTAACCAGCTCTCCTCCCTACTAGAATGCCGGCTTCATGAGGGCTGGGTTTTTTCATTATTTGGTTCACTGCTGAATCCCCAAACCCTCAAAGGGTGCTTGGTGCATAGCGGAAGCACAATAAATACTCCCTGATTGAATGAATATTGATAAAAAGTAAAATTTAGAGGGAGGTAGAGCTCAGTGGTAGAGCACATGCTTAGCATGCACAAGGTCCTGGGTTTAATCTCCCAGAATCTCCATTAAAAAAAAAAAAGTAAAATTCTTCTAGTAAATTTCATGGTTATGAATCTTTAGACATTAAACAAAGTAATACTGAAATACCTGAGTCAAAGGCTATTAGAAATAAACAAACAAACAAAAGCTATTAGAAGCTACAATAATTAAAACAGCATGGTATTGGTACAAAAACAGACGTATGGATCAGTGGAACAAGCTGACTTCAGGATAACAGCAGATTTCACTCTAGCTCCCCAGATGGCTCCAGTCAGTCTGCAGAGAACTTAATTCCCCTGCCTTTCTCATTCTTGGGGAAATTGCAGCTTTCAATACATCCTCCACAGGACGTTTAGAGAAAATAGAGCCCAGAAATAAACTCACAGACTTTTGGTCAATTAATCTTTGACAAAGGAGGCAAGAACATACAATGGAGTAAAGCCAGTCTCTTCAGCAAATGGTGTTGGGGAAACAGCTGCATGTAAATCAGTGAAGCTAGAACACCCCCTCACACCATACACAAAAATAAACTCAAAATGGCTTAAAGACTTAAACATAAGACAAGATACTATAAACCTCTTAGAAGAAAACATGGGCAAAACATTATCCAACATAAATCTCAGCAATGTTCTCCTAGGGCAGTCTACCCAAGCAATAGAAATAAAAGCAAAAATAAACAAATGGGACCTAATTAAATTTATAAGCTTCTGCACAGCAAAGGAAATCATAAGCAAAACAAAAAGACAATCTACAGAACCCACAGAAAAAATATTTGCAAAAGATTAGACTGACAAGGGCTTAATTTCCAGAATATATAAACAGTTCATACAACTTAATAATTTTAAAAAAATCCAAAAATGGGCAGAAGACCTAAACAAGCAATTCTGGTCATGATGAGAAACCGGACCAGCCCTTTTTCTATAAGCAAGCAGAACACTAGACAAAATATATGAAACAATTGTTTCAGACATTGGACAACAACTGGGGTCTGACTGGTTGACCCAACCACCTTCCTGGGTTTGTTCCTGGAGGATCTTCCCAGACCACTGTGCAGGGGGGAGGGTGTCCCCAGGGAGCATGGCAGGCCCACTAAACTGAGGAGAGAGAGATGGGAGTTTGGGGAGACTGAGCATTCTATAATTGGGGGGGCAGAATATGAAGGGGAGTGATGCAGAGAAGCAGCTCCAGAAATTTGCATAGCGTTCCCTGCGCATGCCTAGGATGGGACTCCGGTGGGCGGGGCGAAAACCTGCCCTAAAAATTCTCATTCTCAGTTGATCGGGCAGAAATCCTCGTCCCGGGGAGGGTGAATGTGCACAAGGAAAGTGGAGGATGTGGCTCTGAGAGCTAACATTCTGAGGACAGGACGTGGCCAGCCACAGGAGATAAATGAGTTTTTGGAGTGGTTTAAAGGTCTGGAAAAATCCAGCTCCAGCCCCATCTGCAACGAAGAAAGTGCAGAGAACAACCGGGGTGGCCATGACTTCCCGGGAATTTGTACCCCTACCAAGTCCAGGTAGTTTGTGTTAAACCTCCACCGTCTTTCAAGGAACCAACTGAAAGTTCCTAGCTATAAAGCCCTTAAACAAAGATAGGCTTGTTTCTGCAAGAAGGGACACAGGGAAGGAGAAGCAATCCAGGAAGAAGCGAGCATGGCGGCTGCCGCACAGACAAGTTAAAACTTCTGTTCATCCGAGTATTTATTGAGGGCCTGCTGTCTTGACAGGCTGGTTGCGGAGGGGGATACAGTGGCACAAGGCTCTGGCCTTGAGGACTTGTTGATTGTGCAGGGTTGCATGAGGTAAATGTGTTTGAAAGATTTTAAAAAAAAAAAAAAAGGACAGGTCAGGAAAAACAAAAGCCCAATGGAAGGCCCCAGAGATCAAGCTGAGTTCAGAGGGTCCCAAGGTGTCCTGGAGAAGGACCCAGAGCTGGCAGCTGCCGTGACCCCTCAGCTCGGGCCTGCCCTCAGGCTACACCCCGGCCATGGGCTTCTTGCAGACCCAGTGGTAGAGGGCGGAACAGTACATGTCATTCCACTTCTTCTGAACATGGACACAGTCTTCCGTCAGCCCGTTCCTGTGTCGCCAGTTGTCCGGCTGATTCTGGTCCCAAAACCTGAAGACAAGAGGGCTTTATTCTGCCAGGTGAAGTGTCCCCTCCTCCTGCTGTGGCATAAGGAGCTGACGTGACACAGGTCCCTAATCCCCTGGTAGCCCCAGGATGGGGCCAGAGGTGCCCGGGCAGGTGGCGCTGCTAAGGTCGTTCTTAGTTACTGAGAATGGAGGAACAGGAAGGTTATCTAAAGCTCCAAGTCCCCACCCCCAAAGTCACATTTAGATAGCTTCCGATGGGGGCGAGGCTCTTTAGGACCAGGATAGGTGAAAACCAAAAACAAACAAACAAAAAAACCCAGCAAGACCCGCTGACAGGCTGCCTGCCCGGTTCTGACGCCCCTGTGGAGGGGCCCAGGCAACGACCACAGCTGTGCTGGTGTTCACACACCATACACACACCACACACACCACACAGTCATCTACACACACACCCAGCATACACACACCACATGCACATCACACAATCATATATACACACACCTAATACACACACACCACACACACACCACACAGTCATCTATACACACACCACACGCACATCACACAATCAACTATACACACACCCAGTATACACACACCATACACACACATTACACACACCACACAGTCATATATACACATACCCAGTATACACACACCACACACACCACACATATATACACACACCCAATACACACACACACCACACGCACATCACACAATCACATGTATACACACAAACCCACCACACACATCATACACACATTACACACACCATACACAATCACATATAAACACATCCCATACACACATACACATACACACATCATACACATATATCACACAGAACACTAACGCTTACGGGGCAGGGATAGATACACAGGACAGAGACACACAAGCATCTCTAGCCAGGCCTGCCCAAACCAGTGCCCAGGACGGCACCACACAGTGAGTGGCTGGACTCACGCACTGCTCCTGGCGCTGTTGAATGGTGTGTCATCTGCCCAGCGCCAGTGGCCCTCCGTGCCCCAGTCAGTGAGGCCAATCCAGTGGTAAGCGGTACTTGTGAACTGCATCAGAAATGCCTGCAGAGAAAAAGGCAGTGACTTCGTGTGAAAGTCTCTCCCTCCCTAGGCCTGGGGGGTGGGGGGCATGAAGCCCACTCTTCCGCAGGAGCTGGGCCCCTCCCTATGCATTCCACTGTTTTCCAGATCTAGGGCAGTAGCCAGGTCCCCTCAGGCAAAGCCCAGCTTCTCCTGTGTTGACTTGATGAGGAGTGTGGCTTTGTTGGGATTAAGACAGACCTGGCCATGATTTTTTTAAGAAGGTATGTTTTATAAAATAGCATATCCTTTGACAGACATACGAGAACACTCTCAGGAGAACCACAAGAGACGGGCAAGTCTGTAAAATGAATCTGACGAAAACTATAGGGGTCCCTTGTCAATAACCCTAGTAAATTCTGGTAAGAGCCTTTAACCTGTGGGCCACTGCGGGGCTATGCTGCCTTTGGTGGTCCTCAAACTCTTATGTGTGTCTGGCCTTCCCGGGAAGCCTGGGTCTTCTGCTCATGGGCCTTCCACACCCATTAGATGGACTGACATTAAAATCAAGACTGACCACTAGAGAGGGAGACTGAGAGGAAAATGAGGGGGTGGGGAGGGAAGCAGGCATCCAGCGCGTTAAGGGACATCACGTGGTGCCACCTCCCTGTGCTTCCGCACTGCTGACTGTCCCTCGTTCACTGAGGACATTGGGGTTTGCAGGCAGTGCTTGTACCTCCAGACAAGATGCTTATAAGAACTCAATACACATTTGTGCCCCGACTGATGGAGGTGACACACGGGTCTCTGCCACGGCTGCTCTGGGAGGGGAAAGCCCAAAGCCCCAAAGTCCCCGATCCCGCACCACCCCAAGCCCACGGCTCTGACCTGCTCCTCCTCGGAGGTCACCGAGGCCAGGTGGGCTCCCTGGGACACACAGGACTGCTCGGCATCGTGCCAAGACTTCTCGGCAAGAGAAAAGTAATACAAGTTCCCATTGTAGGACTTCCAGCCTTGCAGGATCAGCTGGAGAAGTTGATCTGGAGCAAAGGTTGGGGAGGAGAGAGAACCAGGAGCTGGTTGCGGCTCCCCATCTCTCCAGGGACTGAGGGTCACAAGCCCATGCGATGCTCGATGCCCAGTGCCACAGGGACAAGGTCTGGGAGGCCACTCGCCCAGCGACTACCCAATACACCAGAAGACATCAGCTCGGGATGTCTGGCTTCATCACCCTGGGGACATTCAGACAGCCCTGCCTCCCAGCATCACTCTTTCGAGACTCCTGCTTCCTGGCTATACCACCCTCTTTCCCGACTCACTACCATCACCTGACAGTCCTCTACACCCTATTCCTGCCCTTTCCCTGGGGGATTTCACAGCCATCCTGTAGCATCACTCATTTCCTTGACCTGGTCTCCATCCCCGTCAGCTGCCCACACCCAGGACCCCACCTGGGACCTTTGTCACTCCCTGGTCTGCCTGACCTCACAGCTTCAGACCCTAACAGCTCACCCCATGAGCACCAGCCCTGATTCTCCCAGCTGTTTCAGCCCTCCCTGCTGTGACACCTCTGCTCTTAACCATCGTCATCTGTAACACAGCTGTTTGAAGTGGTGCCAAGACAGACTCATTCATTCATTTCTTCTGTTCCACATTCCTTACCATCTATGAATCAGGGACTGTTATACAAAGATCAATAAGACATGATTCACGCCCTCAAGAAACTTACTGTCTAGCAAACAAAACAGATGTTAAAAGAAAAAAAAAGGTGTCGCGGATGCATTGAGTGAAAACCATTGTATGTTAGAATAGAGGCACGAAAGAGGGTGTGGTCTGTCCTGCCTGGGCTGGAAGTGGGACTCAGGAAGGACACTCTCCGTGAGAGGTCACTTGAGCTGAGTCTTGAAAGACTGAGGAAGAGTTTGCCAGGTGGGCAGTGCCAAGGAGAACATTCCGGGCAGAGGGAAGAGTTGTCGCAAAGCATAAAGAGTGTGGCACAGCCTGATCTGTTCAAATGCTTGGTATGGTCAGTGCACAAGGGTTGGGAGATGAACGTGGATGGGTTCACCAGCACTAAATCGTGCATCCTGTGTATAGGAGTTTGGGTTTGTTTGTTTGTTTGTTTGTTCTGTGAGCAATGGAAAGCCATGAAGGGTTTTAAGAAGGATGGTGATACGCTCAGACTTGCACTGTAAAAATGTCAACCTAGCGACAGCGTGGAGGCTGAACAGGGAGAAGGCAGTCTTAATCAGGCCAGAGACACAAGGTGTGATACGACTGCAAGTGTCTGAATAATGGGTGGTGACTGTGTAAACCAGGGGTTTTCAAAGTGTCATCCCGGACTGGCAGCATCAGCAGCACCTGGGAACTTGGTTGAAAAGCAGATTCTCAGACTCACCCCAGACCAGCTGAATCCAAAATTGTTTTTTTGACAATCTGTGTTTTAACAAACTCCCCAAGTGATTCTGATGCACTCCAAAGTCTGAGGACCAGTGGTCTAAACCGAGGCTTGGCAAACTACAGCCTGCCAGCAGCTTCTTCCTATAAATAAAGTTTTACTGGAACACAGCAACGCCTTTTAATTTACACATTGTCTTTGGCTGCTTTATCACTCCAATAGCAGAGATGTTGCAACAGAGACCGTGTAGCCAAAAGTCCAAAATATCTACTGCTTGGCCCTCTAAGAAAAAGTTAAACTAATGGTTCTCAGCCCTCACTGCCCAGTAGAACCACATAGGGAGCTTTTTAAAAAAAAAATTCTGATGCCCAGGCTGCATCCCAGACCCTCCTTTAAAAAAAAGTCAAGAGTTCTGAGGGTGGGTTCCAGGCATCATTTTTTAAAACCTTAATGAGTGGGTCCAATATGCACCCCATGGTGGAGAAACACCAGTCTATAGCAAAGCTGTGGGAAGACACAGGATGGAGTTAGACAGCAGAGGGGCATAGGAGAGGCATTAAGAGGGGAACACGTCCGGGCTTCTGACAGAGTGGGTCCTCGGTACTGTCTGCCAAGCCCCTCATCTGTCAGCCCCATCTCGTTAGCAGCTGCTCCAAACCACCCCCTCCCTCCCCGCTCCCTACTTCCTCTCTCACCCTTAACCAGGGACCTCCTCCTCTACCTACAGAGACACCACTGGATATCAGTTCCGTCAGTTCTGAGTGGCTGCATCTGCAAACCTGGGTGGTCATCTGCTTCCACACCTCCTCCCCTCCCAGCCTCAGAAGTTCAAGTACTGTCCCCACCCCTTCAAGGCCAATCACTCAGCAATGCGGTCCTCCTCTCCTCTCTCTCTCCTTCAACCTCCTTCCTCTTTGCTGGTTCCTTTTTCTTACCTCAGATCAAGCCTATGCTAATCCAGAAAAACCCTCTCGAGGAATATCACCAAAATGTTAGCAGTGGGTTCTTATTTTTAAAAATGGACATTTTTTATGGAAATACAAGTGGTCATATTCTCATCTTTCCCTTTTTCAGTATTTGCCTTGCTATCTATAATTAATATGAAAGTTTTGTGATATAAATGTGGATGATACAGGTTGTTTTTAATCCCTCCTTCCCCCCTTCCATCCCCATCACCTCAGCCTCATCTCTGTCCCTCTCTTCTCAGCCAAGGTCCTTGAATGACCTGGGCACCTGATCCCTCATTCACGCCACGCTGACTGTGTTCTGGCCTCCAGGCCACATACAACTCTCCACTGAAACTTTATTCCAGTGACTTACTAGTTGCCCGAAGTTAGTGGATGCTTATTGGTTTTTTACCTGGCCTCTCTCAGACATTTGCCAGAACTAGCCACTCCCTTCTTGGAATTCCCTCCTTCCTTGTCTTCTCCACCAGCACATGTCCCAGCTCTCCTGCTGATTCTAAGACTGCCTTCCCCAGCCTCCAAAAACACCTCTTTTCCTTCTTGCCACCTGAAGATTGACTTCCTATTTCGGCTCCCAGCCTTCTTCTCACGAAGCATTTTATCTCAGGCAAACGCCCCCACTCCCACTGCCACACCAGAGCCAGCATGCCCAGGACTCCCACATCCCTCTCTGCAGCAGGGCCTCTCTCCTGTGCTCCCGACAGCCCGCAGATGACAGCCGCTTGACTATCCCCAAAGCACTGCAGACTCAGCATGTCCAAATGTCACTGCTCTTCTTCCTCTTTTACTCCCTGGCTCAGTCGGGAGACCCATCTAGTCAACCTCCGTGAAGCCCTCCGGTAAAGCTTCATTTCCTAAAGGAAGAAACCCAAGCTCAGAGGCCTTCGCATCTAGCTGGTGTCTCTCTGGATCCGCCTACCTTTCTCCATAGAGTCTCACCCTGCAATCATCAACCCACTAGTGAGTTGTGTTGACGGATTTTTTTTTGAAGAATAGATTATAAAATATCAGAGTGCATTCATGTGGTAAAAGTTTTGCTTTGTGATACGTGTTTGTGTGTGTGTGAGAGAGACAGACATAATTACATGGGTCACAATGTAAAATGAATGTCATGCTTTGATTACACTCAAAACAGTTTGAAAGCCACCACTCTGGTCCCTTCCCACTGTCCTTTCAGCCTGCACCTCATCCACCGCCCTCTTGGCCACCGTCCAGTCAGACGAACTGCCTGAAGTTTCCTGAACTTCATGGCTCACATCTCCATGCCTGTAACCTGCTGCTCCCTTATCCTACCTGCTTGGCAAACACCTCTTGGTCCTTTAGGACTCAGTTCAAGGGTCATCTTCCCATCAAAGAATCTTCTGATCCTTTCTCCCTCAAAAGATTTCCTCCCCCGTCAGAAGATCCTTCTCTACACCAGAGGACATTAGCCCCCAGATCTCTTCTTTTTCTTCTTTTGGCTCCTCCCCACCCGCAGTTTTTAGGCCGGCTCCTAACATAACGCCTCTTACATCTCTCCACATGTCTCTCGTGTAAGGCCGCTTGCCCTACCCGTCTGTGTGTTTCACAGCTTGTTCATCTTTATGCCCCTGACACACAACAGGACGTCAAAATATTTTTGTCAGATGATTGCATGAATGCTGGGTACTTTGTTAAATGCTTTATATGCATTAACTCGTTTGATCCTCACTGTGAAGCCAGTATTATCGTCCCCACTTTGCAGATGAGAAAAGTGATGCTCAGAGAAGTTGAACAAAACTCCATATTTGGGATAGCAGAGAGTTGGAAAGAAGGCTGTCCGGTCCCCCTAACACAATCCAGGCCCCTTATACATCTCCACCAGACATCGTTTGTTTCCCAAAGTTTTGTTTTGCCCCTCTGGCCACACAATAAGCAACTTGAGAGCAGCGGTTGTGCTGCCTTTGGTTGGATCTGGCCCTTCCACACTCCTTCCCAGCAGAGTGCATGCTGAAGAAAGCCAAAGGAGGGGGCTGGGGAGAGCCTCTGCCCTCCCCAGCCCTCTCCTCTCTCCCACTTACTTCGGGTCCTCTGTTGCTGCTCCAGCGAAGCAGAGGCTGCACGGAGGGTCTCCAGGCTACTCTGCATCTCCTGGATTTTCGTAGTCAGTGTCTTGGTGTTCTTTAAATCCCCTTTTAACTTCTGGATCTCAGCGCTGGCCTTCTGCAGCTGGCTCTCTAACATCTGGGTCTTGGAATTCAGGGCTGCAGCATCCCTCATGCCTTGTTTTAGGGTCTCTATCTCTCGGCTGGCATCCCTTAGCTGACCATTTAATACCTGAATATTAGGCTTTAAGGCAGTGGCATTTTCCAGCCGGGTTTGTAAAACCTGCACCTGAGCATCTGTTTGTTCCAGGCGACCGTTTGCTCTTTGGGTCTGGGCAGTGGCTGTTTCCAAATCTCTTCTTAACAAGTGAAGCTCATCGCCAGCCCTTTCCAAATGACTTCTTAGTGCCTGGATCTCAGCACTGGTGTTGTCTAAACTGCCTTTTATAAAGGTCTGGGTCTGGGAGTTTACAGTGTTTGTGTTTTGCAGACTTTCCTTTAGCCTCTGCATCTCACTAGTGGCTCCTTCCAAACCACGTCTAAAATCCTGCTGCTGGGCCCTTAAATCATCAATGCCGTCCAGATGGCCTCTCAAAACATGGATTTGGGCACTAGCATTCTGTAAGTTACTGTTTGCCAACAGGATTTGAGCATTTGCTGTTTCCAACCCGGCCTTCAACACCTGGATCTCCGTGTCGACATCATCTAAGCCTCTGCTTAACAGACGGAGCTCCATGCTAGTGTTTCCTAAACTGCTTTTTAAGAAACTCTGGGTCTGAGAATTTACAGCCTCTGCCTCTTCCAGGTCTCCCTTTAGCTTCTGGATCTCAGAACTGGTCCCCTCCAAGGAACTCCTTAACATCTGGGTCTGGAAACTCCAGGTGTGGGCATCCTTGAGGCGGCCTTTGACCATCTGGATGTCAGCACTGGCATTGTCTAGGCGACCCCCGAGGCTCTGGATCTGAGAACTGACATTGTCCACTCTGCACATCAACATCTGGATCTCCAAGCTCCAGGCGCTGGAATTCTCCACATGTCCTCTGCACATCTGGACAGCCTCTTGCAATTCTGCTACCCTGTCAAGGTGGTAGGGATCTGAAGAGAGGAAATGGAGAAGGCAGCCAGAGATGCCCATTACACAGCGGGGCATTCACAATAGAGGCCAGCCAGAACGTGCTGACAGCTTCCAAGGGAAGTGTCTACGGCATGACCCTGAGTTTTCCTCGAGTAGCCTGCTGCTCCCCGTAGCCACCCAGACCCTGGGGATGGGCCACCTGAGAATGTGAACCCCAAAACGAAATGAAGACCTACTTAGCTATCCCACATGAACTCAGGAGCAGAAGGACTGAAATACTTGCCCACTGGATGATTTGGCTGTTATAATTGAACTTGAAAGTAACCGATTGTATCATTTAGAGTTCTTGACAATTAATTCCACTGCAGTGTCACCATTAGCACCATTAGGTCATTACGGCAAAGAAGACAGATATGATTAGAGCCCATGTTTAGTCCTATGCTACATTTGTACAAACACGAAGACTCTTGATTCACTGTTGTTTCTTCGTAAAACCATGTAGACCACAAACATAGACATTTTCTGATCACTAATCCATGGAGGGAAAAAGTCACAAGCTAAACAAAATAGGTGCCCATGGAGGAAGCGAGGAAGCACTCTGCTCAACCACAGGGCTATGGTAGAAGCCCTCCAGCTGATAACAGACCCTGAGCCGCAATGGCCCTTTAAAGGGCTGCCCCCCCCCCCCCCCCCCGCGCACAGTGTTACATAGGGCACGGGTCCCTGCAGAACCGCTTGAGGATATGGGAGACCTGAGTGAAAAGCCTTGGTCGTTGGGGTCATTCAAGGAGAATCTCTGTAGCCCCTTTCGTCTGCATGGTCTTTCCCACCAAACCCATCTGCAGCTGCCCTTGGTCCCACTAGCATCCTTTGTGCATCTCGTGAGCTAGAACCTCAACTCAGACGCTCATCGTGGGAGGCTTTTGATCCCAGTCTCCTTTCAGGAATAGGGAGGACTCAAGTAGACAAGCATCCTTTCCAGAGGATTCCTGCCCTATTTCTAAAGCTCTACCTAGTAGGCGTGTGAAACTTCAGCCATTATGCTGAGGTAAGACCAGAAATGCCTTAGCTCAATGGAACAGAAGAGAGAATCCACACGTGTACGGACAATTGATTTTCAACAAAGATACAAAGGCAATTCATGGAGAAAGGATAACTTTTTCAACAAATGGCGCTGGAACAATTGTATGTCCACATGCAAAAAAGAAGAAATGAACTTCAATCTACACCTTGCACCATTATACAAGAATTAACTCAAAGTCAATCATAGACCTAAATGTAAAACCGAAAACTATAAAAATTTCCAGAAAGAAACATGGGAGAATGTCTTTGCGACCTTGAGATAAGTAAAGATTTCTTAGATACAAGACCAAAAGGACAATTCATATAAGAACTAAAAATGGATAAATTAGACTTTACCGAAGTGTAAATCTTGTTAAGAGAAAAGACAGGCAAGCCACAGACTTGGAGAAAAAATGTGCAAATCACATGACTGATGAAAGTCAAAAAAAGAACACATACTAAAGATCCTTTTGTAGAAAACTCTAAAAAAGCCAAGCAATCTGTATTACAGCGAGGAGATGAGTGGCAACTGCCTGGGAACGAGGGCGGAGCAGAGAGGAAGGATGGCCAAGGGCAAAAGTAAACTTTGGGGGAGGAGGTTGAATATTTTCATTGTCTTGACTGCGATGATGTTTCATGGGTTTATACATGTGTCAAAACTTACAAGATTGCACACTTTATTATGTATCTATTATATCTCAAGAAAGCTGTTTTCTTAAAAAAAAAAAAAAAAAAGGTAATGCCTTTCTTGGAGGAGATGGAACCCATTCAGGGGCCTCAGGGTATCGGGGGAAGCGTGTTCTGGGTTCTGGGCACCCACAGGCCCCGGCTCCCACCCCCTCCACTGTGGCTACTCACGGTCCAGCTCCCCGGGAAACTGCCCAGAACTGCTGCCTCCAGGAACCCTGGCTTGAAACGTTTGGAAGGAGGCCTCCAGTTCAGGTCTTGGGTTCTGTAGAACTGAGACACCCCATTCCTGGGTCAACACAGCCCCTCAGCACTGATCCTGGGGGAACAGTCTGCCCCACCCCCAGTCAGGGTTCCAGAAGGAGGGGAGACGGTACCAACCAACCCCCCACCAAGTTCCCCTCACAGGCCTCATCTCCGGGGAGGTTGGACAGCGGCCTCGGTCGGGTGCCAGGAGAGCTCTGGTTTGGGCCTGGGACTGGAGGGGGGCTGCCCTTCTGGGAGCAGAGGGGGTGCATCTGCAGCTCTTTGGGGCCTTTATGCCGGAAGGAGAGAGTCGGTGGGGTTCAGGTCACCTGGGAGCTTACCCACAACAAAGAGAGCCACAAGAGAGGAGACAAGGGTCACAGCCACAAAGGCCAGGGTGGCCCACAAACGCCGGGGCATCTTGGAGGCTGCAGGAGTCACTGCCGCGGAGTCCAGCCCTGCCGGGGGGAAGCAGGATTCTGAAGGAGAGTGCGCTGTGCGGGCTGGACGGGCTCAGTGTCTCGGCCTGTCCGAGGGGCTGAGGACAGTCACCATGCCTGAGTGCTTGGAAACATTCCCCAGGGCTCGTAGGGGGCGTGGTAGCAGTTCAGAGGCTAAGAGAAGCCCACAGCCCCGAACCTGCAGGACGTGCGCAGGGCACAGAGCCTGGCACAGAGGAGGGGTCAACAAAGGGGTCATCTGAATGAAAGCAGAAAGGAAGGAGGGAGAGACACAGCAGGAGCCTTGACCACGGAGTCCCAGGGCTCGCCTTGCTCTGTGAATCCTGACCAGAGCAAGCCTCGTGGCTCTTGGGGGCTGCCACTGCCCCAACAAGCTGCCATGGATCAGCCCTGGAGCCTCCTTCGGCTGGGTCAGAAAGCCCCCCTGTGGGTGTCCTAAGAAGGGCTGTGCCTGGGAGTCGGGGGGCTGACAGCACAGGGAAATCCACTTGAAGGTCGAACCCCTGAGGCCTCGCGGGGCCAGCCTAGTGTGCGGAGACGGGGTTCAAAACCAGGTCCCCCTGAATTCAAAGTCCACTCTTTCCTCTGCCAGGTTGCCATCTTCATGGGAAAGGGTCTGAGGAGATTTCACGTGGAGATGGGGTGTGGGCTGGGGGCTCTCTGCCATCCCCCGACCCTCCTTCTCCAGACCTGTTCACCCTGAAAGCTGAGACAGCCAGGGCCTGCCAGGCAGGGGCTGAGAAGGCTGGCCGAGGGCTGGGGCAGGACATTTTCTCACCTTGGGAGCAGAGGGAGACACTCTGGCTGTCTGTGCAGAAGTGGACCTCATCACCACTCATCTCTGCCTCCTCCCTCCTCCAGGGGCTGCTCCCCGTTGCGGGCTCCTGAGGGCCGTGCTGTGGGCCGGCGGTGGTGGGAAGTAAAACCGCAGAGATACTCACACTTATATACGTCTGGGTCAGTCCTAACCACCCGCGAAGCTCTGCCTCCCTCCCCTGCTGACTCTGCAGAAGCATCTCATCTGGGCCCTTCCCCTCAGGACTCCCAGGCGCCAGGCGCCACCTCCCCCCCATCCTCTCCCTCCTCCCTTGCCCTCCCCTCAGGCCCATCCTCCCCCCACTCCACACTCCACTGCAGCCCCAAACACAAGCCTCTGCCCCAAAGTCACAGACACCTTTGCCCCAGTCACCTAGGAGGGGGTCAGGGGTTCCTTCTCAGCTTTGCAGGGAAAAAAAACATCCTTGTGACTATGGCTAACTTAATCCTAGCCTCAGACCCTATCAAGTAACAGGAGGTCAGACAAGGGAAGGGGCTGGGTTGGTGGAGCAGACGTTTGCAGGTCAAAGGAAGGACTGAGGTGGCTCACTGCCCACTCAGGACCTCAGGTTTGTGATAGAATAAAAAATGTATTTGCAAACTACTATGTACAGAATAGATAAATAACAAGCTCCTACTGTGTATAACACAGGGAACTGTATTCAGCAGCTTGTAATAAATAACCTATCATAAAAAAGAATATGCAAAAGAATATGTGTAAGTGAATCACTACACTGTACACCAGAAACTAACACGACATTGTAAATCAACTATACTGCAACAAAAAACTTAAATTAAATGTCCATCGACAGATGACTGAATAAAGAAGATGTGGTATATTTATACAATGGCGTGCTATTCAGCCATAACAAATGACAACATAACGCCATTTGCAGCAACATGGATGTCCCTGGAGAATGTCATTCTAAGTGAAATAAGCCAGAAAGAGAAAGAAAAATACCATATGACATCGCTCGTATGTGGAATTTAAAAAAAGAAGAAGAAGAAGAAGAAGACAAATGAACTTAAATATAAAACAAAAATAGACTCATAGACATAGAATACAAACTTGTGGTTGCCAGCGGGGAGGGAGGTGGGAAGGGACAGACTGGGAGTTCAAAATTTGCAGATACCGACAGGTATATATAGAATAGATAAACAAGTTTATACTGTGTAGCACAGAGAAATATATACAGGATCTTGTGGTAGCTCATGGTGAAAAAGAAGATGAAAATGAGTATATGTATGTTCATGTATGACTGAAAAATTGTGTCCTACACTGGAAATTGATGCAACATTGTAAACTGACTATAACTCAATAAAATAAAATTTAAAAAATTTTTAAATTAAAATAAATAAATAAAAATACAAGACTCAAGCTTGAAAAAATAAAAATAAATGAAAAATATATATATATATATTTGGCCTCTGTCCCAGTCCCTAGAACAGAACTCTTAAAACCCTTGGAATTTTCCGAGTGATAGAAGTGCCTTTTGTTATTCAAACAAACCCGTTTCCACTACACTTGAGTTTATGCTAACGAGAGGACTCAGAATAGACCCCTAGATGGTCTCAGGATGGAACATAGTCCCAGAAAGACCAAACTCTCATCTCTCTTACTGGGTTATAAAAGCTCGCAAACAACGAGAGAGATTCGAGGAGATTTCAAGAAGTTTCCCGGTTGGTGATCACATCCACGTACCAGAAGGCTGTCGCGCCCCAATTCCATGGGGCCAGGGGCTGCTCTGCTCTGGATCCTTCTGGACCCTGTCCTCTGCACCTCTTCACCGGGCTCTTTCGTGTATCCTTCATAATAAGCTGCGATAGCATTACGGTGTTTTCCTGAGTTCCGTGAGTCATTCTAGTGAATTATCCACCTGAGAGAGGTCATGGGGACCCCCAGATTTGGAGTCGGCTGAGCAGAAGCGTGGCCGCCTAGAGACCCCGCCTGCAGGTGGCGCCTGAAGTGGCGCAGTCTTGCGGGACTGCGCCCTTAACCTGCAGGGTCTGCGGTGACTCCGGGGGTGAGTGTCAGAGCTGAATTGAATCGAATTGTAGGACACCCAGCTGACGTCGGAGAATCGGTTGGTTTCAGAAAATACCACACATTTGGTGCCAGAAGTGATGTCAGAAAACACCAGACGAGACCCACGCTGACCCAAGATCTCACTTTCAGCTGCTGGATCTGCGCTGCCCTGGCGGCCAGGCTGGGGACCAACTCAGGAGAAACCAGTGGGTAAGCCGGTGTGCCACTTTCCGGCGAGACCCCTGACTCCCAGGAGGGACAAACACTGCTCTAGGGGGTTCCTGGCCTTTGTGGGCGGAGACCTAGAAGACACGGAGGAGAGGGGTCCCAGTGGCGTGCAGCCCAAGCCCCCCCACCCCCGCCGTGGAGGTGACCAGCTGGACAGAATCCATAGCCCCAGTGGCTGACCAAGGCAGCCCTCCCAAAGCCAGTTCTGAGCATAATGGCAGATTCTCGCTCCTCCGTCCCCCATTACTTCAGATGGTTACAAGCTTATCAAAATGGATCTCATTTTCTCCAACTCTTAAAAATCTAATTATCCATCTGTCCCCGGTCTCACCCGCAGACCATTTATAAGATATCAGTCACCTTGCAAATGGCTTGTTTCATCCAAATTGTGTTGCTTTTTCCTATTTTCACCTTCAGCCCCTACACCCCATTCCCACGGCATTTCCCCAGATGCTGGAGTCAGCCTCCCCCAGGGCCCGAGCACCGCCCGAGAAGCTCACTGCCCAGCTCCTGTGCTGGAGAAGCTCTAGTGCCTCCTCGCGTGGCCAGGCCAGGAGGACGGCTCTGGTCTAGCGGGAGCCCGTGTCGCGGATGGCCTGGCAGGAGCCCGCGTCATGGACGGTCACCGTCAGCGCAGCCAGCAGAGCGCACAGCTGGTCTACAGGGTGAGGAAGGGAGAGCTTGCCTACACCCAGCTCATGATGCCGTGGCAGTGTGTGTGTGTGTGTGTGTGTGTGTGTGTGTGTGTGTGTGAGATATGTATGTGTAATGTGTATTGTTATGTGTGTATGTGTGTGGTGTGTGGTATGTGTATGTATGTGTGTCTGCATATGTGCATGTGTGTATATCTGTGTATATGTGGTATGTGTGTATGTGTGACATGTATGTGTGTGATATGTGTGAGATGTGTGTAGTGTTTGCATGTGTATGCATGTGCGTATATCTCTGTGTGTATATCTCTGTGTGTATATGTGTGATATATGTGTATATGCATATATGTGAATGTGTGTACTGTGTGACATGTATGTGTATGTGTCTGTGTGTATGTGTGTGCTATGTGTGTTGTGTGATGTGTGAGTGTGTATATATGTGTGTGCATGTGTGTACATGTGTCGTGTGTACGTGTGTGCATACATGTGTGCGTGTGTGTGTGCAGTGTGCATGTGTGTGCATACGTGTGTGTGTAGAATGCAGAGCCACCATCCACCAGCCTGCTACCTCCCTCCCATTGTTTGAAAGCTGACACAGAGGAGAGGACACAGGAATGTGAAGGCACCCAATCTCTGGAGCAGTCAATCGGCAGCTTTGCCTAAGACCCCATGAGCATCCGCAAGGCCCTTTGCCCTCTACAGGGGAGGGGGCTGCCGGAGATACCTCCCAAGAGGCCCAAAATAAGCCCGGGGGCGACAGCAGAAAAGAAAGCGCCTGTTTTGGTTTCTATTTCCCCACATACAGGAAGGGCCCAGATCAGCCCACTCGGGAGCTGTTTATTCCGGGGCCTGAGACACTGGGGAGCCTCAAAAGCAGAACTTTGGGGAACCCTTGCCCAGCCAGCAGGGCGAGTCTGGGCCAGGAGGGAGCACAGCCCTCCAGGCTGGGTCAGCCGGGCTCCTCCTCTCACCCCCTCCCCTGTGCCCATTCCCCTGCCCACTCTCATTTCTCCAACGAGGACACCTGCCACAGGAAAGAAGTACCAGGAGGCGGCCACATCCTTGCTGAGAAGTTTCTCTGTTCTCTGGCCAGAAAAACCCAATGGACATCTTGTGTGTTAACAGCAGAACCAGTCATGGGTGGGGACCTCTCACACTCTGCTGTCCCTGTCCCTGTCCCTGCAGAACGGACAGGGCCATCTTCCTAGAGGAGCAGACCCCTGGCTTCAGACACCCCAGCAGTTTTCAACCATTCACATTAACCCCTAACAACAGAGGGTGGTCTGCTGTTTTCCAGGAGTGGCCGATCCCACAGTTTGGATGGAATGGAGAGACCCACAGCTGCAAGCAGGGCCCTCATCAGGCCTCTCTCCCGGGATTTGACTTGAGAACCACCCCACCCTCACGCTGTCTTCCTGGAAGGGGCGAGGCTGAGCCCATAACCAACTTCCAGGAATAAGCCTGTGGCTCCAACTACATAACCCAACTCCCTGACCTCCGTCATTGCTTCAGGGCTGAGCATGCGACCCGGTGCTTAGTTTTTGCTGGAACTGTTGGAAGAGGGAAGTTCTTTCCTCTGAAGATGCAGAGCTGTGAGGCTGTAGGCTTGGAGCCACCCAGATCACCATCGGGGAGGGTCTGCTTGGCACTATTTCCAAACCAGAGGCAGCTGGGGGAGGGCAGGAGAGGGGCAGCCTCATGGCATTATGTGAGCACCTGCGTCTGTCTGCACAAAGCGCCTGGACTTTATGCCCCACATCAAGTCCAACAGCAACGCCAGTCCCTCACAGTGCAGGCCTCGAAGCAGGCCAGCATCTCACCTGGCTTTAATCTTCTGACTCTTCTCCCTGCCTCTGGTCCTGCCTCCCTGAAGCCCTGTCACCACGTTGCAGGCAGAGTGATCTTTAAAAAAAAATTACGTATTCACACGTACACGGCCGAGCTTTCTAAGCCAAAAAGCAGGAGTAACACCCCAATAGCACTGGCCACATAAGGCGCCCAGATCTTGGTTTCTGATACTATTCTCCAAAGCAAGAAATGAGGGCTCTTTGGAGAAACGGCTGGTTCTAGGACGGGGGCAAGAAATATACAAAACGAGCCTGAAGCACCTTGCAGTGCCAGAAAGTAAGGAGATGCTTAAAACATAAAGATGAAGGTGTATCAAAAGGGGGCAGGGCCAACAGACTGAAAGGGCTCCCAATGGCCTAAACTGGAACAATTTGAGCAAGAAAATAAATAAGGAAGTATTCGATTACAACTCAAAGTGTAAAACCCATGAATCCATACTGATATAAATAAATGTTGGAATAATTAAATAAATTTCTCATGCAGAAAAATTCTGAGGCCTAAACAAACTCCAGGACCAAATCAAAGTTCTCTCCTGGTTGAATCTGATCAGTAGGGCTTGGATCACACTTTTGTACCTTTCTTTCTTTTTTTTTTTAATTGAAATATAGTCGGTTTACAATGTTGTGTTAATTTCTGGTGTACAACATAGTGATTCAGCTATACATATATATACACTCCTTTTTGTATTCTTTTTCATTATGGGCCATTACAATATGTTGACTATAGTTTCCTGTGCTATACAGTAGGTCCTTGTATATTTTTTCCAGTTTGTGCATTTTATTTATTTTTTTATTTCTAAATTTTATTATATACATGCATATATTCCTTTTCATATTCTTTTTCACCATAGGTTACTATAAGATATTGAATATAGTTCCCTGTGCTATACAGTAGGAACTTGTTTATCTATTTTATATACAGTAGTTAGTATCTACAAGTCCCAAACTCCCAATTTGCCCCTCCCCAATCCATTTCCCCCATGGTAACCATAAGTTTGTTTTCTATGTCTGTGAGTTTGTTTCTCTTTTGTAAGTAAGTTTGTTTGTGTCATTTTTTTTAGATTTCACATGTAAGTGATAACATACAGTATTTTTCTTTCTCTTTCAGACTCACTTCCCTTAGAACGACAATCCCCAAGTCCATCCTCGTTGCTGCAAATGGCATTATTTCATTCTTTTTTATGGCTGAATAATATTCCATTGTGTATATGTACCACATCTTCTTTATCCAGTCATCTGTCAATGGACATTTAGAGTGCTTCCGTGTCTTGGCTGTTGTAAACAGGCTTGCACCTTTCTCCAAGGAAGATTGCAAATGCTACTTCTGCTGCTAACTTGAGAAGGTGGGGCTGGAACCTGGAACTTACCTAAAACAAGAGGCTGCTCTTTGTGAAAGAAGGATGAAAAAACATGACACACAGCCAGAGAACAGAAGATGGTCCGTGAACATCCGTGAGGAGAGACTGCCAACAGGGTGGTGATGCTGCAGACACTGGCGCCGCGCTCTGCCGCATTTCAGTCAAAACCAGAGGTAAGTTCTGCTCATATGTTACCGCATTTCTGGGGCTACAACTTTCCTACTCTTTGTCCTTTTTGAACTCCCGTTTCCTGAGGACACCCCAGAACTTCATGTCAGGCAAAGCTTATGTCCTCCCCTCAACATTCACCTGTACCTCCAGGGACAAAAGCAACAGAAGAGACTGGCCTTTACCCAGGTGGCATTTTATTCAGATGAAGCTTGGAGATGCCCTCTTTACTGAAGACCACTTCCCCTGTGCCCTGGGAAGAGAGGAAATGCAGGAGAAAGTGGAGGGGTAAGGAGGTGAGGCAGAGGGGCTGGGCAGACAGACGGGCCCCAGAGTTTAGTGAGGGAGGTGGAGGGAGAAGGCAAATGGATGCTGATCTAGCTCTAAGGAGACACATTTCCATGGCAGCCCCTGATCTGGACCAGTTGAGCCCATCCTAGAGAGGAAGGGGCTCCGATCTCAGAGGACAGGGATGAAGGGGCCACGGGGACATGGCATGAAGAAGGTCACCAAGAACAGAGCTCCTCCCACTGAGAACACAGCTGCCTAAGCAGGCAACTGGGAATTGTGGGGGTCAACCAGAAAAGCCCTGAGTCTCAGTCTCAGGAGAACTGCTTGGGTGGTCGGAAGCAACCTTCATGCAATGAAACTGAGGGTTCTCTGAAGGGATGGGACCCCAGGTGCTGCCCCAGCTTGTGGGTCCTGATTCACCTCACTGGGGCAGTTTGAATGCATAATCCTCTCCACCTTCACCTCCTATTTTAACCCGAGATCTTCTTTCCATTTCAGCTCAGAGAATTCCCAGCCAAAGCAGATGGACTCCAGGCTGCCTTTAGGACAATTTTAAAGCAAGAAAAATTCAGGGTCAGAGTCACCCTGGAGTGTAGATGAGAGAGTGCCATTTCCTCGCATTCAGCAAACATTGTAGCTCAAAATGCAAGCTTGGGGGCCAGTCCTGTCATGGCTCTGATGGGATATAGGGTCGTTTACAGATGAAGAGAAACGTATTGTCACAGGAGGCATCATTCCACGACCGAAGTGAGGACTGCTTTATATTGGCACAATGTTCGTTGTTCCCAGTGTTGTTGGGCTCACCCGGAATCCAGAACCTACCAAAAGAAAAAACAAAGAAAAATGTATTTTCAGGGAATAAATGAGTGACTTCAACCCCAGCTTTGGTCCTGGATGATAGCGTAGCAAGTCTTTGCAGCCATGCCCGAGAGGAAGGGGACTGGTGAGCTGTCAACCTCTGTGTCTGCAATTGCCCCCCAAGTCAAGGCCAAGTCAGCCCACCCATCTCGAAGCCCTGCACAAACCCACAGTGCAATGACCTAGACTTAGAAGGGGGTCCCTGCCAAGGCTGGGTGGACGGCCATGCTGCCAAGCCCCGGAAGGCATGGATAGGCCAAGGGTTTGTTCCTGGTCCCACAGCTGATTGTGGTAAGGATCAGCTCAATCTCTGTTCAGTGCTCCTGCCACCCGAGAACAGAGAAAAACCACAAACCCTATGGGTGGGGGGAACATTACTCCACTCCTCCAGCCCTGGTCCTGTCCCAAGGAAAGTCAGCCTGGGAAGGGGGGCTCTCCGGGCTTACCTCGCACTCTGGACCTTGTTGAATGGGGTATCATCCACCCAGTACCAGTCCCCCTCACTTCCTGCTTTGGTCAGGCCAATCCAGTATAAAAGTCCGCCTGCCATCTTGTAGAGAAACTCCTGCATGAAAGACAGAAGGAGCAGAGGTTCTGCGACGACTCAGAGTTGGAGCATCTGTCTCTCTGGGTGTTCATCCGTCCTCTGCGACAGCCCCGGAACCCACAGTCATATCACTCACACTGACCTCTCTCAAGCCTCTTCCCCTCCCTGCCACTCACAGACTCGGGACAAATGCTTGAGTATCCCAGGGATACTCAAGCATTTGTATCCCTCGGGAGGCAGGTGCTGGAGTACAAGAAAGACTCAGCTAAACCCCAGAGCAGGAGCCCTGGAGAATGGCTCAGGTAATGACAGCTAAATTTAGTGAGCACTTAATAAGTGCAAGGCACTAGGCCTTCACGTGCATTTACTCATTTATTCTCCGAGGCAGGCACTTTATCATGTATGTTTCATCGATGAATAGGCTGGGGCCTAATGAAGGTGAGTGATGCACCCAGGGCTCTAGGACTAGCTAGGGGCAGGGTCAGGACTCTAGATTCTGACTCCAGAGCCCATGTTCTGACCTGCTTTTCCAGCCCACCTCCAGATGAAGGGAGCTTGTTCAATCTTCTCCCTCACCAGGTGGGGGGATGTCTTGGGCTAGACAGTGTCGTTAACACTATTCACAAATCTTTCTGTTTGGGGGGCACATGGAAAGATTGTACTATCCTGCCCTCTTTGGTGCTAGGAATGTTGCCTCATTTGCTTTGGCCAATGAAATGTGAGCAGAAGTGATGTCTGTTATTTCCAGGCAGAAGCTTTCAGAGCCAACACACAATTTGCCATGTTCTCTTTTCTCATCTTAGCAATTGTGGAAACATATGCTGAGATGAAGTCTCCTTTGGCTTGGCTCCTGGAGTAACCACAATGAGCAGAACCCCTGGCCACTTGTAGGACATGTAGTGTATAAGTGAGAAGTAATTCTGAAGAATTATTGATATTTGGGGTTTTTTTCACCATAGCATAATCTTGCCCATCCTCAATGATACAGCTAAAAATACACCCCTTCCTAGAGCCCACAGGACAGCACTCACCTGTTCACTCTCTGAGGTCACTGAGGTCAGGTGTGAATTCCTGGACATACAGAACTGCTCGGCACTGTACCATGTCTTTGAAATTCGAGAAAAGTAATAGAAGTTCCCCCTGAAGTACTTCCAGCCTTGAGAAGCTGCCTGTAGAATGTCATCTGGGGAACAAGGGTGAAATGTGAACACTGGTGTTTCTGTTATCTCTGTGCTGGCTAGGCAGGGTTACTTGAATGGGATCCCAGAGACAGAGTGAATGCGGCTGGGCGCTGAGGTCTTTGGTTCCTTGTAAGAGTTTAGGGACACTCCCTCAGATCCTGAAAGTCTGAGTGAGACTGGTAAGATCTCCAGGCTCAGAGAAGGGAGAGTGAGAGAGGATGGATCAAGAATCAGTCTCTGTAAACACCCCAGTGTTCACAGCAGCGCTATTTACAATAGCCAAGACACAGGAGCAACCTAAATATCTATCAACAGACAACTGGATTAAGAAGTTGTGGTATATCTATACAATGGAATACTACTCAGCCATTAAAAAGAATGAAATAATACCATTTGCAGCAACATGGATGGACCTGGAGATTGTTATTCTAAGTGAAGTAAGCCAGAAAGAGAAAGAAAAATATCATATCACTTATATGTGAAAGGCACAAATGAACTTATCTACAAAACAGAAAGAGATTCATACACATAGGAAACAAACTTATGGTTACCAGGGGGGAATAGGGGTGGGAAGGGATAAACTGGGAGTTTGAGATTTGCAGATATTAACTACTATATATATAATAGATAAATGACAACTTTATACTGTATAGCACAGGGAACTATATTCAATATCTTGTAGTAATTTATAGTGAAAAAATATGAAAACAAATATATGTATGTTCCTATATGACTGAAGTATTGTGCTGTACACAAGAAATTGACACATTGTAAACTGACTATACTTCAATATAAATGAAAAAAGGCTCAATCTCTCCACAAGGGATGAGTAATTCTCCATGCGCCGTCACAAGTGACTGAGCCCCTGGGCTCTAGGTAAGGAGCTAATGGAAAATGGCTAGGTGTGGGTCAGAACAGAGGGACTCGGTAATGCCATCACATTCCATGCCTTGGTGTGGGCGCCGAGGCTGGGCCCTGGTCCCTTCCCTCCTGAACAGCCCCTAAGCCCATCTCATGCTGAGCCCTCTCTTCTTAACTGGAGCCGTGCCTGCCCAGCTCCTCTCTCTCTTCCCTCCACACCCCAGCCCCATGGCCTCATGCCTGAAATTGGCAAGGTCCTACAGGCCACAGGTCAGCTTGCAACGTTCTTTCCCAGGTCACTTACTTTGCTGTTTGAGCAACTTGCTGATGTTCTCTAAACTGCTCTGGAGTCCCTGGACCTTTGCATTTAAAGCGCTGGCTTTGTCCAGATCTCTTTGTAACCCTGGGATTTGGGCATTTAACTTATCAACTGCTTCCCAACTACTTGTTAGTGTCTGGATCCGTGCATTGGCTTCCTTCACACCGGTTTCCAGCCTCCGGATCTGAGATCGCATGTGATCCAGGCTGGCATTCACCATCTGGACCTGCACGCCAGCTGCTTCCACGCCGCCTCTGTTCCTCTTAACTTCAGAACTCAGGGCGCTGATGTTGTCCACACGGCTTTCCAGCACCTGGGCATTGGTCTTGACATCTGATATTGTGCCCAGAAACCAGGGATCTGGATTTGAGAAGGTCAAGAGGTCAGCCAAGGGGAACCCCAGGGGCTGAAAGGAGGTGTTGCCAGGGTGGTAAAAGGAATGGAAAGGATGCACTCAAGTTTCCCAAGGATCCAACCCAAGGAGCAGTGGCCTGCCCTTCACTAATTTATAATGTACTCATTCATAATGTACTCATTCAACACACGTGCCGTGGGCATCTTCCATGTGCCAGGAGCTCTGGTAGATGCAGATGATGCAAAGATTGATAAAACACAGGCTCTCTGTTAGAGGACCTCACAGGCCAGCAGAAGTAGGGATTGGAACCCAGTCCCAAATTTTCTTGGAGTGTTCAGGGCACATTTGGTAAAGGGCTGCCTTCCATCACCCCCTTGTCGCCCTTGCCACATCCCTCTGGGCCCCATCACTTGATTCCCAGCCCTCTCTTTACAGAGACACCTGCAGGGGCCCCCAGCTAGGGCAGCACCACCCCTCCCATGACTGCCCATAGTCCCTTCATGGCCATGGGAGGGACCAGTCATGCAGACTTCTAATCTGGAAGTGGCTTCTCCAAAGAAAGAACATGAAAAGGGAGAGTTCTGAATCCATTCCTCCCCTTCCCTTGTCCCACCCCTGTCACACTCTGCTCAGGCCACAGGCTCAGGTGCCGTAGAAGAAACCAAAAGAAACCAAATGGGTTCAAAGCAGAGGAGACTATGCTCAGAGCCTGCCAGTCCAAGACTGGAGATATCCCGAAGCCTTGAAGGGAGAAGACAGACCTTCCTTCTCTCTGCTTTCTGGAGACCTAATGAGAGAAAGAAACTTCTACCAGCAGCAGAGGCCATGAGGCTTGGCAAAGCCAGAAGAGGATGAAAGATGAGTCACTCGTCCAGTGAAGAAGTGAGAAATCTCCCTTGACATAATCTTTGTGGGAACCGGAGGATGAAAGGAGGATGAAGGGGTCCTGGTGAGGGGTGAGGGGCGTGAACTGTGGAGATCTGTTGGTTTGCTGGTCAGGTTCTCCATCTAGTAGCAGGGGCTGAGGATACAATTGGGACTCCATCCCCTGTAGGGTCAGGAAACATCCTGCTCACTGGTGGGAGCTGCCCACGAGGCTCTGTATCGAAGGGACCCAGTGCTCAGAGAGGAAGGAGAAAATGACAGAGGATGAAGATGGGCGCAGGTTCCCTGAGGACAAAAGAGCCGCACCCTTGAGCACAAGCATGCTGCTCCCAGTCAGGACCCTCTCCCTGGAACTGGAAAGAAAGGAGCAGCAGCTGATCTTACTGGGGATGGAGGACTCTCTGACTGCACGTGGAAAGAGGGGAAACGATGAAAAGGCCACAGGCGGGAGGGACCACTAGAGAGCAGGAGAGAGAGGGTCTGGATGTCGAGGGAACTGACCAGCCGTGGAGAAGGGCTGAGCCCGGATCAAAGCCGAGGACTTACAGAGAATGGCCTGCAGCAGGACCGAGGCGAGCAGGACCAGCGTCAGGAAGATGACCGCAGCGCCGACGGTGAGACATCTCCCCAGAACCAGAGACCGACCTGTCTTGGGAGGAGGATCTGCGGAAAGAAAAGGAGAACATTTGTTGAAGGACCAGCAAACAGCAGGTTGGGCGCCAAGCTCCGAGCAGGCTTTGCGCAGGTTCTTGCCTCGAGGCCACAGGGAGACATTCTGTTTATCTACAGTGAAGTGCGCGTCGGGGACCTCGCTCTCGGCGCCCTTCATCCTGCACGCTCACCCTCGTGGCACAGATGCCCCTGGTCGACTGCCTCCACAAGGACCTTTTATCTGGAGGAAATGGGAAGTGGGTGCCCCAGAGGTCACTGTGTCATCCCAAAGTTCCCCGTTTCTGGCTGAGACACCTCGCCTGGCCTAGACCACAGCACAGTCCTCTCCTTAAAGATCTGAGCTTTCAGGAAGAGGCCTTTGTCACCTTCTCTGGGGGTCTGTTACATGGACACTTTAACCATCTTGTCCTCAAGCTCTCCCATTTCTCTTATAAGATGACCTTCACCCATCAGCCAGCCAGCCAGCCATTCATCCCACAAATATAGATGGAGTGCCTTCTAGGTACCAGGGACCGCACAAGGACTGAGCCGCAGAGATGCATAGCTCACAGTCCTCCCACCGTCTGGTAGGAAAGACAGACTTGAGCAAATAATTTACAATACAGGGTGATGAGTATAACAGATGAATGTGCACAATTCAAAGGAAGTTCAGAAACTGGAATAATGGTTTTAAAGATTTCCAAGTTGAGGGATCAGCATATTCAAAACATAAGGGGCAGAAGATAGCATGGTGCTTCCGGCGAATCGTAAGGTTTTTGGTGCTGTTGGAGGATATAGTATATGACAGGAGCAGGGAGGGTATGAGCTAAGGAGGCATCTGGGGTCAGATCATAAAGATCCTCTCGGGTCACGTTAAGGAGCTTGAACTCTGGTCTGCGGGTGGCATGGAGCCAGTGAAACACTTCAGGCAGGAGAGAGACAAGGACAGGAACATTGAAGACAGATCACTCTGATCACAGTGAGGAGCATAGACCAGGGTAGAAGTAGGGAGTCCAGTAAGGAGACCACTGCAATAAAATATTCTACTCTCTGTTATTAGGGCATCTTAGATGTTATAGTATCTCCTTATAAAATGAGGCTTGGAGATTCAAAATGGAAATGTAAGATTTGGGTTCTCCTCTCTGCTTCCTGCACCATGAGCATCTCAAACAAAGTGGAGTCTCAGCAACTCAGAACATGAATGTTCTTTCATTCAAAGGAGAGGCTTAGGGCAGAGAGGAGCTGATTTGGAGCTCAGTGGGCAACTTCTCATGCTTTAAAGAAGCATGAAAAGATGAAGTCTACTAAATCTGAGAAACCTGCTACATACCAGATTCTAAACAAATATTTCTTGAAGATAGGAAAGAGAGGAGGGGAGAGAGACAGGAAGAGACAGAAGGAAGGAGAAAAAGAAGGAAGTCAGTCCAGATAATTGGATGGATAGATAGATGACTGGATATATAGATGGCTGGAAGATGGATTATTGGAAGACAGATGAATGGATGGTTGGATGAACTGATGGATGGAGGGAGGGATGGATGGATGGATGCATGGGTGAACGGGTGGATGGAAGATGGCTGGCTGGATGGAAGATGCTTGGTACCCAGTCGAATCCCAGAGTCATCTCAGTCCTTCTGCTCCAGGCTCTGGCCCCACACCCACATCCCAGCGCCTGGGCTGGAAAAGAACCCAAGTTCCTCAAAACTCTGGTAGAAAGAGCTCTTGGGGGTCCTGGTCTCCTCCAGGGTCATTTGAGGGAGAATAGCTACCACATAACACACGGGAATGTCTGACCCCTTCTGTCTGTTGGAAAGTTGACTTTCCCCAAACTTCTGCTGGTGTGCAGCATGAGTTGTTAGTGGAACGCCCACATGCCCTCCCAGTGGTCTCACGAAAGGGCCCGGAAGCCTCACCAAGCTGGGGCTGGGCTTGGGAGGCATTTACTCTGAGTGAGAGGTAGATACCCTGCTGATCGCTGGACCAAAGGCTGATCCAGCTGAAGGAAGCTCAGCAAGAAGCAGCCAGAATCCTGCGGGCCCCTGGGGTTTCAGAGATGGTTTGTGTAAAAGTCCCGGCCAGGAGGGGTTTCGTTTCCCTCTTTGCAGGGAAGATGTGAGTCACGAGCCGTTTTCCTCTGGCCATGCTCATCTGCAGGTAACTCCTGAGCCGTCTCCCACGCACCCCTCTGGTGCCCCATCTGGCCCCCGGCCTGACAGCCTGGGAGGAGAAGAGACCCAGTGGGATGTGGGTGCCTCAGCCACGCTTTCTAGCCAGGAAGGTGGGCAGTTCTCCTGGACACTCAGGAGATGCCAGCTCTTCCAAACAGAGGAGGAACTTGGGGCCAAGTCTAGAGCGGTCAAAAATCACTGCTGTGATGAGGAAAAGGAAAGGCAGTGCTCAATTTTCTGTTTCCCCACTTGCCATGCCCCTGGGGTTCTAAGCCCTCCTCTGGGCAAAAGAGGAAGAAGGAGGCAGTTTGGCCACTGTCTCCTTTCTGGCTGGGGCTCTCCTGCTTGGAGATGGACCATGAACACAGTCAATGGGAGTGGAAAAGAGACCCAGGCTGTTTGAAATGTCATCTCCTAGGAGTGGTGATTCGAGTCCCTCCGTTCAAGGCTTGGAAATGGAAACTAGAGTAGACAGCAAACCAGGGAGAGGGGGTGGGGAGGACAGGAGGGATGGACAGGAAGGGAGAATGACTGTGAAATGAGAAAGGGGACGGCGACTACAGCTGTCAGGCTGATCCACAGGCTTCACAGGGGACTCCTGTGTATGATGTGATGCAGGATTTGACCAGCAGACCCTAGATAACTGACGGATTCCATGCCACCCTCTGGACGTGTGACCTGCAAGCAGAGGATACTGCAGAGAAACCAAAAAGAAAGGAATAGCAGGTGGGACCATTCATCCATTTCTCTGGAATGCCTGCTCTGCCCCAGACACAAGGAGAAAGACAGTCATGGAGGCTGCCCGCAGAAATAGTGTTCCTTTTGGGGAAACATGGCATGCTGACCCTAGGGAGAAGGGAAGACTCTCCCAAGCCTGTAAAGGATGGAGGACACAGCAGGGGGCCTCCCCAGCTCTCCCCTGACCCTGCAAATGAGTTCTTCTTTTTTCGGACATTGTGGGAAGCCAGTGTTTCTCTGGCACCATGACAACAGGAGGGACCTCAGTCAACAGACCGTTTGGTCTGGTGCCATCGTAAATCGTGTGGTGCGCATATGAGTGAGCATTCTGGCCGCGTGGAAGGATCGCTGTGTTCCAGGAAGGGGAGGCTGCTCTGAACCATCCAGATCAAAGAGTCCTTCTTTCCCGGGGCCTTAGTGGGAAGGGCAAATTCGCAGCAGGGAAGTAACAAAGGGCTCTTGGGAAAGGCATGCATAGTTTCTTTTGGCATCTTTTATTTCTTTGTTAATGATATTCCTTACAGAAAAATTCCAGGTAAGTGAAATGAAAAAATTATCTAACATACAGAAAAAAAAAACAGCTGTACACATGCTTCATTCTTCTTAGCTGTCCACATGTGTATGCATATACATATAAATCTATATCCATAGCTGTAACCGACTATAATTGTGTATATATATCAAAAGGGACACCTACTGCAACTTTTCCCCAGCATCCTTCTCATCTCCATTCCTGATACCAAGAGTACCCTTTCTTTTGGGAAATTACGCCCCCTTCTCAACACCCACATTGCTTGGCTCAAAGCCAGCATCCGCAGATTGAGTTTTTATCACATCCCATTACTCTGACACTGAGTCTTCTGCCTCCTGCTTCCACTTTTAAGATCTCTTACGTTGGACCCACCCAGATAATCCGGGATAATTTCCCTATCTTAAAGCCATCGGATTAGCAACCTTAATTCCTCTGTGGCATATAATTTAATGTACTTCCAGGTTCTGGGATTAAGAGGTGGACATCTTTGTGGCCATTATTCTGCCTGCCACACTTCCTCAACATATTAAGTTAGGGCAGCCTTAATAGAACCATTCAGAAAGTTTGATATATATCTTTGGAGTTTGAGAGATATTGAGTTCTGATACTTGACACATGAATGAAAAGTCTAAGGCCTTTAGTAGATGATAATAAATAAATAGTAAGATGAATAAACTTTATTTATCCAAACAATGGAATATTACTCAGCACTAAAAAGAAATGAGCTATCATGGTATTGTCAGAAAAACAGACACAGAAATTAACAGAACAGAATTAAGAGCCCAGAAATAAACCCACACATATATGAACAGTTCATTTATGACACAAGAGCAAAGAACATAACACGAAGAAAGGATAGTCTCTCCAATAAAGGGTATTGGAACACTGGACAGCTACATGCAAAAAAAGTGAAACTAGACCACTATTTACATTATATATAAAAATCAACTCAAAATGGATTAAAGACTTGGATGTAAGACGTGAAACCATAAAACCCCTAGAAGAAAGCATAAACAGTACATACTTTGACATCGGTCTTAGCAATATCTTTCTTGATATCTCACCTCAGGCAAAGGAAGCAAAGGCAAAAACAAACAAATGGAACTACACCGAACTAAAAAGCTCCTGCACAGCAAAGGAAACCATTTAAAAAATGAAAAGACAACCAACCAAATGGGAGAAGATAGTTGCAAGTGACATATCTGATCGGGGTTAATATCCAAAATATATAAAGAACTTATACAACTCAACAACAAGGAAAACATGATTAAAAATGGGCAGAGGTGTTGAGTAGACATTTTCCCAAAGGAAACATTCAGGTGGCCAACAGGCACATGAAAAGATGCTCAAAAGCTCTAATCATCAGGGAAATGCAAATCAAAACCACAATGAGATATCACCTTGTGCCTATTAGAATGGCTATTATCAAAAAGACAAGAAATAACAAGTGTTGTTAAAGACATGGAGAAAAGGGAACCCTAGTACACTGTTGGTGGGAATGTAAATTGGTGCAGCCACTATGGAAAACAGTATTGAGATTCTTCCAAAAATCAAGAACTATCACATGACCCAGCCATTCCTCTTCTGGGTATTTATCCAAAGAATGTGAAAACACTAGTTCAAAAATGTATGCACAACGGATGACTGGATAAAGAAGATGTGGTATATTTATACAATGGAATACTACTCAGCCATAGAAACCGACAACATAACGCCATTTGCAGCAACATGGATACACCTGGAGAATGTCATTCTAAGTGAAGTAAGCCAGAAAGAGAAAGAAAAATACCATATGAGATCACTCATATATGGAATCTAAAAAAACAAACAAACAAAAAAACCAAACAAAGCATAAATACATAACAGAAATAGACTCACAGACATAGAATACAAACTTGTGGTTGCCAAGGGGGCGGAGGGTGGGAAGGGATAGACGGGATTTCAAAATTGTAGAATAGATAAACAAGATTATACTGTATAGCACAGGGAACTATACACAAGATCTTGTGGTAGCTCACAGAGAAAAAAATGTGACAATGAATATACGTATGTTCATGTATAACTGAAAAATTGTGCTCTACACTGGAATTTGACACAACATTGTAAAATGATTATAAATCAATAAAAAATGTTTTAAAAAGATGTATGCACCCCTATGTTCATTGCAGCATTATTTATGATAACCAAGATATAAAAACAACCCAAGTGTTTACATATATATATATGATGGAATACTACTCAATCATAAAAAGATGAAACTTGCCATTTGCAACCACATGGATGGACATTGAGGGTGTTATGCTAAGTGAAATAAGTCAGATGGAGAAAGATAAGTTCTATTCGATTTCACTCATATGTGAAATATAAAAAAACAACAAAAAAATGAACAAACCAAATTAAAGAAAAACAAACATGTAGGTACAGAAAACAGAGCAGTGTTTACCAGAGGGGCAGGGCCAGGAGGGAGGGTGAAATGGGCAAAGGACGTCAACTACTTGGTGATGAATGGAAACTGAATTTTTGGTGGTGAGCATGCTGTCGTGTATGCAAAGGTAGAAATACAAGGTTGTGCACATGACACTTATATAATGTTATCTCAGTAAAAAATAACTTTTTTTTCAAAAATGAAAGGGAGGAATATAAAAATAAAAATGGAAGGTAACACTAGAAGTAATTGAAAACCAAGAAATTCAAAAGAACAATTTGTCTGGGGGTTCAAAAAATAATGAAAAAGAAAAAGAAATGAGCTATCAAGCCATAAAAGGACATAGAGGAATTTTAAATATATATTACTAAGTTAAAGAAGCCAATCTGCAAAGGCTGTACCCTGCATGGTTCCAACTATATGATATTCTGGAAAAGACAAAACTACAGACACAGTAAAAAGCTCAGTGGTTGCTAGGGTTTATGGGGGGGAGGGACGAATAGGTGAAGCAGAGAGGATTTTTAGGCAGTGAAACTGTCCCGTACAATACTGGAATAGTGGATATATGTCATTACACATTTGTCAAAACTCATAAAATGTACAAGAATGCGCACTAATGTGAGCTATGGACTTCGAGTGATCGTGATGTTGTCGATGTTGGCTCATCGATTGTAACAAAGCATCACTCTGGTGGGGGATGTTGGTAGTGGAGGAGGCTGAGGGGACCCTCGGGGGGGAGGGAGCATGTGAGAAGTGCCATACTTTCTGCTCAATTTTACTGTAAACGTGAAACTGCTCTTAAAAAGTTCTGTTTTAAAAGAAGGGGGGAATCTAAGGCTGTAGCTCGCTACTGCTTGGGACAGCAGCGTGGGGAAGAATGACAGAAGGTAAAAGTGAAATCTGCTTTTCCAGAGTTTGGAGGGGAACAAATGTGTGTTAATGGACCAGATCTACTCCCCACCCCTCACCACACCCTCACCCCATAGGAAACTACTCTTCATTGACTTAGAGGGACTGAGCGGATAAGGACCACCTGGATGAGTGCCTGATGGGTCCACAGGAAAGCAGGGGCTAGGGTGAGGTCACACACAGAGAAAGGCCAGTGAGACACCTCCGGCAACACAGTCTCCCCCAGGCCTCCAAATGCGCGTGGAGGAAAAGGAACGGACATTTACAACATGCTCCATCTAGAGGCGTGAGTACCAGATTTCAGCTGTTCCCACCAGGGAGGACCTTTCTGCCACCTGGAGCAAGGTAGTCTGGGTGCAGGCGGGGGCAGAGTGAAGGAGAGAGAAAGGAGGGGAATGAGACAAGACCAAGCCCTCCCTCCACCATCTCATCCTGGGGAGGGGGAGAAACTCAAATCCGATCGGTATTTGCACTTTTGTGATTATCTGACTCCATCTGGGGGGTGAATGAATGTGATCAGAAAAGGTCTAACACCTGCCTGAGGTTCCACCGAGGTGTGAGGACGAACCAGAAAGGAAAGCAAGCTTGAAGGGCAAATGATGGGAAATCATAAGGATGCTTTCCAACTAGTCCAGCTCGTTCAGTAAACCGGTTACTAAGGCTAGTTAACTTTAGGAGTCCCCAAAGCCCTGGAGACCACAGACCCAACATGAGGCAAGAATCACAGCCTCTTCCATCCACCTGCGCCCCAGCCATTCTTCTCCGGCTCATACAAAACTTGAGCTACGATGGAGAGCTGCCGGTTACTGCGACCGTGAACACAGAAAGGACAAGAGTTGAAAATGGGCACAACCTCACCTTTGTGTGGAAGGATGTCATGGAACACCCAGAAGAGCATCCCCAGAATCAAAACCGTCCCCTGAGCAATGCTGGTCAGGAGTTGGCACTAGTTAACTAGTTGCTGGTTAACACGAGTTAACACTAACTAGTTAGCAAGGAGGAACTACAGAACTGAGACAGTGGCAACAGCATAACCCACAGCACGTGTTTTGTAATTCACTCCTCCACGGTCTTCACTGCTTTTGCTCAGGGTCCCCTCCCCCAGAAGTGGGGAGGGGGTGGCATGAAAGCTGACTTTTCACCTCCATGCATAATGCATAAATAACTTGTCTAACAATCATTTAGTCCTTGACCGCATGGATCCTGCTTGGACATTGGAGTCAAGCTCCCAGTGCCCAGAGTAAGTTAAATCCAGTAATTGTCCAGTTCTGTCTTAATGGGACTTCTTTTTGCTGCGTGTACTGTTCAAACCTGTGCCCAGCCCCCCAAAAAAGAACGGGACCTCCAAAACCCCAAAATCCTGTGATAATATCTCCCATACCATAACAGGACATTTATCCTCCACAAACCAAAATCATTAAGCCAAGAAATGACAAAATCCCAACATCCACCCGCGTTCTAATAAATCGTTAACACCGTTCATTTCATACACCAAGGCTGTGGGTGGTTCCCTCCAACTTTCTCTTTCAGCTTTAACAACTGGATTCTTTTTCCAAAAATTTCCATTTTCCTCTTTTTCAGAAAGCAAATGAGAAAACGGCTCTCAGCTGCGATTTTATGCTTTTAGTTTCTATTCCCATCTTCCTAAGGTTACAAACTTCTTTACCCCACTAAGCTCTCCATCCCTGGCCCTTGAGCTGAGTCAGTCTCCCAGATAGAACCTTAAGCCTTCATTTGCCTCCCCCTGCTCCCTAGAAATGTTCCTGCTGCTGCTGCTGCTTTGATCCAAAACCCTTAGAATGAGCGTCTTCCATTACATTTCTACCAGGAACATCCCCACGGAAATGGATGGTATTGCCTCTCATTCACTTTTCCACCTGGGGAAATTTATCAAGTGCCCACTTGTGTGCCCAACTCTGTGCCAGATTCTGAGGATTCAGCTTTGAACAAAACCTCCATGGTTCCTGCCCTGCAGGGGGCTGCAATTCTCTCTGGATAATTCTTGGCGTCTACCTGCTTTCTTACAAATAAGAAAAATAAAATCTACCCCAGATTAAGTCTAAAGCAATGACCCAAAAAAATGTAGTTCAAAATGATGTAAAACAGGACATTTTTCCAAACTACTTTTATTTAAAACATAGTACAGAGATATATTCATTTCCTGCAAATCTGTTTCTTGCAAAGTATCTGACCCTCAACCCCAGGACAACCATGTTCTCACACTGCCTTTGCCCAGAGCTCCCATCCCTTGCGGGGGGAGGAGGGGGTAGGAGAATGAGAGCTACATGTCGAAGTCCCATTGCAGTGGTCCTCACTCTCGGAGCACATTTGTAAAATTGCCAGTGTAACCGAGCAGACCCTGCTGTCACTGGTGATCATGTGGAGTTTGTAACTGCTTAAGTGTATAATAGATTAAATGGCTTTCCGCATGCTCTTGCCGACCAGGGTTAGGCTGGAAAGGAAGGAGGCTCTCCGGGTACTGTGTGCCGGAATGATGCTCAGTGCCCTGCTTTTGCTGGGTCTTGAAACAGAAATGGAAACGAGAAGTGCGCCACCTTGTGGCCAATAAAACAAACCTCAAGACTCCATAGCTTAACTGCTCTGTGCACAAAGCCTTGAGGAGAGCCACCCACCCCCGTCTGTCGGTCACATGCACTGAACACAGAACACGTGCACAGAGAATCAAGAACATACCGTCTGCGTGACTGAGACAATGTGCTCTATCTATATCGGAGGTTCTTCAAGGGACATCTCAGGAGTCTTCTCTGATGGCCAGCCTTCCTTCATCGTGCCCCATTTTCAAAGTCTTCCCCTTGAGTCTGAGAGCAAGTGGTTACCTTCCCAATAAGTTCCTTTTATGCTTAAATTATGCAGACATGGGCTTGTGCTTCCAACCAAGAACTCAGAATGACATACCCACCAACATGGCTCCTTTCCTATTAAGACTGATCCAGTTTTCCTCAAATGTGTTGCATGGGACACAGAAATACACTCTGCCTCAAAAGGGTACCAGCATTAAATAAGTTTGGTAAATAGTCCATGCTGTATACCTTTCGTAGAGATTCGAGGTAACCGTGGACATATTAAAGATTCTGAGACGTCCTGTGTTAAGAAAATCTGTTTAACATTGTTTATAGCAGAGTTCCGTTACCATTTGTCTTCTACATTTACTTGATGGATGACACTTCCCATTCAGAGAAACGCTGGCCTGAAGCCAAGGAAGGAAATTCAGACAGAGACGGCGGTTCCCTCCGCTTTCCAAGTTCCAGTTTGCTCTGCGGTCTTGCCGCCTCCCCGGTTTAATCACACAAAAATTCATCACCCCCTTCAATAGTGCCCATGCTAAGCAGAGGATGCCAGCGCCATTCTGTTGACTAATCTGTACTTTCCCCATTAACTGCAGGTGCTTCCTCTGATCTTAATAAAGTGCTTTATTCTGGGGTCTGTTAAGGGCCTCTCAATTTTGTTTCATTTATCTTGGAATCCTTTCAATATTACCAAGCTAATAATCGCTTCACAAAACATCTTAAAATGTGACCGGTCCCCCTTTTTCAAACTTTTTATTAATTAAAATTTTCTTAGCCATTCTCAACTGGTTCTTTCAAATTACTTTTTGGCAAGTTACAAAAACAGAGTCCTTTTTTTTTTTCTTTTTTTTAAACAGAGTCCTTTTTAAGCAAAACTCAGTTTTAGTAATTTCAGTAATTTTAGTAAAGCTATAAAACAGTTTAGGAGGATTTGACGTCCTTAAAAATAACCTTCATATCTAGATGCACATGAAGTTTCTCTATTTTCTTTATATCTGTCAATCAACATTTTTCAGTTTTCATGCAAGTCCCAGACTTTTTTTGGGGGGGGAGGGGGTAGTTAGGTTTATTTATTATCTTTTTTTTAAGGTGGTGCTGGGGATTGAACCCAGGACCTTGTGCATGCTAAGCATGCACTCTAATATTTGAGCTATACCCTCCCCCTGAACCTTTTTTTTAAGAGGAGGACAAAGTTGTTATTATTTGCACATGACATTATTTTTACCTAAGAAATCTGAAAGTTATGAAAATTGTTGAGAGTCAATAATCACATAGACAAAAATAATCCACATGAATAACTTTCCTGGACACCAAAAATAACCCATTAAAAAATATGGGTATGAAGAGAAATTGGGAGGATTCCAGATACATCAGGAACAGAATTAACAGGACTAGGTCAGGGGTTTGGTGTAGAGTATGTTGGGGTGTCAGGATTAATGACATTTTTCAGAATGTCACGAGGCCTCCTGAACTCTCCAGGAGATTCATGTTGGATTATATAATCTCATTTCCAAATTTTTGGCTCCAGATAACACTTATCAAAGTTCTTGGCTGGTGTGACCTTTGCTGCTTTTATTCAGTGTTCTTTTCATTTTAGTTGGGTGGAAGCAGGTTTGGTTAGCTCCTACCATTATTCCTAGTAAACTGCCTGGGAGGTTCTCTCTGACTACTTACCTCTCAATCTTTTCTGGTTGTTCGATGAAGTAGGAGGAAAAGATCCTTTGCTGGAACTAAGAAAAATCATCTGCTTGGAACTGCATATGGGGAACTGAAAGGAAGACCGACTATTGACAACGGCATAGAGGAGAACGAAAGAGGAAACTCACCAAAGACAAGGAAATGGACAGGCAACCCTGAGACCACATAGTCACAGTGGCCCTAGGGTGCAAAGTGGTCCTGCAAAATTTCATGTGCTCTCAGACCCTTTAAATAAGGAATTCCGCATGCGTGGAGGTAGGCAGGGAAGTGCCCAAGTCCCTGTGCTAGACTAACTTAAGACTTTGCAAGCTATGCCTTCAGAAAAAAAAATATGCCACTGTAAATATTGTTATCACAGCATCAAACCATTGAGCAACAGTCAGTCAGAATTGTGGAATTCTAAGGGTCAAAGGCTTTCACTTCACAGTATATAACAATCTCTGAAATCCAGGCGTCTTAAAAGACTCCTCTGTTATATGACAAAAGAACAGGATTATATACTTTCAACAAGTCTTCCCACTGGCAGGAGAGTAAAACTGATGCTCTTTGTGACTATTCTCAATACACTTCTTTATCAGCACTCACTTTAAACAGGTCTGCTTTCCAACAGTTCTGTGGGAGGGAGCATCTTCTCCTTACGTCTCGACAATCTTTTTTATGAGCACCAAGCTCAAGGTTAAACCTATTCTCAAAGTCAAGTCCATTAGTCTAGGAGAAAAGGAAAATCCTGAGAAACTTCAATATGGAAAAAAAAGAGGGAAAAAAAGAGGGGAGGAGCAGAAAAGAATTTTAAACACATAGAATATGTACTGGTATGCTCATATACGATTAACAACTGGCCCTCCGGTTCTACGGGGGGGAGCCCTCTTTTGTAATATTTGTAATATTTGCCCATTATCCTTGTGTAAATATCCCCATCATAGCCTTTTTTTTTTTTTCTTTGCTGGTGGGAGGTAATTAGGTTTATTTAATTTTTTTCCTTGATGGAGGGACTGGGGACTGAACCCAGGACCTCATGCATGCTAAGCTTGTGCTCAGGAAGACCAGAGTGGGGAGAAGATGCAAAGACTCAGCATAAGATGGAAGGAATGAGCCCCCATTCCTCTTGGAGATCCTCTATTCTAAGAGCTTACTTGTCTATTTACACCAGTTTCCACCAACAAAGTCCTGCTGCTTATTCGAAGTTCTCTTTGTAAATTCCAGAATGAACCGTTCCTCTTCCTTGGCTGCCCCTCACAACCACATCTCCCTGATGTGGGCATGACTCCTGTTCCTGGGTGTGATGTATGGTCCCCTTCTCAGGAGAGGGTGACCTGCCAGCGAAACCCTCTGGTTCCTGGGTACTTTCCCAGGGGCAAGAACCACCAGGACCACAAAGGCCCCATGTCTGGCCACCAGAGAGATGGGTGGAGGGAATGGCTACGTGTCTACAAGGAACACAAATCCTTTCCAAGGGTGTCGCAATTCCAGGGACCTGGGGACCTTTCCCAGGTAGAAGGGAAGAAATGAGTTGCATAATGGGATTTTAAAATAGAAGTCTGATCATGTCAGTCCCTTGCTTCAAAAGATTCTCATTACCCTTAAAATAAAACATCTTTATCATCTTTAACAAAACCCTTCAAGATCTAGCACCTGTCTGTCTCTGCATTCCCACACTCACCACTGCTTTCCCCTGGCGTTCTTTACATTTGGAAATATGCCCAGCCTGTTTCTTCCCCAGGCCCTTTGCACTTGCAAATGTATATATGTATATATATATGTATGTTTGTATTACATATACATATTTTTCGTTGCTAAACCATTTGAAAGTAAATTGCACCATGGTCACATTATTTAACATTTCAGCATTTCTCTCCTAAAGACAAGGACATTCTCTCATAGTCAATTCCTTTGCCACACCCAAGGAATTTAACATGGCTATAATACCGAAGCTACACATAAATGTATAAAAAAATAAAAAGTCCTGACTCTAGGATCCAATTAAAGTTGGTATTGTGTTTGATTGTCATGGCTCTGTAGTTTCCTGTAACCTAGAACGGCCTCACCACCTCCACCATCAGTCATGCACATTATCCTTCATGCCACTGACATTGTGGAAAGTCCAGGACAGTTGCTTGTAGAATGCCCCTAATTCTGAATTTGTCAGGTTGTTTCCTCACGATTAGATTCAAGTTATGAATTTTCTTTATAAAAAAAAAAAACTGAGTGCAGCTCGACAGCCCCTCCTAAGCAGGATTTTGGGAACCAGCATGCGTGCCCCAGTGTGGTCCAGCCCAGCCTCCAGGTGTCTCCTGGGCTCCACAGCCCTGATGCTGCTCCGGTCCTGAGCCCTCTTGGCTGGAACCAAGGGGGAAATTTTCTGGGCCAGCAAGTGCTCTGGAGCCCCTGGACTCAAGTGCTTATTGCCCTCTGAGAGCGACACCTGAGCCCTGAAGCAAACATGTCTTGATGGAGGACATAGAAACTAGCAAGCAACTCTACCCAAAAGCCCGTGTCTCAAGGACCCTTGACCAAGACCAAAAAGATGCCCCATTATTAGGCAGAGAGACTGTTTCCTGCCCGTGTTGGCCCCAGGTATATGTCCGAGGCCTCCACTGTGGGACCACAGAAGCGGACACGTCACACACCTGTGACACCAACCACACCCAGCTGGTGCGGGGAGGATGCTGCCTTTACTGTGTGACCCCTGAGAAGAGGGGCTGAGCCCAAATCCACCGAGATCACCTGGGGTCCTCTCTAGTTGTATCTTTAAAGCCACCCAGGAATTTGGCTTGGCAGTTCAAGACTAAAGGGGCTGAATGAAGTCTTCTACTCCTGGCCAAGAAGAAGTAACAGAGACCGTGTTTACTCTCCCACCTGGAAGCAATGGTCTTTAAGACACTGGACATCAGGCAAAGAAGGGTGTGGTCCATGGGATGAAGGAGACAAGTGAGGTCAGCCTTACGATTGTCTCAACTCACTACCTTGAGAGTTTCCACACACAGGGAGGAAGAACAGGCGGAGCCAGGCAAACTCCCAGAGTCCGGGGAGACGGAAGCACCCAGAGTACCTAGGACAGAGCACCCAGAGTACCTAGAACAGAGCACCCAGAGTACCTAGGACAGAGCACCCAAGAGGAGAGAGCCACACGGATACAGAGCGCCCCCTGCACTTCCAGCAGAGCCTGGGGTGGGGGAAACACAGGAAGCTGGGGAGGCCGTGCAAAAGGATTAGAAGGAAAGGTGGCTGGAGCTCACACAAAGCGTGGAATAGCGCCTCTTTCCACCAGCCAGGCTGAAAAACTTGTCACTCACTGGGCCCTGGATAGCGTTCCCAGGAAGGCACTGTCTCAGCTGTAAAGAATGCTTAGCCCTGGACCGGGCACTTCCCTGGGCCTGCCTTACAAACCGTAACAGCTAGACCTGAAAGGACCTGTTACCCAGTCACTCCACGACACCCCAGGATAAAGCAAAGGCTCACAAATACACAAAAATGGCCAGTGCCCGAAAAGGAAACACTCATAATGTATGGCATTGAATCAAAAATTACCAGGCATGTCAAGAGGCAGGAAAACAAGACCCACAATGTGAATAATCAACCCACTGAAATCAACCCAGAAGTGATAACCCCCTTAGAATTAGCAGAGAAAGACATTAAAACAGACCTGTAGCTACATTCTATATGTTTAAAAGTAAAGTAGAAAAAGCAAGAATAAACAAATGGGACCTAATGAAACTTACAAGCTTCTGCACAGCAAAGGAAACCATAAGTAAAACAAAACGACAACCTACGCAATGGGAGAAAATTTTTGCAAGTGAAACCGACAAAGGCTTGATCTCCAGAATATATAAGCAGCTCATACAGCTTAATAAGAAAAAAAAAAAAAACCCAATCCAAAAATGGGCAGAAGACCTAACAAACAATTCTCCAAAGAAGAAATACAAATGATCAACAGGCACATGAAAAAAAGCTCAGTATCACTAATTATCAGATAAATGCAAATCAAAACTACAATGAGGTATCACCTCACACAAATGACAAATTCAAAAGTGCACAAATGACAAATGCTGGAGAGGCTGTGGAGAAAAGGGAACCCTCCTACACTGCTGATGGGAATGCAGTTGGTGCAGCCACTGTGGAAAACAGGATTGAGATTCCTCAAAAGACTAGGAATAGACTTACCATATGACCAGGAATCCCACTCCTGGGCATATATCCAGAAGGAACCCTACTTCAAAATGACACCTGCAACCCAATGTTCATAGCAGTACTATTTACAATAGCCAAGACATGGAAACAGCCTAAATGTCCATCAACAGATGACTGGATAAAGAAGATTTGGTATATTTATACAATGGAATACTATTCATCCATAAAACCAACAACATAATGCCATTTGCAGCAACACGGATGTTCCTGGAGAATGTCACTCTAAGTGAAATAGGCCACAAAGAGAAAGAAAAATACCATATGAGATCGCTCATATGTGGAATCTAAAAAAAAAAAAAAAAGAAACCATAAATACAAAACAGAAACAGACTCATAGACATAGAATACAAACTTGTGGTTGCTGGGGGGAGGGGGTGGGAAGGGACAGACTGGGAGTTTGAAATTTGTAGATACTGACAGTTGTACATAGAATAGATAAACAAGATTATACTGTATAGCACAGGGAAATATATACAAGATCTTGTGGTAGCTCACAGTGAAAAAAAAGTGACAATGAATATATGTATGTTCATGTACAACTGAAAAATTGTGCTCTACACTGGAATTTGACACAACATTGTAAATGACTATAACTCAATAAAAAATGTTAAAACAAAACAAAACAAATTAAATTAAACTAAAATAAAAAGGAAAGTAGAGACATGGAAGTTAAAAATAAAAAAAGACCCAAATCAAACTTCTAGAGTTGAAGATTCTAATGTCTAAGATTGAAAAAACAAAACAAACAAACAAAAAACAAAACAAAACAGAAAACCGTGGGAAGGGATTAACAACAGATTAGACATTGCAGGAGAAAAGACTGGTAAACTTGAAAGCATAGCAATAGAGACTATCCCAAAAGAGAGAAAAAAGAATTTAAGAAATGAAAAAAGTATCAGTAGCTGTTGGACGACTTTAAGCAACCAACTGGATTTCCTGAGAAGAGGGGGCACAGAAATTTTTTAAGAAAAATAGCTGAAACTTTTCCAAACTTAAAGAAAACTATGGCCCACAGATCCAAGAAGTTCAACAAACTCCAAGCACAAGAAACATGACGAAAGCTAGACCAAGGTACATCAGAGCTCAGATTAACATGGTGAGTATCATCAAGGGTTTTAAACACATCTTAGCCAAGCTAGAAGGTGAAGATCCTTCCAGGATGCCTGTCAGGACAGCAGAGGAAGCCTTGGGGAGAAGTGAAAGAGATGACGCCAGCGTCCATGGGGACATGCCAGCCAGGCCACCACCAGGCAGTCAGTATTCCATGTGGCCAGGCCCTGGTGTGGCCGAGGCCCTCACCACGCCTGCCACAGCATGACAGTCTGACACGAGCCTCACCTCCACTCCCAGCCCTGTGCCCCAGGTGTGCTGTGTCACAAACGTCTCCTTCCAGTCCTATGTACTGTTTAGGGCATGTTCTGTTTTGCATCTAGAATGTATCACACATTATTGCATGGCCTCATCCCATCCAGGACAACCTCTCTTGGCTAGACAGGCTTTGCCTCCTTGAACAAGAGGAAGCTGGGGGGGAAAGCCACAGTGGTTTGCCCAGGATCAAAGACATCATGTGACAGAGCAAGGGTTCAAACCTAGCTGAGTCTTCCATCTTCCTGGCAAAGACAGTTGGTGAAGCAGAACAATCCGTGGACTATAAGCCCCATGAGGTCAGGCATTTTCACCTGTTTTGCTCTCTGTTGCATCCCAAGTGCTCAGAACGTGTTAAGTGAATGAGCAGCTGTGAAGTCAGACAACTTCCGTTCAGATCTTGGCTCCACTATTTCCCAGTTTGATGACCTCAGAGCAAGTCAGCTCAGCCCAGCAGAGTGAGTAATCAGTAGTACCTCCCTCCTGGACTTATAAAGCTGGATCAAAATGAGTGGCAGTGTCTATCCCAATAAACATTCAATAAATATGTTAAAATTTAAAATAAGTAAATAAAGGAAGCTACAGAAGTTTCTGAGGCCACGTGTCTTGGCTTTATTCTTGTGGGAGAGTTCTTGTCCTTTGCAGTTGTCTGCATTCCCAAAATTTGAGACTGCATGAGCCCTATCTTTCCTGTGAGGCCACCAAAGGGAAGCTGACAGTGGGGAGGGAATGGGTGGGTGATGCCGTTGGCAGCTCTTCCCTGTCTCTTATTTACCTAGCACCCAAAATGAGGCAGTTTGAGAGAATGATGCCAAAGAGCAGTGAAAGAGGGGGAGGCGGACACTGCAAGCAGACGGACATCCCTGCCCTCCATGCACTGCTGAGGCCGTCCAGAGCCACAGTCACGACAGATTAGCTGCCCCACTGAACAGAGATCTCCTGGCCTCGGAGGTCCTGGCGAAGGAGGCTGGAGGGCAGGCATCTGCTCCAGGGTACCGAGCACCTCAATGCCTCCCCTGCTCCCTGTCACCCCTCACTGCCAGCAGCTCAGTGAAGGTGGGGGTCTGGATTAGCACCCCAGATAGGAAGAGTTCAAAAGGGGTTCCCAGAGGGGAGGGTATAGCTTAGTGGTAGAGTGCTTGCTTAGCATGCACAAGGTCCTGGGTTCAATCCCCAGTAAATCCATTTTTAAAAAATTAAATAAAAAAAACTTGTAAGGGGGTTCCCATTCTTGAGCAAGGTTGGTGGTTTAGTTTAAGTCTTCCCAGAAGCAGGCATCAAGACAGAATCAAACTGTGCTCAGAAATCTGGAGGGAGCTGGAAGTGGCTGGGGAGCCATATGACGGAGATGCGAATCTGACCCCAGTGAAGAGGAAGGGAGGTTGGGTGGAACCATTCCAAGTGGCTGGTCATCCAACAAGTGTTTGGTAAGGCCAACGGGGAGTACTGGAGCCAGTGACCCATCAAAGGGGTCTCACATCTCCCAGGCATCCCCCTGGGATCCTAACTTAGTGTCCCCACTGAGCTCTGCCTTTGGCCGGGAGCCGCTCTGGAAAGCGCAGTCTCAGCTCCAAGGAGGTGACGGATGTCAGAGCGCAGCACCTGAGGACCTCTGTCAATTACACTCTCTGGAGTTGAAGATCTGACAGGTGCATTTTCACACTCGCCACTGGGAGGGTCTAGCAGAGTGGAGATTAAGGACAGGAAGTGGGTGAAAGGGTTCATGCTGAAACCCCCAAGGGCGTGAAATTTCTCTGAAGGATCTCACCAAGCCGGTGACTCAATCTTTCTGCCAAATCAGGACACATCCTCCTTGCTCTTGAAGGCCTTGCTTGTTTCAGATTCATGCTGCACACAACAAAATGAAAAAAAAGAAGAAGAAGAAAGATGACTAGCAGATACAAACTACTATATATAAAATAGATAAACAACAAGGTCCTACTGTAGACCACAGGGAACTATATTCAATAGCTGGTAATAACCTACAAGGAAAAAGAATATGAAAAAGAATCTGTATATGTATAAGTGAATCACTATGCTGTACATCAGAAACTAACACAACACTGTAAATCAACTATACTTCAATAAAAAAATTTAAAATGTAAAAATACAAAAGAACTTTTAATTAAAAAAAATTGAAAAACCAGAAAGGACCTATGGGTCATCTCATGCCGGGGCCAGCAGAGTGCTGCTGTGACCATGCAGTCGGCAGGACAGGTCCAGGTGAAGGGAGCATCCGTCCCCCAGGAGACCACAAGGACTTGAGGACAGAGCTCGGGTCAGACGGCTCCCACCCACCCCCAACTAGGGCTCTGCACTCTGGACAGGAGAAGGACTGACCTCTCAAGAAAACCTACGAAAGATCCTTTCCTCCAAATCTACCCTCAGCTGCTGCTGGATCCTTCTTGAGGTCAGCAACATCTCCCTTCTCACCTTCTCCCCTCTCTCACTCTCTCTCCTTCCGTTTTCCACACCCTAGCTGAATCTAGCACGAGAAAGGCAGCTGCTAAGATGCTTAAGGCCGAGATCTTCCCCCAGAGGACTTGCCTAGAGCTGCCCAGGGACAGACAACTGCCAAAGCAGAGAAGGGCCAAGAAGGAAAAGCAGTGTCCAGTGGGCACCCCGTGGGGAGCACTTTGAGGAAGAAGGAGGGGAGAAGCAGTGCCTGCCAGACTCCCCCTCCTGAGTGTGGTCCCCTCCTGGTCCCCTGTGCCCTGGACTGGACTGCTCCAAGGAGCCCCCCATCCTATTCCCATCCCACTCCCATCCCAAGACTGGAGAAACCCACAGGATTAATTGCCTGGGGCTCTGCGCTCACTGAAAGGGCTGGGGTAGCGGTGCCCACAGCACTAGGAGGTAAGGCACTCACCGGGGTACCCGGCAGCTACTGCCATTTGGCTCTGCCCCATCAGGTAGGCACAGCCCCGCCCTACACCCCCAGTCAGCAGCACCAGGGCAGTGCACAGACAAAAGGTTGCATCTCCCTGAGTCCCCCAGCCCCACTCACCGAGCGCCTAGTCCTTCTTCCAGTGAAACAAGACAGTGCAAAGGCAAAAGCCAGAAGCAAGGGCAGACAGGGGACACTGTCTTCGAGAGCATTCCAGCAGGACAGTCACCTTGGGAGGCACTAGGGGCAGAGAACAGAGAATGAGAGAGAAAGTATCTGACCACAATTCACTGGGTCCTCCATGCCCCTCTTCTCCTCACTCGCAGTCCCCCCTCCTCCCCGCACCAGTCCCCAGAAGCCATGCCAGGAGGCCACACCTGTAGGGAGGGGCTCTGGGTCCACAGTCATCGCTGAGCTCCCACGTCCACCACCCTTGGAGAAGACCTAAATCCATTTCTAAAACCTAAATCAGACCATGTCATTACCCTGCTTAAAACACCTCCATGACTGTCCATCCCTCCATGGGATAAAGGTTACAAAAAGTAGACTCAAGAACCCCAAGTGTCCTGGCTGTTGGGAGCCTCTTCTCAGCAGCCCCTGAACCCAGCGCTGTGTTTGTGCTGTCAGGGCTGATGAACACTTCAATCAAAACCACCAATAAATGCTTACTTTATGCTCCTCATGCTCCACTTTGGAAGCTAGGGAACATGTGATGCATTTTAGAAGGATGTACAGTAGTTGTTGGTCAGAGACGCTGGACAGTGCTGGTGCTGCTGTCTTGGTTTCCCCCTGCTGTGTGTCTTTGGGCAAGTTACTCAACCTCCCTGAGCCTCACCTCCCTTATATATAAAATGGGAGCTAAGATAGCATCTACCTCACAGGATTGTTATGAGAGTTAATGAGTTAATACGTGTTCTGAAATGCCTAGGAGAATGTCTGGCACTTGGTGAGCAAGGGTTGGGTATTATTAAGTAACTGAGACACATACTTGACTTTCCAGTCTGTTTTTGAGTAAGTTCAGCACTAAATTGGTCCCCAAGATGTGATCCACTGTCTTTCCCAACACAACTATGTACCCCATCCTCATCACTTTTTTGTAGGGGGGAGTCACATTCTAGAAAGGAAGCCTTTAGCTCTGCTTTTGTAGGACACAGACATCCAGAAACTTAACCTTTCCCCCTTCCTAAGTCAAGCTCAGGCTCACATATTGGTCCATCCATCTCTTGTGTTGCTTTTCAAGCCTCTGGTCATTAAACAACCATCACATCACTGCAGAGTTCACTTCCCAATAGTCAACAGGAAGAACCTGGAGTTCGGTTCCTGAGGGTCCTGCCACTGCCGTTCCCCTTGTGTTATTAGTTACACCCATGCTCTCCCCTCCACTGACCCATAGATGGCAGTATTACCTTTGGCTGAGCACAGGAGGACAGTCCCTCTGATTAATGCTTTTACTACGTGCTTGAATCGGGTCCTCCTTGGAATTCTGTAGGACCGGATGACAGATATGATGGAATCCTGGCCTTCTAGGGGTTCCAGATCCCTTCAATAAATGTGGCTAGTAATACTAGTAATCCCGCCCCTACGCCCTCACTCACTAGGTCAGAACTCATGAGACATTCCTTGCTTATCACACAGACCCTTCAAAGGCAGCAAAACCTGAGCCCAACATCCACATCTGTCTACCACGGTTCCCAGCCCCTCCTCGGCCACCCAGTCTGCCCCTGCCCCCATGTCTGGTCACCTAAGCCAGAAACTTGAGCATCACCTGAACAGAGCAAAGCTTTATGGGGCTGGAGTCGGAGGCTCTGAGGGTCTGATTTGGACTGAGGTCTGGGCAGGGACTCTGTGGGGCTCTGTGTGGACTCCCCACAACCTCATCCCAACTCAGCTCCTTGGCTTCTCCCCAGTTCCCATGTTTAGAACTGTCACATCTTCTTGGTGAATGTTTTGTCATTATCAGTGTCCCTCTTCATCCCTAATGAGGTTTATCTTAAAGTCCTTAGAGTCCCTGTCCTTAACGTCTGTGATATTAATGTTTATTATTTGCCTGATAAATCTTTTTCCATCTCTTTACTATTAGCTTGTCTATGTCTTTATGCTTTAGATGTACCTTTTTAAACAACGTATAGCCAAGTTTGTTTCTCTTCTTTTTTAAGTTCTTTCCCCAACAGTGCTTTCAGTGTAGCTCATTCTACAGTATATATTGAGGGAAAAAATGTTTATTATGCCCTGATATTTGAATGACAATCTGCCTAGATTTAAAATTTCAATTTCAAAATTCTTTCCCCTCAGTATTTTAGAAATACTGCTTAATTGTTGTCTGTATCAGGTGTTACTATTGAGAAATCTGGGGGGGGGGTTCTTTCGTTCTTTGTTTTTTGGTGGGGAGGAGTAAGTAGGTTTATTTCTTTTAAAAATTTTTTAATGGAGGTACTGGGAATTAAACCCAGGACCTTATGCATGCTAAGCACACACTCTACCACTGCGCTCTACTCTCCCCACCCGAGAAATCTAATGTTAACCTGACTTGTGTTTGATATCATCTGCTCTTACTCTGTGGAAGCTTTTAGAATGTTCTTTTTGTCTTTAATATTCTTCAATTTTATCATATGTGCCTAAAAGTGAGTTTTTTCTTCTCTCTCCTGTCTGATACTCTGTACACCCTTTCAACTGGAGGTTGTTCATCTTTTTAACATTTCAAGAAACTTACTTCTGTTATTTTTTTTTAAAAGATTTCCTCTTCTACACATTTAATTTTCTCTCTTTCCATGACTTCTGTTATCTGGATCCTGGCATTTGTATGTCTCCTGCCATAACTCTTAACTTTTATTTCAAATTTCCTATTTATTTATCCTTCACAGTTTCCTTCTGGGATTTTTAAACATGATTTTTTTTAGTTAATAAATCTCTCAAACACACCCACAGCATTTTATCTTCAGGTCTCAAGGACCTCTCCCTAGTAACTAATGTCTTAATGATTACGACACTGTCCGTGTCATCTCAGCCTGTTGAAACCCTCCCCCATTTTTCACAAACCATCAAAAACACAATGTACTTCATTAAGTCTTCTCTGAACACCACAACAAGAAGATTGTTTCTCTTCTCTGAACTCTCTGCTGCCTTTGGGGCAGCTGCTTTAAAGTCCTGATCAGTTTCTACCACAAGTTAGTTACCTGCATATCTGTCATGCCCCCTGCCTTGAGGAATACAGCATCCCATTTTATGTTGAAATGGGCCCAGTGCCCAAAACAACACAAATTCCCAGTGGCATCCTTCAGGTCCAGTTTAGATAATTTCCACTTACACAAGCCACACATCTGTCCATATCAATGTCCCCTGATAGCCGCTGTCCTGGTCAGGGGTCTACCACATCCCAGGAGCACCCAGATCCCACTATCAGACAGACCAATGAATTAATGGCCAAGGGCCATTGCCTCCAATTTTGTACATATGACAAAACTGAGCCGCAGAAACCCATAGTCCAAGGTGGACAGATCTAGGGATGAAAGCAGCAGCCTCTAACCAACTCCCCTCTGTGATTGTTCTCCAGGAGAACAGGGAAGTCCTTCCCACTGGACAGGATAAGGGTCTGGGAAAGGTCTGTCCTCTTGATCTTTAGGGGGACTCACCTTTCCCTGACGCATTTGGTGTTCCTGTGGTCATGTTTTATCTCTTCAGTTAGAGGTAACAATTGTCCTCTTAACTTGGCAAACACAGTAAGGAACTGTCACCGCGTAGTGTTGAAGGACCTTATCTCCCCCAGTGTGCCAAGATATAAGACAAGAAGCTCAGGAAAGAGACAGGCGCTGCCACTGGGAACAGAAAAGACAAGATGCCCACATCGGAACATCTCCCCACCATCCCTCTTCCCGGGGGCCCTTCTGCATAGGAAAGGTCCACCTGGTGGGGTCCTATAGAGCCTACCAAGCCTTGCTTGGGTGCAACCTCTTGGTGACCCCTGACCCTCCTGGCACCTCCTATGCGTCATCCTGTGTCATCTGCTCCTATGTCTGTTTCCCCCACGAGACACTCAAAATGGCCTCTAAGACAGTAAGAGAAGGGCGGCGACGTCAGCCCACGGGGCTACCTCAAAGTGGGTGTTTTCATCATCCTTGGACCCTCGGTACTCAGGACGCACCTCAGGAAGGCATATAGGCCGCCCCTCGCCCCGGCCACAGCTCTCCGGGCCCCAGGTCCCAAGGGGACCCTCGGTCCCGCCCCCTTTCCACCCCTTGGAGGAACCAGGGCCCTGGACGCAGGTAGGTAAACCAGAGAACTGAGACACGCGACCATCTGCTCGGCCTGGCCTCTCTTCGAGACATTCCCCCCACCCCCACCGCTACCGTGGACCCCGAGACGGGGATGGGGCGTCACAAGGAACCGTGAGGACCGGCGCCCACCGCCCAGGGCGCATGCGCAGGGAAATCCCTTCTGGTGGAAGCCCCCTCGTCGCTGTAAATTTGCAGCCAGCAGGGGGCGGCACGAGGCCGCTTCCCTGGAGGTGGCCGGCAAGCCCAGCGTCCGGCTGGAGGACATGCTGGCACCCAACTGCGGTGGGGGGAGAAGGAGAGAAAGGGCATCCCCACCTCGCGGCAAAATTAGAAGAAGGACAGGGACGGGGCTCTAGTGGCATGCCTGGCGCACGTCCCCGCGGTCCCTGACACCCAGGACCGGGTGATACAATATGACAAGGTTGCAAGTGGTGAAGGGAATAGTCTTTGCCCTGAGACTGAAAGACTTTGCCTCACCGTTTACTGTGTGACTTTGGGCAAGTTACGGGACCTACCTGAGCCTTGGCTTCCCCATGTATTGAATGAGGGTAGTGGAACCCACCTCATTGGGTCATGACGGAGCTTATAAGCACACAACAAATAAGTGCTTAATAAACGTCAGCCCTTCTCAGCGCTTTTCTTATTGCATCATAACTGCCTCTCTGTGCATGACTCTGCTCCCTTCCCCCACCCCCCAACCCACTCGACCCACCACAGGGGCTCACACTGGGAGCTCCCCTGGGGAGATAACAGGAGTCAGTCATCTTGCTTGGCGTTACCAGTGCCCAGCACCAGCCTTGATAAAAATATCTGCTCAGGGAGCTGGGGAGAAGCCAAGGAGCTGAGTTGGGATGAGGTTGTGGGAAACCTACATAGGGCCCTACAGACTCCCTGCCCAAACTTCGGTCCAAATCAGACACTCAGAGCCTCAGACTCCAGCCACACAGAGCTTTGCTCTGTTCAGGCAGCCTGGCCTCCCTGCTGTGTGAAAGGATGGTCTGTCCCTCCCCCAGCCCCCAGTGGTCCATCCAGCCCACACTGGATGCTTAGCCCCTGAGAGTGCCTTGCCTGGTCCTGGGTCTCCACGACCACTTCTCTGTCTGGCTCTGCCTACTTCTACCTGTGCTTGTATCTGTCACAGGCTGTGGATTCCAAAAGGAGGAAGAGGAAATACTATCTTTCTAGTTTCTTCCTCAACTACCAGAAGCTGGTATATATAATTAGCCCTCCTCATCTCTCTCCCAAAGAAAGCAAGTTGGAGGCTCAACCCAGCTTGTAGCCTGTGAAAATTTTTCTATTCTGTTCACTGCAGCCCAAAGGGGTACAGGGAAGGATTTTCCCAGAGAGTCTGGGCTACTCTCCTTGAGGGACTGTTGGGAAGGGAAACATGTCCTCTTCAGAAAGAGATGGCTGGTGAGACAGAGGCCCTGGGAACCCTCTCATGGACAATTTCATGTGGCTGGCCTGAGGCCAGGGAGCCTTGGACACTGGCCTCCTCTCCATGGCTCAGAAGCAGGTCCACTTCTAACCCATGCAGCACCTCTGTGAAAATGAGCTTAGGCCGGTTTTCAGTTCCCGTTTACCTTCTGGGTCAGGTGACCTTGTACAGTGCACAAACTGCCCAACTGTACATGGCCGAAAACAACATCCTGTCAATCCTCATGGAGAAGAGAAACTTAGACTGTGAATAAATCTATGATCAGGCAGCTGTCTACTTGTCCACCTCCACACTCTGGGGCCACCGAGGGAGCTTAAGGGGAGGGCAGTCACTGTTCCTATGAGGATATAACACTTCTTACTCCTATCAGTGGACCCAGAACTCCTGGTGGCTCCTTCCAGAGCCTCTGACTCTGGACCTGGCGGAGTCTACAGGGCAGTTTCAGGAAGCCTGTCGGGGGGGTCACCCTCCACTGCCTGGCATATCCTGGCCAAGATGGTGGGCTCCTCCTGTGTGTTCAGCTCTGTCTCCTAGGAACATTCCTCACCACCTAACTCTTCAACACCTCTTTGTATTTCCAAAACCAGGAGTGCTTCTCAGTGATGCCTCTTTCTTCCCAAACTTACATCTGACTGAGTCCTAAGTCTCCACTGTAGACTGGAGGACACTATTACAAGTGATTAAATACACTGTCTCCAAACGTGCATTCTAAATTAAAGAACACACTTCTAGAAACTCATCTAAAGAAATTTTGCCGCAGTGCAGAGATGTGTGGTCAAGGATGGTTATGGGAGCACTTGTCTGTGGCAGGGAAACCCCTGAAAGAGCCCTGATGCCCTTCAGTAGGGAAATGGCTTACTATTTTATGGGTCACCCAAGCAGTGTACTTCCATGCAGCTGCTAAAAAGATTTTCAAGACATTTTAATTGAGGGAAGAAAGTTGGAGAACAATACTATCACAGTCAGATCAATTTAGATCTTAAGGAAAGAGAGGTCTAACATAGCTAAATGCTTAGGGACAGACCTGAGAAAGCCAAAAGGCCAACAAGCACTTGGAGAAATGCTCAAGATCATTGATCATCAGAGAAATGCAAATTAAAACAAAATATCCCCTTATGCCTCGTAGACCTGCAACTAGAGAGGGGGACATGCCATGTGGAGGGCGGAGGGGATATGTGGATACAGGAAACTACATGCATGGCTGCCGAGTGTGGACTGGAGCAGCCATCCGGGCAGCGAGCTACCAGTGTTCAGGCAAGTTAGACATTTTCACACCTTGTGACCCAGAAACTCCACTCCTGGGTACAGATCCCAAAGGTATCTCATGTAGGTGCTTAAGGAAACCTGCACAAGGGTGTTCGCTGTGGCATTATTTGAGGTGGCAGGGGAGTTAGAGTCACCTGGGTGTCTTTGCCGGGAAGAGCAGAGCCACACACAGTGGAGTGTTCTACAGCCGCCTGAAGCAACAGACTGGGTGTGCACAGAGCAACAGCGATGGATCTTTAACACCATCATGTTGCTCTTCCTTCCTGAAAATTCTGCCCAAAAGCCAGCAGGTGGGGCCCAGAAAGGCAAATGTCCACACAAGGGTGGGTGCGGGCCACAGTGATCCAGGGTTGGGGTTCAAGTAGGGAGACGCAGTGATTCAGTCTGGGTGTCTGAGCCCCAATAGGGTGAGAAGGGCCCCTGCATTTGGACCAGGGGGTGAGGGGAGGCAAGGTGGCAACAGAAAACTGGTAACACACCAGGGAAATGACCAAGTAACCAGACTGAGGATAATAGGAAGCAGGTTTCTCACTTCAGAGAAGGAGCTTACACAGAAAAGAAGAAAACTAGAAAGAAGCCCCGTGATGCTGCTTTGGAATTGGAGCTATTGGTGTGAATTTATGAGTCTCCGTAAATGTAAGTATAAATGTGTTTTAGGTACATCCATATACTCCCTGGCCCTGGCCACTGAGAAGGTCTTGTAGCTGCAGGTCCCAATGGCGATGGCCACAGACAGGACCCAGATCGTGGCTTCTAAATAACACTTCCCACCAAAAGAACCAGAACTCCTTTGGGGAAAGAGCTAGGGCATGGAAAAGTACAAGGCAAAATGGAACCGTCTTGTGGCAGGAAGTAAAGGAATGTTCAAGGAATGATAAGGACATGTCAAAAAGAGATAGGAATTTTTGACAAGGGTGCCAAGACAATTTAATGGAGAAAGAATAGTCTTTTCCAAAAATGGTGCTGGAGGAACTGGATATCGATAATGCAAAACAACGAAGTTGGATGGTTCCCTCACACCATGTACAAAAAATTAACTCAAAATGAGTCAGAGATCTAAGTGTAAGAGCTGAAATTATAAACCTCTTAGAAGAAGACATAGGCCTACAGCTTCATGACTTTTTGTTTGGCAATGGTTTCTTAGCTATAATACCAAAAGTATAAGCAGTAAAAGAAAAAATAGATAAATTGGACTTCAGCAAAAGTAAACACTTTTGTGCTTCAAAGAACACGATCAGAAAACTGAAAAGACAACCCACAGAATGGGAGAAAACATTTGCAAATAAGACATCAAACAAGGGACATATCTAGACTATACAAACAATACTACAATTCAATAATAAAATACAAATAATCCAATTTAAAAATGGGCGGGCGAAGTATCTGAATAAACATCTCTCCAAAGATAGATGAGTGGCCAATGAGCACATGAAAAGACAGTCAGCAACAAGGAAATGAAAATCAAAACCTCAGTGAGATATCATTACACACCTACTAGGATGGCTGTAATCAAAAAGACAGGTAATTACAAGTGTTGGCCAGGATGTGGAAAAACTGGAATGGTGGGAATGTAAAATGGTGCAGCCACGTTGGAAAACAGCATGGCACTTCCTCAGAAAGTTAAACAGAGAGTTAACTGTTTGACTGAGAAATTCCACCCCTAGGTATATACCCAAGAGAAATGAAAACATATACCCACACAAAAACTTTTATAGGAATATTCATAACAGCATTATTATTCATAATAACCAAAAAGTACAAACAACCCAAATGTCCATCAACTGATCAATAGATGAACATATTGTGATATGTCCATACAATGGAATGTTATTCAGCATTAAAAATGAATAAAGTTTTTACCCAATATCTTGTAGTAACCCATAATGGAATATAATCTAAAAAAAAAAGAAAAAAAAAAAGAATCACTATGCTGTACACCTGAAACTAACACAATATTATAAATCAACTATATTTCAAAAATAAAAATAAAAGCTATGGGACTCCCACTTGGGAGAAAATTCCTAAAAAATAAAAATAAATTTAAATGAATGGAAAATTCCTAAAAAATAAAAATAAAAAAATTTTTAAATGAATGAAATAGTGCTACATGCTACAAAGTGCGTAAACCTTGGAAACACTACACTAAATGAAAGAAACCAATCACAAGACTGTGACATGTGCGATTTCATTTATATGAAATGTCCAGAATAGGCAAAGCCATAGGGACAGACAGTAGATTAATACACAGTTGCCCAGGGCCTGGGGACAGGGGAGGATTAGGAGTAGACAGCTAAAGGGTTTGAGGTTTCTTTGAGGAGCGATGAAAATGTTTATAAATCAATAAAATTGATTGTAGAAGTGGTTACACAACTCTGAATATACTAAAAACCACTGAATTGTACAGTTTAAATAGGTGACTTGTATGCTATATGAATTACATCTCAATACAGCTGTTTTTAAAAAGACACAGAGGCCAGTTTGAAGGGATTCCAACTGACTACACTTGGGACAATTTGCAAAGTAAACAATGAAGTAAATAATGATAGTAACAAGTGATAACCCATTGACTACAATAGGAATCCACTGGATTTGTTGATATAAACAATGCAGAGAGAATTTGATAAGTAGCAGGATATATACATAGACTCAAAATTCCTTCTTGAAAAATACGTATTAATTACAAAGGGAAAAACAATAACTTTACAGGGAGAAATTGAGCAGACACCACCTTACTCAAATGGTTAAAATTAACATCACCAGCAAAGGGGTTGATCAAAATTACACCCCACCTGGTTAAGATACAGTGAGAAGAATTCAGCATCACTTCAGTGATACGCCTGCCAAAGATGCATAATCTGAATTAATCATGAGGAAACATCAGATAAACCCACCCTGACAGACATTCTACAACATGAGAACCGGCCATGGAAGTCAAGACAAGACTGGATGTTACAGATTGAAGGAGACTGAAGAGACAATGACAGCTCAGTGTAACACACAATCTCGTCTGGATTCATCTGCTGCAGGGATATCGTCAGGACCACTGATAAAGCCTAACAGGTCTGAGTAGTTGATGGCTATAATGTTAATTTTATGATTTTGATGATTGTATTATGATTATGAGGGAGAGTGCCCTTGGTTAGAAATACAAAATAAAGCATATGTCAGCAATTTCCATGCTCAAATGGGTCTGGGGTGGGGTGAGATCTTCGCACTTGACAACTTTTCTGTAAGTTTCAGATTTTTTTAAGTAAACCATAATGTGGAGGGGGAGGGATAAATCGGGAATTTGGGATTAACAGATGTACACTACAGATACATAAATACACAACATTGTAAACTGACTATACCTCAATGAAAAAATTTTTAAAAATAAAAATACATATAATAGATAAACAACAAGGATCTACTGTATAGCACAAGGAGCAATAGTCAATATTTTATAAAAGCCTATAATGAAAAAAGAATCTGAAAAATAATATATATCATATATATATATATATATAACAGAATCACTTTGCTATATACCTGAAATATTGTAAACCAAGTATACTTCAATAAAATAAAAGAATTAAAGAAACCATAATGTATATAAAATAACTGGTCTATATTCAAAAATGTCTATGTTACAAAAGACAATGAAAAGTTGATGAATTGTTTCCATCTAAAGGAGACTAGCAACTAAATGCGATGAGTGATACTGGATTAGATCCTGGACTAGAAAAAAAATAATATAAAGAACATTATTGGGACAATTGGGAAATTTTGAGTAAAATCTGAAGATTATATAACAGCATTGTATCAATGTTAAATGTCCTGATTTTGATCATTGCACTGAGGTCATGTAGGTGAAGGTCTCCTTTCTTAGGAAATACTGAAATAGTTAGGAATAAGGAAGCATGCTGTCTGTCATTGATTCTCAAATGCTTCAACAACAATAATTTTATAAATACATAGGGAAAAGAATGATAAATCAAACGCAGCTAAGAAATCAGAATACAGGAGTTTGTTGTACTATTCTTGCAAACTTTCCATAAATTTGAAATTATTTAAAAAATAACATTTTAAAAATAATGTAATGTAAAAAAATAATGAAATAGAAAACCCAATGTACATGAATGAAACACACACACACACATACTTTGTGAGAACATATAATGACAGAGATACACACAGTAAACACAACCCACTGGTCCCTTACTGTGCCAGGGAGGAGAAGGAAAGTGTGTGGGCTGAAGAGAATGAATAAAACAATTTTTTTAAACACCAGAAGGAGGGCTAAAGGAACAACAGCCAAATCTGTCACCTCACACTTCTGAGGAATGGGGTGGCAACACGAAGAGGCAAAACAGCAGACAAAGCCACACTGTTTCATGTTTTATCTTTATATTTTGGCATTGTTTGAATTGTTTTCTGATATAAAAGACTTTCATATTTTATTTATGTAAATTTTTAAATAGAGGGAAAATGGTGAAACATCCATAGAATGATATAGACAGCTATTAAAAATGAGATAGAGCTATGTCCACTGACATGGAAGAATGTCATGGCCTATTGCTAATTTTTTTAAGGGCAGTTTGTAGAGTAGCGGGGATAATATGAACCATTGTTGCAAAAAAAATATAGTTTGCAACTACTATGTATAAAATAGATTTAAAATTTCTTCTTTATAGCACAGGAAACTATATTCAATATCTTGTAGTAATCCACAATGAAAAAGAATATGAAAACAAATATATGTATGTGTATATAGGACTGAAACATTATGCTGTACACCAGGAATTGACACACTGTAACTATATTTCAATTAAAAATATGTATATATAGTTTGCATATGGAATATTAAAACTATCAGCCATGCCAATTCTGGAGGGAGGATTAAAGAGAGAAACTTGTTTACAATTCAGTCTGATTATTTTACAAAAAATTTGTGTTAACTTACGATTTTTAATTAACCATATAAACACATGAATATATTCTCATTATGGAAACAATCAAGTAATATATGTATTGTGTTTAAGATATATATTATTGTGGCTAAAAGAAGGAATTGCTTCCCAAGGGACAAGTGGTATTTTTTTAAATAAGGAAACGTGAGCTCCTTTTCAATGAAACACAATCTTAAAAAATAATGATCATGTAAGTATGCCCCCATTAATGCAGCAATCGTTTAAAATAGTGTAAATGACCAGTGGTGAGGTCGGTTTCCAATTCCATTGGAGGGGATGGTGAATCTCGCCTTCCCGGACTCTCCCACCCACGCTCGACACTCCCGCAAAATATAGGCCACTACGTGCGTCTCCAAACCCACAAAGCTCTCCACTGTTCAGCCTATGCACGCGAAGGTCGCCCGCCCTGTCCTTCCTTCAACTTCTACCTGACAAACCCTGCCTGAGACCTTTGGCCGCCACCTCCACTGAGAAGCCTTCCCTGGCTTTCTCTAGGCTAGGGAAGGAACCCCGGCCTTCTCCATCCCTCAGCGTTTCCATTGCCTCATCTTCTCTCTCCTGGAGAACTTTGTGCAGTAATTCTGCTGCAGTCTGTCTCAGCAGCGGCTTGGAGCGCAGGGAAAATGCTTTAAAGGCCTGACCGCCAGCACCACGCCCATAACGAACGATCCGAAAATAAATGCCTGTATAAATTGCTTTGGAAAGCGGTTTGGCAATATGTTAAGAGCAATGAAACTTGTTGACCCAGTAAGGATCCTGAAGAAATAATCCTCTCCCAAAGGAGAGAGCTATGTATTTGACCATTTTGATTTGAGCCTTATTTTAATGCTGAAAGGCTGGATATGCTGGAATAGCTAATAATAGAATGGTTACTTTACACAATAACATAATATTACTTGGCCATTGAAAAGTATACTCATACAAACCATAGAGCCTGACAGTTATGTAGGTGAGACCTCACGCAGCAAAGGCTGAATACAAAACTACACATTCCCCACGACTAAAATGATAGCAATTAAGAAAGCAGTGGGGGAAAAAAAGACTGTCTCTTTCTTTCTTTCTTTTCTTTCTTTCTTTCTTTCTTTCTTTCTTTCTTTCTTTCTTTCTTTCTTTCTTTCTTTCTTTCTTTCTTCTTTTTTAAGGAATGAGGATGGTGATTTTAGGTTTGGGCACTGGGATTTTTTTTTCCTTCTTTCAATTCTAGTGTCATTGTTCTAATTTTTTGAACAGCGTGCAGACGTTGGAAGCACCGTGAAGAGTCCCAATATTGTTTACAAGATTTAAAAACAGAGCAAGGAGTCTTTTCAGCGAGAGGAACGCATTTTACACCTTGACCAGCCAGTGGGGCCTGGGGCCGGGAATGAGAGCCTCAGAGTCTTTCAGAACAAAGCCAGAGCCACCGAGTGCACCTGGACGAAGCGGTAAAGAAAGGGGCCTCTCGCCCACTCCCCACCGGCCCGGCACCGGCGACCGGAGCCGGGTTGGGCGGAGCTGAACGCCGGTTGGCTGAGTGAGTGGGATTTCTCCAGCGATCTGTCCCTTTAGACTGGTTTCCCCAGTAACAACCTGCACATCGCCATCAAAACCAGCCGATCTCCAGACCAAATCGAAAGATTCAAGAGAAATTGGGGGAAAGAGGGATCTCTGTCGGCGGAGACCCGGCGGCGCTTTGTTTGGGTCGCGCGCGGCCTCCCGGTTTCCGGCCCCGCCCCTTCCCCCCTCTCCGCGACCCGGGCTCTGGCTCCTGGGACCCAGTTTTCTCGGCTTCTCTCCCCTTCCCACCAGCCTTGTCCCCGCGCTTTCCTCTTCTGCCATCTTCAAACATGCCCCCATGCCCCCATCACCACGACCTCCAGCACCGTCTCCACCACAGTCACCCAAAGGATTTGCAAACTTTGCCCCTGAGGAGCGGACTCTTTCCGAGAGTTCTCCACGGAAAATCAGCAGAACCCAGTCCAGAGGGGCTGGCTTTCGTGGAGATCAAGACGCAAGCCTGAGCATCCTGGCTCCCTCTCTCCCGACGGCGCCGACCTCGCCCTTGGGGAAGGGAAGGCTAAAGGCCAAGTCTGGGGAAGGGAGAAGCAGATCCCTGGGGAAGGAATGACCCAGCGTGGGGACACTGGAGATGGCGACGGGGCGGGGCCACTTCCACGGAGTGACGCTGAGCGCTATCCGTCGTCTATTCGTCGTCTGTTTATTGGTGTTTTTGGATCTACCAACGCCAGGATTTCAGAATGGAGTACCCACTTCGCATCGCGCAGTATCCCCAAGTTTGTTCTCCTCCAGTATCCAGGAGCTCTTTCAGGAGAGCGAACTCAAGTAATATGTGAATAGACTCTCATTCTCCTAAAAAAAACTTCGAGTCAGGGGATTCTAGAAACACACACACACACACACACACACACACACACACACACACACACACACACACACAAGCCACCCAAAGCTCGCTTCTTTCAGGGAAGAGTCGTCTCGCTCAGCTGTCCCTCCGGTTCCCACTTCATACACTTTCACGACTCGCAGAAGTGTGGGATATGGGTCGTGATTATTTTTACACATATAGTGTGATATTTAGCAACTGTTCAGCAGCAGAGGCCTCAGAAATCTGCCGTGGGGAGAAAGAACCGCAAGAAATTTCTTAGCACTGATCCGTGCAGTTTGTTGAACTAGTTATTTGCCCAAAAGATGTTCTACCTTGCAGGGAAAGAAAAATTTTTATTAAAAACGAAGGGAAGGAAATGGAATTAAAATCTAAAAGGAAAAAATCTTAAAGAATAGGTGAACCCTGTTCCGCAGATACGCGTAAACCCGTTGGGAGCTCAGATACATTTGCTCTTTATTTTTTGGAATTGTCTAGTGCGGGTCTCCGGGCTCATCTCGCCGCCGGCTCATTCTCCGAGGCCCAGCCGCACACTCGGCGGGGTGCTAGTCCCGCGGCCGCCGGAGGACGAGGCCTGCCCTAGAGAGCCCGCCTAGCCGCTCCGCGCGCTCTGACCTCGGGCTTCCCGGTCCAGCCTCCCCGCGATCGCAGTCCCCCAGCTGCCGTTCGGGCGCCCAGCCCGGAGCCCGCCTCTACTGAGGACCTTGACCTCGCACGGACCTCGCCGCCTCGTTTAGCTCTCCCTGACCTGCTTTTGAACCCGCTAATCCTGTCCCGAACTCTCGCCCAGAGGCGATCCTTCGCCCCGGCCCTGGCGCGCTAATTCCCGCTGACCCCACCGCCCCGCGGCCTCTCTCGGCTTGCCCGGCTTTGAAGCGCGGCGAGGGCTGCAAGCCTCCGAATTCGGGGCGCTCTGACGCGCAGGCTACGACCGCCCCGCATCGCCCCGACCCATGCTTCTGCGCCCTCCGAACGCAACAGCCCCGTGTTGCAAGCATTCTTCACTTGCTTTCCCTTGTTTCCCCTTAGTTTAATTCGTTTCTTTTAGAAATCTATCAGACCCATAAAGATCAAAACCTTAGGTAACACCCTTAACTGGTGACGATGTGGGGAAGCTCGCACTTTGACACCAGACTGGCAAACAGTGAGGGCGCACAAGGGTAAGGCGGAGACCGGCTTCCAGGAAGGAGCAAGCGCCAGAGCGCGGGCGAAGGCGGAAAAGGCAGGACGGAGAACAGAGGACAGTGTGACTTCATCCCCATCTTAAGCGGGTGAAGGGGTAGATATTTGCCCATACAGGGCAACAACTTGGGACTTCCAGGGATGGGACTGACGGTCTGGAAGACGCCTACTTGTCACTTTGTAATACTTTGTGCTGTTTAGAGTTTTTTCCCTCAGATGCATGTTTTCCTTTTTGAAAAAAAATTAAAACTGATGGTTTAAAGAATTAATGAGGGAGGAGGGTACAGCTCAAGTGGTAGACTGCATGCTTTGCATGCATGAGGTCCTGGGTTCTATCCCCAGTACCTCCTCTAAAAATAAATAAACCTAATTACCTCTCCCCTGCCACTGCCAAAACAAAATAAATAATACAATAATAAAGAAATAAAACATAAAAATAAGATGTTAAAAAAAGAAGTTTTAAAAAAAGCATTTAAAGAATTAATGAAATTAGTGCACACCATATGCACTTACAAATACAAGCCCATAAGCACACCCAAGGCCTGGGTCTGCATGTTTGTTTGGAGTATTTTGTTTGTATGTTTGTTTTGTTTTGTCAGCCAAATGAACTGAACACGAGGTAGTATGTTCCGCTTCTTGAACCTTGGTTTATTACAGGGTCCCTGAGGCTGCATCAAAGCGTCTTGTTAAGGAGAGTTATTTTCAGAAGCAGTTCTCTAGCCAGGAAAGCAAATCTGTGCTCAGTATCCAGCTGGTATGTGCATCTTTGTGAACCAACAGGTGGAATGGCAACTCAAGGTCAACTTCCAAGGTCCCCTGCCTTAAACTCACATTGGGTTGGACTGTCCAGGAGAAACAGCCATCTCCAACAACATAGGATCCACGACCAGGGGATCTGGGTCTGTTTGGTTCACAACTGTCACCTAATGCCTTGCACCATGCCTGGCATATAGTAGTAGCTCAAGAAATACTTGTTGAATGAAAGATATTCCAAAGAACGTAGCAGTCAATCCTAGAGAATTGTTTTCAGTAGATACAAATTCCTGGCGACATCTCAGAGTAAGGGGACAGGCTCCCTAAAGCGCAGAGACGGGATCACAAGGGGGGTCCTGGCTAGTGGTCAGGATGCTCCCAGCACTCCTGCGAGGCCCAACAGTCACCAAACACCGACTGTTAGGCGGCCCCTCGCCCTTCGGAAGTCCTTTCCTTGGGTCAGTGATGGAGAATTCTTCCAACTTCGCCTCACCCATGTCCCTAGGTAATCCCGTCTTTCATGGCGCTCCTAACCAGACTCAACCGGACCCAGAGAGCAAGGACGCCTCGGCAAGCGAGGTAGGGAAGACCCCAGAACCAGGGTGGCCACGGAAGTGGTGCTGGAGACTCCGCGCTGCCTCCCTGGAACCTGCCTGCGGGTGACGCTGACCGCAAACAATCACTTCTTGGGACAACAGGGCCCAAGGCTTGCGAGTTCCCGGGTGCTGGGGCTTGGGGTCTGGGGTGGTTGATGACCCTGAATGTGCAGCGTTGTGCAGGGAGCGGCCAAGACAAAATGGAACCGTGTCTACACGGTTAAGTCGCTGCCGGCCAACTCTCTGAAGCACAAAGTCGGGGAGGGAAGAGGAGTGTCTGCCCTTGATGGAAGTACGGAAACAAACGCTTCTTCAAATCTATTCTAATAACATTTAAGAAGTCGTTGTACTAGATTCGTTTTAATTGCGGCATCCCACAAATTCAAACGATATCAAAGGGTATAAAATGCAGCCCCCGCGGCGGCTCGCGCTCCCTCTTGGGTGCGCCTCGAGGGAGATGCCCGGGGAAGGGTGTGGGACCCTGCCCATCGCCTTTAGGCGGGATTCGGGAACCATCCAGTCTAGCGCTGCTGTTCCCTCCTAGACGCATGCCTGAGTCGTTCTTCCCTGGGGGTCGGAAAATGCCGCCGGGAGGCTGGCTATCGGGGAGAATCTGGCTTGGGGGCCAAGGCATGAGTGGCAATATAAACACGCCAAGCTCTGCCGCGTGAGCGCCAGGGCCCTGAGTTGGAGGACTAAGGCAGGGCTGAATCCCGGCCTCACCGCTCATTCTCTTCAATGAGCTCAGTGTCTGCTTTTGAAGGAAGGTTGGGTGAGAGCAGCCAGAGGTGTGCTGTCCCGGGGCTTTGGCAGCCAGTCGGGTTTCTTCCGCACTCCGACCTGGACTCCAATGGTGGAATCTGGGGTTGAGGGCCCAGAATTCCAGCTCACAACCCGCAGACCAGACGACATCCCCCTGTCTCCCTGGGAGGCCTAGAGAAGGACAACAACCTACCAGTGCTACCGGTGGACTCTCGGCTTTTAAGCCTTAAATGATACAAGCTTCAGTATTATTTCCTCTGGCACCCACAGAGTGCCAGGTCCTGGAAAAAGTGCTCTATACAGATTTACTCCTCATTACAACTTCAGGAGGTTGGTACTAATATTATCCCCACTTAATGGATGAGGACACTGAAGCACAGAGAGGTTCAGCAACCCATTAAGAATTAGCTCTCATAGCCAGGATTCCATGTCTACCTAGCAGAGAGCCAAGGCTCTGATTCTTTACTGCAATCTATAATTCCTACAAGACTCTCAGTCCAGCCTGGCCCTCCTCTTTAGACAGAAGTAGAAAAGAGGTTTCCAGAAAGTGACCAATTAGCTGGGGACACACAGCCAGGGGTGGCCCTTCCCTGACCCTCACCAGTCTCCTTCAGCTGCTCTCAGAAAACTTTCCCCCTCTTCTGGCCAACCTACCTACCATCTGAGCCAGGGGGGTACTCACAGTCTCACAAAGGTAAACTGGAAACAATCCAGAAGTCTTGATAATCAACAGAAAAACAAATATGGTATAACCATACAATGGGATGTTATTTGATCATAAAAACGAATGAAGTACTGAGACATGCTGCAACATGTATGAACCTTGAAACATTAAGTGAAAGAAGGCAGACCAAAGGCCATATAGTATATGATTCCATTTACATGAAATATCCAGAATAGCCAAATCCATAGAAATAAAAAGTGGATTGGTGATTGCTTAGGGCTGAAGGGAGATGGGAAATTGTGGGTGATGGCTAAAGGATACAGGTTTCTTTCCCTTTTTTTTTTTTTTTTTTTTTCATTTTTAAGTTGAGATATAATTGGCATATAACATTGTATTTGTTTCCAGTGTATAAGATATGATCCCATATTTGTATATATTGCAAAATGATCACAATAGGTGTAGTTAACATCCATCATCACACATAGTTAAATTTTTTTCTTGTGATGCAAACTTTTAAGATCTACTCTTTCAGCAACCTCCAAATATACAGTACAACATTGTTATTTTTAAAATTTCTTTGTTTTTTTGTTTTTTGGGGAAGGTGATTAGGTTTCTTTATGTATTTTTAAATTAATTTTTAATTTAATTTAATTTTGTAGTGGAAGTACTGGGGATTGAGCCCAGGACCATGTGCACGCTAAGCACGCACTCTACCACTGAGCTGTACCCTACCCACTACAATACAGTATTATTAACTATAGTCACCAGCAAGTTTCTTTTTGAGGTGCTGAAAATGTTCTAAAATTTGCTAGGGTGATGTTTGTGCTGTGTATATACCATATATTTTATACATGAAAAACCATTGAATTGTACACTGTAAATGTGTGAATTGCATGATATATGAATAATATCTCAATAAAGCTATTACCAAGACAGCAAAAACAAAATAATACATATGTAGTTCTAGGAGGTGAGTTCCCTGTTCACATCAACCCAGGTTCTGCTCTGCCAGGGCCTGCGTCCTCCTAGTCCGGATGTCCTTCAGTCTCTGCAGAGGCTACAGCTCCCTGCGAGGGTGCTTAACCCCTCAGTCCCAAAGCCCCTCCCCAGCTGCTGTGCTGGGAGACACCTTGCAGCTCTGGCCCAAGGAGCACTTTCTCGAGTTTGGGAGGAAGCCGGGTTCTCAGAGTGAAGCAAGAGGGAGGGGTAGAGATTTTTGCCTTGGCAGAACTCCAGGATCCAGCACCCGGGTTTGAATTCACACAGACCATTTGACCTTGGTCTCAGTTTCCTTCTCTGCAAAATGGAGCAACAGGGTCCCTACCCTAAGAGTTGCTGTGACTGTTTCATGAAATTCTGTGCCAGCACAGCTTCGGACAGTTCACCACGCATCCTTTGCTAGGAAACAAATGAAAGTGTGATCATTCTACGGGATGATCCAGGTAAAATCAGAATGTGGTAGGAGTGAAGGGATTTTGTTTGTTACAAAAGAAGGAAGAATTTTTAAGAAGATTCTCTCAAGTCTCTGGTGTCTTTTCATTGATTTTAACTCTGAGCACATGTCAGGATTGTAATTTCCAAAGATAGACAAGTAGAAGATGGCACTCCCACTCCAGCAGGGAGAGGGCTGAAGAGAAGAGGGGAAATAAGGGCTTGTGAAAGGAAGAGGAGGTGGGAGAGAGAGGGAGGGAGGGATGGAGGGGAACCGCCCCAGTCAGGGTCTGGTTGGGGTGGACAGTGCAGGGAGGGAGGTGATACCCCAGAGGGAGGAAGGCTGAAGAACCTGAAGAAGAAAGGAGACAAATGGAGTACATAGAGGTGGAAAAATCATCAGAGGAGGGGAAGCAGGGAAGATTCACAAAGAACTACGTGGGGAAGAGGAGCTGGAAGCCATGAAAGGTTTCATGGGATCTGGAGGAAAACAGACGGGAAGAGAAGATCACCAATCCTGAGTCCCAGGCGCTTGTCCTAGAACCTGGGGACACCCATCCAGTCCTGCCCGGCCAGTTGCCTCCTCCCTCATCCTTGGGTGGCCTCTACCCAAGCTCTACCGGTGGCGGAGTTTTCAGGTCACGTTGGACATTTCACCAAGCCTGTTCATTCTCTGTGACTCCCTCCACAGAATGGCTCCCAGCTTCTAGTCCCCAGCACTTCCCTCATCCGCTCCACCCAAGGTCTTGGCCAAAACAACCATCTCTCATTCCCCGAATCACCATATAATGACCACCTCCAGACCATTACTCCTGCCTGTCTCACAATGCCTGCTTCCCCTACTCTTGGTCCAGTTTGGAGGTTTCCATCCAGGCTTTGCCTGGAAAACTATTAAATATAGGGAGCCCACTGGGAACTGGATTTGAAGGCACTTGGTCTGTAGCCAAAAATACATTTTTTCCCCTAAGTCCTGCAGGTAATTTAATACATGACAGGTGTTGAGAACTTCTTTGCCTCCTCTCTTAAGCCTTCTTGGTCCTGGGCCAAGGCTAGAGTCAAGATGGGAGCTGCCCGCTGGTGCCCACTGGGTAGTAGGTACATGGAGCATCTCATCAGACCTGGCCCCCTATGCGGGGCATTCCACTGTGGCCCTCCTTACATTCTGGCCAGACCCACAGCTGGGGTCTGAGTAGGGGGGAGGGGTTGGGTGGTCCAGGCTGTGCCTGGGAGGTGGCCTTGGGAGTCCAGGCCACACCCCATGACTCTGAACTTCTGAACTGATCAAGGTGGGGGTGAGGGAAGGGATTCAGCAGCCGCCCAGGCTACCGGGAACTGGAAGGCACCCACAGGAGGTGGTGCAGGAGCCTGTCCCACAGCATGGCATTTCCCTCTCTAGCAGGTGGTTGCTTCCTGTTCCCCCACCTCACCTGCACCACTGTGGCCACCCAGTCCACTGGGTTCCCTTTTCTCCCAACAGGGGTGACCTCCACCATTATGATGGGCATCCCTAGTGCCCTGAGGGTCCTGCTTCCTGCAGAATCCTCACAGTGGAACCCTGGAATTCAGCACAGACTAGCCTCAGTCTCTTGTGTTGCCTGAAATGAGTCAGTGACTGGCTGCAGTGACTGAGCCTGAGGCAGCTGGTGACCTAGGAGGGGCCTAAACACTGGAATTTGAAGAGCCTCACTCTGCCCCCAGCACCTCTGCCACCATCCCATCCCATCCCATCCCATCATTAGAGCTGCCCTCCTTGGGTTTCAGCACTGCTGATCTCAGAAACAAATACATTTAATTGTGTTTTACAAAAATGATAATGCTCATTGTGAGAAAAAAAAAAAAAACCTCAAAACATCCCATCTCCTTTTAAAATGCCAATCCCTCCCTACCTGGGGGCGGGGGGGTGGGACAGTGGTTCCCTCCCTAATGTGCCAGCGCAAAGGTCTGGTTCCCAAGGGTGTAGAGTGGGGCACAGGCAGGCTCCAGGAAGTAATGAAGAGATTGTTTCTATAAGCTGGGTCTTATGCTCCTCAGCTGAGTGTGAGGAGTGTCCCTCTCTGTTCACCCCAAATCCCCAGTGCCCTTCAGCTGCAGGTGAACCCCCATCCCAGCAGTGATGGCTGAGAAGATTCATTTGCCTGGGAGACTGGATTCCCTCAGGGCAAAGCAAGTGCTGCCCACGATCTCCCAGAGACCTTTAGGTGGAGCCTGAAAACTAACAGGAAGAAAGGTGGACAGGAGATCCAGACAGGGAATGAATCAGGGCAGAGGAAGCCAGTCTCCATGGGCTGTAGACACCTGGGGCTAGAGAGATGCACAGGCTAGGGGTGGGGAGTAGCATGGTAGAGACAGAGAGGCCAAGGAGGAGGACAGGAAGGAAGTGGAAGCCAGACAGGGCAGGCACCCGAATTGGCTGCAAGCTCAACCTGGACTCACCAGCAGCCCTAGGGGAGATGCTGGCCCAGCCTCAGCAAGAGGAAGAGACAAAAGGAGCGGGCTGAGTTGGGACCAGAGGTCCAGGCATGGAGACCTGGTCTGATGTGTCTGCTAAAGCATCCAAGGGATACAGAAGATGGATGAAAACAACCAGACACTGGACCAGGCCTCTGAGGCCCCAGGTTCTGAGCACCTGAAGGGGATGCTGAAGACTCCCACCAGAGCCCAGAGCTGCGTGCCAACTGGCAGTGGAGGGTGAGAGGGCTGGGCAGTTAGGTACAGGTAGTTCCTCAGGGAACCCAGGCTCCACTCCCACCCACCCACCCACATACACATCTTGGCTCCCCTGGAACCCCACTTCTGATCCTAGAAAGCCCTGATGCTGGGGGGGGGGGGCGCTATTTACCCACAGGTGCCTGGGACCCAGCTCTTAGCAGCACAGAAACTGAGGGAGTCAGTCTCATTCTCTGAGACACTAAAAGTAGCGGAGAAGAGGGGTGGGGAGGGACTGGAGGTCCCTGGAGAAAGAGTCGAATAGGCTCAGTTTCTGGGAAATTGGCAGGAACTGGAGGCTCCTGGCACTGAGCAAGGCAAAGGGGCTCTTTCCCCAACTCAGGCGGCTCCTTGAAGAAACCCTCTGGAAACTTAGTCCTAAAAGGGTGTCTGAGGGGATCTGGGGTTGGGGGCCCCTCCCTGATGATCCTCCCCTCACTCCTTCCCGCTGTGAGTGGAAAACCTGGACCACCACGTGTCAGGAGAACTCCCAGTGGCAGAGAGTCACCAGACTCCAGCCCAGGACGCAGCAGCTCTCTGTAGCCAGACCCACTCTTCCCCTAAACCCCAAGCACACTAATGCCCAGGAAACTGCTAATGCTGAAAGGGAGGCCAGTAGCGCGGATGCAGCTGGGCCTCCGGCTGACACGGCCCTTTGGAATCCAAGAAGGGCTGGACCAGTGTGGGGTTTGTCAACACTGAACCTCGGCGGGACCAGAGCCTCTGAAAAAGCAATTTAGGCCATCGCCCTGCCCCCTGTTGGCTGGGATCGCCCCACATCCCCCATGCCGAACTTCCCCGATTGCTTTACAAAAAGAGTGGGGATGGGGATAAAGAGTCTGAAGAAACTCTCGGCGTGTCTAGCGTCTTGGCTGGGTTGAGATGCGTGAGACGGCGGTTGGAGAAGGGTGTTGAGGGCTGGGGCAGCAGGCATAAGATACTGGTCCTCTGGTCCCCGCGGCAGGGTGAGGAACCCTGGATCCTCGTGAATTCGAGCCAGAAGGACTCAGGACACCTGGAGCTCTGCGTCTCACTTACCCGGGGGCGAGAAGGTCCCCCCAGAGCCAAACAGCGTTCCAGTCCACCCGAACGCGTGCGCGAGCACATACACACACACTCAATACGGTCGACACTACACATCCCCGCCACGTGGCTGTACAGGGCACAGGTGCTCCCAGCCTTCTTCAGCCAGGACTCCGGGGAAGTAGTCCGGCAGAGCGCGGGTGGGAACCCAGTGGCCCCACAGGACTCGCTTCCTGGGCGGGGAACTGGGCAGCCTAGACACTGTGCCCCAGGAGGGACTGGAGGGCTCGAGGCGGCCCGGGTTCATAAACCTGCTGGGCCAGAGCCGGGGCTTGGCAAGGAGATCCAGCCCACCACCAATCCCAGCTTCACACTACACACACACACACACACACACACACACACACACACACACACACACACACTCCCCCTAAGCGCGCAGAAGCCTCGAGCTCCTCACTGGATTTCCGCGCGCAACCATGCAAGCCGGGGCCCCACTTCCCAGGCCTGCGGAGTAGAGAGAACTGGACCTCCTGCGGGAGGCCAAATCCCATACTGCCAAGAGAGAACGAGAGGAAAGAAGAAAGGACGCAGGAGGGAGACTGGGAATTCCCAAGAGTCAACACGGGGCTGGCCTGAGGTCCCCCCACCCCCCACTCTCCCTGCCAGGCTCGTCTCCGAAGCCCGGAAAGGGGAGGTGTCCCCACCTTCTCAAGGTCCTTGTTCCATGGGACTCTGTGCGAGGCCACCCGCCTCTCCTGGAGAACGGCCCGGCTCCCCCGGGAGTGCGTGCGCGCCCGGAAGCCCATCTACGGACTTCGGGAGAGGACGCCGGCATGGAGACCTGAGTTACTGGCACGGAAAGCCATCATCATTCACGAAATGAAAATTTAAAAGGATAAAAACAAACAAAATCCGGTAGGACTCAACAGGTGCTGTTCCATTTTTCTTTGAACAGAAACCGGGGCCTCCCATGTGGCCCGTGAAACAGCGAGCAAGGACTTGGTCGCCGGGAAGGTTCCAGCCGAATGTTTACTTTCTGCTTAGAAGTTTTCTATACCAGGCATGTCTTATTTGAATAATAAAAATAGCCTTGAGAGAGCCAGAGAAGAGAAATGTTAAAGTGCAGCGCAAAGATGAGGGACCGAATCAAGGGACCAGCGTCTACTGGGCTCGGGTGGCGAACGTCCTGGCCCTTGGGGAGTGGTCACTGTGGAGTTTGGCAGACCCTCTAGGCACCAGGCTCGGAGGGACCAAGTGCGAATGCAGGACTCCTGGTGCCACGCAGCGTGGGTCCTTCCAGCCGAGCTCGGTCCCGCTGGGTTACACGCCCCAGAGCTCTTATGTAACTATAAACCTCCTTCTTTCCCTCCAAGAGTTGGAGTGCCACGAACTCTTAGCCCCGGCAGCTGATCCAAGCTGCTCTCGCTCTGCACATCCTGGGCGCGATCCCGCCACTCCCCTCCCCCACCCAAATTACCTTGTGGCCGAGTTTCTTTCCTTCCTTCCTTCCTCCCTTCCTTCCCTCCTGTTAGTACAGACCAGCACGCCTCCTCCCCTGCCCCCTTTACCCTCCCTTTTCCCGAAGTCCCAAACCCTATTCTGGAGGCGCCATTAGTCACCCAATTAAATAACTGGTGCGCCCCGCCCACTTCGCCTTCGGTTGGAGACTTTAGAGATTGGACACAAACACACTCAACCACTCATATGCACCCTGGACACATACTAAGGCACTGACTCACAGGGGCTTTCTCATTTGCCCGCTCCTCCGGCTCAGGGAAGGATGGAGGCTGCACCGGCAAAGCACTGCACCATGCCACATCCACGTTCACCAGGCACATCCACCGACCTCGCCCCCACAGACACTCTCAATCGGTCCCTCTGACACACCGAAGCACCTTCGTTCACAACAGCATGCGGTGCAGTAAAGGGAAGCCAAGTCTGTGTTTATAGTGTTTTAGGGGATGGGTCACGGGCCCTCCCGCACAAGTCTGCCTACACAACTTGGCCAGGGTCTCTCAATTTTTCTTCCAAGCGCCTTTCTGAGTCAAAGGAAAGAAATCCGGGCCTGGCCTTTCCTGGTGCTGTCAGAGGAGAGGCTCGACTTCCTCCAACACTGGGATCCTCAGAAAGTGCTGGGGACTCGCGCTAAGCCCAGGGATACCCACTGCTCAGCTTCAAAGCCCCAAGGCCCGCCAGGCTTCCAGCCTCGATCACTTCCATCCACCCTTCCCCTCTCCCCAACCTGGTGAAGAGGGCGAGGGATGGGAGACTGAGACGGGGAGAGCTCTGGGGGTCGGAGGGCGACAACGAGATGTCCACCTTATTTCCCAGTATAGGGGTGCGGTTCCGGGTGAGAAGGCCTCAGAGCCGCTGGGGACCCACCCGGGCATTTGCACCCTACCACAGTATAGACCTCTCTCCATCCTCTCGGTTCCTGGACCTAGCTGTCTGTCTGCAAATCTATTTTCTCTCCCGGCCAATGTGGGTCCTTCCCTCAGTCCCCTTGCCCCACTCTCAGGCTCTTTTACCACATTCCTGGCCTTGCCCTCCCACGGAGCGCCGGGAGGGGCCTTCGGTCCGTGTTCCTGAGTGTGGATGGAAGTATGGGGGGGGGGGTGCGGGGCACTGAACCCTAGGCCTGAGCCCCCATCTCCAGCCCTCCACCCCTCCAAGCGCCCGAGCAAGGCCAACCTCCTGTTTTCTGCTCGGTCTCGCCGGGGTCGCCTTCCTGGAACACTTTGGTTATTGATCCCGCTGAAAGAGCCGGAGAGCGGAGGCCGCGCTTCCCTGGGGACGAAGGGAGTGGGGAGGGGAGTAGGCTGGTTGTTGGGGGAGGGAGTTGATAAACTTCAGGAGTGGGTGTAGGGCGTTCCTCCGTACCCCAGGACATCCCCGGCCTCCGTCTGCCGGGTTCAGTGTGAGGCTAGACAAGGGGTGGAGGAGTGAGGCCATCAACCCCCAACCCCCGGCGCAGCTCCCTCGCGCGCCGCTGGGAGTCGGAGAACCCCGACTCGGGCCCAATCAGCAGGGAGGGGTGGAGCGGCCGGGCGGGGCGGGGCCGGAGGAGGAGGAGCCGACGGCGGGGGTGGGGGCGCGAGGGGCGGGGAGGCGCGGGCTTGGCCAGCCCAGGCTGGCCAGGCGGTGGCGAAGGCGGCGGTGGCGGCCGGCATGGGCGATGGGGGCGCCGAGCGCGACCGAGGCCCCTCACGCCGGGAGTCTCGGGGCGGGCGCGGCGGAGACCGCGGCGGAGCTGAGGACTCGAGCGCTAACGCCAGCGGCCGCAGCCCAAAGGAAATTGCTGGGACCTCCGCCTCCAGCCCCGCGGGCTCGAGGGAGAGCGGCGCCGACAGCGACGGGCAGCCCGGGCCCGGCGAGGCAGACCACTGCCGCCGCATCCTGGTGCGAGGTAAGAGGAATGCTCGAAGCCCTAGCCCGCTGGACACCCCTGTCCCTACTGGGGCCTCCGAACTTCCTGCAACCTCCACCTCTCAATTCATATATTCATTCAGTCAGTCATCATTCGGTCATTCATTCAGCAAACGTTATTTTGAGCGTCTATTGTGTGCGGGGCATTGAGCTGAGTGCAGGGGACAAAGCGGCAACCGGTACCGAAGAGATCCCCATTTCACTGCCTTACAATTCTTAGCCTCTAGGGCCGGAGCCTCACCCCAGACCCATCCCGGCGGGTTCCCGAGGCGTGGGGGCCGAGATGGGAGTGCGGGATGCGGAGAGCCGAGTCCCCGCCCCGCGGCCCTCGTGGCGGGTGCGGAGAAAAGCGTCACAAGCGTTCCGCGGGGTTAGGACGAGGAAGGACCAGCGTCTGGAACCGCGAGAGGAAAAGCCCGGGCTCCTCTCAGTGGCCGGGTGCTTCCCTGCCCTGCTGCCCAGCCTCGTTTCCCATTCCCAGCCACGCGGACCCACCGGCTGCTCGCGGGAGAGGGCACCGGGACGCGGAGGGCTGCGTGCGCCGCGCTCGCCCGCCTGGGCTTCGCTCTCTCGGTTCCCACTTCCTCGCGGCGCCCGGGCCCAGCCAGCTCTCGGTGCGGCCTTCTCCCAGCCTGGCCTTTCACGTCTCTCTGGTTCTCCCTCGCCCTTCGCCTTCCTCTCTTCTTTCTTGACCATTTCTCTCCGCCGAGCTCGCCTTCTCAGCATTCGCTTTCTGCAAGCGCCTGTGGACTGCGTCCGAGTGCCCAGTTCTGCCTGCCTTCCTTGCCAAGAGGCTGGGACTCCCCCGGCCCCCAAAGCCAGCCTGACACGAAGCTCTAGTTTTGGCTTTCGCTGGATCCGGGGCTCACCCAGGGAGATGGGAGGAGAAAGGGATTCCAGGGGTCTTGCCTTCAGCCGGTCCCTAGGCCCAAGGCCTGGGCCAGAGCCTGAGGTCTGTTTCCCCCATCAGCCCGGAGTCCCGGATCCAGGAGACCCAGCGCCTAGAAGAGGCTACTCCAGGGTAATGGCTTCCCCGGCCTTTTTCTTCGACTCCCTCCCCCAGCTTCCTTCCGCTGCCTTTTTCTTGCCCCTTCTTCCTGAGCGCCCCTCCTGGGAGCCCAAGGGCCTCTGGAGAAATCAGGCAGAGCCGATATCCTCTGCCACTGCCTAGGGAAGGGGAACCAGCCTAATGCTGGCTCCAGGTCGCTCCAGCACTGGGCTGTGTGTGAGCTCCCCACACGCAGACTAGGACACCTTGGCCTGCTTGCACCCAGCCTCCCCACAGCTGCTGGGTTTGGGTGGCTCTCAGAATGGGGGCTAAGGGTGAGTACGGAGGCAGCCAGTGTGAAGTTGAGTGATGACCATCTTGGACACAGACTCAGGGACACAAAGTCAGATCTTCTTGAAACACTTTCTGGTGCCAGGTGTGGTCACCTAGAGATGGGTGCCCAGCACTGTTCTGGGTCAGGCTTGGGTCAAAGCTGTTACAGGATAGGGCATGGAGGGTGGGTGATTCCCCACCCAGCAGGGATTCCATCAGGTGTGTGGACCTGTTGGGAACCTGGGATTAAATTAGATCCTATTCATAGACTGCAGGGTGTCCTGTGTACAAGGTGTTAGCAGCCAGCTTGGAGTTCCATTAAGGAAATCTGCAGGGCTTCCAGAAACAGAGAAATCAGCCCCTTAAGCCTGCACTCCCAGATTAAGGGCCCCAAGTCCCCTGCATGACACTCACCACCTCACACTCCACCTATGGGTAGCCATTTCTTTCCGCCTGGACAATTGTGAGTTTTGTGCACACCTACCATCCCTTCTGCTCTATTAACTCTGCGTGTAGATTGTAGATTTTCTGTATAGATGTCAAAATGTAGATTTCAAAATACAGATGTGAAAAAATAGATTTTGTGTACAGATGTCTGGTGTGGACTTAAAGACAGTAGAAGTCAAAAATGACCCTCCACCCTGTGGGGTGGAGACCCCTCACGCTGGGAGCAATCCGCAGCCAGGAAGAGAGGGCCCCGCCGCTGTATGTGGGGCAGCTTGTGTGCACTGTCAGCAGGTGTGCTTTCACAAATGCGTGTGGAAACTACAGCCATGCCGTTACCTTTGTACCATATAATGGAAACGGAGCGCAGAGAAGGTATTTATGCACCTGAAAAAAATAAAAGGTAAACAGGGCCCTCATAAATCCCTCTGCCCTTTTCCATTTAATAACAAGGAGGTTATTACAGGCCTGAGATACCAGGGACGTCATTTACCGCTAATCCCTCCTAGCCAGGGTCACCTGCGTCACTCCTGTCCCCGTTGGGCCCAGGGCAGAGGCTCTGACAAATGAAAGGCCCCCCGGACTGTGAAGGGGAGTCTGTGGCACCATGGCCCCTGGCTGAATGTCCCTCCAGTATGCTCTAAGCAGAGAGTACATTTTGCCCTTGACCTCCAAGGACATATCCTGCCAAAGTACCCTTGGAGGAAACTACAAAAGGACGGAAGGTAGGCCATCATAGTCATTGGTTGCTGGTGGGGTGAAGATTCTGGGAAAGAGCCCCGTTCTCTCAGGGTCTTGGCCCTTCTTTCTGCCTCTTTTCTACTCTGCACTCCCCTGAGGGCCCCACCTCAGGGTAGCAGATCTGTTGGGGGAGTCCCAAGGTGCAGGGGAGTAAGAGGAAAGCACAGGGGCTGGAATTGAGGGGAGTTAGTTTGGAATACAGGTCTTAGAGCCCTCTGAAGCTGAACCAGGTTCTCTGCCTCTCATGCCTCAGTTTCCTCACCTGTACAAAGACACCATAGCTCTTCCCTTGAAGGGCTATGCTAAGGGTCACAGATGTTGCCTATGAAACTGCAAACAGCCAGCAGGATCCCCATAAATATTCTGTTGAATGAAAGAGGGAGCTGTGAGGTGACCCACAAACTGCTTCAAGCAGTGGGCCTCCTTCCTCAGGGGCCTCCCCCACCTCACCCTCCTGGGCCCAGAGGCTGTGTAAGTGTTGGGAGGTGAGCAGCCAAGGGGTCAAGAGCCGGCTGATGAAAGAAGACCCAGCGCCACCTTGCAGATCACACAGTGCGGCCTTCCCCAGTCCCCTTTGAGGAACCCTCCCTCAACGACTCACCCAAGTTTCTGCTGCCTCTGCAAAATGTGGGTCAGGGAGCCAGGGAGGCCGACCTTGCTGAATCCCCTGCCTCAAAATGGAGGCTGCTTCATGCCACTAGTGGGCACAAACAAGGCCACCAGGATAATAGGCATGTACACACAACCGGCACCGCACACAGCCCACCGAGGACGCAGCTTGGCTTCCACAGGGACCAAAGGGCCTCCTAGGCCGCCCCACACCACTGCATGCATGGCCCATCGGCCGGTGAGGGGTCGAGGTGTGGGATGCTTTTGTTTTATATTTGAACAGAGCGAGCCAACTGCTCCTGGGAAGCCGATGGAAGGAACAGGCCGCCTCCCAACTGTGGCTCTAAATTCATTTGCTGCAGCCTCGGTGCAATGGCCTTTTCGGTGAAGCCCGGATCCCTGCAGTTAAAAGAGGTGGGACAACCCTCACCCCAAACTCCCAAACCTCATGATCTGCGCTTTCCCTCTCTCACTCAGAGGCACCTACATGATTCTCAAACGAATTCAGAGTCAAATTCAACAACCCCTCTGCACAGAGCGGGGAATGGTGTTCTGCCAGCAACACTCAACCCAGAAAATGTTATGAACAATGCTAGCGCCGTCCCAACTCGCCCAACTCAGTCCCTACAAACTGTGGGTCTCAAAACCACAGTGGGGCCTCACTTTCTGCCCCCAGCTCTGTGCAGCCACACTGGCCAGAGTAGAGTGGATTTCAGAGGCTGCCCCCAGGGCACTCCTGCACCTTGAGACCTGCGTCATTCCCCACCTGGCTCCTCACTCCTCGGTCTGGAAGCAGAGGAACAGGAAAACCGAGAGACACTTTGAGTGAGTGCATGGCTTCCCCCCACCCCTGCAGGACCACCACCCACCAGCGGAAACGCTTTTACCTTGGAGCTTGATGGATGCACCAGTGGCTGGGGATGTGGGAGGGTGCAGGAAGGCCAAGGCCTCTGGCTGCAGCTAGACAGTCCTGTTTGTAGAAGTAGGTGTGGGACAGGGAGTCACTGAATTTAGTGCGGTCCGACCCCACTGAGAATCTGGGGACAGTGCTGAACCTGAGCTGCAGAAACTCACTGGTCCAAACACAGACAGCACAATGGCATAGACCTCGCAGGGCCCTGGCTGCTGTAGACACATCCGAGTATGCGAGTATGCCGGGCAAGGGGCCAAGGCTTGGGGACTTGAGCTAGGAGCAGCCTTCGGGAACAGAAAACCCTCTCTGGCAGCCAGGTCTGGGCTCAGCGTTGACCTGCCATTCACTTCCTTTCTTGGATTTACAGCAGCCACTGGACCTAGGAGGACTCAGCTGGGACCTGGCTGGCCTCACCGAGAGAGGGTGGGGAGAGTCTACTTGTGGCAGCTCCACAAGGGCACAGCTGCCCACCTGCCCGAGGGGGTGTTTTGGCAACGGAGAAGGCAGGGCAGAATGTTGTACTGGAAGGAGCACTGGATTGCAGGTCCCAGCGCCTGGGTCCTCTGCAGACTGTGGGACCAGGGCCTCAGTATTACCGTTTACAGACTGCAGAATGCAGGACCAGCCCCCCATGCAGCAGTTGAAAGGCTTAAATGATTTATGCAGCAGACTGCATTTTGAGGGTTTTGTTTTTAGTTTTAGTTTTAGTTTGGGAGTTTTGGGGGGGTATTAGGTTTCTCTTTTATTTTCCTGGGATTGTTTTTCTTTTATGTTTGTTACATTTTTCCTTTTGCTTTGTTTTTGGCAGAAGGATCCACAGTCTCACGGGGGTCAATGCCAGGCCCTACCAATCATTTGGGTCTCCATTTTTACCCTTTAATATCCATGCCCTGCCACACCGCCTTCAACATACACACACACACACACACACACACACACACACACAAGCAAACCTGCAAAAAAAAATGTACTGTCTTGTTGGTGTTTCTTGTGTGCACCGTTTTTATTTTCCAGCAACTGTGCAGGGCATTTGGTGGCTCCTTGTGTTCTCAGCTATTTCTACCACCCCAGGTGGTCTTTTGGACCGGGGTGCCCGTGAACCCGCGACCACATCGTGCTGGCACACGCACACGTGTGAAAACGCACACACACATAATCTGAAGGATCTGAGCTTCTAGGTGGTCCCCAGGTGACGTGGCCAGGCAAGGTGGCTGGGACAGTGTATACTACTCGGAACTGGAGGGAGGAAGTGGACCATGGTGGCTTGTGTCCCTGGGCCTATGTACGCTGGCACCAACCAATTTGAGGCTTCACCCACTGCACAGAACCTGTCGGGAGAGAGGGCATTAGTGGGTTCTGTTGGCTCTATGCCATTTCCTCAATTACAGTCTACTGGAGGCCATAGTAACCCCAAGCTCCCTCTCAGTGCACTTTCTTTGATTTGTATTTTAAATGGTGGGGAGGGGCAGGGGAGTATACAAAGCATATGAATTTCCCTTTATTCCCTGTTTGCTTAATATAAACTGAAGATTAGTCTGACTCTCCTCGGAAAGCGGGTAGCCGGTTACCCGCAGTGCATCCTGCAGAGTTCCCCCATACTTCAGTTTGAGAAGCTCTGATTGAGGACACCGAGGGGAGTGGGCCTGCCAGGAATCCCAAGGACCCAGGGTGGTCTAGGCGCCTCTGCATACCGCTGCCCCAGTCCAGGAAGGCAGTTGGAGGGTCTCCACTGAGGATGCCAGGGTGGCAGTGGACACTGCGGAAAGAGGTGGCAGCACCAGGACCAGATCTGGCCTACAAAGCCGAGGAATGGGTGGACCGGGAAAAACCAGGGCTCTGGGCCTGCCAGGGCGGCAAGGGAGTGGAGATGGCCAAGATGCTAACTGCTGCCTCCCCACCCCAGCAAAAAAACACTCTCCCACTTTTCCCTATGATCTTGCCCTTCACTTGCTAGCTGATTCAATCCGCTAACATTAATGAGTAGCTACTCTGTGCCAGACCGACCTGGTGGGGCTGCTGGCGCTCAGCGTGCCAGCCAAGAGACCCTCTCACATGCGGGGACGACGTGCAGGGGGTTCCTGACAGGCACCGGCGGCCAGACTCGGGTGATGAGGGATGTCTGCGCTAAATTCCAGGAGGCAGGTGCCCAGAGCCAGGTTCCCTTGATCCCGCGCGGAGACTATTTAGGAGGCTGTCAGCGCGCCCGACAAACCTACGCGATCTCCCCAGGCGTATTCTGAACGCATACAGTAGGCACCCAGTAAATACTTGCCAAATGAATGAAAGATGGCAAAACATCCACATCGCTAGGTATTTAACTAGGTAGGAAGTCGCAACCCCCTCGGAGGAGGAACATCTGTTCTGAAATGACCTTATTTTTTTTACGTTTCAAAGCCGTTCCTTACATGAAATGGTGATTATGACAGAGCACAAAGTAAGTGTTAAAACATAAAACTGACGACGCCCTAGTTTTGGAATTTTGTGGAATCCTCAAATTTGGGAACCACTGAAATGTAAAATCTGAAAAAGCTCGGATTTGGTTCTTTTACTGGTCTCTGGATCCCCAGGGCTGGTGTAGCCGCCTAGAGGCCGGCTGCGTCCGGAGCGGGAGGTCGTGGGAAGTGCAGGGCCTCAAGGGCGGTAGTGAGACTCCCGGCTCTCCGCAGCTGCTCGGTGTGAGGTTTCACCCGCAAAGCCAACCGGGGAAATAACTAGACAAATCCGCGCCCCATCCACACGCCTCCAATCCTCCGCCGGAGCTTGAAATAACCGGGTAACAAAAGCCACAGTTTGTTCTGTATTTTGCTTGTCCCGCCGCCCACGGGGGCCACCCGTGGAGCTCTGGGGAGCCGGGGCGAGGCGGATGAGGACACCTTGCGAGGACCCAGCCTCTGGCAGGGCCATAGTTACAGCGTGCACAGGTGGACAGAGAATGTAAATTCAAAAAGTAGTAAGTGCTGAAGGTGTAAAAAAAAAAAATACGAAGCGGTGGGAGGCTCCCAAAAATAGCCACCGTCTCCAATGTTAGGTGTGTTTCAGATCCCCACCCCCACTCTCCTATACAAACATCAGCGGAAGCAGAATCACATTACCTAAGCTATCTTGCGACTTACCGCTTTGAAAAATGCAATCCGCAGGGATCATCTTTTGGACCCAACCATCTCACGCTGTTCTGTGACTGTACAGGGCTCCTTCCGTTGGGAAAGCCGGATTCTCCTAACCTCGGGAAGGAGGTTCCGGTTGTTTATCCCTGGTACCGACACGGCGAAATGGGCTCCCAAGGCGCGCGTCTTCGCGCCCTTGAGTGTTTCCAAAGGATAGGATTCCGAGCAGTGGAATGGCTGCTTCAAAAGGTTTACACACACTAAAAAAAATTTTTTTATACGTGTTTCATTAAAAAATTGTAATTAATTCATTTGATTCAAACATCAAAAAGTTGTTGTAAGTACACAGTGAAAAACTTCCCACCCCTGTCCCCCATCCTTCAGTTCCCACCACCCCACCAAGGGCAGCCATGATTTACTGCTTTCTAGTAGGTTCTTCCAAATAATTCCTATGCTTCATGCAATCAATGCAGCTAGATTATTTTTTCTTGCTTTTATTTTTTACTCATATGGTGACATCTCTCTACATTTTTCTGCGCCTTACTGTTTTCACTTACCAGTGTATCTTGGGGTGTAAAGAACTTCTTGTTAGTTTTTTATATTTACGTAGTAGTCCATTTATAGAGACTGGATGGGCCATAATGTATGTTATACAGCTGGTGCCCTCGTGGTAGACATTTAACTTTTTTCCTTATCTTTTGTTATTATATACAATGCTGCAGTAAATAAACTTGTTCCTTGGTCATTTCCACATGGGTGGCTCTGTCAGAGAAGTTCCTGAAGTAGTTTACTGGGTCAAAGAATATCTGTGTGTGTAATTTGGAAGATAATGCGGAAGAGCCCTCCGTGAGCTGAAACTCCCCCAGCAATGCCTGCAAGTGTTTGTATCCCCAAGTCTTGCCGGCACAGTGTCCACTTTATATCTTGATAGATGTTAAACTGTTCTTCCAGAGGAAAAAAGTTTAGTAATCTATAGCTCCACCTTTGCCCTCTCCCTATATGGGACATTATACGTCTTACATACCTAAGAAGAACCTCACTGGCATTTTAATTTTTATTTCTTTGATTGTTAGTGAAGTTGAGCATCTTTTCTTGTTTATTGGCCAGCTGTATTTCTTCCGCTATCTGTTAGTTCATTTCATTTGACCATTTAAATTTTCAGATATGCCTTTGCTTACTGATTTGTAGGAACTTTGTATTATGGATAGTAGCTCATTGCTTTTAGTATATGCTGCATGGTTTTTTTAGTTTATAAGTTGTCCTTTAATTTTGTTTCTGATGTCTCTTGTTTTCTGAAGTACAAAATATCTTTCTAATTACAAAACCAGTCCATGCTATTTTGCTATATCATGTAAAAGTTGAAAATTCTTCATTTCCTCCATATAATACACTTGTACTCCCAGGATGCAATTTCCCAAACTTCCCCTAGTAATTGAAAAAAAAAATGTAAGTTACATTTTACAAAGGCAGGATTTTTGCAAACTTTTTTTTTCGTTTAGTAAACATTCACTTAATATACGTTTTTCTATCAAGAATTGCCTCGTTATTTTTAACAGCTGCAAAGTACCACATTATGCAGATAAAATGTAATTTATTTAACCAGTCCCCTGTTCCTGGATATTTATATTGGTTCTATTTTTTCACGATTACAATGTTTCAGTGAACATCTTTGTATCCTAATTTGAACAGATTTTTTGGTCTTATTTATGAGACAATATGAAAAATATGTAAACAGGTGAGACATTTTATATGTCTAGTTGTGACAATAGTATTGTGGGGGTTTTTTTAAGGATTCTTTAGAGATACTTATAAAAGTATTTCTGGATAAAATGATATGATATCTGGGATTTGCTTAAAATTATGGTGATATAGAAGAAATGGGATTGTTCCTGAGTTTATCATTGTTTCATATTGAAATAGAACTGTTATAATTGAAATTGGGGGATAAGTATATCTGGATTTATTATACTATTCTCTCTTATTTTGTATATATTTAGAATTTCTCATGGTAAAATTTTAAAAATAATAAACATCATTTCATGTACGTCTGGTATGCATATAATTACAGGGTAAATTCCTAGAAGCGAAAAATTGAAATCCAAGTATATATATGCTTAAAATTGTGATAGATATTTCCAAATGCCAAAAATGTACTAATTTATACTTCCAGAAATTGTGTACAAATGTGCCATTTCTCCACATTGTCCCAGCCCAGGATATACTCAATCCTTTAGAGTGAAATATTTTCAAGTGAAAAAATCTTATTAGCATTTTTAATTACTAGTAAGGTTAAGCATATTTTCCTATACTTACTCTTTATTTTTATTTCCTCTTCTGTGAATTTTTTATTCATAGACTCAGCCATATCTCTGTTGGTTTGCTCATTGTTTTCTTTTAGTTGTAAATACCATTTATACTTATTTATAGATCAATATTTATATATTATATAAACATTTACGTAAACATATTTATAAACATAAAATATACTTAGATGTTTTTATACATTTGTATAAAAGGGAAGCGATCCCTTTTTCTGTGATGTATTGTAAACATCCCCAGATCTTTTTTTTTCTTAAAAAATTTTCCTGTGAGTTTTTTTTTTCCTGCTCAAATTTAAACTGTAATTACATCTGATGGTCATTTCCTTTTGAACTTCCACATTTTAGTTCTTAACCAGAAAGTTCTTCTGCAACCAAAAAAACAATATTATATATAATATATAATGTCCATGTCATATATATTTATAGTATCACTTTTTGTTACAAAAATTCATTATGTGTTGCAATTTTTTTGAGTTTACAATTTATCTTTATTTTTGTTTGTAATGTCTTTTCCTTTCTGAAGTACAAAATACCCTTTTAATTAGAAAAATCAATCCATGCTGAAATCATGTGAAAGGAAAGCTGAAAATTCTTCATTTCCCCCATGTAATACACTTCCATTCCCAAGATGTAATCTCCTAAACTTTCCCTAGTAACTGAAAAACATAAATATGTAAGTTCTGTATTACATAAGTGGAATGTTTTTGCAAACTGCTAAAATAGTCTGTTTACACTGTGACAGTCTTTGCAACAAACTGAATAATAAAAAAGTGTACAAAGTAAGGTGGGAGAAATCTTCCCTCCCTGACCAGCTTCCACTCCACAGAGCAAACAGAAAAGAGAGGTGTTCATCCTGCCAGACTTAATTCTACGTAGATACAAGCAGGCACACAGTTTAGTTTTACCTTTTGTTCTTTATAAAAATGGGTTTTATGTATGCATTTGCTATTTTCATATAGCAATATATCATGGTCATCCCTCCAGATCAGTATATGAAGATGCGTCTCGTTCTTGTTAATGTCTGCGCAACAGCTGAAGGCATGACTGTACTGTGACGTCATTGACGGTACTCCTATTGACAAACATTCAGCTTTTTCCTTTTTTTTTCTCTTACTAACTATGCTACAAAAAGTGGCTCTGTCTTTATCAAGTATACTAATATTTCTCTGGGTTTGAAACCTCTATAAAATTTCTGAAACAAAGGAACTACGCATTTTTAAAATTCAGCTAGGTCCTGTGAAATTGCCCTCCAAGAAAAGCTTGTTTTGTATTAATGTGCATTCTTAACAACAGAGCTTGAGAAAAACCTATTTTCCCTCACCTTTGCCAGCACATCTTCCCAGTCTGATGGGTAAAATATGCTATATGAAGAAAAAATTTATCTCATTGCTGCTCTAACTTGTATTTCCCCTGAGTCCTTCTGAACCTGAGTATTTTTTCATATTTATTGGCCACTAGGATTTCTTCTTCTCTGAATAACCCTTTTGTCTAATGTATTCAGTTCCCCCACTGGATTGCTTGATTTTATTCACCGTTCTATAGAGGCTGTGCATGCTAGACATTAAGACTCTGTTATGCATGTATTATTAATATTTTCTCCCAATCGGTCATTTGTCTTTTAACAGTCTCTCATCCTGCAGAAGCTTTTATTTCTAGGTACTCAAATCAGTTATTTATTTTTTTTAATTCTTCGATGTTTTTCATCCAATTTTTAGAACTTTATTTTTACATTTAAGTTTTAATCCATCTTGTATATATTTTTGCATGCAGTGTGAGATAAGTTACTTTATTCCAAATAATAAACTAAATGTCCAAAACCCGGGCCTTTAATAATCTTTTCTTTCCTCCAGCTAATTTGAGGTGTCATCTTTACAATATATCAAATCCTCATATAAGTAAGGATTTGCTTCTTAGCTGTTGCACCAGCGTCACACCATTTCATTTGCTGTCAACTTGTAATAGATTTTTCTGTAATGGCAATGCGAGTATTCTCTCCTCACTCTTTAACATTTTTTCTCAACTTTTCTTCCATTTTCAATTTTCCCAATAAACTTGAGAATGAATTTTTTATAAGGGATTTTTTGTAGTGATCACATCATATTTGTAGATTAAGGCAGGAAGGACCTTGTCACACTTAAAAATCAGCACCTTAACAGCAGCGCATTAACCTGGGTGCTACCTGGATGAAGTCAGGTGGGACTTTGAGGGGTTCTATTGGGAAAGGTGAGAAGGGGTGAGAGGCAGGAGGGGGTAATCTTTGGTCCTGGAGGTCAGTAGCATTAGCTATCTATTATTAGGCAGGGGTCACCACATTTCCTGTGGCAAAGGCTCTTTGGATGGAATCCACTCCCCCCCCCCACCTCTCAGGGCTCACCCCGTCCTTGAGGATATCTGAAGGGCAGCAAAGCTCAGTATTCATTCCACTTAGACCGGTGCATTGCACCCTAACAAGACCTACCCACAGAGAGGCTGTGGGAATTAAGCTGTCCCTCCTTCTTGGTGCTTCCCCACCAACTCCACCCAGAAAAAGAACAATTCAGGGAAGAGGGCTGTGCCAGTAAGGATGGGCTAGATTTTGCTGCAGAGATAACCCCAAATGTCAGAGTTTTAACAAAATGCAGGTATATTTCTCGCTGACTTGATAACTCCATCCCAAGCGGGCAGGGGCCCATCTTGGTACTAAGAGACCCAGGCTGACAAGGCGCCATCTTGCCCCCTCTTCCGCCCCCCATCACAGAAGGGTACAGGGTGTGGCAAATTATGAACCGGCCTTTTGAAGTTTTCGCCTGAAAGTGACCCCATCCTTTCCTCTTGACTAAAACACGTCATGTGGCCATGTCTGATTTCAAAGGGCAGAAAATTAATGCAGCCCTACCATGTACCTGGAAGGAGTTGGAAACCCTGGCAAACGGCATTCATGGTTTTTACATTAACTTGACTTTGATGACTGGCCTTCTCTGATGGTCCTGGCTAAAAACGGCAAGTACAAACACAAGCACTCTGTGATTATTGGGTTTTGATTATTTGGAGAGGATCAGTAATATCCTCTTGTTTTATTGTCTTCGCAGCATTTATAATTACCTTACATATTAGTTTTTTAAATTTATTCTCTGGCTCTCTCACCACTACAAGGTCTATGGGAACAGGGACTTTGTCAGTTTTACTCATTTCTGTATCCTCACACCTTAGAATAGTATTTGGCACATAGTAGGCACTTACTAAATTTCTGTTGAATGGTTGAATATATACAGTTGTTTTATTTACATAAATGGGATAGTACTACACATATTAATCTACAACTTTCTTTCTCTTAGTGTCAGTTCATATAGATACTGCCTTATTCTTTTTAATTGCTACATGGTATTTTATAAAATAGGAATGATCTGAATGTATCACAATTTGTTCAGTCATTTCCCTTACAGGAAACACTCAGGATGCTTTCAAGCTTTCAACACTTTGAACAATGCGGCAGCAAACATTCTTTTATATACCTTGGAGCACATGAGTCTGTCCTTTGCTTTTCTTCCTTCCTTTTTTTTTTTTTTCTTTCTTTTTTTTTTTAAATGGAGGTACTGGGGATTGAACCCAGGACCCCATGCCTGCTAAGCATGAACTCTACCACTGAGCTTTACACACGTACGCCTGCCAGCCTGTGCTTTTATTGATAATTACCTACTAAAATAAAATTGCTGGGGCAATAGTTATGTGCATCTTTAAATTTGACAAATGAAGCTTTAAAAGGCTATAGCAATTTGTGGTCATACCAGCAGTGAGTGGGAGTGTGGATTCCCCCACAGTGCATCATTGCTTTATTAATCATCTACTAAATGTCTCTCTAAACTTATGCGAGATAAATGATTACCCATTGTTTCTTAAACTTGCATCATCCTAATTACTGTGAAGCTATGCTCATCTTTCCATATATTTATTGGGCATTTGGATATCTTTTCTGTGAATGGCTCACATAAATGACTTGAATATTTTTTCTACTGGACCATTGCCCTTTTTTAAAAAAAAATTAGTTTACTCATAATTGCATTTTATATATCCTGGGTATTATTTATTTGCCTTTTAAGAAAGTATTTTCTTTTTTGTTTCTTTTTAAATTGAAGTATAGTTGATATGCAATGTTGTGTTAGTTTCTGGTGTTCAAAAGTATTTTCTTCAATTGTGTCTTTTGCATTTTACCTTGATTTTGATGCTTGTTATCATACAAAAGTTTTTAGCTTTCATATAGTCAAATAAAACCTCTGTTTTTCCTTTACAGTCCAAGTTGGTATCTTGCTTGGAAAACTCTTCCCAAGCTTAGGGTTATAAGAATATCCTCCTATATTTTCTTTAAATACTTTTATCATTCTGTAGTCTGTGATTTGATCTCTAATCCGTTCAAAACATTGTTCTTTATGGTGTGAAACATGAATTTAACTTAATGATATTCCAAACGGATAACTTACGGTAACCAATCTATTTAACTCCACTTACAGGCTAGACGAACCCGTCTCCATTTAGAATATTCCCTTTGTCACAAACTTTCTACACTATATATACACAGCTCCAGTTGTGTATTCCTTATTCCATTGTTTCCCAATAGTCAGTTATTTGAATACTATCTTTACCATTTCTATTATATTCATGTTTCATTTATTTACTTAATATTTCAGCATATTTTAAAACAAAATACCTACTGTAGCTTCATTCTAAGCATGTAAAATCATAGCTTTAAATTTTTTCTAGTAAACACTAAAATAAGTGCATAACTTTTGAAATGACAAAGAATTTATTTATGTATCATTTTAAATAATCTTACAAACCACAAGCGAAATGCAGAGGCGTTTGGGGAAACACTATTGTATTCTCTCCACTAATGGATTTGTCAGTTTCTGTGACAAAACATCATTCTAGCTCCATGGCATGTTTTGTTGTAACTGTTGTTAATGTCTTATTTTGAAGTAAGACTCACTTACTGAAATATAGACTCACAAGAAGTTGTAAAAATGGTAGAGAGGTCCCATTTATCTATCTCCTAGCTCCTCACAGTGGTGACATCTTCCATATTTAAAATACATTATCAAAAATCAGGGAACTGACATTGGTACAACATAATTAATTAAACTGCCAGCCTTCCTCAGGTTTCACCCATTTTTGGCATGCCCTTTTTTGTTTTTGTATATAGTACTATGACATTTGATCACATTTATAGATCCATATAACCACCACCACAATCAAGATGCAGAACTGTTCTGTTAGCACCAAGAAGCATCCTCATGTTACCCCTTTATAGTTACACCCCCCCTTATCTAACCCCTGTCAAGCACAAGTCTGTTCTCCACCTCTATAACTTTGTCATTTTATAGCGTAATATACACGGAATCATACAGCATGTAGCCTTAAGGATGGGCTTGGTTTCTTTCACTCAGTATAATTCCCTGGAGATTTATCCAAATTGTCATGTCAATTGTTATTCCTTTTTACTGCTGAGTAGCATCCCATAATATAGCTGTACCACAATTTGTTTATCCATTCATCTATTGCGGGACATCTGGACTGTTTCCATTTGGGGGCTGTTACAAAGAAAGCTGCTATGGACATCCACGTGCAGGTTTTGATGTGAACCTAAGATTTCATTTCTCTAAGACAAATGCTCAGGAGTGAGGTCACTGGGTTCCATGGTAAATATATGTTTAACTCTTTCAGAAACTGCTAGGTCAGTTTCCAGAGTGGCTGCACCATTTTCCATCCCCACCAGCAATGTACAAGAGCTCTAGTTTCTCGACATCTTTGCCAGCCTTTGGTCCTCTCAATATTTTCGTTGTAGCTACTCCGAGAGGTATTTCTTATGGTTTTCATTTGCCTTCCCCAATGGCTAGTGATGTTGAACATCTTTTCATGTGCCAATTTGTATGGCCCGTTTAGGTATCTGGGGGCAAGTCTGAGGTGCCCTGGTTCCTGGTTGTTACTGGTTCCTGCCTCCCCTGGCCCTGAAGGGCAGGAGTGCTGCTCTGGCTGTTCCCTGAGGCAGGAATGTTCCTCTTCGCTCCTCTATGGAAGTGGAAAGAGGGAGCTTTATGGTTTGGCCTCAGTGGTCAGGAGCACAGGCTCAGAGCTTCAGATGGGCTCTGGGGAAAGATGTGAGCTTCCAGCACATCATAGTCGCCCACCACCCTTCCCCCTGTTCACACCTGCCAAGACTCTTTTAATAAAATCAGTGCCTTTGGAGATGGAGTCAGTAGAAGCTGAGGAAAGGGGACCCAGTCACAATGGGGTCACAAGATTACCCCACCACACTGAAATGTCGAAAGTATCAGAGTGGGGAAGCTTGAGTTGTTCCAAAAGGCCTGTGTTTCCACCAGCTCTCCAAGAGCAGGGCCCCCACCCGTGGGCTGTGTTCTGCCCAGCGCCCTCCCAGGACCAGCCTGGTGGTGGGGAGGAGCAGCCTCCGAGCAGGACCGCGTCCCCCACCCAGACTCACCTTCTCCCCCAGCGTTGACTGAGCACACGAAGGCGCTAGAACCTCTGAGATCGGGGACAAGACCTGCCAGCCAGGAGCCTAGGAGGAACTAAAGTGCACCCTGAGGAGTGAACATTAACTGGCCCTGGTGGGAGGCAGGAAAAACCAGTCTCGGCGTAAGTCATAAGCTGGGGGATTTGGAGGGAGAGGTCTGTTTCAACCTCTAGAGCGGGGACCCTGAAATAATAGGTTCTACGGTCCTGTGGCTCACAGGGGGCCTCTTAACAGCCCGAACATCCCCAAAACAGGTCCTTTCCTGCTTCTTCCAGGGCAATGGTGAACCCATCCAGAACATTCCATTTTCTACCCACCAAAGCTCTCTTCATTATAACCTGTCAGTTGAATCACTAAGGATTATTAAAAGAGGGTATTCATCACGTCAAATGAGGGTGTGTCTAAAGCTTACTGAGAACTGTCAGTATGACCTAGGGTAAGTGACTTAAAATTTGTTCCTCCATTTCCCCGTCTGTAAAATGGGGATAATAATAATTCCAACTTCACTGAGACACTGGGAGGGTTAAAGTGCTGAAAACAGTGCCTGGCCCAGAGCAAGCACTGCAGAGATGTCAGCTATTATCATGACTAAACCATGAGCTGCCAAAGCCACTACCACTACCATTGCTGGCTGTGCTCGCCCCCTGGAGAGGGTCAGAGTCACTGCAACTGTGGCGGCTTGCTCTGTTACCTGGGCTTGATCAGGGCTGTTACCTGGGCTTGATCCAGGTCTGAGAGTTGGTAAGTTTTTCATTGACGCTAACCTTCCTATGTAAAGGCAAATTACCGTTAGTTTAGCTTTATTATTATCAAGATCATACTTTGGGAGTGGTTGGGGAAATCCTACAGAGTATTATGCTGCATTATTTCCACACTCTAATTTTTGACATAAAATTTTCTAAGAACTAGATTTCAAGCCGTCAGTATGGGTGGTTCAAACTTGGATCATCTTTGCCCCTGTAGTTAAAGCTGATGTATGTGTATAACCAGCCCTACCCCTAAGCAATGTTGCTTTTGCTGAAGACTTTGTTGCTGTTACTTTAAGTGGGACTATCTGGTGAACATGGGCTGTAGGATTTTCAACATCTCTTATGTAGGCTCCATCTTGGGGACCCAATGCATAGATGGCATTGGTCCAGGGCCCAGGAGGATGGCCTGCTATTTAGGACTAGATGCACAGGGTGTGGCAGAAGCTCCCCCTTTTGAAGTCACCCCCAGCAGCTTGACACAGTAGCAATGGTTCTTCTTCTCCCCCTGGGTATCCCACCTCTAACCCTCACCAGTGAGCCTCTTCATGGACCCCAGGAGGGTCTGTGGGCAAAGTGCACACCCCTGCACTCATCACACACACACACACACACACACACACACACACACAGGGCTTAAGACATGGCTCTTCCGACACATGGAAGCAACCTAAATGTCCATCAAGAACAGATGACTGGATAAAGAAGTTGTGGTCTATATGAATATATAATAATATATATATATATAATGGAATACTAGTCAGCCATAAAAAAGAATAAAATAATGCTGTTTGCAGCAACATAGATGGACCCAGAGATTATCATACTAAGTGAAGTAAGCCAGAAAGAGAAAGAAAAATGCCATATGATATCACTTATATATGGAATCTTTAAAAAAAAAAGTGACACGAACTTATTTACAAACATAAAAAGACTCACAGACATAAAAAACAAACTTATGGTTACCAAAAAGGAAAGCAGGGAGGGATAAATTAGGAGTTTAGGGTTAACAAATACAAACTACTATACACAAAAATAGATAAACAGCAAGGTCCTACTGTATGTATACTGTATACAGGGAACTATATTCAGTATTTTATTTATATTATATAATAGTGGAAAAGAATCTGAAAAAGAATACATATATATACATACATGTATATGTATGTAAAACTGAATCACTTTGCTGGACACCTGAAACTAACACAACATTGTAAATCAACTGTACTTCAATTTAAAAAAAGTCTCTGGACATCTCCTCCAGTAAGACCTACCTGATGGGTCACATCCCGGTCTAACCCATCTTTTCCTCTGCACTTGAGGACTTGGTGTTTCTCTTTCCATTTGTTTCTTGCTCTGCTGAGGGAGCAGAATCTTGGCTGGGTCAAAGTGAGTCCTCTCTCCCCAGGCTATGATGATAGACCTGACATTTGAACTGAGGCCCATTCATATACATATACCCATTAGATATAACATTCTGCATTGGATGATTAAGGAGGCTAGGCCCAGAGAGGGTAAGCAACTTGTCAGAGGTCACACAGCCAGGCTCAGACCTGAGGAGCTCCTCACTAGATCACACTGCCTCTTATTAAGATGCTCGTTGGTGACTTAAATCCTTAACTAGTGAATTAATCTGCCTCCTTTTATGATATCTGCAGACGCCAAAGGAACCATCCGGGAGATTGTCCTGCCCAAGGGCCTGGACCTGGACCGGCCCAAGCGGACCCGCACATCCTTCACAGCTGAGCAGCTGTACCGCCTGGAGATGGAGTTTCAGCGCTGCCAGTACGTGGTGGGCCGTGAGCGCACTGAGCTGGCCCGACAGCTGAACCTCTCAGAAACTCAGGTAAAAGGGCAGGGCCAGGCCACTCCACCCCTTCCCTGGCAGCCGGGGAACCTCTTGGGGTGTGAGACCTGCGGGCTGCTGCATGGAAACCCGATTCTGGAGTTCAGACATATGTTAGGGAAAGGCTTAAAGTTACACAAGAATAAGAGCACATAAATATAGCGCTGATGAGAGAAAGTTACATGCCAACAGAAAGTAAAAGGAGGGAGGGCCATTCCAGAGGCAGGGGGTGGCGTAAGGGTATTGGTTGGTGCCGGAGGGAGCCTGCAGGAAGGGATGGAGAGGGGTTGGCTTTCTGGGAGCAAAGATCCAGGGGAGAGATGAGGCATTACAAAATTGGGCTAGGGACCTCTCATTTCCCCATTCTGGACCTTTCCCCATCTTCCCTCGCCTTCCCTTCATCCCAATGTGCCTCAGAAATGCCTGTTGAAGAGAAGGGCTCTGAACATCCCCCTCACACAGGACTTCACGCTTAGCACTTTAACAACTGTATGCTCAACCCAAAGGGAGAACTTTAGTAAACTGAGCACCTACTCTGTGTGAATGGAGGCATTTCAAGCTGGTAATAGAGCTAAATGATAATAATAATAATATTAGTACTTATCGTGCCAGAGTGCTGTTCTAAGTGCCTTGCATATGTTAACTCACTAATCCCTCCCGGCAACCCTGTGATGTAACTACCAGAATTATCCCATTTTACACATGAGGAGACGTTATGCCCAAGGTCATACAGAGCTGGGGTTTGGACAAGCAGTCCAGCATCTTTCTGCTGCCTGGAAACTGGGTAACTACCCTGGAGCTTGTCAAAGGAAGACTCAGAGACTCTTGGTTCAGCTATAGGTAGGCAGCTGAGGAGGGTCAGTCAATAAATGTATGGAAAGTGCCGGGCCTGGACACTTGAGGGGGGAGGAGAGGCAGGAAGGGACTAAGGGAGCAGACAGGCCGGAAGGGTGCGCTCCCTGGGGAAGGCCGCAGGCGGCGGCTCCGGGAGGTCCCCCACCGCATGGCCCACTGCAGTTAGGGCAGGTTGGCAACCAGCCGGCCTGCAGGCTCGGGTCATCTCCACCTGGACTGTTGTCCTCCAGCTTTCCCTGTACACAGTCCCAAAAAACCTGGCAGATGGCCAGGGGCAGGGGCCCTCCCTCCAGCTGAGCTCAGCGGGGTTGCAGGGCCAGGCTCTGCTTAGAAGGGCGCCTGCAGTGGCTGGGCCAGGCCAGAGCTCCCGGGGGAAGTCAGGGAGACACCTCAAACCCCAGGATCTAGGCACCGAGTCACCCCTCAACCCCCAGCCCTCCCCTGTGTCCCAATTTCCCTCTGTCTAGCCCAATTTTGTCCCCAAACTCTCCCAAGAAACCTTCTTTCCAAGGGCCTCTCAGATGCCCTGGCAGGTAGCTCCTTCTCAGTCCTCATCCTTCCCCTGCTCTGCCCCCAGTACAGGCTACATTTGTCTGCCCTTGAAGATCAAGACCGAGCTCCTCCTCTTCCAGGAAGCCTTCCCTAAGGCTTCTTTACCTCATTCCAAGACCTTTTCCACATGGCTTGAACTGTAAAGTGTAGAGTGTGTATGTGGGGGTGGGGTGCGGTGTGTGGGGGTGTATGTGTGGTGTGTGGAGGGGTCTGTGTGTGGTATATGTGTGTGGTGTGCGTGTGTAGGGGGTGTGTGTGGTATGTGTGGGGGTGAGTGTGTGGGGGGGGTCTGTGTGTGGGTGTGTGTGTGTGTGTGTGTGTGTGTGTGTGTGTGTGTGGTGGGCACTAGCCAGCATGTTCTTCCCAAGGACAAGAAAGTATTCGAAGGCCTTTTTTCCTCTTCAGGCCTCCTGGGGGCCCCCAGTGAATCCTCAACTAACAGATTGTTACTTACCGCCCTCCCTTCTCTTTCCCCAGCCCTGGAGTTTTGCAGATAATATACGATACAGCTGACTAACACTGAGCATTGCCTGTGCACCAGGCACTGTTCTAAGTGCTTGACGTGTTCTAACCACAGCCTTGTGGGATCCCTGGGAGGTTTTCCTTCTGACACCACTTCTGACACCAAATAGGTGGTGCTTTCCCACGTTAACAGCAACCAATTCTCCGACACTCAGCTGAGTGTCCAACAGTTCGACTCAATTCAATTCAGACACTAACTCCTGGAGTTCAGACGCTGCAGCTTCAGGGCTCAGTCTCACAGGACAGTCCCACATCACAGGCCAGTAGCAAATCCCAGGGGCCACCCGTACTTCTGACCAGACATAAATGTGGGGGTTCACGCACCCCCCTCTTTATGTTTGATAATTTGCTAGAATGACTCGCAGAATTCAGGGAAACACTTTCTACTGTGTTTACTTTTACAGATTTATTATGAAGGATACAACTCAGAAATAGCCAGATGGAAGAGATGCATAGAGCTGGATATATGGGGGAGAGTTCATGGAGCCCCCAAATCTCATTATTCAAGAATCTTTATAACCCAGTCTCCAGCCCCTACTCCCCTCCCTGGAGGTCAGAGATGGGACTGAAAGTTCCAACCTTCTAATTACAGGTCTGATCTTTCTGGGACCAACCTCCATCCTGAAACTTGGAGTTCACCCTGAGTCACCTCATTAGCATAAACTCAGGTGCGCTCAGAGGGGCCGGTGTGTCAGTCAGGAAATGCATGGGGGTTCAGGAGCCCTGTGCCAAGGACCAGGGACAAAGACCAAGGATATTTTTTCAGCCCACCAGAAAGGCTCTTTACTATATTTACTTTAAAGAGACGGAAGCTGAGGCACTAAGAAATTATATAACACGCTCAAAATTTAAAGCAGGCACATCCATTAGCTCACCTCATCTTTACAGAAAGATGACTTTATGGGTAAGAGGATCTCTGTTTCAGAAAGCTGAGCCCCAGAGAGGCTAATTCACTTGCCCAAGGTGATATGGCTAGAATTTTGTGGACTTCTGAGTATATTCACCCCATACTTCTGTTCAGAAGTATGACTAAACACCTGCTGTGTACCAGGGACTGCCCTAGGCATGCCCGTCTCTCCCTGTCACAGCCAGGGCTGCAGCCGAGCTGGACATGGAGCAGATCCCCCTGAAAGCCTGCGTCCTCAGCAGTCACACCCCTGTCACACTCCCTTTGTACCTAACCGCCCTCCGTTTGCTGGGGGCGGGTTAGTGCCGCTCTCCCAATATCCCCTCAGTTTCTGGGTCTGTCCTCTCCCTCTAGTTCAGAGATAGGAACAGAAAAAGTGAGCAAGAAATAATAATGCCCACTGAGCATGGGCCAGGCAGGATGCTAAGCCCTCTACAAGGATTTCCTTATTTTAGCTTTTTTTTTAAGAAGCATAATCTTTTTTTATTTTTTTCCGTTTTTTATTTTTTTAAGTGGAGGTACTGGGGATTGAACCCAGGACCTTGTGCATGCTAAGCATGCACTCTGCCACTGAGCTGTACCCTCCCTGTCTCCACTCTAGATATGAGAAACTGAGATTCATGGATTCTTGAGGGTGGTCCCTGGCCTGAGGTCCTAAGATGGTAGGTACTAACCTGGCCAAGAAGCCAGGAGCCTTCCTAGCAGGAGAAAGGATTGCAGAGCCACGGTCCCCAAGGATCTGGTGGGATCACTTCCTGGAGCAATCAAATTCTCGAATAACTTACAGTCACTTCCTTCAGCCAGACTTGGTCGAATCTTCCCTGACCATCCCTCAATGATATGGCCTCAAATGTCACCTCTTCAGAGAAGCTGTGTTTGCCACCCCACTCATAAGATAGTCACCTCCCCACCTCTCCCCTCCTTATCTCGCCCCCTTTCTCTAAAGCAGCGCCCCAAAGTGTTGTCCTCGGGGTGCGGCCAGCTCACACACTATTACCTGGGTTTGATGAGTCCAGACTGGAGAGTAAGCATTTAGAAACGTGGACGGCAATTTTTCTAGTAACTTTTTTAGTTCTATTTTACAAAAATATTGGCCCACGACAGACTGGAAACTTTAAAAAGTGGTTCCTCACCACAAATCATTATTGCTACTCGGCAGCCATACCTGTTTGTTCTTATTTGTTATCATCTGTCTCCCCCTCTGTGCCATCCACTCCACACAGATTTGCTCTGCTTTGTTCACTGCTGATTCCCCGAGCCTGGAACAGCACCTGGCACATAGTGGGTGCTCAGTACATATCTGTTGAATGAATGAATGGGTGAATGAATGAAGTACTCAACCTCAAGTGGATCCTGTGACTCCCGGGTCACTTTCAGTTGTGGAAACTCAGTCTAGTCCCGCGTAAAACAACAAACTCACATCTGTCACAACCTCTCCGCCCCAACTCAGAACTGCCCCGACTCCCTGCTGGAGGGACCTCAGGGAAAGAAGCCCCTCCTGCTGTAGTCACTAGAAGGGGGTGTGCTCTGTCTGAGCCACCTGCTCCCTCCCTGCCAGCACCTTCCCCCAGGGTTGGAGGGCAGGGAACCTGGCACCTTCTGGCCTGAGGAGCCTCCTAGCTCGAGGCCTTTGCTGGAGGGGTGATTGCTCCCACAGGTGGTGACGTTGGGTATCACCCCAGACAGCCTTAGCTCTGCCCTCATCCTCACCCAGGCAGGCAAGCCTCCCTCCCCTGCCTCCTCCTCCTCACCTCTCAGCTCCTCCACCTGGAGCCACCGGAGTTGCTGCTTCCCTTACATCCTCGGAGGCTGGAGGGAACTAGTGGGTCTCCCCATTCTTTTCCCCCCAGGCCCTCCACTCCATGGTCCCTACTTGTCCTGCTGACACACAATGCCCAGTCGGCTGCCAGCCTTCCAAAACTTCCAGGCCAGAAGCAGGGTCAGTCTCTGTGCTCCTGGGGACACGGGTCTGGGTACTGCACTGGTGGCTCCAGTGACATGGGCTGGCAGATGCTGTGGGGAGTAGATGTCATGCTCTCTCCTTCCATGTACTTCCAGGCCCTACAAGCGACTCACTTACACTCCCAAGTTGCCTTGGGCAGGGGGAAGCACCCTGTCCTTCCCAGAGAGGGGAGGAACTCCCCTCACTGTCTGGGGCCTGCAGAACTGACCACTGAGCCTCCCTCCCAGACTTCCTTTCCTCCTATAGAGTAGGATGTGGTTGGAGTGCCCAGGGCCAGGTGCCAGGTACTGGGTGATGGCAGAGGGCAAGTTCTCCTCCTCCCATCCGCCTTGAAAAAGGTCTCTGCCCTTTGGTTGGTGGCTCTATTTAGGATGGGGCTACTTGGCATCTCTATGTCCCCAGCTTTGAGTGTGTAGTCATCTGAAGTCTCCCTCAGCATCCTGACACATCCTCTTACACTGGGCATCACATGGAGATGTGCAGCCTTTATAAATGATGGGGTGGGAGGGGCTGCTGAAAGGCTCAAACAGGTGAATGTCCAGACTATGTTAGCAGCTCCCTTTACAGACAGCCTAGGGGCCCAGGCCAGGAGAGGTGGGAGTGGCCAAGAGGGGAAGGAGGGTGGGCCAAGAGGGGACCTTCCTCTGTGCCCTTTGGACGCCCCCTCCACTGCCAATCCACCCTTCTGTCCTAGGCCAGGGTCAGCTTAGCAGTGGAGGGGTGCCCATGACTCGGAGGGGGACCAGGATCTCTTATCAGTTCACCGAGAGGAGGCTGGTTATGGGAAGATCCTAATCCGATTCCTCTTCTTTCCTCTCTCACTGCACCCCTGCTCCCCACTCCCCTGCCCCCCGCTGTGTCCTCCCTCTTCCTGCCCCACCTGCCCCCACTTTGCTCTGCCTGTCCCCCCCCCCCCCCCGCCCCCGTGCTGACACCCCTCCCCACGCTCCGCCCCAAGGTGAAGGTCTGGTTCCAGAACCGGCGCACCAAGCAGAAGAAAGACCAGAGCAGAGACCTGGAGAAGCGGGCGTCCTCCTCGGCCTCCAAGGCCTTCGCCACCTCCAACATCCTGCGGCTGCTGGAGCAGGGCCGGCTGCTGACCGTGCCCGGGGCCCCCAGCCTCCTGGCGCTGACCCCCGGCCCGCCGGGCCTGCCTGCCGGCCACAGGGGCACCTCCTTGGGTGACCCCAGGAACTCGTCCCCGCACCTCAACCCGCTGAACTCGGCCTCGGCGTCCCCCCCGCTGCCGCCCCCGCCGCCGGCCCTCTGCTTTTCCACCGCGCCGCTCCTGGACCTGCCCGCCGGCTACGAACTGGGCTCCTCGGCCTTCGAGCCCTACAGCCGGCTGGATCCGAGAGTAGGCAGCCCCGGCGGCGGCGGCGGCGGCGGCAAGAAGGCCAACGCTTAAGCCACCACCCCCGTGTGACCCTGAGTCCCCAGCACGGCACCGCCCCCCGCCTCCCGGGCCCGGACGGACAGGGGGCAGCCCCACGCCCTGCCCCACCCATCCCCCAGCTCAGAGACTCTCCAGCAGACAGCGCTGGTCCCGCAGCGTGTGTGCGTGAGTGCAGTGTGTGTGCGCGTGCCTCTCACCGAAATAAAAGGAAAACCATGACCAGAAGGGAAACGGAGTCCCCGCAGCACCGCCAGTGCCCCTCAATCCCCTCTCTCCCTCCCCTCACTGGGAAGGAAAGCCGGCGAGAGTCAGGGGGACCTCATGGGAGAGGCAGAAACTGGGGCCATGGTTACGGCTGGGAGGCTCCGGGTACCCATCTGACTCCTGCTCCCAACTAGAGCTCCCACCCCGGCATTACAAGGCCCATGGTGGCACCATCAGTGCTTTCGCTGGTGAGCTTTGCCCTTTGCAAGCTCCTCTTTCAAACATGGACTGAAGGGGGGAATTTCAAGTCCTTGGAGAGGGTGACCAATGAAAGGTGAGACCAGGATCCAGAGACCTGGAGAGAGGGCATCACAGGTACACCCAGGCAAGGCCCCACATGCTTTAGAGGACCTGCCCATCACAAACAGTCCAACTTACAGCACTTTTTAAAAAATTCTTTGGCTCAAATAAGATACTTTCATTTAAGTTTTTATTTTGCAATAATTGTAAATCTCTAGGGAGTTGCAAAGATGGTCCAGAGAAATCTGTGTACCCTTCACTCAGTTTCCCCCAATGGTTGCATCCTCCGTGGCTACAGTATAATGTCAAAGCCAGGAAATTGACATTGGTACCGTGTGTGTGTGTGTGTGTGTGTGTGTGTGTGTGTGTGTGTGTGTGTGTGTGTAGTTCCATGTCATTTTATCACCTGTGTAAGATTCGTGGACCTACCTCAAACAAGATACAGAATTGTTGATCACCACAAAGCTCTCCCCCAGGCTGCCCTTGAGTCATACGCACTCTGCCCCCACCGCCCGAGAGAATCTTGGCAAGACTAGGAATTGTGAGAGGGACTGGGAACCCCAAATGGGTTCTCAGATCAGAGGAGGCAGGGTGAGATTTTTGACTCTGTGGGGAGGAAGGGCGAGCACGTCAGCTCCAGTCTGCTCCGGGAAATGTATTTGGCTTCAAATTGGCTGCCCTGAGTCACCCAATTGGGGTGCTGGGAGACAGGGGTCCCCAGACAGCTATACATCTCCTTCCTTTTAGTGCACCAGTAGAGTTTGGGGAATTGCTTAGAAATGCCAGGAAATCTTGAGTCTAGAAGGAGACATGGGAGTCACCAGAGCAGCCATCCCCCAGTGCCCACCCTGCCTTGCCCAACAGACCTGTGTCACACTCTGCCTCCCAGGAGACAACTTCTTTAGCCACCAGGCATGGAGAGGGATCCTTTACTTTCTGCCTTGGGCTGAAAATGTCAGGGCATAACTGCTGCCTGGGACCCTGGAGGTGAAACCTAAGGTCTTACGATCAAATGGAGAGAGACCTGCTGTGGTCCTCAGGGGGCCCTCAAAATTACGAGACATAAATGCTTAAGGAGACTCAAGTCTGATGGACCTAAGTCTCATGGGGGCTCACAGCCAAGTGGTGGCAGTGAGAGAACTCTCCAAAAGGGCATGACGGAGGAAAGAGTTCAGGGCCCCGGAGGAGCCCGGGAAGGCTTCCTGTAGGAGGCATTGAAGCAAGTCCAAGGATGATACTCTGTAGGTATTCAAACAAAAGCTGATGATGGAACTGTGCAGGGCAAGCAGTACCCAGGTATGGTCAGAGCACAGCGTGCAGGTTGGGAGGACAGTGAGGAGAAGACCTGAGGAGATGGCATCCTGCCAGAAACGAGGCATAGGAGGGAGCCCAGGAGGAGGTGTGAGGGGCGGGGGCCATGCAAGCACCTGAGCTTCCAGGGGAGAAACAGTTCTCCCTGGCTGCAGGGGGAGAGGGGAGGGGGCAGGGACAGAGGAACAGTCAAGGACAGAGGGCAGAGAGTCCTGTCTTACCCCTCTGCCCCTCTCCCAGCCTCCCACTCCCAGGTGGCCAAGGGCACCTCCCAGATCTGGAAGAGCTCCAAGCCAAAGCACCAGGTTTCCCTGTTTACAGTCAACCCCGGGGGGAGGAGAGGAGGATGGAAGGGAGGGGTGGCCGCGGGGCGTGGGGAGGCTGGCCAGCTCTCTCCAGCTCCAGCTGGGCCTGAAGTGTTGGAGGCTCAGGCACTCGGCTCCCAGCCTGGCACCTCACCATGGCCGCGAAGGTAGACAGTAGGCCCGGAGCGCTCCCCAGCAGTGGCTCCAACCTGGGCGCCGCTCGAGAGCACGTGCAGGCAGCCACCCGAAACTACATCACCCACCCCCGTGTCAGTGAGTATGAGCCCCCAGCAGGTGAGGTCGGGTGGGCTGCCGGTCCCCGGACCTGCTTCTCAGCCTCAGGGAAAGAGGAGGACCCAAGATGTGGGGAGACCTAGGGGCCGTCTGGTCCTTCGGAGTGATGCAGGTGGAGGGATGGGGGTCCCCAGGCCTGGGGACCCCAGAGGAAAGGGCAGAGGAGTAGCTGCAGGAACCTTCCTGTCATCAGTGATCCTGCACTGAGACCCTCAGTCCACAGAGAGCTCCCAACTGCCCCAGAGAGTGTATGTGTGCGTGTGTGCGCGAGAGTATGTGTTTGAGGTGTGTGTGTGCATCCACCAGAACACTCAGCATGAACTGTATAGTCACACGTTTCTGAGGGGTGGTGTGGCAATGCAGAGTGCGTGTTTCTTCTCGTGCAGAATGTGCCTGGGTGGGCCTGTGCTCCCACCTTCAGCTGGGTGAGGATATGTGTGAGGGTGTGTGTGATCAGAGAGCTGTGTGCCAGTGTGTGCGCATGCTTGAACACTCAGGGTGCGTGTGTACAAGCCTACATGCTCAAGGGGAGAACACAGCTGAGCGCATGGTCAGGTGACATCACATATCTGTGTATGAGCAGTTAGGAGCAGGGCACATGCCTGGCATCCAGGTGTAGGGGTATGAGGGCCATGGGTACTGGAATCTGGAATGTTCCTTTGTGGACTTCGGGGGGGGGGCATTGGGGGCATCTATGGGTGCAGCTGGAGTGCCTGTCCTGCTGGGGTGGGCCAAGTCCAGAGGTTTGGGGCTCAGTAAGGCCCCAGGACCAAAGGGAGCACCCCGCCCCTCACCCTCCTCCACTCCCACCATCTTTCCTTGTCCAAGGTCACATTCTCTGGTGTGGCAAATTCTCAAATTCTCAGACCGCCCAGCTCACTGGAGTAAACCGGCCTGGCCAGTACCAGCTAAGCAGAGCCAGAGGCTCCTAACAGGGTGTGGATGGGGAGAAGCTGGCCTAGTACAGCCAGCCCTCCCATCTGGGCAGGGGGAGTGCCCGGAGAGGCAGCTGGGGCCGACATTGCCGGGAGCAGAGCCCGAGCAGAGTGGGCAGGCCCAGGGCGCGTGGGAGCAGTGCCGGGGGTGTGGACAGGCACCGAGGCGTGTAGGACACGCCAGCCAAGGAGAAACTGAGAGCCAGTGGGGTCTGACTTATCCAGGAGGCCCCACAGGCCCTGCCCTGTGGAGGCGTAGGGAGGATGAAGTAAGTTCCAGACTCTCCGCTAAGGCAAAGGTGGCGTCACCAAGGCCCAGAAATCTGCAGTGTCTGGGCCTCCCGTGGGTCCAGAGCCCAGCCTTGGAGACCCAAGCGGAGTTGACTGACCTTTGTTCAGGCCCCTGGACGTCCCACCCCTGGGGGCTCTTCTCCGGCTCCCCTCCCCTCTGTGAGAACCCAAGAGCCACCTGGGTGCTGAGTAGGGGGTGCGGTCTGAGGTCTGGACCTCCTTGCTCCGCCTTCCTTCTCCCTGGAATGTGCCCTCCCAGGGTGCAGTCTTACCCTAGGGTCCCCTCCCAGCCAGCCTCTTATTTATACTCAACAGAACCTGGCACAAGGGGAAACACCCAGGAGGTCTGACCCGGCTGGAGCCAGGAACAGCAGTGCCCCCCAGTTCGCACCACGCAGCCCCCACCCAGGAGGCCGTATTCACACCCAACAATCGGCCCAGAGACACGGGTCAGCGCAGGGCGAGCCCCTTGCTCAGTGCCTGCGTTAAAGATGTTATTGCGATGACAGAGGCCGCTGCCTGTGCTTCTGCTGCAGGCCAGTGTCCTCACAGGGTCCCCCCAGAGGCCAGCCCCAGCCTGCTACTGGCCACCCGAGGGAGGCTGGACTCCTCGGTGTGCTTCTGCACCTGTGACTTTCAACAATCCCCTCCTTCCTCCTCAGGGGCCTCAGGGGTTTTCTGCCCAGACCTGTGTCCCTCTCTGCCCTCCTCCTGAGCCTGGCCTCCTACCCGGGGCCTCTGAGCACTTCCAGGCAGGAGGACTTTGTGCAGAGGCAGAAAGAGCCTAGAAGGAGAGCTGGGGGAGCAGAGGGCCAGAGGACGGGGCAGCTAGCTCCCAACCCCAGAGCTCGCTTGGCCATGGGTGGGCATGAGTCCAGGAGAAGACTTCCTGGAGGAGGTGGACTAAGCAGGCCTGAAGCATTAAAGGTGATTTCTCTGTAGTGGCTGAGGGAGGGAATGGGCGTGGAATCAGGACGGGGGGCCACCCCAGCAGTAGCCGCTGCCCTGGGGAAGAAGGGACCCCTTTGCCTTCCTCGGAGCTGGAATGGCCCTCCAAGGAGGGGAGGTGGCATGGAGCTTTCTCTGGTTGTGTGGGGCAGAAGACGGTAGAGTGAGGGATGGGGGCGCACGGCATGAGTCCAGGTTGGAACAGACAGGCTGGCAACCTGGCTGGTGGGCTGGAGCCAGGTCAGATCGCCCCGGGGCTTGAATGCCGAACCACAGGCCTCCTCGTTTTCCTTAACTGCAAGGCAAGGGAGGTCACACGGAGCGTGTTCCACCCACCGGTCAGGGTCTTGGGCTGATTCTAAGAGCCCTCCAGCCCGTGCCCTCCCCCCCTAATCCCTCCAGCGGGGATCAGGGAGGAGGTGCGGGACCTGCTGCCCCGGGCTTGCCCCCACCCTGGCCTCACGCATGGGCGCCCGCCTGAGCCCTCTCCCAGGACGCTGCAGGTGTGGCTGGGCCGGCCCTAATTAGCGGAGCCCCGCTGAGCCTTTGACAGGGAAGGCGGTGGGGAGGTGGGGGCAGGGAGGGGCTTCGTGGCCCACAGCCCTAGGAGCAACCCCAAGTGTCAGCTAGGACAATGGAGAGGGGGTGGGCAGAGCAGCTGGAGGGAGTGTCTGCAAAATCTCTGGAGGCCCGTGCCCCTCAGGGGTCTTCTGGTTCAGCCCCTGCTTCCAGCACTACCTCCAGGGTCAGGGGCGTGTCCCAGGGCTGGGGTGGTGGCCGTAAGCCTTGAGCGCCTCAGGATATTGTCCTGATCTGTGACTGGCCCTAGGAGAAATCAGCTGGCCTCCTGGGCCTTAGTTTGCCACTCTGTGCAATGGACACAGGCAGAGTCAGGGGATGGGTACAAACAGAAGGCCTGGCTTCCAGTCAAGGACACCTTTGTTGCTCAGCCACCACCTTAGCTATGTCCAAACCAGACAGCCTCTAAGAAAAGATACTGTCTAGTCTGACAGAGGAGACACCTCAGTCTGAGGGGAGAGACACAATCCATCTCATTAAGTCACAGACAAGCTGGAGAACGGACATCCTGTAGGGTACCAGCTGTGGGACTTAAGAGGGGAAAGGACCCAGTGAGCTGCAATAGTCAGTCAAGCGCAAGGCCTTGAAGGACGCTGAGAGCCAGACGCTGAACCACGTGAGTGGAGTAACTGCAATGAAAGGCCCAGGCTCTGGAGCGATGCATGTGTCCGGCACCTCGAGCCAAGCACTGCGTCTGGCTTAGGGATGAGCCTGGTGTGATGAGATGGGGACTTAGGGACCTCATGCTGCCTGGAACTGAGAAGCTGGCCACGCAGAGGACCCGGCTTTGCTGCAGGCAAGCACTTTGCCCTGGCCCCTAGGCTCCCCCCAGACCAACCCCTCCTCCCAGGGAGCTAGAGGGGCACCCATCACTCCTCTTCTCCTGGCAGGCACCCCCCTCCAAGGTAGAGTTGTTGGATGTCAGAGTTAACGGATTTCACGTGGCAGAAGCTGTGAAATGGGCCGGGGAGGGGAGCAGGGCCAGCTGCGGACGAAGGGAGGAAACTGAAAGATTTGTCTCCCCAGGTGGACTTTGAAATGATTCCCCGGGGCTTTCTGCACCTCAGGACTCCTTCTCCTCCCACACCCCCACCTCCCTACACAGCCCAACTTGCATCTTTCTTCAACTGTTTTGGCTGATCTGGTATTTTCTCTACAGGGCCAGTAAGATGCCAGCTCTTCCCTCGGGCTTTTTAAAATTCCGGCTCTCGCTGCCCCACGCTCCTTCCCCTGTTCTCACAGTTCTTCCCCATCCTCCCTCTGCTGGGCTCACCTGCCCCACTCCACTCCACACAGTCCTACTAATCCAGAGGCGCTGATCAAAATGCCACATGGGCAGGAAGGGCATGTGTAGCTGCTTGATGATCGTTCTTCTCGGTGGGGAGGTGAGGCCCCAGCCTCTGCCCTAGCCCTCCGAGGCTGGGGTCTTCCTATGCCGACTACCCTCTCAGCCCTGTGCATCCTCTTTCTCAGCCCTTCCATTCTGTCTTCACGGGGGTGGCAGGAGCCAGGGGAGCCAGCCCTGAGGCTGCTGACAGGACCCTCATTTGGTTTGGGGCTGAGAAGGTGTGTGTGTAGGGGGACACATCGGTCCTGATCTGGGAAAGATGGGCGTGAGCTGGTGGGACCAGGTGACACCTTCCATGCCTTCTGTGATTCATCCAACAAATATTTACTGAGTGTCTATCATCAGCAGCCCACACTGCAGACGACCCTGGCCTCGCGGGGCACGGGGCTGAGTGTCCTTTCACACCCAGAAGGGAGCCTGTGCGCACCAGCCGAGCCGCCCATCTCTCCATTCCCAAGAAGCCCCGAGTTCTCTCCGGCCTCTGAGCCTCCTCACCTTTGCCAGTGATGCCCTTTGTCCAGATCTCTGGGGGCTGGCTGCATGACTCCACCTGACCTTGGAGCTGCAGCTCAAATGGCCCTTCCTGCCAGGTGCCTCCTTCGCGAGCTCCCAGCCTGGTGCTCCAGCCCAGTCCCACCCGCCCGACTTTCTCCCTTCACAGCAGTTGGCAATTATTTCATCTTTAGCCCCTTTTAAATTGGAGGCATCTGACAGATGGGCTCAAAGATAAGATGGGAGGAGGGGGAAGGGCAGCAGAGCTTGGAGGGTGAACATCCCCTCCGTGGGAAAGGAGACGAGGGCAGCTCAGGTGGGGGCTGGTAGTTTGAGGGCAGGAAGGTGAGGTCGTTCCCCAGCTCTGGGCCCAAGTCCAAGAACTTGTCAGCCTTCTTGAGTTTTCCTAACAGCCCTTTAGCCCAGAAGAACCGGGCAAACATCCGTGCGAGGATCACCTGGCCCAGCTCGTCTTCCTAGCCCAGTTCCCTGGGAAAGGAGCTTACGGCTGACACAAATAAGGGGTTGACCACTAAGCCCTCAACCAAGGAGGGTGTGGGCCTGTGCGTGGCTTCCCTGGGGAAGCGGGGGACTCAAGCCAAACTTGCCAGAAGCACAAGGGTGGTTGGCCGGGAGCCCACGTGGTCTGTGACCCTGCGTGGGCTCTCCACCTGTCTGGGCCCCACTGTCCTGGCCTGTTGAGTGGGGGACTTGGACCACTCTCCCATCAGAGGCCCTTCCAGCCTGGCAGTGACCCAGCCACCTCGCCGACACCCCTGACCATCTTGCCCTGCCGAGTTCCTTCATCCCAGTTGGCTCAAGGGTGCTTCGCAAGGACCCAGGGGGAAGGGCTTCCATGTCCTGGGGTTATGGGTGAGAGAGGGACCCAGGGGCACTCAGCTGGCCCCTCTCAGAACCAAAGTAAGCTTCCTGTCTGCCAGTCTGTGCTTCTCCTCCTGGGGTCCCCGGCACTGGAGTTAGGAAGTATTCCCTGTTGTCTCACCCCATCCCTCCCTAGAAGCTGAGCTCACGTCCCCATCTGCAGGCCTCCGGTCACTAGGATGGGGACAATCTGCTGCTTCCTCCTTCTTTGTGGCTCTGCTCTTTCCCCTCCCCCACAGGCACCCAGTGAGCTCAGCCTTGTGGCAGAGCAGGGTTCTGGCTGGTTTTTCTCACTGATGCCTGCACCCCCACCACACACACACATACAGAGCTCAGCCAGCATCCAGTGATGGAGAGAAGTGTGGTCTTGGTGAAGGGCAGAGGGCAGTTCTCATTACATCTCTAGCTTTTGGAAAATGTTGTGGGTCAGAGAGGAGGGAGCCAGTTAGGTGGGGGCTGAGGCCAGAGGGGAGCTTCCTCAGGGATGAGAAAGGCCACTGCAGGGCTGGGGAGGGGAGGGGAGGACTCCAAGGGGCCTCTGCCCTTGCCCTGGCCCTCCCCCAGCCTCCTGCAGGTGTCCGAAGCAGCGGGGGACCTGCAGGCAGGGGCATGACCCTTACAGCAATGGTGGCTGGCCCTGTCACAGCTAATGACCCTGACGGCCCAGGCCCCGGACAGGAGTGGGGGTGGTGCTTAGAGGAAGGGAAGGCAGGGGATGCCTCTGTGTGTGTGTGTATGTGTGTGTGTATGTCTCTGTCTGTCTGTCTATTGGGGTGTCGGGGTGAGACCCTCACCCATTCCCCCCTCCAGCCTACAGGACCGTGTGCAGCGTCAATGGCCCCCTGGTGGTGCTGGACCAGGTCAAGGTAAGACTTCTGGCTCTTCCCAGGCACCACGGCCAAATCCCAGATTTCTTCTAAATTGCCCTGCCCCTAGGTGGCCCCCATGCACCCACCCCATTCTTTCCAACCCCCTGCCCCCCACCCCCAGCCACCTGAGGTTTCCCCTTCCTGCCTTATCAGGGGGCCCCACTCTGGGCCTTAAGAGACCTGCTGCTATGGGCAATGAACTGGGGGACCCCGGCTATCATGTCTCTTTCCTCATCAGTAGAACAGCTGTGTCCTGCATCAAACTTCCCTGTAAGGCAGGACACTCCCACCTGCCTCCCACGGGTCCTCTTTTAAAGGGAAGAGGTGGAGGCGGCAGATGGATGCCAGCTACCTTTTCTCCAGAGCTTGAGGTTTGCAGAGGCCTTTGGAATAGCTCAGCCTGGGAACCGGCAGCTTGAGTGGGAAGCGGCCTCACGGGGGAGGTGGGGTGTGGGCCACTCGGTGTCCCTGGGGAACCGTAGGACCATGGCAGACACTGGCAGTGTTTTGAATCCCAATGTTGGGGATTCTCGAGGCACGAAGAGCCCTGCAAAACCACCAGATCACTCTGCTTCCTGCACCCCCACCAACTAGGGCCACCCCCATCTCCCACACCACAGCACCCACCCCCGACCTGGAAATCAGGGTACCATCCTTGATTCCACCCTCCCCGGACCCCAGTCTGTCAGTGCTCATGTTGGGTCGGTGATCTCTCCCTACCAACTCCCTTATCTTGGCCGTGGCCTATGGGCGCCCAGTCTGGTGCCCTCCCATCCTCTCCCCTGCAGCCATGCAGCCCTGACCCCTTCTCTCCCCTGTTAAACTCACTAGGGCTCCCCAAACCTTCACCTTAGAGGTCCTCCATCCTCTAAGGGTCCTGCCTTCCTTTCCATGTCGCATCACTCTCCCTTCCCCACTTAGAAACCCACACTGTCTCCGTGTGGAGCTGCCATTCCATGTCTCTGGGCCTTTGCACATACTCTGCCTTCTTGACTACCTTTCCCCTCATCCCTTCTTCTGACTCATCTTCTCCTGGAAGCTTCGCCAAGCCTCCTGGGCAGTGACCCTGTCCTTGCTTTTGGCTTTGTGTACTGTCTTGCTGGCAGCATCCACTGAGGCATTTGTTCACCACCTGGCCACATGTCTTCTCCCGCCCCCCCCATCCCCCCACACACTGTGCCCTCCTATGGGACATGATGGTGTTTATTAATCCTGGGCCCCACAGTGCACTTCTACTGAAAACCCAGCCCATCTTAGGTGCTCCGTTTGTCCAAAGGAAGGGCAAGTAAATGAATAAATGAGTAAGTGTTAGCATGACTAAATATAGACCTATCAAAAGCTGGGCCAACTGTGTTAAGGAAATCAGACCCACTGATTTGTGGAAAACAGATTCCAAGCTCATACGGACATCACACTTGGACCCATCAGTGTCAGGGATGCCCTGGATGGAAGTGCGATGGAGTCGTTCTGTGTGTGTGTGCACTGGGGTCAGACTGTCTGACTCAGACTTCTGCAGTTTTCGCCCCAGATCCGTCCCACCCTTTCTGCTAGCTACCTGTCGATTCTAGATCAGCAGCAGCAGCTCCCCATGGGAACTCGTTAGAAATACAGGTTCCTTTACCCAAGACTGACAGAATCAGAAACTCTGGGGATGGGGCCCAGAGGTCTGTTTTTACAATCTTCCAGGTGGTCTGATGCTCCTTGAAGTTTGAGAATCATCCATCTAGGATTGTAAACCCCAGTTTCTCCTCGATTAAATGGTAATAGAGTTGTGATGGGAATCAAATCAGATTAATGTACTATTATTATTATTATTATTATTATTATTCCTCCTTGAGAAGAGCTAACAATAACCCAGCCTGGAGTGCACGGTTGCTCATATGCCTGATTAAATACACAGTTGGTGAATCTCCTGCCCCCTTGCCCGCCTCCACTGCACTCCCTACCTGTCAGTCTCTAGGACCCCACGTGTATGGAGAGCCAGCACCTATGCAGACACCCATTTTTCAGCTGTAAACTGGGGCTGGACTAAGAAACTGGAGGAAGATCCCCAGGCAGTGGTTCTGTGATTATCGGATGCATCTGTAACTCTTGCAGAGCAGAGTAACTGGGTGATGGAGACACTCAGAGAACCCTGGGTTTGCAGAGGGAAGGAAAGGAAGCGGCAGTCGACAGTCTCATAAGCGCTGACATGAAGAAGGCACCTTCATACCCTCTCCACTGTCCCACACCCCTTGTTCCAGAGTTGCTTGGGCACAAAGGCCACAATTCTGTCTCTATAGCGCCGCCTTCTGTCCGAATTGAATCACACATGCAATGACACTTCCTTCTCAAATGGAAAAATAATTTGGAGGAAGGATTTTGTGAAGATCAGAAATTCTTAACCAGGTAATCAGGGCCTTGAAATTGTCCGCATATCTTTTAAGGCAGTATTCATGTGACCATGCATTTTCCTGGGGGGTAATTTACACAATTTAATCTGATTTTCTAGGGTTTGTGACCCAGCAAAGGCTACACCCCTGATTTTTTTTTAGTGTAAAACTGACTCGTCTAGATCATTAAATATCCACAGACCTGATCCCACAAAAGCACACTTATAGACCCACACACTCACATACCCTCACACACGATCACACAGGTCGTGTATACATTCAAGAGGAGTCTGGCTAGCTGAACTCCACCTGCCTGGGATGGTCTAGAGAGATTTCACTAGAGCAGAGGTTGTCAAACTCGAGCATGCATCACAATCCCCTGGAGGGATCTTTGGGCCCCGATTGAAAGTTCTGAATCAGCGCCTGGGTTGAGGTCTGATGAGTTCCCAGTTGCTACTGCTGCTGGGCGGGGACCACACTTCCAACCACTGCTCTAGAGGAGCTCCCAACTCCTGTATTCTGTGACTCAAACCAGCCTTATTTGAGACTCAACTCATCCACCAGACTTGGGTCCAAATGTCTATGGCTGCTCCCATACTCTTCAAGGAGAGAGCTTTCAGGTGTGCATCTGATCGGAAAATAGTTTCCAAAGAGGCGTTCCCAAACTGCCCCGTGCATTGTCAGAGGGAGAGGCCTTGGAGGCAGCATGCCCTGTGCAGGTCCTGCCAGGCTTACTAAGAACTTCCCAGGCCCCTGAGTCTGTACGGCATCTCCCCTGTGTCTGACCCCTTGCCTGTTGAGAACTGGGTTGAATCCCCAGCAGAGGAGATGGGTTGTACTGAATCATCCACACTCCCTATAGTCTGGTAACCAACAGTGAGAGCTGAGAGAATCAGGTCTGTGCCTGAGAGACCGGGTGGACACATAAGCTGACTGTTGCACATTAGAAGTCTCCCCCTGCACGCACTGCTCTAAGTGGCTATGTCCACCCCTCCCTGCAAACAAATGACTAGCATTCTCTTCCTAAAAGATCCCAGACAACACCTTCCAGGCTCGGGCGCTGTGGTTCTGATGGTTCTTCCTCCTGTCTGATTGGTACCTCTCTGCTCTTTAAAGTTCATTTTCTCTGATTGCATCTTTCAGGGGCACACAGAGGGCCACCTCCTCTCCACTCTCCTTTCCTCCCACCCGCCCTCACCCACAGAAACTCACATAAAAACGATTGCTTTTTATCACCCCTGCTGCCTGGTTTTGATTGAGCCCACTGCCTGACTGCTGTGGGGCCAGCTTTGGCCTGTGTTCTGTCCAGAGGTTTGCCTCCTGAGGCCACCAGCCCACAGACAATGAAGCCAGGGGCCATTTCAAATAGAGAGACACAGACCCACCCGGAGCAGAAGGGAAAGAGCCAGGGCTTAGTTAACTGTCCCGGGGCCTCGCAGTCCTTGCTCTCAGGCTCCCTCTTGTGGTTGGGAAGCCAAAGACAGTCAGGCATCAGCCCCTCCAAGGATATCTGAGCATTCCTGTTGGGGAGGGTCTCCTGCCCTCTGTCCCCATTTCATAGGGCCTGAGGGTGGTTTGGGGGAGAACAAGGTTGCTTCCCTGGCATCCTCTTCACAGGACAAGGAGGGACCAAGCCAGAGCTTCTCTCAGTGACTGGCAGGGCTGCAAATCCTCCTGCCCTGGGAGAGAGACCCCCCTACCCTGCACACATCCTTTTGGGGAACCGAGCCACGCACCCCGCTTCCCTGCTGTATTTGGGCAAAAATAAACACGTTAGATGTTTACGTTGCTGTTAGTCTCTTACAACAGCAAGGATTTCCTCCATGTCAGTAGACACACATTTTACTCTTTCATTTTGATAGTAGCACTGAAGGCTATGGTCTGGATGGACTGATTTATTCCATTATTGGGAGACATTCAGCATGTTTCCAGGTTTTGCTCTTACAAAGAGCAAGAGTATAGCAATATTATATCCCTTTCACACTGGTGCCTCTATTGCTACAGGATGGATTCCCTCCAAATGGAATTGTTGATTCAAAGTGGATATTTATTTTTAAATAGATATTGACAATTGCAGGGCTGTGGTCATTCAAGGCTGTGGTAATTCACATTCCAACCAAGCATGCATGAGAGGACCCACTCCCAACATCCTTGCCAACCCTGAGTATGTGCCCTCCTGTAATTTTGCCTAATAGATGAGGCAAGACCTGTCTTGCTTTTATTTACATTTCCCTGATGACTAAGGGAGTTGAGCATCCATTTGTCTGTTTAGATCTCTTTTCCTTCTCTGCAAAATCTTCCTACACATTGACTTGTACATTGGGCATTGTGGGGATTCTTCATTTGATTGCTCTTCTTTGTCTATGGTATCTTTGCCATACGGAAATGTCAATATTCGTTTATATAATCAAATGTTTCTATTTTTTGTTGATGGCTTCTGGATTTCTTAAAGACACCTCTCTTAGCCAGCTTTTAACTGCATTATTCCATTAGGAAGGACAGAAGAAAAGCTCTTCAAGTATTTCATTTGTTCTAGTTTTATATTTAAAATTTTTATATGCCTGGAATGCATTTGTGCTTATAATAGGTGTGGATACCCAGTTATATTAGCACCATTTGTTCAATAAATTCTTATTCCTGTGAACTAACATACCACATCTGTGCTTTAACAGTCTCCTAAAACCTGGGGTCTGTTTCTCGACTCCAGCCTTCTCACTTCTCGGTTCATCTGTCCAACACCAACATTGACCATGTGACCCAGGAACCTTTAGAACACGTTTTAATATCTGACAAGTCCTCCACCCTGATCTTTTCCATAACCGCTTTTGGATGTTCTCAGACATTTATATGAACGTTAAGATCACTTTATTAAGTTCCAGAAGAAATACTCCATTGGGAATGCATTGAATTCACACACTTTTGAAAAGGAATTATATGTTTATGACAGTAAGTCATTCTGTCTTGGGAAACACTATTGTCCTCCATTTCTCCAAGGCTTGTTTTGTGCCCTTCAGTTAGATTTTATTATTTTCTTGTACCTCTCTTGTTAATTTATTTCCAGATATTTTATCCGTTTTGGCACTAGGGAAAAAAAAAAACAGAGACTGATTTTTTTCCATTTTTGCATAAATTTTTTTTGATGATCTTTTGTAACATTCTGTGATTCTTTTGGGAGGAAAACACTTTTTTAAATTGAAGTATAGTTGATTTATAATATTATGTTAGTTTCAGGTGTACAGCAAAGTGATTCAGTTATATATATGTGTATATATATATTTTTTTTCTTACTATGGGATAACTTAGGAGTATGTGATTGATCCAAGTTACTATACATAAAACAGATCAGCAACAAGGATTTACTGTATTACACAGGGAATTATATTCAATATCTTGTAATGACCTATTATCGAAAATAATGTGAGATTGATTTTTACATGTTTATCTTGTGGTCAGCCAAATTCTCTTATTAATCCTGGGTTTTTGTTGTTGTTGTTTCTTTTTGTTTTTGTTTTAAACCAGATCCATTTGGGGTTTTTTAGACACACAATATCACCTGCAAATAAAGGGAATTATGTCTCTTTTTCCATTGGCATACTTTAATTTTAAGCTTAACTTTGAAACAATTTCAAATTTATAAAAGGTTGCAAAAATAAAAATAGTGCGAGGGACATCCACAGACCCATTTGTTCAGTCACATGCTCTGCGTGTGCATGCATGTGTGTATGTGGGCATCATCTTTTTTTTAAGATCTTTTGAGGGTAAATTATGCCCCAAACTCCAGTATGTAATTCCCCCAAATAAGGATATTTCCTTGCACAACCCGGTAGAGTTACCAACTTGAGAAATTTACACTGATACTTTCATCTGATCTACAATCTATATTCCCATTTATCAGCTAACTTAGTGTAAGTCCTTTAGAGCATTTCCTCCCTCCCATGTAGGATCCAGCCTAGGGCCAGGAATCACAGTTAATCATCATGACTGTTCAGCTTCCTGTCATCTGGAATATTTCCACAGTCTTTCTTTCACATTTCTGAAAAATAGTCTCCTCTCACTACCTTTTTAAAAAATAGATCTTTCTCTATTTATGTTTATTGATATTATTTTCAATTTTTTTTTGTCTACTTGTATAAACTGAAATTACCGAAACAATGTTAAATAACATTGGTGATACAGGCTTTTCTCTCTCCGCGTTAGTGATTTTATTGGAAATGAAAATGGGTTTAGCATTTTACCATTGAGAAGGATGTTGATGCTCATTTTGGTAAATAGTCTGATATTTAAGGAGTTCTTTTCCGTTTCTGTTTTACATAGAATTGTATTAGAAACAGCTGTGGAATTTTGTCAAAAGCCTTTGGTTTCTGTTTACATAATCTTGTGGGGTTTTTCCTTTATGCTGACAAACTCTCTACTGTTATGAACTATACTGTCAAATGCTGACCAGTTCCTAAATGTTGATTGATCTATGCTTGCATTCTTGGAATAAACCCTGTGTGGTCACACTTATTTAATATACTGTTCAGTTTGGCTGGCGTGTACTTTATTTATAATGTCTGCATCTATCTTTATAAGAGAAACTGGTCTGTAGGCTTTTTGGGGTGCTATCTTTATTAGATTAGGGGTGTCAGAGTTTTCCTTTTTACACTTTTGTTTCCTTCTAATTTCTGTTTTCTGTTCATCTGATTACTTTGGTTATTTCCTCCAGTTCAGTGCTGACTGGAATGATGATAGCAGGCATGTGGTTTTGCTCTAAATTTTAAAGAGAATGTTTTATACATTATATCATTGAGTATGATATTCTCTGTAGGGTTTTTTGAGGCTACTTTGGAGTTAAGGAATTCCCCTTTTATTCTATTTTCAAAGAGTAGTTTTGTTCTTTGTTTTTTGTTTTCAATCATAGATAGGTTTTTTTACTTTTTCTAAAACTTTTTTGAGGTACCAGATTTTTAAATACTTTAATCCATTAATAAGGTAAATTACATTAATACATTTTCTTTTTTATTTATTTTTATTTTTTATTTTAGTCTATTTTCAAAGAGTAGTTTTGTTCTTTGTTTTTTGTTTTCAATCATAGATAGGTTTTTTTACTTTTTCTAAAACTTCTTTTGAGATACCAGGTTTTTAAATACTTTAACCCATTAATAAGGTAAATTACATTAATAGATTTTCTTTTTTTATTTATTTTTATTTTTTATTTTTTCAACGGAGGTACTGGGGATTGAACCCAGGACCTTGTGCATGCTGAGCGTGCGCTCTACCGCTGAGCTATACCCTCCCTCCCATTGATACATTTTCTAATATTAGATGACCTTGAATTCCTGGACTAATCCCAGCTTGGTCTTCTTTTTTTTATTTGTGTGTGCATATGTGTTTATCTTCATTTTTTTGTTTAAAAAAAACTTTTTTTTGTTATTTGGTTTGTTTGTAACTTGGTCTTTTTCTGTACATTGCTGGATTTAGTTTGCTAATATTTGTTTAGTATTTTTGCATCTATGTTCATGATTAAGATTGACTATAATTTTTCCATTATTATCTCATTTGTATCAAGGTTATCCTTGCCTCATAAAATGAATTAAGACTGGAATTTTTCTTTCAGTCTTTTGAGAGCTTAAGTAAGTTTCAAATGATTTTTTCCCTAATTGTTAGAACTCACTGACTGTCTGGGACCGGTGTTTTCTTCATGGAAAGATTTTAAGTTATTCATCCAATATCTTGAAGATTCTGGGGCTATCCTGGCTCTCTATTTTATTTTTAATTGTTTTTGGTTTGAGTTGTATTCTGCTAGGACTTTATTCATTGCATCAAAATTCTGAAATAAATTGCAGAAAGTTATTTATAATTTTTATTATTTAAAAAATATTATTAGTGTTACTAGTTTTATTTTTTTTATTCCAATAATTATTCATGCCTTTTTTCTTAATCAGAGTTGCCAGAGGTTTGTCGACTTCATTAGGGCTTTTCAAAGAACCAGTCTGGCTCTGTTGACCTTCTGTGTTATGTATTTGTTTGTGTTTTAATGGTTTATGCCCTTTTATTGTTTCTTCTATTTTATTTGAAATGTTAACGCCTTTCTTTTTTTAGCTTTTCATGTTGCGTACTTTTAAACTACCTCTACTTTTTTTCTTCTCTAATATAAAGCATTTAAGTTTTCCGTGTATCACATACAATGTTGAGAAATAGTTTTTTATTATATGGTGCTAAATATTCTCTGATCTGATGATAAGTTCTTGTATATTTAGAATATTTCAAAATTTCCAAATATATGAAGCTTTTCTCACTCTCTTTTCATTACTGGTTTCTGACTTACTCTGACTCTGGTCAGAAAACATGGTACAGCTTGGTATGTCCTCTAAGTCCATGGCATGAAGTAAGATTTTTTTATTATTTTCTATTTCACCTGTCATTTCAGTTTTGCTTTCTTCTAATGTCCAAGGAGTGATTTAGAAAAGTACTCCTTTAATTTCCCAGAATATTAGGAGCAGTGCAAGGAGGGGTGCAGTCTCTTTACCATTTATTTTTACTGGATTGAGATTATGATTTATTCCCTGAAGTAAATCAAGGAAGTAGGATGGATGGGAGGCGAGGTGAGGGAGCCTGGGGAGATGCTATGCATTCTCTCCAGTACCTCCCCTGGGAAGAAGATGCAGGTACGGGACTGAGCCCTCCTGCTGTTGATCAGAGCACAGGACCAGTGTCAGTGGGGAGGATCTGCTTCTCCAGCGCAGCTTCTTCGGCTCAGCTCATAGCCTCCTCTGGATGTGGATGAAGACTGGGAACCTGGTTTCCCTTGGGGCAGACCTCTGCCTGCCCACCTGCTGCCTGTGGTCCTGGAGAGACAGCCTGATTGGTTTTTTAATTGAGTTATAATTTGTATACCACAAACTTGACCCTTTTAAGGTACATAGTTCAGTAGTTTTTAGTGTATACATAGAGTTGTGCAACCATCACCATTATTTGATTCCAGAACATTTTCTCTTTTTTTATTAAATTTTTCTTTGTTTTTTTTAGGGGGGGAGTAATTCAGTTTATATATATATATATATAAATATAAACATATATATATACATATGTATTCAGTTATTTATTTATTTGTTTGTTTATTTAATGGAGGTATCGGGGATTGAACCCAGGACCTCGTGCATGCTAAGCACACACTTACCACTGAATTATACCCTCCCCGCCGCAGAACATTTTCATCACCTCAAAACGAAACCCTGGACCTATTAGTTGTCACCCCCAATCGTCCCTCCTCCAGCCCCCAGCAACCACTAATCTTTTTGCTTTATGGATTTGATTCTTCTGGACACTTCACATCAAAAGAATCATATAATATATGGCCTGTTGCGTCTGGCTTCTTTCACTCAGCATAATGTTTTCAAGGTTCATCCGCGTTGCAGTGTGTAGCAGTACTTCGTTCCTCGTTAAGGCTGACTAATATTCCACTGGGTGTTCTATGCCACCTTTCGTTTATCCGTGCTTCAGTCTGTGGACATTTGGGTTGTTTCCACTTTTCGCCTGTGATGAATAATGCTGCTATGAACATTCATGTGCAAGTTTTTACATGGACAGGTGTTTCCATTTCTCTTGGGTATATACCTGGGAGGGGAAGTGTTGGGTCATATTGTAACTCGATGTCTAACCTTTTGAGAAACTCCCAGACTGTTCCAAAGTGGCCGCATAATTTGACACTCCCACCATCAGTGTCTGAGGGTTCCCATTTCTCCACACCCTTAACAACTGTTATGATCTGTCTTTTTTCTTCCAGCCGTATTAATGAGCGTGAAGGGCTATGTCACTGCGGCTTTGATTTGCTTTCTTTAATGACTAAAGAGTTGAGCTTATATGTGCTTATTAGGCACGTGTATATCCTCTTTGGAGAAGTGTCTATGTAGCTCCTTTGCCATTTTTTAATTAGGGTATTTCTCTTTTTATTGTTGACTTGTAAAATTTCTTTACGTATTCCAGATATTAGCCTGATGCTTTTTTACACTGATCAGAATGAAAACTACACTGGATCTTAGCCAAAAGAGAAGTGATTGACTTATTCTTTTTATTCCTGAAGACTGTGAAGACGACACGTGAATTGATCCCAGCCCCATGGCTAGGGAAAGATTGCCACTGGTAGATGGAGACACCTGGGAGCCGAGGAGAGGACCTTGCCAGTGTGTTTACCACAAGTCCACAGGGGCAGAAACAACTGTGCTGTCCAGGAGATCTAAACAGTCACAATATCTACTACATTTTATTAAACTGTGAAAAGGTCCAGGCACCAGCTAATGACGTTCATATATTTTCTCCCCACAGCAGCCCTATGAAGTAGGTGTTATTATTATCCTCAGATTAAAGATGAGGAAAGTAAGGCTCAGAGACAGTAAGTAACTTTCACAAGGTCACACAGCTTCTAAGCGTCAGAGCTTCAATTCTAACCCTGGTCTTCCAACCCTAAAGTCGGTGCTCCTACCCATGCAGGTATACTGCCTCCCAAACAGGATTCAAACTTCCCACTTACTAGTCTCTCAAGTTCATTTCCAAGAGAATCTGGGCACAAGAGGGAAGGTAGGAGCTTGAGACTGGGTCAAGGAGGGGTGGGGAGGAGATAGGAACTTCAGCTTTGGTTTGTCTCACTGTCACTCTGTGCTGCTCTCCCCCTCTCCCAGTTTGCCCAGTATGCTGAGATCGTCAACTTCACCCTCCCCAATGGGACTCAGAGGAGCGGGCAAGTGCTTGAGGTGGCTGGGACCAAGGCGATTGTTCAGGTAAGTGATGTCAGTACGATGTTGGCCAGCTGAATAAATAAATGAGCCCACAAACTTTCCACACTATTTTATAAGCTCCAAAGACAGAAAATGTCCTATTTCACCACCCCACCCGAGAGTGCCTTGCCCAGAGCTGGACGCACAGGGAGCCTAGAATGGGGGGCACTGCTCTCCCCAGCAAGCCTCTTTTCTAGAGAAACTAACCTCTTGCCCCATAGGTGTTTGAAGGGACCTCTGGGATTGATGCCCAGAAGACTACCTGCGAATTCACAGGGGACATCCTACGGACTCCAGTGTCGGAGGACATGCTGGGTGAGGGGTGGGGGTGAGTAGGGTGGGGGCGCCCCTCCGTCCTGCCAGCCCAGCTTCCCTGACCAGGTGCTTAGCAGACCCCACTGGCATTGCCTCCTTACATGTCTGCCTCCCCGGGGAGCCATTTGAGGTCAGAGGTTGTGTCATCTCTTTGACCGCCCACCCCAGCTCAGGGCCTGATATACAGCAGATGTTTAATACATGAGGAAGGCAGGTTCAATAAACCAGAGGCAGAGTACATAGCCATCTGTTTGGGGTCAGGCTGAAACGGGCTGCACGTCCCCTACTTTTCCCCCAAGATCTGCCATACCTGGCCCTCTCCACTTTCCAGCCCTAAGCCCCCCATTACAGTGATTGTCCTGGGCCAAGGCTGTGCCTGTAAAGGTTCCCAGGAGAAGAGGGAAGACCTCCAAGGAGACAGACACCATAGCCAGTTCCTTGGGGATAACTGAGGGCTGAAGGGAGGGGCCGTGGGGTAACTGGGGTGCGAGGGGCAGGTGAGAGCTGGTGGTGGTGTGGAAGGTGAGCAGCAGTGAGAGACCCAGGGCTGGTCCTGAGCAACCTGCAACCCCCATTGCCCACCCCAGGTCGAGTTTTCAATGGCTCTGGCAAACCTATTGACAATGGGCCAGTGGTCATGGCAGAGGACTTCTTGGATATCAATGGTGAGTGACCAGTGGCACGTGCGACAGCTCTCGGGACCCAGCTCCCAGCTACCTTCCCCACCCCAGTCATTGCTTCTGCCACCTCGCCCTTGGAAGTTCTGCCCTGATATGGGCCAGGGCCATCGCCCAGGGCTCACCCCCAGGGCTGGTGAGAGTGACAGGCAGATCAGGTGAGCTGTGGGAGTTGCAGAGGGGCCGGCATCACTTCACGACCTGTTCCTGTAAAGTGCCATCATCACTGTGCAAAGCTGCCCACACACTTGAGAACCGCACTCTAATGCCTTCCAGCCCCCACCTGCCTGCCGCTTCTAATGCACCAGGGCGGCATCCAAGGGAGCACTGGACTATGGCTATTTAAATAAGCTAATTCAAATGAAATTAACTTCATTTCAAAACCATAATTCACATGCTCAACAGCCATGTGTGACCAGGGCTGCTTTCTGGATTGCCATCATCACAGAAAATCCTGTTAAACAGAGTTCCTGAGTCTGCGGCAGGGTTGGGGGAGGGCAGGGAAAGACCTGAACCCTTGAGCAGGGGTCCATAATCGCCCCCTCCCAGGCCAGCCCATCAACCCCCACGACCGCATCTACCCTGAGGAGATGATTCAGACAGGCATCTCGCCCATCGACGTCATGAACAGCATCGCCCGTGGTCAGAAGATCCCCATCTTCTCAGCGGCTGGGCTCCCCCACAACGAGGTGAGGACTGTGGGGGGCCTGTGGGCACAAGCAAGGGGAAGGGACAGAGCAGAGGCCGGGGCTGGTGGGCCAGCGAGGAGGCCTCCTGTGCTGAGCAGGCAGCAGGTAGCCAAGCTGGGGTCACCGGCGTCCAGGCGGACAGCTGTCTTCCAGCAGCTCAGGGACTCAGGGCTGCACAAGGCCTCAGTGTCCCCAGGCGGATCTCCAAGACTCCATCCTGAGTGAGTGGGGCACACACTGGCTCACAGGAGAGCCCATGGGTAGCCCCAGCGTTGGAAGTCCTGCTCAGCTGAGTGGACAGCTCTGCTCACTGGTCCTGCTAATGGTCTGCACTCGCCTGCACTGAGTGAACCCACCTCGTACCAGCCCCACTGCTGTCTGAGGCCCCCTGTGCAGGTTTGCTACCCTGCCCCTGCCACCAAGAGTGAATAGCCCAGCTCTTCTCAAAGCAGCTGGTGCGACAAGGTTTCTAGATGCTCCCCCCGATCACCCCCACCCAACTACCTGATGTGCCCCCGGCTCACCCTCAAAATGGTCTGAGTGATAAGAGGGCATAAGTGTCCCCGCCTGCCTCTACAGACACACACATCCTGGATCAGGACGTGGTGACTGGTAACACCCTGCAGGCCTGGGGCAAACCCCAGATAAACCCCAGCGGGCTGGGGGGCACAGGGGGTCCTGAAGGGTTGAGTTGCCCCAAACCCATGGTAGGCAGCTGCTCCCTGGAACTGGTTTTCCATCCTGTTCCTCATGACAGGCGCCCCGGGCCCTCCGGTGCCACAGAGCAGGGCAGCCCCTCCCCTGAGAATGGCTGTAGGACCCAGGGCAGCCGTTCCACCTTTCTGGCCTTGGAATCCTCCCACCACAGGCCTCGGCAGGAGGGTGGGCTGGGAACTGCTCCGTCCATGCTCCTCAGTGGTGCTCAGGGCGGCGGGCTCCGGCTCTGGGTCTGACGGCCTTCCTCCCATCCCCAGATCGCCGCCCAGATCTGCCGCCAGGCTGGGCTGGTGAAGAAGTCCAAGGCCGTGCTGGACTATCACGACGACAACTTCGCCATCGTCTTTGCAGCCATGGGGGTGAGAGGGGCTGGGCCGATTGGCAAGCTCTGGGAGCTGTGGGTGGGCAGCCCTGGCCCCTCAGCCCCTGGCGGGCCTGGTCTGGTGAGGGCGGCGTTATCCTTCTCCTTGACAAGCCGGCAGAGTCCAGGCCTGTCTGGTGGGAGAGGCAAGGGCATGTCTGGAGGGACTGGCAGTGTGTCCCTCACAGCCTCCCAAAGGCCACCGCAGATACAAGATGAGCCCAGGGTAGCTGGGGGAGGAGAGAATCTGGGGAGACAAGGCAACTTCAGAGAGGGGATACTGGAGGCCATCAGGGGGCCCAAGGTGAGGACAGGGAGTTTAGCAGGGAAGCAGCTGGCCAGGTGAGGGGCAGGGGTGGCAGTGGGCAGAGCGCACCCTGAAGTCTGAACCTCACTCTGGGTAGGTTCAGACTTGGGTAGCAAACCCAGGCCCTGCCCTCTCAAGCCCCAAGGTCTCCCCAGTGACTGTTAGCCAGTCAGTGCACAGGCTTTACCAAGAAGAGATGGGAGGACCCCTCAGGCCGCAGGGCCCCGCCTCCAGCCCTCCCTGTTGTGTGTCCAGGTGAACATGGAGACAGCCAGGTTCTTCAAGTCCGACTTCGAGCAGAACGGTACCATGGGCAATGTCTGCCTCTTCCTGAACTTGGCCAACGACCCCACGTGAGCTGCCCCCGACACTCATGCTGCCCTCAGGCAGCAGCCCCTGTCCCCTCCCCAGACCCGGAGCACCAGGTCTCAGGCATCCCAGAACTACAGCCACTGGCCAGGGCTGGGAGAACAGCCCCTTGTTGTGCAGATGGGGAAACTGAGGCTGTGGAAGAGGTAGGGACAGACCCCGGAGAGACAGAAGGAGCTGGACCACAAGCCCGCCTGGCACCTGCCGCCCCTCCGCTCTTCCAACCTACGTCCGGCCACCGTCCCAAGTCAGGGCTCCTCATCCTTGACTCACTTCCACAAGGTCACCCCTAAAGAGAGATTTCCCTAAACCATTTTCTTAGAAAAACTGCTATTTTAAAAGTTGAGAAAATGGGAGTTTAAATTTGCAGGTCAGGTGATGAAAAAGAAAAACCCAATCAACTGTCCTGGGAACTGAAGTTTCCAGAGTTCCGCTAGCACAAGGCGCAGATGGAGAGTCACAGGCGCAGAGCCCGGGGACTGAGAGTGCCCGGACCCAGGAGCGCTCAAAGTGGAAGGGGCTGCTGGGGCAGGCGAGCGGGATGCCCGTGTACAGCAAGCTGGTCAGGAATAGTGAGGGAAACCATAAGGAAAGAGTCCTGAGGACACAGAGTGCAAGCTCCAGCTAACCCAAGTGCAGGCGCCCTGAGGGGAGGAGGGGTGACAGCAGAGACCATGGGGACAGGGCCACTGTCATCCTCATCAGACACTCCTGGCCCTGCCTGTCTCTCTCCTACCAAGCTCCCTCCTGCCCCAGCCTCTGTCTCCTTTCCCACCTTGGACATGGCTGAGGGCCCACTCCCAGGACCTATCACAGCCTCGGGGCTCGGGGCTGGGGCTGACCTCACCCCCTCCTCTGCTGCTGGTCCCTGTACCAGTTTCCCAGTTCACCTTCCACTCAGCACTGGGGCTAAATGGAGCACAGGCCTGGGGCCTCCAGGCTCTCTAAACACTGGCTGTACCCTCAGGATTGAGCGGATCATCACCCCGCGCCTGGCACTGACCACGGCTGAATTCCTCGCCTACCAGTGTGAGAAGCACGTGCTGGTCATACTGACCGACATGAGTTCCTACGCAGAGGCCTTGCGGGAGGTGAGGTGGCTGGTGGGGGGGGGTGTGTCCGGTTCAGCCCTGCCTCCCTCAAGTCACTGCACCCAGAGCTGCCCCCCCAGGCCTGACCCCCATTACTCGTTGTCAGTGAATCTCCCCCTCCCCCTTCCTTGTTGCAGCCTCTTGCTTCCTTTCTTACCCCAATGACCTCGGATATCGCAGGTCTCAGCTGCCAGAGAGGAGGTGCCTGGGCGCCGAGGCTTCCCCGGGTACATGTACACAGACCTGGCCACCATCTATGAGCGAGCAGGCCGCGTGGAGGGCCGTGGCGGATCCATCACTCAGATCCCCATCCTCACCATGCCCAACGACGGTCAGCTGCCTCACTGCCCGCTGCGCTCCGCTGCCCCTGCCCTCCATCCCACCCAGACACTTAAAGGGCCAGGCTTCATTCCATAGATGTGCAGTAGCACATTTTCCTCCATCCAGATAGACACTGTTCTTTCCTTGCCTCCATCCATCACCCACTCCCATAAGGGAATGGAACCTACATGGCCCTGAGTGGGCCGAGACCTGGGCGCCATCTACACTGACACCACGGAATTTCCTTGCAGATATCACCCACCCAATCCCAGACCTGACAGGCTTCATCACAGAGGGACAGATCTATGTGGACAGACAGCTTCACAACAGACAGGTACTGTCCCCTCCCTAGCCACTTCCTGCTCTCTCCATCATCCCCATAGACACTGGCCCACAGATCTCCTGCCAACCCTTTGAGCTTCATCTCCCTGTGAATTCGGAGGGGCCAGGCAAGGCTAACCCCAAAATAGGACACAACCCCCCAGGAAGACTGTGGTTCACAGAAGAAGACAGGTCTGGGTGGAATCCAGCCTATCTGGCTGTGGGACCTTGAGAAAATATTCATCTCTCTGATCCTAGGTTTCCTCTTCTATAAAATGAGAATAATAATACTTAGCATGCAGTTACATTGTGGAGAATAAAATAAGTTGGCATTAGGGAAAGCATTAGCAGATAGTAGGTACTAAATAAATACCATTTTTCTTTCCTTTCTAGTAATGTGCTTTGGTGACAAAAGTAGATAGTGTATAATGTGCCAAAGGGTTAGAAGATGGGTCAGTCCCATCTGAGGTTGAAGGCAACCCCTATGACTTTTTCCTCTTTGCTTGGCAGCTTCTTTCTTTGGAGCTATAACTATTCAGCTTCAAGCAAAAACAAGCTTTTGGTTCCTGTCCAAATAATCAAAAGTTTTGAAATTGCGAGATTTTCATTAACTAATGTCATGCCATCTCCCCCCTCCACTCTCCTGTCTAGAAGCACACGTGTAGACAAGCCCTAGAATTTGTGGGAGATAAAGGAGGGCAGGTGTGACCAGTGGACCTTACAGTTGGATAAATAAGGACCAGTTTCCTGAAATCCAGGGTCGGGGGGGCATACAAGTAGAGGTGGGGAAGAAGGGAAAGTTTGGACCCCGCCTCTACCACTCCCTTCTTCTGCTCCCCCAGATCTACCCTCCCATCAACGTGCTCCCTTCCCTGTCGCGGCTGATGAAGTCCGCCATTGGGGAAGGGATGACGAGAAAGGACCATGGAGATGTCTCCAACCAGCTGGTAAGAAGGAGAGAATCCAAGGGCTGGTGGGTTACCCAGTTCCAGAAACTGGAGGTTGGAGCCTTAAAAGACCACGAGCTTTTCTCCTGGCAAAAATCCCTCCCCTTTTGGGGGTCCCTGCACAGTCAGATAGGGGAACTTACTACTCCTATGACAAACCTGCCATGACCTCAGACGGCCTCACCCTTCACCCAGTACGCTTGCTACGCCATCGGGAAGGATGTGCAGGCCATGAAGGCAGTGGTGGGGGAGGAGGCGCTCACTTCAGAGGACCTGCTCTACCTAGAATTCCTGCAGAAGTTTGAGAAGAATTTCATCAATCAAGGTGAGGCACACGGGGGGCGGTTAGGCAGTAACCCCCATACTCCGGCACACACACCCCCACACACACCCTTAACACTTCTGCTCCATCCCTAGGCCCCTATGAGAAACGCTCCGTGTTCGAGTCTTTGGACCTGGGCTGGAAGCTGTTGCGCATCTTCCCCAAGGAGATGCTGAAGCGCATCCCGCAGAGCATGATCGATGAATTCTACTCCCGCGAGGGGGCGCCGCAGAACCCCGAGCCCGACACTGCTCTTTAGCCCCGCCCACAGCGAGGCCCCGGAGCGAGGCCCCGGAGCGAGGTCCCGGACAGCCCTCAGTGGGCGCCGGCGTCCACACACCCCACGCCGTCTGCTTGGTCCACACACCTGAGCCAGCCGCTCCGTGCCCACCCCTCAGCACCCCGCAGCACCCCCCACGCTCCAGTCCTCTCCCTGGATTCCCCGAATTGGGGAAGAACGGAAGGCTGTCAAGCCTATATTCTGTCTTGTTCTGATGGGAGCATCTGTATTTTAAAAGCCCTCTCCCTGTGTCCCTCCCCCCATGTAAGAATTAATCTTATGTGAAAACAAGATTGGGAAAACATTGATAATTGTTGGAGCTGAAGGTGGTGGATACAAGAGGTTCATTAAACTGTTCTCTCTGCCTTAAAACAACAAGCACATTAGTGTCAACAGCTGACAACAGAATTCTTCTTAGGGAGACGCTTATCTGTTTAACAAAAAAAACCCGAGAAATTTCTTGGGTGGAACGTGAGCTCAGGGGCCATTAAAAGGACAATCTCAAGGCCACAAAAGATGTGTCTGGTTTTGAACAGCTGTGCCTAAGAGATGCTAGGGAGGAATTTGGTTTGCTTCAGGCAGGGAGGGGCGTTGCTGGAGAGATAGCCTGAGGAACGGTGGGGACCGTGAGCGCAAGGCTGAGGATGGCCCGTCAGTTAACAAATGGGTGTGGAGTGTCCTAAAAACCAGGATGCCTGAAGTTTCTTTGAAAGCTGCCTGCTCTTCTGTAATGTCACCCCTTCCTGTCTCCTCTGCCCCAACTGCAGTGACGTCATGGATGCTTCCTAAGAGGCAGGGCAGATTGGGAGGACAGAACCCAGAAGGCTGGGTTCCATTTCTGGGTCAGGGTGTTGTGGAACCAAGCCAGAATTCTGGGGTCAAGAGCTGGCAACAAAGGAGGCCCTGAGAAGAAAATCCCCATCCCCAAGACAATTTACAGCCAGTTTAGGGAAAGCTTTTGGGTGTCCACACGGCATTGGGTTGTTCTTAGTTAATAACAGAGTTATTGAGATGCAAGTTACATACCATACAATTTACCTATTTGTAATCGTATAATTCAACAATTAACAACTTGTAGGATATTCGCAGAGTTATGCAATCATCACTACAATCAACTGTAGAACATTTTCATTACCTCAAAAAGAAACCCTGCACCCCTAGCCTTCCCCCCTCAAGCCCCTCCCCTGCCCCTTCCCTAGCCTGTGACAGCCATTAATCTTTATCTCTGTAGCTCATAACATCTCATACAAATGGAGTCATGCACTGTGTGCTCTTCTGTGGCTGGCTTCTTTCACTTAGCATAATATTTTCAAGGTTCATCCATGTGGTCACGTATGTGAAATCATTTGGGGGAAGGGTGTAACTCAGTGGTACGGTGTGTGCTTAGCGTGCACGAGGTCTTGGGTTCAATCCCCAGTACCTCCATTAAAATAAATAAGTAAACAAACAAACAAACAAACAAAACCTAATTACCTCCCCCACAAAAAAAATTTTTTTAAAGGGAAATCATTTAATCTTTTACCATTAAGTATGATATCAGCTGTGGATTTTACATAAAGACTCGATCAAGTTGAAGAATTTCCTTCCATTCCAGGTTTACTGAGTGCTTTATTTAGAAGCGGTGCAGAATTTTAATAAATGCCCTTTCTGTGCCTGTTGAGATGATAATGAGTTTGTGTCCTTTATCAATATGGTGCTTTACATTCCTTGATTTTCAGATGTTAGACCAATGTTGCATTCCTGGGATTAAATTCCATTTTGTCATGGTGTACAATCTTTTTTATAGGTTACTAGATTCTGTTTGGTAGTGTTTTGTTGAGAATTTTTGCATTTTTATTTGCAAGATATATTGGCCTGTAGGATTTTTTTTTCTTGTTATGTTTTGTCTGATTTTGATATCAGGGTGATCCTAGACTCATAGAATGAGTTGGAATTGTTTGCTGTTTTATTTTTCACTTTTGGAAGAGATTGTGAGTAATTGGTAATAGTTCTTTAAATGTTTGGCAGATTCAGCAGATGTCTAAGCCTGGGATTTTCTTTGTGGGTAGGTTTTTTTTAAAGATTATTATTACTAATTGAATCTCTTTACTTGCTATAGTTGTATTCATACTTTCTATTTCTTCCTTGGTCCATTTTGGTTCTTTGTGTCCTTCTAAGAATTTGTCCATTTCACCTAAATTAAATAAATTGTTGAAAAATAATTGATCACAGTAATCCCTTGTAATCTTTTTTTCCTGTAATGTCTGGAGTAATGTCCCCTCCTTCATTCCTGTTTCAGTAATTTGATTCTTCTTTCTTTTTTTTTTTTTGGTCAGTGGAGTTAAAGACTTGCCAATCTTGTTGATCTTTTCAAAGAATCGTCTTCTGGTTTTGTTGATTTTATCTATTTTTTAAAATTCTGTTTCATTAATTTCTACTCTAATCTTTGTTATTTCCTTCTACTTGCTTTGGGTTTAGTTTGCTCTTCTTTTTCCATTGTTAAGGTGGAATTTTAGGCTATTTATTTGAGATCTTTCTTCTTTTTTTAACATAGGCATTTACGACTATAAATATTCTGCTTAGCACTGCTTTAGCACACTCAGTAAGTTATGGTATGCTGTGCTTTTGTTGTTATTCATCTCAAAGTATTTTTTGATTTCTTCTTCGACTCATTTGTTATTTGGAAGTGTGTTTCTTCATTTCCACGTATTTGTCAATTTCCCAAGTTTCTTTCTGTCATTGATTTCTGATTTTATTCCAGTGTGGTCAGAGAACACACAACTGTATAAGTTAATTCATATAAGTTTATTGAGGCTTATTTTATGGTCCTGTACGTTGTCTATTTTGAAGAATGTTTCAGGTACACTTGAGAAGAATGTGTGTTCTGCTGTTGTTCATTAAAGGTACTATAGATGCCTCTTAGTGATTTGATTTGCAGTGTTGTTCATGTCTTCTATATTGATAGCGTTTGATTCACAGTGTTATTCAAGTCTTCTGTTTCCATGTTGTATTTCTATCTTCTTGTTCTATCCATTATTGAAAGTGGGGGATTGAAGTCTCCAACTATTATTGTTAAGTTGTCGATTTCTTCTTTCAATTCTGTCAGTTGTTGCTTCATATTCTGGGGGCTGTGTTGTTAAGTGCATATCTGTATAACTGCTATGTCTTCCTGATGGATTGACCCTGTTATCATTATGAATTGGCTCTCTTTATCTCTTGTAATAGTATTTTTGTGTGTGTGTTAAAGTCTAGTTTGTCTAATACTAGTATAACCACTCCAACTTTCTTCTGGTTACTGCTTGCAACATATATCTTTTTCCATCCTCTTACTTTCAGCCTATTTGTATCTTTGAATCTAAAGTACATCTCCTGTAGACAGCACATAGTTATATCTTTATTTTTTTTCAGTTTGACCACTTCTGCCTTTTGATTGGATTGTTAAATCCATTCACACTGAATGTTATACCTGATACGTGGGATATACATCTGCCATTTTACTTGTCATTTTCTGTATGTATCATGTTGTTTCTCTGTTCCTCCTTTAATGCTTTCTTTTACATTAAGTGAATCTCTTGTAGTGTAACATTCTAATTCTGTTAATTATGTTTTTCACTCTTGTTTTTTATTTGTTTTCTTAGTGTTTCCTCTAGGGCTTGCCATATACATCTCACCTTAGCAGAATCTATTTTAGACTTATATTAATTCCAAGGAGATACTGAACATCATATAAATTCTGTATATCCTATAGCTCTCTATTTTCTCTTCCACTTTTTGTGATATTATTATACATATTACATCTGTATATGTAACATATGTAATAATACTTTGCTACAATTATTGCTTTATGTAATTTTATGTCCTTTAAATAAGCTGAGAAGAACAGTATATATTTATAGATTTTGTTATGTTAATCTTCTAATTTACCATTTACGGTCCTCTTCTTTTGTTCCTGTGAATTCAAGTTAAAATCCAGTGTTATTTCCTTACTCCATACAGCTTTTCTCCCCCTCACCTCCTGTGTGTTGTTATTGTGAAATGTATTTCTATATATTATAGTCCCAACAGTATAATTATATGTATATTATTTTATACAATTTCTTTTAAAATCAGTTAAAAGGAAAAGAAATACACATTTATTTCACTTTTTTTCTTTTTTATTGAAGTACAGTCAGTTACAATGTGTCAATGTTTGGTGTACAGCAAAATGTCCCAGTCATGAATATACATACATATATTCATTTTCATATTCTTTTTCATTAAAGGTTATTATAAGATATTGAACATAATTCCCTGTGCTCTACAGAAGAAACTTTTTAAAATCTATTTTTATATATAGTGGCTAACATTTGTAAATCTCAGACTCCCAAATGTATCCCTTCCCACCCCATTTCCCCAATAACCATAAGATTATTTACTATGTCTGCGAGTCTCTTTCTGCTTTGTACATTTGTTCATAGTGTCCTTTTTAAAGAAATACTCATCTGTATTGCCTTTTATAAGTATATAACTACCTTTACCAGTGCTCTTTGGGTTTTTTCTTTGTTTTATTTTTGTTTTATACGGATCCAAAATATGGCATAGGATCACTTGCTAGTAGTCTGAAGAACCTCAGTTAGTAATTCTTGTGAGGCAGGGCTGCTAGCAAAAAATTCTGTTTTTGTTTTTTCTTTTTGGAGGGAATAGGCAATATTTCATCTTCATTTTTGAAAGATAGTTCTGCTGGATATAAGATTCTTGGTTGGCAGTCTTTCTCTTTCAGCATTTGGCTATGTCATCTCACTGCGTTATGGCCTTATTATTTCTGATGGAAAGTCAGCTGTTTATCTTTTGAGTCCCTTTGTGTGTGGTGAATCACCTTTCTCTTACTGCTTTCAAAATTTTCCCCTTCAGCATTTTTAGTATGATTGCCTGGGTGTGTGTCTCTTTGTGTTTTCCTACTTTGACTTTGTTGAGCTTCTTAAATGTGAAGATTAATCTCTTTCAGTCATGACTTCCTGCTTTCTCTCATTTCTCATCCTGGTACTTCTGTCATGTGCATCGGTGTGCCTAGTGAGGTCCCATGTAGTTTTTTGAGGCTCTGTTCATTTTTTTCTCATTCTTTTTTTTTTTTTAATCTTTTTTCTTTGGATTACATAATCCCTATTGGCTTATCATCAAGTTGGCTGATTCTTTATTCTGCAAGCTCAAATCTACTCTAGAGAATTTCTAGGGAATTTTTCATTTCAGCTATTGTATCATTCAATTCCAAAATTTTCACTTGGTTCTTTTTAAAAAATAGTTTGTCTTTATTGATATTCTTTATTTGATGAGACATTCCTTCTTTTATTTTTTTTAAATCATGGTTTCCTTTAGTTCTTTGAACATACTTAAAATGGCTGTTTTGAAATCTTGATTTGTTAAATCTTCTATCTGTGCCCTTTCACAGACAATTTCTGTTGTATGCTTTCTTCCCTGCTTACAGGTCAAAGTTTTTCTGTATAGTTTTTCTGTTTCTTTGTATGTCTGATAATTTTTTGTTGAAAATTAGACTTTCTGATTAATATGTTGTAGCAATGGTGGATACTGATTTTCCTGCCCCTTTCTCCAGGGTTTGTTGTCATTTGCTTGTTTACTCCCTTGGTGACTTGGATGGACTATTTAGTGAAGCATTTTGCCCCCTCATTGTGAAGCACTGATATGACTGCTAAGAGGATGCAGCCCTGGACATATGCAGGGTAACTTGGATGGTAGGAGTTTTAGCAGGACTCTCTCACACTCTCTTTCCCTGAGCTCTCTGTTAAACTGTCCGCCTCTGCTGGTATCACCCACCGTTTAGGCTCTGTGAATTCTCAGCTTACTGCTCTATTGTCAACAATGCCGTAAGGCATAAATTGCTCTAGGGTCTGATTCAATTAAACCTGGGTCCCTTTGAGGGAATAGTTTTTTTTTTAACTTTTTTTTTTATTGAGTTATAGTCATTTTACAGTGTTGTGTCAAATTCCAGTGTAGAGCACAATTTTTCAGTTATGCATGAACATACTTACATTCATTGTCACATTCTCTTTTGCTGTGAGCTACTACAAGATCCTGTATATATGTCCCTGTGCTACACAGTACAATCTTGTTTATCTATTCTACATTTTAAATCCCAGCCCCTTCCCACCCCCTGTCCCCCTGGCAACCACAAGTTTGTATTTTATGTCTATGAGTCTGTTTCTGTTTTGTATTTATTTATTTATTTTAGATTCCACATATGAGCAATCTCATATGGTATTTTTCTTTCTCTTTCTGGCTTACTTCACTTAGAATGACATTCTCCAGTAACATCCGTGTTGCTGCAAATGGCATTATGTTGTTGTTGTTTGTGGCTGAATAGTATTCTATTGTATAAATATACCACATCTTCTTTATCCAGTCATCCGCTGATGGACATTTAGGCTGTTTCCATGTCTTGGCTATTGCAAATAGTGCTGCTATGAACATTGGGGTAAGGTGTCATTTTGAAGTAGGGTTCCTGTCCTTCTTTATCTTTCTTTATGGCCCTTGTTTTAAAGTCTATTTTGTCTGAAATCAGTACTGCTACACCTGCTTTTTTGGCTTTTCCATTTGCATGGAATATCCTTTTCCATCCTTTCACTCTCAATCTATAAGTGTCCTTCTCCCTAAAGTGGGTGTCTTGTATGCAGCATATTGAAGGTTCTTGCTTTATTATCCAGTCTGCCAGTCTACATCTTTTGACTGGAGCATTTAGTCCATTAACATTTACAGTAATTAATGATAGAGACTGTTTATTGCCATTTTGAACTTATAGTTGCAGTTGATTTGGTATTTCCTCTTTGTTCCTTTCTTCTTCCTCTTGTGGTTTGGTAATTTTCTTTTGTATTATCTTGGATTTTATTTAGTTTTTGTGACTCACTTGTAAGTTTTTGGCTTGTGGTTACCTATTTTTGTAAGTCTATTAACCTATTACTATAACTGTTTGTACTAAACAGATAGTAATATAATCTCAAACCCATCCTACTGAGAATAAAATATTTTAAATTAAAAAAAAAAAAACCTCTATATTTCCTTGCTTCTCTCTCCCACTCTTAATGATTTAGATGTCTTCTTTTACAATTTTGTGTTCACTCTATTTGTAATTCATGGTAGTTATAACCTTTCCAGTTACGAGTTTCTCATTTTTGTAGCATCCTGCTTCTTTTCTATTTAGACTAGACCTGTCAATATTTCTTTTAGCATGGGTTTAGTGTTGCTAAACTCTTAGTTTTTGCTTGTCTGTGAAGTTCTTTATCTCTCCTTCTATTCTAAAGGATAGCCTTGCTGTATAGAATATCCTAGGCTGCATCTTTTTTCATTCAGGACTTTGAATATATATTTCCACTCCCTTCTGGCCTGTAGTGTTTGTGTAGAGAAATCAGCTGAGAGCCTTATGGGGATTCCCTTGTAACTCACTCTTTGTTTTTTCTCTTGCTGTTTTTAGGATCATTTCTTTATCCTTGACTCTGGCCATCTTGATTATGATATGTCTTGGTGTGGGTCTGTTTGGGTTCTTCCTGTTGGGGCCGTCTGAGCCTCCTTACTTGGATGTCTGATTCCTTCTTTAGGTTTGGGAAGTTTTCAGTCATGATTTCTTCAAATACCTTTTCAATTCCATTTGTTCTTTCTTCCCCTTTGGGAACCCCTATTATGAGTAGATTGGCATGCTTTATATTGTCCCATAGGTCCCTTATATTTTTTTCATTGTTTTTAATTTGTTTTTCTCTCAGCTGTTCTGATTGGGTGCTTTCTGTTGTCCTGTCTTCTAGGTCACTCATTCATTCCTCTGCATTATCTAGCCTGCTTTGTACAACTTTTAGATCAGTTCTCATTTCAGCCAATGAGTTTACCAATTCTACTTGGCTCTTCTTTATAGCTTTAATTTCATTTTTTACATATGTTAAATCTCTAAACACTATTTCTTTTAGTTCCTTCAGTACTTTGATCACTCCTCTTTTGAAATCTTGATCTAGTAGGCCCTCAATGTCTATTTCATTGATCGTGCTTTCAGGGGATTTCTCTTGCTCTTTTAATTTGGAGTGGTTCCTCTGCCTCTTCATATTGCTCATATCTCTCTGGCACTGTGGCTTTAGGAGTATCAGTTATCTATTGTGGTCCCTAAGGAGTTTATTTATTTATCTATCTAAAGCCTAAGCAGAAATAAAACTTAAAAAAAGAGAGAGAGAATTTTAAAGAATGGAAGAAAAAAAGGTTTGAAAACAGTGTATAATCAATAATAGAAGAGCAAGCTGAAGCAGAATAGCAGTTGAGTTGAGACGTCTTTTGAAAACTTAAAAAAGGAGAAAAGATCAGAAAACAATATTTGAGACCTGTGTATAATCAATTAACAGGAGATCAAAACCAACAGAAATAAAAATGAAATGAGGTGGATGTTTACAAGTAATAAAAATCAAAATAAAAAGGAAAATATTTTAAAAGAAAAATTTTAAAGAGATTAAAACTGGAGTCATATACAATTGTTTAAAAAGTAAATTTTTAAAAGGTAATAGAAAATAGAACAGATTTTAATGAAAGATAAAAGGGAGAATTTTAAAAGAGAGGAAAAGCTTTGAAAACAGTGTATAATCAATAATAGAAGAGCAAGCTGAAGCAGAATAGCAATCGAGTTGAGATGACTTTTAAAAATCTTAATAAAAAGGAGAAAAAATTAAAAAAAACAATATTTGAAACCTGTGAATAATCAATAACAGGAGATCAAAACCAAGAGAATTAAAAATGAAATGAGGTGGATTTTTTAAAATAATAATAAAAAGATTTTAAAAGTGATTAAAACTGTAAACATACAACTGTTTAAAAAGTAAAGATTAAAAAGCTAATAGAAAATAAAACAGATATAAAAAAGATTAAAAAAAAAAAAAAAAAAAGGATGTGTTCTCCTGGAGACTGTGTACTCTTAATGGTTTTATCGAGAAGTTTTTCTGTCTTCGCCCTGTTCTGCAAACTCAGCTTGCTGTTTTCAGAGGCCCTCCATTGGGGCTCTCGTCTGTGCTGCTCTCAGTGCCTATCGGCAAGAAGATCGTGCCGCCTCCCAACTCTGGGTCAGGTGCTGCTCTCCTTCTCGGTGGGCGGGAGGGTCATTACCCCTCCAGATGCCATGCTCGGGGGAAGGCAGGCTGGTGGATCGCGCTCTCTCCCGGCTCCAGTTGCTCTTCTGCTCTGTGCAGCTGCCCGCTCCGCCTCGGGTGAATGCTCCATAGGCGGGCTCGGGGAAGACCATGGAACCGCCCCGCCCCTGCTCCGTTCCAAAACTCAGCTCCTTGTTTGTCTTGGCAGCGTAAGTTCTCTGAGGTACCAGGGCAGAAAGATCCTATCTGCCTTGGGCTGTAAACAAGTCTCAGCCCTGCCCAGGGGGTTGCGGAGCCCCCGCGTGCGGATTCAGGTCTTGGCCCCGCCCCCGCCCTAGCGCTGCGCACAAGAGGGTATGGCAGCTGTGGCTGCGCCCCACCTCTCTTCTCCCGAGAAGCGCTAGTAATGGCGCAGCGGGTCTGAAGAGAAAAAGGCTACGGCGCCCCTCCCCCCAGCGCACGCCAGTAGTGTTGGTTTGCTTTTTTTTTTCAACGTAATTCATGGGGGGCCCAGGCTGTTCTGCTCCGTATCCCCTCCCAGCCACAGCGCGCAGCCTCCTGCCGTCCCCAACCACCCCCGGCTTGGGAGGCCTGGCCCAGCCCCCAGCTGCCGGCTCGCGTCTCAGGCTGGGTGTCACAGGGACCCTTTGTGCCTGTTTAACTTAGTTCTGTTGGGTCAAGGGGTGCTCGGGGAAGATCTGAGCCTTAGAGGCTCCCCCTCCGTCCCGCTGGCCTCTCCGTTGGGGTTAGGGGGACCCAGCGAACGAGCACTATTCTCCTTTGCTGCTCCCTCCCCGCGGGACCGGTCCCACACTGTTTTGCTTTTTCTTTCTTTTTCCTTTTCTCCTACCAGATTTTTGGCGTCTTTGTCTTTCGAAGAGGGCGATGTTCTGTTGGAGTTCGGCAAGTGCTCTGGTTGGCTGATGGGTCTGTAGATGTGAGTTTTGATGTATTTGTGGGAGAGGGTGAGCTACAAGCGTCCTTCTACTCCGCCATCTTGCTTCTCCTTCTGCAAATATTTCTTCGTGGGAATAGTTTTTAAAGCCAGTCTTTGAGATTTGTTCTGACCCCAGGAGGACTCTTCTAAGCTGTCTTTTGCCCTAGTTCTCTCTAGTAAACTAGCAGACCTACAGCTAGCTGTTTTTAATTGATTCCACCAAAATATCCATTGTTTTCAGAGCATTCTTAAGTTTGAATGTCCCCACGCTCTGTTTCAAATAAAGTCAGTTATCTGGGGGAGAGCTTTGGAGCTCTCAGTTTTTCTGGATTGACTGGACAGAATCTGAGTCTCTGTGGTGGAGCTGAGGGCAGGGACAGTGGCTCTTATCTCTCAGAATGACATCCTGCTTAATGAGCAGGGTACTGGGGTGGTAGCCTCTGGTCCCCAATGCAGAACCTCTGCCCCATAAGCATGTAAGCTGGGACAAGGGTGATCAGGGCCTCACTATTCTCAGTCTGCCATGCCTGGAGTCAAGCCTCTTCCCTGTGTGTAAAGGCTGGGTGGAGGAAGGGAGCCCCAGTCTCTTGGCTGCACTCATCAGGAATTTAACCTCTGCAACTTGGAGCAGAGAGAGGAAACATTGTTGGAAGATGCTGGCAGCCTGCTCCTCCCAGCGAGATGCCAGTGAGATTAACTAGGAGCTAAGGGGGAAGGGAGCCCTATTTTCTTGGCCACACCCACTTGGATCAGAGCTTTAGTCATTGCTCTGAGATGGGGAGAAAGACGGGAAGGAGCAGTTTGTGGCCTAAGTGCCACAGACTCTCACTGTTTTAACTGAGATTTAGTGGATTTTCTTGAATAAAGAGTTTTCATTGGTATTTTTCTCCCAGGTAATTGTAAGTTATAGCCAAGTTTGCAACTGGTGGTCTAGAAACCACAAGACACCCCAGGTGAAGATAAAGAGGGTTTACTTGAAGAGGTCCTGAGACACACCCTCCAACCCCAATGCAGACATAGTGTCTTGCTGTCATTGTTAGGATCCTAATGTCCCAGAAGCAACAGCCCAAAGAATCCCTCAGCTTCTAGGAAATCCTCAAAATTTGTCCCTGCAAAGCATTGTCACTTTATTGTAATTTGAAGCCAGTTCCTTAAGTCCCACCTGGGGCAAGCATCCAGTAGGATTTGCTGTTTTTTTAGGTGCTCGGGAGTGGGGCTGCCTCTTTCTGACCACTGCGATTGGAAGGCAAGTGGGCTACCAAAGGAGGTTTCCCTGGAAAGGGGGAGAGGTTCTTCTGGGTGGAGAATCTGCATTTTTGTTCCTCCTTGAAGGTCACTGTGGTCCCTTCCTACTCCATCATAGAGGTTGCCAGGGGAAATACCTGGAACGTCTAGCGGAGAGGGGAGAAGGTCGTTAGAAGCGGGCAGTGTGGCCAGATACGCCTAGAATTGACCCTGGGGCCTCACTAGCCCTCTGATAAGCTTGGGGTCTGTTTTCCTTGGAGAAGGGGTGAGAATGTGGATGGTTCAGTAAACTCAACACTGGTTTAAGCAACATTTATTGCTCAGCTACTTGACCAGAGTCACACGGCACCAGCTGCACTGCAGGTGAAAGTGTAAGTGAATATACAGTCTTGCTGCAGGGCAGCTTGGAAACATAGCAACAGCTAAAAAATGTTCATTCCTTTCACCTAGTAATTCTACAGCTAGGAATGCATCCTGAGATGAGCCATTTTGTTTTCTGCAGCACTTGTGGCATGCCAGCACACCCATTATGACGTTGGCTATGGTGGCGTCATACGTTTAGTATGTGGACTGACCAGCTAGCTTATAACGATGCTAAGAGGCACAAAACTGTATCCACTGTATATACACATATCCTAACAGACCGTGATTTCCGTGGGTGGCGGCACTGTGATTTTTAATATCATCATTGTCCTTTTTTCTTTTGATGATGGTCTGCACTTAACTAATGTTATAATCAGAAACAAAAGCTAAGTCTGGTGGAGAGGGGAGCTAAGCCTGGTGGAGTCTTGCTGAGGTTCCAGGACGAGCGGGGAGGGCGGGCTCGGAGGCACGTGGGTTCCGCCCCCCCAGGGAGGCCAACTGCCGGCCCCCTCGCCTGGGAGCTACCCTTGGGCCCCGAGGCCGGGTCCGCAGCGCCAGCGGGAACTCCACGTGGACCATGAAGAACGTCCCCCTGAAGGCCACCCACAACAACTTGGCACAGGGGCCCAGGTGCGCAGGGAGCAGGTGTGCGGGCGGCGGGGCGCGGGAACCGCTGGGGCCTCCAGGAGGGGCGGGGTCTGGAGCTGGCAGGGCTTGGCCGGGGCCTGGGTTCCCTTCCCCAGTGTCCTGCCGACCAGCCCGCCCTGGCCCAGCTCCAAAAACGCCTTGGCGCTCACTCCCGCCTTCCTCTCCCGAGGACCCCAGCTTGCTGAGTCAAGTGGATGAATGCGACCAGAGGATGATCGGGAGCTCCTCCCAGCTGTTCGCGGCCTCCCTGGGCAACCTGGAATGGCTGCGGATGTGTCTAAATCTGAACCGCGGAGAAAGGCAACCGGATGACAAGGTAAGGCCCCAGAGCGCAGGCGCAAGAGTGGAAGTCCCCTCCACTCCTCAAAGAGCTCGGCGGAGACTGCCTACCGCGCGAAGAGCTGACTACGGAATATCTGGAGACGTCCTTTCCTGGGTAGATGGCCATTTTGGGGGATCGAAGAAGGGTGAACACAGACGGGGCTGGGAAAGGCGTGTGTGTGGTTCCCGAGGGGCTCAAGGAAGAGGGGGAGGGTAACCCAAAGAAATTGCTGCCTTCCTTGGCCCCCACAGGGTTTCACTGCCATCCACTTTGCAGCCCAGAGCGGCAGGCTTGCATGCCTGCAGGTCTTGGTAGAGGAGTACAAGTTTCCCGTGGACCTGCCCACCAACAGTGGCCAGACACCCCTGCACCTTGTCATCCAATGGAACAACGAGGCCATGGCCCTCGCCTGCATTCACTATCTGATTACGCAAGGGGCGGCCCTCAACACGTGAGTCCAGCCTGTGTGGGGACGGTGGCTTGGAGGCTGAGCAGGTAGAAACCCCACTTTCAGGCAGGCAGATCCAAGCAGGACAGGTAGAGGGGTTACGGGGACAGAAGGATTGGGTCCCACGTAAAGCAGCAGAGAGCCCACATGGTGTATTAGTTAGGAGATCGGACTTCGGCAGAGGACAGACCTAGTTCACGTCCCAGCTTTGCCACCTAGCAGACAGCAAAACCTCAGGCAGGTCACTCAGCCCTAATCCGTGTTCTGGTTCCCAAACCTGATAATGCACTGGAATCACCTGGGGAGCTTCAGAAATATCAGTGCCTGTGTTCCAATCCAAAGGTTGTCATTTAATTGGTCTGGGGTGTAGCCTGGGCTTTGGAAGACTCAGAAGACCCCCAGGCAGTTCTAACTTGCAGCAGAGTTTGGGAACTACTGCCTCGGTGTCTTCAACTGAAATCTAGGGGGATGACAGTGCCTATCGCAGGAGATGACTGTGACCATTGAGAAATGCATGAAACGGCCAGGATGCTGTAGGAGAATGCACTCGTGCAGCCATGCTACATATCTCGCATGTGCTATGTGCTAAGCACTGTGCCAGAGCTGAGGGCTACAACAGTGCACACAGAATGGCCCCTGCCGTCATGAAGCTGATGCAGTAGTGCAGGATCAGACAGTCAATTAGCAAATGAATACATGCAGGAAATGACGGAGGGTGGTAAGTGGTTATGAAGGGAATAAGCCGGGTGATGGGCAGAAGACCTATTGTGGAAGGGGCAGTTACCTCTGAGGAGAGGATATGAGTGAGCCAGCCATGCAAAGAGCCAGAGGAAAGTGTTCCAGGCTGAGGCGCAAAGGCTGCGTGTTGGGAGACAGTGGGCCGAGGTCAGAGACTGAGGCTGAGGAGGAAGCAGGGCCCGGGTCATGCAGGCCCTGCAGCCGTGGCCAGGCGTAGGGAAGGGGCAGGGGGGCTGGGTGATTTAACAGTGGGCCTAGAAGCTGGTTTGCCGACCCACCTGACGGGCAGATGCCATTTTTTCCCTTCCTGTCTGTCTTCTTCCCCGTGGCGGGGCCCTCCACAGTCGGACACGCGACGGCTCCACACCCCTGCACCTGGCAGCCCGCCAGGGCCTGCTGAGCTGCGTGAAGCGGCTGGTACAGGATGGCGCCAATGTCCATGCCCAAGATGCCATGGGCTGCAAGCCCATTGACTACTGCAGAATATGGAACCACCGCGACTGTATCCGGTGAGGGTGTAAAAGCCAACCCCTGCCTGCCACCCTTCCCCAGAGCCCTCACCCAGGGCTGGGCGGTTCAGAGCGTCCAGGGATGACTCTGTGGAGGGGGCCCCTCCCCACGATGTTATTCCCAGGGGGCTAGCATCTCCCTTCTTCCTTGCCCTGAGGCCCCTGGCTCCTCAGCTGGAGAGTGGTGATCCAGCCACTTTCCTCTCTCATTGCAGAGGAAGTAGTTAGTCAGAGGGGCTTCAGGCAGTGGGTATGGACCATCTTGCTCATCTTGTCTCTGGCAGTTCCACCCACCCCCACCTAGGCCCTCGGCTGTGGCCAGTCTTTGCTGCCCATGGTGAAGCGCAGTCACTGGGGGTGGGGGGAGGGTGACACGCCCCTACCTTGGCACCAGGTTCTTGAAGGATGCCATGTGGAAAAAGGACAAGAAAGACTTTGCCCGTGAAATGGGGAAACTGAAGCGGCTCAAGGACCAGCTGGTCCTCATGAAGCAGGACTTCCTGGCTGAGAATGAAGTAAGGGGTAGGGCAGGCAGGGCCGCCGGGCACCAGCTGAGGTCCAGGTGTGGGAGCAGGGGCGGCAGGGACTCACATGTGTGGTTACATAGAAGAGTGGCTAGAAGCGGTCCCATCCAGAAAGAGCCTCCCTCGCCCCCCCTCCTCCTCTGAGGAGGGTGTCAGGGATAATGCTTGAGGAGAGTCTTTAAAGATGGGCAGCATTTGGCGATAGGAAGAAGCAGCGAAGGGCTGACCAGGCGGAAGGGACACACAGCCCTGTGGAGAGGCAAAGGGGCACATGAGAGCGCAGTGTTTGCCAAGAAGTACAAGTTCAAGACAGCCAGGGAAGCAGATGTGTGCTGGACACCGACGAGCTAGAGCCCCGGCAGGAGCCAGATCAATGCCAGACCTTGGCTGGGGAAGAAAAGGAGGTATAACTACATAGGATGCAAGTACCACAAAACCCAAAAAGAAGATGCTGGGAATCCTAAGTGGACCCAGAATTGGGGAGGGCTTCGGGGCTGGCAAAATCCGGTACTCCAGCTCTGTCCCAGCTGCATTCCTCTCCAGCTTTCTCTGTCCTACCCTCCTCTGTTGTGGGTGTTGTCATCCAGTCCTCACAGCCACATGTGTCCAGAGGAGGCAAAGCCCATCTGTCCTTGAAGCTCTAAAATTTCCCAGAAGCCCCTTGCAGAACTCCCCTTGTCTCACATTGGCCTCAGTTGCATCAGGTGTCCATTCTTGTTCCAATCCCTAGAGCTAAAGGAAAGCCACGTGCTGACTGACTGAGGTCTGGGGCAAGGCTGATGGAATTATTATGATTGGCTTAGCCTAATCAGAGCCTATCTCTGGAGCTGGGTCAATCTCCAAACCACCTGGTTGTTTAGCAACAGTCTGGGAAGTGACACTGAGACTGGGAGGGAGGAAGGGGGTGGTTTTGTGACAATAAGTTGAAGGTTCAGCTCTGGTGGAGGCAAGGACAGAGCATCACTATCCAGCCTGGAGAGCCAGCCAACTGTGTCTCATTGCCCACCACTTCTAGGAAGCCTGCCCATTTTAGCTCCACCCAGTTCCTGTCCTTCCAGACTTTTCTGCTTTTCTTTCCAGGGTCAAGGATACGTTTTACTTCTCATTTGCCTTTTTCCGCATCAAACCAGAGACTCTCTTAGGGGAGGACAAGTCTCCACCATCAGACTGGGAACTCCTTTACGGGGGTGGAGGCTTGTCTCCTCCTCTGGACTCAAGGTTTTCTGTAGGGCAGGGACTGTCTCCTCTCTCAAGTTGGAGACCTCACCTAGAGCGGAGGCTGTATCTCCATCAGATTGGGGGTCTCCCCTATGGGAGAGGCTCTGTCTGTCCAGCCCAGGTGCCCCCTCCAGGCAACAGTTGTCTCCCCATCAGAACAAGGGCTCCCACGAGGCAGGGCTTTCTCTCTCCAGACCAGGGCAGGAAGGTATCTACTCAGTCTGACCTGAGGTCTCCAGGGCTGCAGCCACAGGGCCTTTGCACAGAACCACAGGGGGAGCAGCCCTCTGTAACTGTCTCATGCCTTCTGACATTGCAGACAAAGCAGCAAATTTTGAGAGAAGCTAATTTCAAGAAGTGGCTCCATCGCAAGCAGCAGCCCCAACGACAATCCCTGGTCCACAGCACTCAGCAAGAGCCCCGTACCCCACCCCGGGCCACCGCCCTCTCCAAGACCCCCAAGCGCGGGGACCTGTGGCCTCCCAAGGGCTTCCACCTCTCCCCGAAGGAACGCCTGATACAGATGGGGCCCAAGCCGCCCTCAGTGACTCCCGCTGCCATCAGCAAGCAGCTCACCGTCAGGCGGCCCAAGGTGTGGAATCCCAGCAACAAAGTTGCAAGGCCCCCCACCACCCAGATCGGCTACCCGCAGGGCATCCGCCTGGGCGTGCATCCCGACCCTAGCCCAGAGCAAGACTTCAGCAACTTCCTAAAGATGAGGGCCGATGGGCACGGTGGTGTGAGCCTGTACACCGTGTCCGGCCACCAGGTGGCGCCCGTGCCTCGGCTGCCTTCAGAGGTGATCATCCGTGAGCTGTTCCCTTCCCTGCGGCCACACAGGATGAAGGTGCCCCAGGACTTTTGCTCTGTCACCTTGAGAGACATCCCCCAGAAGCGGCGCTTGGGTCCAGAAAGTAGTGATGGCAACTTATGGACCGACACTGTGACCATGTGCCTGCGAGAGACATGTGACGAAGCCTTCCTAGCAGCTGTGCGAGCCCATCAAGGGCTCCCCACTCTGCCCTCCCCCAGACCACCTCCCACTTAAACTTATTTCGGTAGCCTCTGGACCTGAGGCTTCCCAGTGAAGGCTAAGGTGTGGTGACTCATTTGTGGACGGGGAGGCGGGGGAGGAGTGCCGCCCACTCCCCGGCTCAAAGATCGGAGCCACCTCCCTCAGTAGAACTGGATCCCAGGCTTCCCTTCTCTCCTCAAAGGAACCTCTTGGGCCCCCAGGAGATCCGAGTTAGGGCAGTGGCCCCAGCTGAGTGGGGATCCATCTCTATCCTGGGCCCTAGCGTTGTAAAAGTGGCACCCTGGGGTCCCCATTACTGCCCCCTCCAAAAGCTCATCAGGGACATGGATTCCAGGATGAGGGACCATTGGGGAAATTCTGCCTCTTATTCAAATGACGTCCTTCCTGCTGCAGCCTCTAGGCCTCACTCTTCATCTGCAGATCCAGAATGGGGAAGGCAGCTTATGTGTCACAGGCCACGGGCTTCCCTTCACTTCCAGCTGCCACTGGGCTTTCTGCAGTGCAGGGAGGCACAGGCAGCTTATCTGGAGTGGGGGGAGGACCTACAGCTTCAGTTTGAGACTATGAAAGCACTTGAACTTCCTCCAGGAAGCTATCCTGGGTCCCCTGCTGTCCCCTGTACACATCACTTCAAGTCATTCATGAAACAAACATTTATTGAGTACTTCCTACGTGCCAGGCGCCAAGCTAGGCACTGCTGATACAAAAATTGAAGGACAGTTCCTGCCCTCAAGGAGCTTACAGTCTAGTGGGGAGATAGACCAGTAAGCAGGCAGATATGCCCAGAGTGATCTGTGTGGTGTGCTGGAGGGAGAGGGGAAATTCAAAGTTCCTTGGAGGAAGTGAAACCTAAGTTGAGAATGGACAGAGAAGGTACCCAGGTGAATAGAAGAAAGGGGAATCAAAGTGGCATCTCTGGATACAGGAGGCTGAAAATCAGAGGGCAAAGTGGCAAGTGATGAGACCAGAGAGGCGAGCAGGAACCAGGACCTCATGAGTCTCACAGCTACGCTAAGGGTCTGGACTTTATCCTGAGGGCAGTGGGGAGCCATGGAAGGTTTTAAGCCAGAAAGTGACTCGGTCAGCTATGCAGGAGAGAGACAGCTCTGGCTGTGGGACAAAGAAGCAGAAGGAGGCTGTCACAACAACCCAGGTGAAAACTGGTAACAGTGGGAGCGCTCAAATCAAGGGATGTTAAGGAGGTAAACTTGACAGTTTCTGGAGACTGGATGTGGGGGAGAAAGAAAAGCAGGCATAGAAAGCAGGTTTCTGGTCGGGCTCCTGAGTGGTCTTGGGGCCAAGGCAGGCACCCAAAAGAGGCACATTGGCAGAGGACAGCAACATGTGCCAGCTGGGCCATGAGAGTTACCTGTGCTCCCAACAGCAGCAGAACTGTGGCTCAGACGACCAAGAGGGATGTTGGGGCCGGAGGCCACCTCTCAACTGAAGCCATCGGCATGGATGGGCTCCCCTAGGGAGCCCGCGACAGAACCCTGAGAAATGCCACTGTGCACGGGGTGAGCAGAGAAGCCTGCACAGGACCATGAAAGGAGCAGCCAGAGAGGGACGAGAACCAGCCACAGCAGTGCTAGGGCGGCGCAATTCAGGAAGCCGGGGGTGCTCAGTCCTGCCAGGTGTGGCAGGGACCTAGTAAGAGAAGGCAGGAAGAGGGTCCGCTGGACTTAGCACAAGGCCACTGGCAACCCCCCAACACTGGCAGTGGAGTGAATGGAGGGGCCAAGCCACACCGCTGGGGAGAGGAACAAAGAGATAGACGGCAAGGGAGAGCAAGGCCAGCTGCTGGCCCAGCGGTAAGAACACTGGCCCCCAGGGTCCTCGACTTGTCCTCCCTCATCTGCACAGGACACAAGGGCCCGGCAGCTTTGGTCCCACTGAGAGGTCAAAATATGCTGCTTCCCCGAAGGAAAGGGGGAGGCTGGTATTCTGAAGAGAATGGGAGTGCCTAAGCCAAGGAGATGGAGGGCTCTGGTGGGACTTGAGGCAGGATGTAGAGAAAAGGTTTTCAAGCACAGGGGTCTTCCCAGTGGCTTACAAGTACCACATGTGTGCAGTCCAGCTCTGCACCTACCAGCCCTGCTTTGAGGTATAGGACATGGCCAGTGATGGCCCTCCTGGGGACTTCATTCCCACACGTACTGCTGAGTACTTGCAAGGCACTGCAGTTGGAGTGCAAGGTCAACAAATGCTGCTCTGCGCCCAGGACCTGGCCTGCCTGCTATTGGAAGAGAGGGCCAGCCCTTGTGAGGTCTCGGAGTGACAAACAGCTGCTCGTACCAGTCCCGTTTCCCAAAGAACAGGCTGTAGCCCAGGCTGCCGAGTTTTATTCTGTTTCTCCTTGAGCCTAAGATAGAATTCAGCCAGAAACCACTCCTCTTCCCTAGGGGAAGACTTATATAAATAGGATACTGTAGATGTTCTTCTGAAAATCTAACCCAGTCCCACACTGGCCCCTCTCTGCTCCCAGCCTGACAGTCATGGAGCCTCCGGGAAAGAAGAGATGGAAAAAGGGGCGGGGGTTAAGAGAGGCTGCCTCCACCCTGACTCCCCAGCTCGATTCCTCCTCTCGGCCCACTTCCCACTAAGGGCCACAAGAGCAGTCCCTCCAGAAGGGCAAGACCCAAACCCAGAAAAGGAGTCCCTGGCAGAGAAAAGCCAGTCCAAGGCAGGAGGGCAGCAGGAAGAAAGGAAGATGAACTTTCAGGGCATTAAGGCAAACAGTGCCACCTAGAATCTTTATTCAAACGGAAATTAGCACTTGGACAGAAATCACAGTTCAACAGCAAAAACTTCCCTTGCAAGTGCTAAGTCATGGCCCCTCCCCACAGCCATCTGCCCAGTGAATTTATCACTGTCTGCTCTCCAGCTTCATGGCCCCTGCCCTGCCTGCCCTGGCTGAGCCAGAACGCCTGCCCCATCACAGGAGGGGGCGGGAGGGCCACAGGAGCTCGGCTTCCGCGCGCCCAGGTGGACCACGGCCTGCTGGCTAAGCAGGCACCGCCCCCTCCCTGGTGCCCTCTGAGGTCCCAGCCTCTGGCAGCATCAGACTGAGCCAAGCTGAGCCTCCCAAGGAGCGTAGGGATGGGGGCGTCAGGGGAAGTCGAGGGAAGGAGGGCCAGGGCTGGGGGCGCTGCTTCCCGCTGATGGCCCCCACCTAGTGCAGAGGCCCAGGGACCTGAGTCTCCTGAACCTGCCCCCGCATCCCCTCCCCAGGGGGTCAGTATATCTTCTGCCGACTGGGTAGAATGGCCTCTTTGATGAAGGAGAAGACAACCAGGATCCCTAAGCGCTTGCCCCGCTTGCCTTTGGTGAAGTAGTTGGAGACCACGTCATCTGTGGAGACACAGGCAGGGAGGTAAGTGTGCGTGCCTGACCGTGAACCCATCTCTGCCCGCCCAGAGTCCAAGGGTCTCCATCCCTGGGCGGGGCTCCGGCTCCCCCAGCAACTCAGGCCTCGCTGGCGTCCTCCCACCATGACCCCTTACAAACTCCTTCTCACCTCCTGGCTGCATGGTGGAGGGCAGGACGTTCTCCCCAGCCGACAGTGACACAAAGAACGCAAACGGGATTATCCACAGACAGAAAGTGAAATAGGCCAGGACCTGGCAACAAGAGACACTGAAAAGAGGGTACCCCTGCGGGTGCCAAGGGTGGGCCAAGTGTGGTCACCGTGCATCTCGGCGAGGTGGTCAAACGTGCACCAAAGAGCCCACACCTGATCCGTGAAGGGGCAGGGCCCAGGAAGCAGAGACAGGACATCCCCAGACGTGGAGAAAATCAGTGGGGGAAGGTGGAGGCTGAAGATGACTAAGTGGCCACGATCCCCAGATCCTGGTCACTAGGACAGCAACTCCTCTGAACTGAAGGAGGCAGATGGAGGGCAAAAGCATGACTGACCCACACTCCCTAAAGAGGAGAACTTGTTCTTCCCCCAGGTTCAAATTGGAGCAGCAGGGTTCAGGGCCTCAGCCCATTCCTGCCCTATGAGGTCTGTGCCGGACCAGGCCACCCACCGCCCCTTCCTGACCTCAGGACCTTAGGCTGGGATCCTGGGAGACCTAAAGGACTGACTGGGAGAGAGCAGTGTCGTCCCCACCTCAGCCAAAGGGATCCCTGCTTCCCAACCACACTGCTTCAAAAAGCATCTACACTGTGTTTTTAAAAAATCTGTTATCCCTGAAAAGACTCAGCTTCAAATCATAGCTGAGTTCACAAAGAAATCATGCCAGTCCCATTTACTCCCTCTGTCGCTGGGAACAGGCTGATGTACTGAGCACTTCTTACCTCTGAGAAAGGATAATACTCCTCCGCAAAAAACTGAAACGCCAGGTAATGATTCACCACCACTAGCCCTGTTGAGGGAACGAAGAGCCAGTTAGTTCGGGGGGCTGGCGGAAAGCTGGACCTCTAGCCTTCCCAAGGCCCTGGACGCTGGAGGCCCATCTTAGTCCTGACTTCGCGCCCAACTCAGGGTACAAACACACTGCTCTCCAGAACTCAGCTTCCCACTTGTGAAAATGGAAGAATTCGCCCCCACCTGCCCACTGCAGAGGGTTAATTTATTAGCGAAGTTAGAAGTAGGTAAAAAAAAAAAGCTCCTTGAATGTTGTAGAAATGAGACTTCAGTGTTCATAATCAGAAGCACCGTGCCGATTAACCTGGTTTTTAGTGGGGGTGAGCCCTGCGGTGCGCTCTCCGTGGGCAGTGGGCAGAGGAAGTCATGGGTGTGCAGATCACACACTCCCAGCTCGGCAGCAAAAGAAGAGGCTCTCACTCCTCAGGAATAAAGGGCAGCTGGCTAGAGGCTTCGGGGTGCAGCCTTAGGGCTTCTCAAGATTCTGGGGAAGAGGGTCCTTCCTCATCCTGCCCCAGGGTGAGGTTCACTGGTCTGAACTGGATGTTCTGGATGACCCCTCCCCACCCCCTTAGTGTGCAACTGAACTTGAGAGAGCGCGCGCACATGCGTGCACAGATCCGGGGGACCTGCTGCTGGGAGACAGGCGCTCCTCCGGTTCCCACGGGGAGGTGAAGGGCAAGCATCAGAACAAAGCAGCCCCTCAGCCCAACCCCCCTCACACACACCTCGCAGCAGACCGTCAGGCCTCTTTTCTCTTTTCTCCTCGCTTGCCTTCCCCCTTCTAAGGCGGAGACCACAGCTCCGCCCTGCCCGGCCCACCTGGGGCTAGCGGGTGCAGGACGGGATGCTGCCTGATGCCCGCAGACCTTCAGATACCTCATCTAGAGGGCAAGGCAGGGGAGTGACAAAGGGAAGCGGGGGGAGCTCGCTGCTGGGCACACCCTCCCCAGGGAAGATGCAAAAGCGGTCTGGTCTCCAGGGAAGGACTCCTCGCACAGGGGCACTCAGTCCTGGCTTTAACACTGTGCCCTCCTTATGAGCAACCTTCTCTTTCCAGGTTCTCTCACAGAAACAGAAAAGTAGCTCTAAGAAAACCCCAGTTCCACCCAGTGTCTTGACCAAAGACTAATAATGATTAACAGGAGAAAAGGCAATCTTGATAACCAAATATTTTCTAGAACCTTTCCTGGGAATAACTATAAATATCTATAAGCACGTGTGGGCCCAATGAGTCCCCCAAATATCCCTGACCAGATGGAGAAGCCAAGGTCAGAAAGGGGAGATGACTCCCCGGGAGAAGAAACCGGTGGCAGAGGAAAGGCAGGAAGGCCAGGGTCCTCCAAACACGCCTGTCACCCCCAGGCAGCTGTCTGCAGGGAGACCCACAGCCCCATGAGGCTCGTCTCAGTCGTAACTGTGGGCCAGAGGACTGGACGGGGAGCTGCTTGCAGGCCGGGGGAAGGGCTTTGGGCTGTCTCCGGTCAAGTGGTTTCTTAGGGGCTATAACTTCTCAGCCAACCCACCTCTCTGTCCTTCTCAAACCCTTCATCAAACTTACCTCCCTGGGAAAGCCCTCTCTTTCTGAGTATCCCATCCCCCTAAATTCTAGTCACTAGTGACAAGGTGAGCTCTAAGCTTCTCATGTGTGAGAACCCCATCATCCAATCTGCCTGGCCTCCTGGGGAACCTCAGTGCTTTGCCTCTTGTCTTTATGTCCTCCTCAGCATCCCAGATTGAACTGGGCACATTCAACCACCTCAGCTGCCTCCCCATTCTGTCCCCTCTCACCGCACGACAGGATGAAGTTAGGCGAGGTCAGCATGATGAAGGGGAAGGTCTGGAGGAGGCCAAAGTAGACAAGGTTGGTGAAGAGGCCCACGCCAATCATGCAGGTAGGGAAGCGCTCAAAAACGTAGAGGCCAATCAGCACGGCTGTGGAGAACTGAAACAACCAGAGGCACACAGTGCAGGGAGCCTCTTCCAGGCAGCCTTCCTGGACTCACTAACCCCAGCCTACTCACTGTGTTCATGCTTCAGTCTCTCCTTGTTTCCCCAACTAGTCTCTCAGCTCCCAAAGGGCAGCATCTTTTAATGCCATTCTCAGTTTCTTTGACAGCAACCCACAGAAAAAACACATGATCTCAAAACACACACACACACGCACATATATATGATCAAACCTCAAATTTCAATTCAAGTCTTTTCCATTCCTTTTTTTTTAAATGCTGATAATGGCCTACTGAACTGATTACACAAACCCAATAATGAATCATACTTGCAGTTTGAAAAACATTGTTCTGAAGGACTTATAGTTGTCAGTGCTTAACAAGTAGCAGGCAGGTGGTTGAATGAAGGTCTAATTCCTGCACCAACACCCATGACCTGGACCTCCGAACCGAGCTACAGTCTTGTCTCCACCACTGACTCCCTAACCCAGGCCATGCCCAGAGTGGAAGTGGCTGCTTACACCACGTGACTTGAGAGGCACTGGACTCCTCCTGTCCCAGTGTGCCCCCAGCCCCACCCCAACCTTTCCTGCAGCTGCAGAAAGCTATCCACCAGCAGTCACTCCGGTGGCCTTGACATCTATCACAAGGATTGTGTCTTCAGGAAGAGAAGCCTTCCATGAGCCCTGGGCAGGGCAGGGCCTGGGCCAGGGAAGGTGTCTCCTTCTTAGAGTAAGTCATTTGATCCAATTAGAGGGCAATGAACAAGTACTCAAAACTGTTCTTAGGGTTCCTCTCAGTTCTAAACGCTGTGAGTAGAGCAGAGGGCTAAGACAATTGAAGATGGCCAAGCAAAGGCAAAGCCACAGTCCTGTCAACAGAGAACGGGCACTCTCTCCTTAGGGAGCCAAGAACGAGGCATGCAGTGAAACGATGCCACCTGGGGAAGGAGGACAGGGAAACCTGGGCCCAGGAGAGCACACCCAGGGGAAAAGGTACAGGGCAGGGAGGTGGGGGCGGGACCCTCAGGAAACAGCACGGACAGAGGTCTCATCACCCATGCCAAACTTTCCCCACTTCCTCCTTTTGAGGCAGAGCAAAAGGCTGAGGGGGATTCCTCGGGGAAAGCTGCCACTTACCCAGATCATGTATTTTATGATCCTGCTGGTGGCCACTGTGTACTCTTCTATCAGTTCTGCCAGGTAATAGAGTCCGGCCGCTGTTGGGGGGGAGGGGGGGAAGCACGGAGAACATTAGCCAGGGTCACGCACACCGTCCTGCTCATCCCTCTCTCTGCAGCTGAGTCCCCACCCACCCTTCATGGACTCCACTAGGTAAGGAACAAACTAAACAACCCATGTGTTACCCTCCCAAGTCTGAAGTAACACTTTGTTGGGGCAGTAAGGAGAGATTTCATAAACGTGAATGAAAACCTCACTTTTTGATGCCTCAGCACGAACCTAACCTCTGGCCCATAAAGGGGGATTTCATTCACTCATTCATTAACTATCTGTTGGCACTTAGTGTGGGCCAAGTGCTGAGAATACAGGACGAGGAGACAGACAAGGCACCATCCCCGACACAGCTTTGCGGGAGTGGGGGCTGGGAGGGTGTTGCTGAGGGCGGAGGGAAGTCAGACGATCCCAGTGTGACAAGTGCTACTTCAGGGAAAGTACTGGGCACTGCTGAGCCATTAAACCCCATAAGGAGGGCCTCCCGGAGGAGGTGAGATCTCGGCTGAGATCAAGAGTAGGAACTAGCCAGAAGCGGAAAGCATGTCAAAGTCAGAGAGTGTAGTAATCACGACGGGCCCGAGGCGAAAAGGCGGCGGTAGGTGTCGGGGGAAAGTTCGGCCCTGCGAGGGTGAGCGCAGCAGCGGTTGGCGGTGCGCGGGCAAGGAGCACTTGAGTCAGCCTCTCCCGGGCAGCGCTGGGGCGCACCCGCGGTCAGGCTGGGCTGCTGGGGGCAGGAGGAGGGGGCAGGACCAGGGGGGAACAGGAGAGGGGATGCGAAGCCCGGGAAGACCAGGCGGGGGTCCCCCGGGTCGCTCCGGCGCCCTCGTGATGCGACCCCCGGCGGAACAGATGCCGGGGCGGGAGCCCGCGCGGGCCGGGGTCGCGCACTCTCACCGACGGCGAGCGTGATGAAGGCCACCTGGATGAAGAGCGACAGCCAACTCAGCACGTACATGAACCACATGGCGCCCCCGCCCCGCCCGCCCCCCGACCGCCGGGACGGGCCTGCGCGCTCGGGCTCCGGCGAAACAGAGCCGCCGCCACCGCCGCCGCGTCCCCGCCCCGCGGACGGCCTTACGCCGCCGCCGAGAGCAGCCCGGCCTGAGCGTCGCCCCCGGCCGGGCCCGGACGAGCGCCGTCTGCCGGCGCGGAGGGTCAACTGCTGCTGCCCGGAGCGGCGCGCGCCCGCTGCCCGCCGGGTTCCCAGGGCTGCACCGAGGGGGACGGTCGCCTCTGCGGCCCTGGGGAGGCTAGAAGGTCCTCAGGGGCGGGGCGCGGCGCGGCGCTGGTACAGAAGCTCGGAAGGTAGCCTCCGGCCCTCCCTGTGCACTCCCGCGCCAGCCCGGAGTGCGGTCCAGGGCAGGGGAGGGCCGCCGGCCTTCTCCCCAGCCACCTCCCGCCGCAAGCCCCCAGGCGGTCTGCCCTCAGCGCTTTCTCTTGCTACCGCAGGTTACAGTGACAAAACTGTTGAGTGCCTAACGTGTGCCAGGCACCGTGCTAAAGGCTAGGCTGTAGGTTCGCGGAAATTAATGCGATGATGTAGATCATTTTATGGATGGGGAAGCCGGGGCCAAGGAAGTTTCCTTTGCATTGGGTTTTACGTCTAGGAAGTGGCACAGATTGAAATTGGGGCGCCTTTGAAGTCATCCTTAAACCAAAATCTCCCTCTCGGCTGAGTTCGCCCACGAGGCGCTGAATGCGTTTACTGTGCCTCTGGGAGAGCTGAGGGGGCCCAAGGTGCCGGGCAGCCCTTATCAAGAAGTCCCCCATCTAGTGGTGGAGACAGGCATGCAAAAATAACGCATGTGAAACGGGAGTCTGGTATGTTTCTTACCTCAGAGTATCTTTCATGCATAAAAATAAATATATATTCCTCAATAAATTTAAACAGAATTACCATCTTATCGAGAAATTCCACTCCTGGGTATACACCCAAAAGTACTGACAGCAGGGATTCAAAGAGATATTTGCTCACCCATGTTCATGGCAGCATTGTTTGCAACAGTCAAAAGATGGAAACAACTCAAATGTCCAACGGATGAATGGATAAACAAAATGGCATATGCATACAATGGAATATTATTCAGCCTTAAAAAGACATGAAATTCTGATACATGTTATAACATGCATGAACCTTGAGGACATTATGCTAAGTAAAATAAACCAGACACGAAAGGACAAATATAGTATGATTCCACTTATCTGGGTAGTCAAAAATCATAGAGACAGAAAGTAGGATGGTGATGGGATGGGGAAGGGACTGGGCAGGGTAATAAGGAGTTATTTAATGGGTACAGAGTTTCAGTTTTAAGAAGATGAAAAAGTTCTGGAGATGGATGGTAGTGATGGTTGCACAACATTGTGAATGTACTTAAAGCCACTGATTTGTACACTTAAAAAGGTTAAAATGGTAAATTTTGTGTTATGTATAGTTTGCCGTGATTAAAAAATACATAAGATTACAAAGGAATTATATTGAAATACAGATATCAAAATGTTTCTTTAGAAAACTGATATAGTAATATATATGCTTCTTTATTAATGCATAAATAAGCAGATCCAACAAAAAACCTAATAACTACCTACCAGTGACATAATAAGAATATATATATTGGGTCTTTGCCCCCAGTTCCTGACACAGAGCTCTGAAATCTTTTGGAATTTCCTGGGTGATGGGAGCATCTTTCGTTCTAATGAGGTGACTCTTGTTGGGCTCCTGAATAGCTGCAGGATGGGGGATGGTCACTAGAAAGAACAAACCAGGAGACTGAAAACAACCTACATTCATCCATAGGAAACTGGGCAAGTGCGTTTTGGTACATCATAAAGCAGAGTCATAAATACAATTGGGGATGTTCTTCATGTACCCACATCAGGAGGATGCCCTCTTGGAAAAAAGCAAACAAACGGAAAGGAAGTATCTGTCTGCATAGATACTTCTTTATATGGAATATCTTCAGAAGGATCCATTAGAAAACAGTAACTTTGCTTGCTTGGTAGGAAAAGAAAGAGTGGGGTTCAAGAGAAAGAGAGGGCGTTTCCACTCTATGCCCAATATATATATCCTTAAAACATTGAACTATGTAAATATATTACTTATTCGTAATTAAGTTGAATATTTAAATGTTCGTAGTATGCTGGACCTGCTAGGATGCCTCAAATTGTCATCGCTCAGTCCCTTTGTGAGAAAGGCCTGTGGCACCTTACAGGTAAGTTGGCTAATCTTGGATCATGTGACCCAGTCACCTCTGATTGGCCCAATAGGGGAGTTTCATGGTCAGGTCTTTTCTATTGGGGAGTTTGTATTTGAGACATAGAAGCATCAGTCAATAGAAGCACAATAAAATCTCCATCAGTCTTAATTTTTCCTAACCATTATCCTCCCAGGGAAGGAGGAAAATCATTACAAAAGTATCCTCCCTCCCCTCTCCAGAATTGTAGATAAGGAAATTTGAGGTCCAAAAAGGTTGAGCTCATTCAGATGATTGATTCAGGATTGTTATTCCAGAGCTGGGCACTTTCACTTCTCCATCATCTTAGAGCCAAAACTGGCCCCTGGATTTGCATTTCCTCTGGGCCAGCAGGAATGGAGAAGCCCTGATTTCCTGCGCTCTGTGAGAAGCAAGCCAGAGGCACTGACCCCCATCTGCTTCACCGGCCCCACAGTGCAGAGCAAGGCGGGCTCAGGGATGCTCTTTGGGACCCAAGCTCAGGCAGGAGGTCACAAGGATGAAAAAAACCCAGCCTCTCTTGAAGGAGGGATGGGAGGGAGCAGGAGGGCTCCCATGCTCAATTCATGGGACTCAAGAGTGAAAAGATTTGTAGATTCAAAGCTTTATTGATTTACACATTGTCAGACCTCAGTGACGACATACACTTACACCAGTGTTACACGTGCTCCCTTAACTTTACTGACTCACACGCTCATATATTACCATTTGATGCCTGCGAGTGTGGGGACCCATTCCCATACATCTCATGAGGATGTTCTAGGGAAACTAGCTCTTTCAACATCATATGGATCTCTTCTGCAGAAAACAGTGACTGCTTCTTGTTTCTTTTTTTAGTGTTTCTATAAATGCACACTAGTGCATGTATAGTGTTCTTCCTCTGTGCTAAGTGATTTGTGTTTCAACCCATTTAGCGCTCACATCTACTGGAAGAGATAATGCTGTTACCGTCTCCATTTCACAGATAAGAAACCGAGGCTCAGAGAGGTTCAGTACCTTATCTAAGGTCACACAGCTAGTACTTGGAGGAGCTGGGGTTTGAATCTGGACAGTCTGGCTGTGGCTTTTTCTGGTCTCCTAAAGTAACCTGCCTTTGCTGTCGGCGATTCTGCCTGCCTGGTCCTCAGATGCCATTGGCCAGTGGGCTGGGCCCTGCTTCATCTCCCTGCCTGGTCCCCTGGCTCTTTCTCTTACCCCTCTACCTTTATCCTTATAGAAGTTAATGAATACACCTCAGGTTCTGGCTTTGGCCACCTCTCTTCTCCTCTGGTCCCCTCCAGTGTTTTCACCAGCTAACCTTCTCACACTCTCGCAGACTTACACCTCCACTGCACCCAAGGCTGGGGACAGGCATTTAGTTGGTTCTGTGGCCCCAGTGGCTCGGGCCTGAGCATCCCTAGGCGCTCAGAAGGGCAGGGAAGTGTGGAATGAAAAGGCTGGGGAGTGTAGGAGTGTAGGAGTGTGCGGCTCAAGTTCCCCCAGCCGGCTATGTTCGCTGCTGCCCCCTAGTGGCATCCAGAGGAGCTGAAGAGGACCAAAGCCAGGGCCAGTTCAAACCCTATTGAAGGAGTTTCCAGAGACAACTGGGAGCCCCACTGCCGGTGTTAGAGTGAGGACCAGGAGGGCGAGCCCTGGTCTGGCTACAGGCAGTGGTTGTTTTGTGAGAGACACCGTGAAGGCAGAGACAGGGCTGGAGACCCAGGCCGCTCTTCTCTCCGCTTCCTCTCCTCCCCCTGGCTAGCTCTTGCCTCTTTCCCTGGCAGCCACAACAGAAGCACCGTGTTGGGGCAGGAAGATTTAAGGGCACACGCCAGCCCCCATCCCGCTCTACCCCTAATACATACAGTGTCGCCACATGATGTCCCCTTTCTAAGGTGCCCACATCCTAGAGGAAAATTTGTGCTGTGACGGTCCATGTAGTCAGCAGCTTTCCTGTTTGGCATCTCACCTCAGTCTTGGTTCTGCAGCGGGTCAGCCAGAGTAAAATTCTAGGAAGAGAGACGCCACAAACCATAAAGGACAGTGACCACTGCTACGTCCACGTAATCCATATGCCCACGTCACCTGGGCCTCCTGAGCCTGTGTCTCTGCTCTGCCTCTGTCCCCACCCGGGAAGCAGCAGCCCTGGTGTCCCTGGCACCCCTCCCCCATCCCATCACAGGCCTGGGGGCCCAACTCAGGTGGCTGAGTTAAAGAGCTTTCTGGTGGCAAGTCCTCAAAGGGCTCTGTTAATTTCCTCAGCGTTGTCTTCAGCTAAGCTACTGGGCCTGAGAGGACTGGGAGTGCTGGGGAGGGGGGAGGGGGCTTGTGAAGGCGTGAGGCTGGGGAATGACGGGAAAGAACAAGGCAGGGGGAGGGAAGCGCTCTGAGGCTTTGCACACATCACCGGAGACCCTTGCAGCTCTGTCTCTCTCTCTCTCTCTCTCTCTCTCTCTCTCTCTCTCTCTCTCTCTCTCTCTCTCTCTCTCACACACACACACACACACACACACACACACACACATGGAAGAGCCCCTGAGCAGGGTTGTGGGGAAGCAGCTGGCTGATGGAGGCCCAGGCAGGGCTGGGAGCTCCTCTCCAAAGAGGAGGCAGCCCCATTAGATGGCTGTTTGTGTTCGCTCTGCCTCTGCCTAACCCAGATCCCTAGAATCGTGGCTGGAGTGTATCCCTGTCAATTCAAGCAGCTCCAAGTGGCCTCCCATGGCAGGAAATCCTGATTGGAAGAAAAGGGACAGCTCTCTCTGACAAGCCTGCTGCCCTCCTCAAGGGGAAAAGAGGACGCTGAGATGAATCAATCAAAAGACTAAGAAATAAAGGGGCCAGGAGGAAGTTCCACCGCACAGCGCAGGCCCACCATCAGCCTTTATTTGAACATCTTGGCAACTATCTATTCTGTAATCTGTGAGGCAATATTTCCTTCTACTGAACGGAGTGATCCAGTTTCCCCCTGTAGGAGTCCCCAGAAAAAGTCTATAAATCTAATATAATGTGGTTATTCATGGCTGATATTTGCTGAACACGTCTTTCTGCCAGGCCCCGAGCTAGGTCCTCTATAGAAACACTTTCACTTAATCCTCATGAAAATTCTAAAAAGTAGGTATTATTTTCACACCCGTTTTACAGAGGAGGAACCTGGGGGCACAGAGAGGTTAGGTAATTTAATCAAGATCACATAGCCAGTAAGTCCCAGACTGGGTGGCCAACCAGGACACAGAACTTTCAGGACCACAGGCAGGAAAGTCATGGGCAAACTTGAGTCAGTTGGTCACCTCAGTCTTCAGTCTTCCAGGCACCAGTACCCACATGCTTAACCACAGTACCGTGTACTGGTAACTAGTGCCAGGGGAAGACTCCAACAACGCGGAGGGCAGCAAAGAGCACCACACTGTCAGCCACCAGAACAGAAGTCCCAGCACTTCTGCCCACGGCATCCTGGTGTTGCAATCGTCAAGGAAAACACGACCCACTCAAGCGCTGATGGCACAACACTTTACTCCCATAGAGAAGAGACAGCAGGAGCAGCTTCCGCAGCGGGTGAGAGTTGGTCTCTCGTGGCCAGCAGGTGGCCCTGATGGCAGGCGCGGCAGACACAGGGCACTTGGCCTCTGCGCACACTCTCTTGTGCTGCTGCGGAAGGACCCTGACCCCTCCTTCATGCAGTCTGAAATACTGAAATCTGTGGGCGTGCCTGAGGGCCACTGATACACAGATACAAGCTGAACAAAGGAGCACACATTGAGCTGGCAACAGGCAAAGGTATTCCCACCCAGGCGACAAGCCGGCACAGCCCCCTGGGCTCTTTGTCTCTTGGCGAGGACATGTTCCAGCCCGAGGTCCATTCTCATGCGGGCCAGGGAGGGGAGACAGACTGCACACAGGCGAATGCCTTTCCCACGGATGCACGGCCTCGGAATAGCCACTCTGTGAGACCCATGTCTTCCACCCCTGGCCTGGCCGAACCCTGAGAGAAGCACATGGAGATGCTCAGAAGCCAGTGCCCTGGCTGCCCCTCCCAGGCCCTCCCTTTCACCTCCCCACTCCTGAGTTTCAGTGAGGGTCCACCCTTAGGAGGGTCCTGAGAGAGTCAGGTTGGAGGGAGCACACAAAAATGCAACTGTGGCCGCCAGGATGGATAAACTGAGGAAGGGGGCTAGATTACCTCTTAAATCCCTCCCAAATCCAACATCTCTGAGCCCCACACACCAGCTAAGCCGCCCATCCCAGCCAACCTTCCCCCTTCCTGTCCCCCACGCTGCATACCCACTCGGTGTTGGCAGCTGCAGTGACGAGTGTTTGAAACCACAGCCAGAGGTCAGGAAGAGGCCAGAGTCAGGGTGGGACCGGTTTGGGGCCGCCAGTCCGGCCAGCCATGCAGCAGCAGGGGGTAGTGACAGCGAAGGCAGAGCTAAGTGCAGATCTCTGCCCACCCGCCCAGCACTCCAGGTCTTCCAAGAGCTGCTCGTCTCTCCCGCTGCCCCCAGCCGCCGCCTTGACGAGAATGGAGCAGGCAGCTTCTCCCCGAGAGCCCTGGGCTCACGCTAGGGAACAGAGTGTTAGAGCTTCAGAGGCTGACAGGCGACAAACCTCAAGACACCTCCCTCCCTCACACCCTGAAAAGGACATACCCAGAGAGGGCCCCCCATAGCTGGCATGTGCGGGGGCCATGGAGGTGCCCACGGGCAGACATCTAGGCTCAGAGGCACAGGGAACTCGCTCACAGACACACAGACAACCAAGAAGGACCCATACTGACCCAAACACCCGGTACGCAGTTGTACAAGCAGACCTGAGGATGCAGGTTCCCCAGCAAGACACTCAGACACGCTCCACGCCTGCCGTCATCCTGAGACGCCCGAATCCATCTGCCCCAGGGAGCCATCAGCTGGTTTGGTGTGGTGACAAGAGCTTCCTACCCAACCACCTCCCTTTCCTTTCATCCACCCAACCTCTCCTGGAGGCTGCCCAAGGCGGGCAGAACCAGCTAAGCTTCCCCGCCTAGGCCTTCGAGGCTCTCTGTCCAGGGCCGTGGGGTTTGGGAAATGGAGGACCACGTCTGAAATCAGCTTGCAGCACCTTTGCTGGGGTCTAGAGTCTGCTCCTTCCACAGAGAGGAGGTGCACGGGACAGTGAGCGAGGCCTCCAGATTTCCCAAGGCCTAGCCCTGGTGGCTGCACTCTGCCAGTCTTCCCAAGGGAAAGTCTGGGCCAAGAGAGCCTGATCCGAGGTCTCCATGTCCCCTAGCAGCCTCTCGGCAGTCCCAATACACACCGCATGCCAGCGGGTCCCATGCATCAGAGTCCCCGCAGGTGGGCTTATCTCCAGCCTCTGGGATGCAGCTTCAAGGCCAGTTTCGGGCTCTGGTCCCATGGGCGAGCCTGCTGTGAGAGCCCTGTTCCCTCTCCCCGCCAGTGGCCCCTCTTGTGGCTGTGTGGTCACATCAGCAGTGCTGAGAGGCCCTCCCGGGGACGGCCCCAGGCCCTGCACAAGCAGAGGAGGCCTCTCTGTGCTGGACGGTGGGATTGCATTTGGGGAGGTGGTCAGAGCTGCCCCTCAGAGCCAAGCTGGGCAAGTAGGTTCTCACTGAGGGCTGTCCCCATGTCCTGGCTGTCACATGTCACCCCAGCTGTGGGATCTCCCTTCTCCTCCTGTCACACCACACACACTGGCCGCTCCGCTTACTGCCCATCCTCTGCCTACAGCCCTCCTCACAAGCTGCTCCCTCTGTTAGGTCAAGATCACCTCCTCAGTGGGGCCGTCCCTGATCACAGCCCAAAATAGCGTCCCCCATCCCATTTCCTGTTTTGCTTTTCCTCGTAGCACCTTCCACCCCACGTCAATATAGTAGATGTTTACTTGTTTCTTTTCTGTCTCTCCTTCTAGAGTGTAAGCCCCGTGAGGGCAGGGACTTGGACCTGCTCAGTCCTAGAATTCCCTGCTCACCCAAGGTAGGCACACAAAGGACACACTAAGCCTGCTGCAGGGAGGTGAGCAGGCATGCACACGCACGGTGGCACCCAAGTCCTGGATGAAGACTGTGCCGCATGCACCAAGCACACGGACACCCACACGGGATCTCTCGGGCAGAGTTGCGCACGCTCCCGCATCTCACTTGGCCCAGCTCCCCAGAGCCCAGGGGAAGCATTATCACCACTGTTCCCCCACGCAGGCAGCCTCCAGCCAGATCCACTCAGCCCGCCCGGTGCTAACTCGGCCTGACATGCCAGTCACACGTGGGGCTTCTCGTGGAAGCCGCGGCGAGTCCACTACCACTGTGGTGGCTGCTAATTGGCTCTGTGTTGGGCCTTGGGTCACCGCTCGGTCAGCCATGGCTGATACTTTCTTCCCACTTGTCTCAGGAAAGGCGCTGCTGTCCCCTCTGCTTAGACCTCAGACAGCTGCTGAACCGCACATGGCTGGCCACGTGGGACCAGCCGGGCCAGCAAGCTCCTCTGATGGTGGCCCCTGCCCCTCTCACTCTTGGGAAAGAACAGATTGCTCAGCACACAGGACAGGCTTGGGATGGGGCGAGGCATTTGCCTGAGGAGGGAGTGGTGTGATGACAAGGGTATGAGGAAGACCCCAAACCCAAATTTCCTTTCAGGATGACCTGATGCAGTGCCTGGAAAGCCACCGTTAGGAGGACAGTCCTCTGGATCCATCCTGTTCTCCCTCAGGGTTTCTCTTAAAGTACACATCCCCTGATGGGGGTAGGGGGTGGGGTGGGAAGGGAAGAGGAAACACCACTGACTGGAATATTACACCTAGCCCTGCGTCTATCATCTGTCAGGACTCTAAGCTGCATGCCGTTATGCCCTTGGCACCATGTTTCCAGGGATTTCCTTTATTTTTTTTAATCAAAAGAAATTTTTTCTAATGCCAGCACTGAGGCTTGAACCCAGGATCTCATGCATACTAAGCATGTGCTCTTCCCCTGAGCTGTACCCTCCCTGCCAGAGATTTTCCACTTTGAGGAGAAGCAGCTGCCCCAGCTTGTTGCCATCCCCTAGGAATCTGGGGAAGATGAAGTGGCTTTTCTTCAGCCCAGACTCGGATCCTCCGTGGGTGCTGATTTATCCGATTTTCCTCCCAGTGGGACTTGAGGGTGGAGACTGGGGCGGTGCCCCGGCCTGAGAAATCTTAGGACCTGGCTTCCAACCAGGAGTGCGCACCTCGCTCCTAGTTTTCATGACTCCGGAGGCCAACGTGTACGCCTTCACAGTTTTACAAGGGCCCAAGCCTCCTCCCAGTTTGGGTCTAGCATACTCTCACTCTCCAAGCCATCCTCAGATCCTGCCTCCTCCTGCAAGGCTCCCTTCCTGCTGCTCTGGCCTGCTCTTGCGACCTAAGGCTCCATCCTTTCTCCGTCTGCCCTACTCAGGGGACTACAGGGCTCCAGGCATATTTGGGCTATAGCATGCCTTTCTTCCCTCAATGCTCCAGCTCAGGGATTCATGACTGAAAAAAAAAAAAAAAACCCCCACCTGATCAACAACTCCAATGGCCTCCTTTGATATAGTCCCCCACTCAGGGAGAGGCAGGATGCTGGGAGAGGCCCACAAGAGACCGGTAACACCTCTTGGGCTGGGTCTGAAAGCCACCTTGCCCTTCCCGCTGAGGGGTCAGAAGAGGCTGCGGCAGGCCAACGTCTTACTGAGCCAGTATCTTGGGGAAGATTCTAGGCGGCCCCAGGGAAGGAGGTAAGAGGAAGGAGTGGAGAAGTGCCACCCCGATCCTCCCACCCTGTGAGGGCGCGGCTTTGTCCATCTTGCCCAGGCCTTGGGCCTCCAGCAGAGATGGCCTGGCCCCAGGAAGTGGTCGGGGCAGCTGGTGGCTCCACCCAGAGGGAAACAAAGTCCAGACCTGAGGCTTTAGGGTGAGGCATGTTGGAGAGTCGAAAAGTCCAGCTTTGAAAAGCCAGTAGACTATTGAAAGGAAGGAGGAAAAGGAGGAAGGAAGAGAGAAAGGGAAACTGAACAAGAATAGAAATTACACTTTCAGCCGGATTATCCTTAAAATCTGTCCATGTCATTGAGTTGCTTTAGGGCCTCCAGGACCATACAGTAGGTGATCCTTAGATCTATATAATGGGGACTTAATACCTCTTGAGAAACAAGACTCCTTTGGTGCAAATAACACTGTTTACTGAGCCATTAAACAGGACGAAATGGGTTTCTCTCCTTTGGGGCTTTTCTGAGCCTTAATGTACTGATGGGCAGAGGGACTCTCCAAGGTAAGGGTTGGGTGGGAAGATTGAAAGGACTCCGGGTTCCCAGCGACCACAGGAGCACTTTGTTCTGGAAGAACCAATTAACATCCCCCGAGGGGACAGCACGGGGAAACACTGCTAAACTGACCGGGGAATGATACCTCTTTCTGTTATTTGCAGTGACATATAAATCCTGGTCTCCTAAATTATTGGAAGACAATTTTATAGAACTGAAAACCAAACCACAGAATCAATCTGCCACGGGTCACTGAGGCGAATGACTTGCTCAGACTTGCATTAGGACTCCTCTCTGGAAGGGTTTTTTTTCATGGGGTGACCAACTCATCCCACTTTTAAAACTGAAAGTCCCATGCGGCAGGAACTCCCTCAGTCCTGAGCAAACCAGACCATTGGTCTTGCTATTTCTTAGCGGGTATTGAAACAGCAGGGATTGTCTCCAAGGAGCCCAAGGAGCCCTCTGAGACCTGCAGGGCGCCGTGAAAGCTTAACTGGTTAAGCTACCAGCCAGCCCTTCCTCTTCTGTCTCTCACCCTGCAGGTCACACTGGCAGAGTCTCCTGGGCAGGTGGAGAAGGGAAGGAAAGCTGTCTGGCTCTATCTCCCACCCCAACACGTGGCACTTGAAATCATGGCTCTGGAACCCTAAGAACCCTGCTCATCCTGGCCCCCTGCCCTGCACAGACCCTCCTCCCCTACTCACAGCGTTCTTCTTGCCCATTCTGTCTGCCCATCCAGGTCCCACCAGTCTTTCAAGACCCACTTAACATCCCTCCTCCAGGGAGCCTTCCTGGGTGCTCCAGCACATCCTTGTGCTGGCCTCCTGTTTGCACCCAGAGTCCATGGTCCTCACGGGGCTCATTTACTGCCTCCTTATGACGTCTGGGCTTACTGAACTCTCCAGGACTTGACACCTTGCCTCCCCAGCCAGTCTGTGAGACCCTTGTCTGCCCACCCCTAACCTGACCAAGTCATATGGAGATGCTCAGAAGCCAGTGCCCCAGTCTCCCCTCCCAGCCCCTCCTTCTCACCTCCCGACTCCTGAGTTTCCGTGGGGGTCCACCCTTAGGAGGATTCTGAGAGGGTCGGGTTGGACAGAGCATACGAAGATGCAGCTGTGGCCCCTAGGATGGATAAATTGGGAAATGGGTTGCAAACCCTCAGGATTCCGGGAGGAGAAAACTCAGGCTGGAGGGCGAGTCTTTGGGGCCTGTGGTAGGGAGTGGCTGAGCCATTTGGGACAGTAATGATGCCCTGAACAAGGCTCCCAGCCTCTGCTTTCCTCACACACCTCATCTTCCCCAGGCTCCAGGTCCCTTCTTTCAGCTGGGCTCTCCCATCTGCCTCGACCAGTCCAAGGCTGGGGCTGCCTGCATACACCCAATGGTAGAGACTTAGTGCTTGCTAAGGAGGTCCTAGACAGGTTCAGCTCTGGGAGCCGAGGACAAAGCTTCAGAGGTAGCTGTCCTGATTTCCCACCTCCTCCAGGGAGCCCTCCTGGCACTGGCTCTGGACTCATCCTGTCCCTGGGTAACAGATGGTGCTAGAACAGGAGGTGACTTGTTCTCAGGAGAGTCTGCCCAGCCCCCATCGGCAGCCATCTGTTCCAGCCTCTTCTCCGACAGGTCTGAGCATAAAGGGAGGCCCTAGTCTAAATAGGCACTAGTCTGGTCTCAGGCTCGGTTTAACTCCTCACTCCATTCCCCCTCTCATCAGCCCCCTCTCTCGCAAACAGTCCCTCCAGGCCCTGGGAGGGTACTCACCTGCAAGGGTTCCAAGGTTGGTGCCAAAACATAGTTTCTCCTCATTTCTCAGGTTCTTCTGTGAGACTCAAGGGTTCATAGATAAGAGGCCACAACTCTATGACCTTTATGTACATTACATAGATTTTTGTTCGAGTGAGATATTTCACTAAAAAGAAATATACAACGTGCACACTGTGGAGTACTACTCAGCAATGAAAAGGAGCTATTGGGACATGTCACAGCTCAGATGAGCCTCCAGGGAATGATGTTGCATGAGAAAAAGTTGCGCACTGCATGGTTCTATTTATATCCCATTCTTGTAATGACAGAATTTTGGAAATGGAGAACAAATTAGTAGTCACCAGAGGGCAGAAGTGGGGTGTGGGGAGGGAGGGCAGTTTTAGAGGGTGACTTGAGGGAGACTTTGCAGATGGAACTGTTCTGTCTCTTGACTGAGGTGGTGGATACATGAACCTACGCATGTGATAAAATTGCAAAACTAAACACACACACACACACACACACACACACACACACACACACACACGAAAATGGCTACAGGTGAAACTGGGGAAATTATATTGATGATTGTATCCATGTCAATAAGTGGGTTGCAATATTGTACTATAGTTGTACAAAATGTTACCTTTAGGGGAATGGGATTTCTCTGCAGTATTTCACACACCTGCATATGAATCTACAATTGTCTCAATAAAAGCTACAATTATTTATTTATTAAAAAGGAATAAGTCATATAAAAGGGGGGCTCCGGGTTCCACACATTTGCTAAGGGGCAAGACAGGAGCCTGGGAGAGATGAGGCTCCCCTCTTCCCAGGCCTCTTCCAGAGGAGGCATGTTCTGGGAGAATCTGACCTCCGGTCTGGTCCACATAACCCACCCCACCCTGAGTTCCACAGAACCCACTCCAACCTGAGCGGACCTGGGGTGTGTGGGGTGGTTAGTTTTTATGGGCTGGGTAATTTCATATGCTAATGAGGAGGATTATTCCAATTATCTTGAGGAAGGAGCAGGGACTTCCAGGAATTGGGCCACGCCCATTTTGGGCCTTTTACAGTCAGCCTGGGTATCATCATGGTCCCTGTGGGTGTGTCATTTAGCATGCTAATATATTACAATGAGCCTATAATAAGGCTCAAGGACTGCTGGGAGTCGAATCTTCCAGATCTTGGGCTGAGTTGGTTCTAACCAGTTTGTGTCCTATCCTTAATTGCTGTGTCATTCCTTCAATGGTTGTGCCCTGCCCCCTTCTCTCCTGTCTCAATTACATAAGTACACACTTCCATTTTTGTACTTCTACACTGATATACACAGACCAAGGGTGTTCTCACGCACGTGAAACATCTATCCAGTGTGGACTGGTAAATGTTTAACAGCCGGCTTTCTGGACACCAACAATAACAGTAACCTGATTTGTAGCAGTTGCTGATTTCTGTGTTGCAACCATTCCCACCACAGCAATTTAGAGCTACCAACACCATATCACTGAAGGAAGGAGAAAGATCTGCACAATTAGCTCTTTGTGAGCTAGTGCGAGCCAGCTCCAGCACAAACTGCAAAGTTACATTTGGGCACTATGTATCTGCTCAAAGGTGCCTGGATGTGCAGAATTGCTTAGGTCCCTTTAAGAACTGAAATGCTAATTCTAATTCTATACATACACTAGTACAGAAAAATACAGAGATATAATCTCAAATACATGCACTTGTAGACACATTTAGTCACATACAAAGACAAGTTCAGACACAAAGTTAGGAACACATACAAAGACAAGTTCAAGTATGTAAATAAATATACACACATCTACATAGAGATCGATACAAGCCAAAACATGCACATAAACACACATATAAACACCCACATGCCCAGGAAGAGGGAATAAACCAACCTGATTTTCTGGGGTTGCTGCCTTGGCCTAAGGCTGCCCCTTTCAGAACCACCTCAGATCAAAGCAGAGGAAACTTGAAGAGCAGACTGTGTACAGTCAGTCATCCACTCCTGCTTCTGTGTTCACCCTGCTCCTTCTGGGTTGTTCCTGGTGGTCCTGCAGGTCTGGAAGAGCTCTTGCCTTACAGCTACCAGCCTCAGAGGCCCACCCCAACCCCTTAGTAAGGCCGCCCCTCACCCCCTCTCTTTCCTTGTGGGAAAGCCAATACCAGCTTCTGTCTCTACCATCATCCTAGATCAACAGAGGAGAAGGTCAGCATGACACCCCCCGCCTCCCTACTTGCATCCTTTCGCATGACTTCTGCCTTGTCCCTTATCACCTCCTTGTTCATCTCTTGCCTGGGCCATTGCCCCTGCCTTCTAAATGTCTCTCTGCTCCAGGCTCTTCCCTCCCATTTGTCCTGCTATAAGAAACCTGCCAGATTAATTATCCTGAAGCCCAGTGCTGAGGTCACACATGTACTGGCCACTTCCCAATGCAGGACAGATTAGGGCTAGGTCCCTTTGAGGCCCCCTGACCGCTTGTCCAACTCCTGCTTCCCCAGTTCACAATTTCACTTCTATTTTCTCCAAACGTCTTCCTCTCCCTAATCTGCAGTTGCCTCTGCCATAGAATCTGCTTGCTTCGTTCTTTAGTTCACAGTGAGGCATTTACTACCCGTCATGTTTGTGGTGCAGTGCTTTACAGTTAGAAGCACTCTCAAAACTCTTCACGCACCTCCCAGCACGTGTCGGGTACCAAGGTTAGCCCTGGAAGTACAGTGGTGAGTAAAAACAGATGTAGTTTTGCTTTCATGAACCAAGTCCACATAACTTGCTCAGGATCTTGGGCCCCAAAGTCTTCTTCCCTGAAATTCTAAGTGGATTTGGGAGGGAAGACATTTTTCCACTGTCCCTCTTACCTGCCCTTTCCCTCCCCAAGGAAATATGGCCTTCTTGGAGTCATGGGGACAAAGGAGAGAAGACAGAGAATGAAACTGTGGCTTGCAGATTCTTAGAGGAATTTATCAACCTCATAAGCATCACAGGAGCAGCCGCTGGGATGTTGCAAGCCCAGTACAAACAGGCATTAAACTGTTACAAAGCTAAATAGTCGTTAACACTTGTCTGCATTGCAACATCTTTATTTCCGTCCCATTACAGTAAATACCCACACCCATTATAAGCAACATCTCTCATTGGTGTGAACCTAGGCTAGTTACTTTGATTTCAGAGTTTCCTCACTTGTAGTATGTGGTCAGAAATCTGATCTTTTCATAGGGTTGTTAGAATGATCAAATGAGATAAAGGTACATAAAAGAGCTTTATAGAACTATAATGTACAACACAAACATATAGTCTTTTATTCAATGTGGTTTTCTTCTTTAAATTAGTCATTTCATAAACAGGCACTTAATGACTTTGAAATCGTCTGGCCTGGATGGATAGGAGACAAAATATAGAATAGCACTGTGCAACAGAAATGGGTGCGCCACATGTGTAATTTAAAACTTTCACACCAGAAATTGACACAACACTGTAAACTGATTATGCTACAATTTTAAACAATTTCTAGCAACTACATTAAAAAAGATAAAACAGACTGGCAAAATCGATTTCAATAATATATACTTTTAACTCACTATCTCTCAAAAGGTAAATCAACAAGTAATTCATATAAAAATTACTGCAGATCCTTTTACATTCTAACTTGGTACTAAATCTGGGCACTCCTGTATTTTACACTCACAGCACATCTCATTTTGGAGTAGCCACATTTCAAGTGCTCAGTAGTCACATGTAGCTACTGGGTTGGACAGCCCATACTAACTAGTGATGCCAATAAAAATTAGCTAAGGTCTGTGTAGTACTTAATGGTTTCCAAAACTCTTTTGATGTTTAAATCCTGTCTGTGTAGGTGGATGTTTATTATCTCCACTTTGTAGAGGAGGAGAAGCAGTGGCAATTATGTGTAATTCACCGAAGAGCATCTGCTAGTGAATGGTGGGCTCAATCCTTATCTTCAAACCTTTCTCTTTTGCTTCCTTTTTTAACAGGAAACACAAAGGGAAATTTTAATACTACACACACATAGACCCCAAGGCTCATTGCACTAGTGCATGAAAAGCTACTCGTCCTTTGAAAATCCACCTACAATCTCCTTCCTTTCAAAAATCCTTCCAATTTAATCTGACCAGAACCTATTACTTCCATTATTCTAAAAATATGTGTGTATGGATTAAACACCTTCCAGCTCTGACGTGCTATGGATGTAAATGATACAGGTGGGCATAAAAAAAAAATCCTACCCTTCCTTCTGATATTCTCTGTGATGTAATTTACTTTTTAATTACTCTTGCGGGTTAAATTGGAGTGTTTTTGTGTCCCAAGTAGGTAAGAAATGAAAAGACTCCTCTCTTCCAGTTTTAAAAGCACATACACGCCAAGCGTTCACAGCAAAGCGTAACCAGATCCAGCTGGCTGTCAGGGAAAGAGGCTCCTAGTGCAGGGTTTCTGTATAAGAAGATTGCAGGCACACCGGAGAGATGGATGGGAGAGTGGGGACAGGCTTGAGAACCACCCTGCGACAGACCCCTCCCTAGGCTGATGTTCCTGAAGAGATACCAAGTGCAGCTGACTGCCCTCCTAGTTCGAGCTGCTACTTTTCATGGGCCCAGCACCCCCCGAATGAGCCCACAGAGGAGGAGGAGCCCCAGCTTGATTTTCAGACCTGGCTAGTATTTTCTCTCTTTGCACTACCTTTCCCTGTCCTGACCTGGTGCAAGGAAGGAAGAAGAATGCAGTGGTGGCTGGAGGGCAACAAAAGGCTTGTAAAACCTGTCGACGAAAAGTTAATCAGTCGACCTAGGAAAGAAACAAAATTCTATTCCGGATAAATTTGAGGATTATAACCTCAGAGGAGCGCCTCAGAATTATCTGAGTACTGCTCTGCCCCTTAGAAGTCAAGTCACAGTTATATTAAGTTTTTTGAGAGAGAAGGATGTACATTAAATGATGTACTATTGGCAGTTTACATAATCCAGATCTAAGCGCTACGTGACCCCCTTATCAAGAAGGAATGTAACCTTTAAGGAGCTCTCTTACTGATGCTAGGAGAATGTTGCTCTTTTGGTTGAGCGTGTTTCTGCCTTGGGAAGGTTTGCTCCATGCATAATGCAGATACACTATGCACAGTAGGAGGAAAAGAGGAAGCCAAAGAACAACTTTTTGTTTAAATTTTTGCCTGCCCAAAAAAATGTTTTATTTCACAAAGCATACCTGCTAGTTTGCCAAGCAGTCTATGTCTCTGCCAATATCCTCCACAAAGAACCAAACTTTTTTTGTAAGCGCGTAGTAAAAACACCGCTTCCTTCTCTGGTCTTACAAGAACAGCCTCCAGGGCTTTCCCCTTCCCCAGCCCACTTCTAGTTACTCCGGGTTACGCAGATTCACACGAGTGCAGAGTCAAGTCGGCCTGGGTGCTTGTGCGTGCACGTGTAACTGCCACTGACAGGCAGGTGCCGGGCTGAACAATGCAATAATGATTTAAGAGTCCCAGCGGCCCCCCAGCTTGCGTGCCCGGCTCCCCGACCTCACACACCGCTGGGGGGTCCAGCCGAGCGCGCGTCACTGTTTCACCCACAGTCTACGTGGCTCACAAGCATTGAGCACGCGCCAGACGGGGCTGCCAGCCACTTCCGGGCACTGATGGGGAGGGCAGGTCAGTGACGCGTCTAGCGGATGCGACCCGGGTACTGCTTTCTGGCTCCTCCGCTGGGGATCCCATATTCATCTCCAGAAGCGGGGCCCAGGAGGTGGGGAGGAGGTCCGGAGGAGCAGCTAAGCACCGCACTCACCCAGCCTGCCGGACTCACCCAGCCTGCCGGAGTCGCCCGGCCCGCCGCTCTGGGGCCGACGGCGGGCAGGGGCACCACGCCCCCGCGCAGGCGCAGTGGGCCTCAGCTGGACCGGCGGGGCGTTCACGTGACGCGGGGCGGTGCAGAGCGGGCTGGAGGGAGGGGAGCGCCGGCGGGAGGGAAGCGAACGGCGGGATCCGCGGCGGCGGAGGCGGTAGCAGCAGCATGGCCGCGCTCTACGGGGGTGTAGAGGGGTGAGTGCGGCCTCGAGGAGGGAGTCAGGGAGGGGCGCCTGGGAGGCGGCCTGGGCCGCTCCCTGGGCAGGGCGGAAGGAAGGCCGTGGCCAGGCCGGCAGGCTGGTGGCCTCCCGCCTCTGTCAGGGTTCGGCCACTTTGGGCTTTCGGGCTGCGGGGCCTCGTGGAGGAGTGTGTACACGCGAGGCGGTGCCCTCGCGCGCGCAGTCTTGTGATTTGCACGCACTGTGTGTGCCACGGCCACACCTCTGGGGGGGGACCTTTGTGTTTTGCGGCGGAACCACGCCCCCTTCTCCCACGGATGACCCGCTCCACCTGGCCCCGCTGAAGAAGCTCCTTTTTTGCATTCTTGCTCCCAGAGAGAGTTTTGCTGAACAGGTGTCAGGTGTGAAGTTGCTGGACTTGGGGAGAGCAGTGGGAGGGTGGTGGAATCCCGGACAAAGATCTTTGCCGGAGGGTATCTGGGAACTGAAGCTGGACGAGCCAGACTGCTGGCTTGTCCTGCTGCCAGAAGCCCTTCCATTCTTGTCGGCACTCCGGGCTCCTCACTCTAGATCCACCCTGTGTTATTCTTGCGTATTTCCTGCTCGGAAGCTTGTCTACTGGACTTTTTGATAGTAGCTCTTGCCCTCGGTATGACGGTGGGCTAGACTTTTGCCCTGTTTGCGCTTCAGTTACCTTATGTGTCAAGTCAGAAGAGGGATGAACAGAATGGTCGCCAAGTCCCTTGCCAGTGACAATATTTTGTGACTCTGGGTGTATCAAATCAGGGCATAATAGAGTGGCTGTTGTCTCAAGACAGGGCACTTTGAATCTAAGATTGGATTATTCCTAGGGCAGTCACATCTCACTGCTGACTCATGGACCCCAAAGTCTGTCTTTTTCACGTGCATTTTTATGATTGATCTCTCCTGCCCTGTATCTATTGCACTAAAAAAAAGTACAGAAGTTTGCATTCATCCCTGTTCTATTCAGGTGTAAGGTATGACCCATTTTTCCAGCTTGTCAAGAGATTTTTTGGGACGATTAATCAGCTACCTCATGCATTAATTACTCCTTGCAACTTCTTGTCACCTGTGAGTTTGATCAGCAGGTCTTCTGTGTCCTCTTCTGATATTCCTGAAAGTACTGATCAATAAACATACGTTGCACCACCACAGCCCTCTGTCGAAACTACCATTTGCCCCAGTAATAAGCATTTGACCCTTTAGTTGCTTAAGCAGGTATTAACTCCCTGCCATCTGGTCACCATTTCTCACGAGAGTGTTTTGAAGACCTTGGCAGCTGGAGCTGCAAAAGGCAGCCTTTGGTTTTGTGAAAGAAGCAGAGAGACGTGCCATTCTTTTCAGTCACATTTACTGAGGGTTGCCTGTGCCATTCATGCAGGTAAATAAATGATCCAGAGCTTTACCCAGTGGAGTTTGTAGTCTAGAGAGAGGCGCACAGTAAAGCAGCTTAACACACTTTTAATACAGAGGAGTTCGTAGGGGCACTGACATGGCTGAACTAATGGAGCTTTGGTGGAGGGCCACACATCAGAGGTTTCAAGGACTGGGTGATATATGAGTAGAGTCTTGCAGGATAAGTGGGACACCCCCAAGGGAGGCTGAACGGGAAATGTGTTTCAGAAATCCAAGAACACAGCAAACGCCAAACTGCAGAGGAGGTGGCAACTGGGCATTTGGGAATGGTGGCTGGGTTTGCTGAAGCTGTCTCCATCACACTGGGCTCTGCCTGTGACCAGGACTGCACAAGCTTAGCTGTGTCTGCAGGTTTTTCTGAGCAAGACTGAGTGCCCCCTTGTGTTCTGTAGGGGAGGCACACGGTCCAAGGTCCTTTTACTCTCAGAGGATGGGCAGATCCTGGCAGAAGCGGATGGACTCAGCACAAACCACTGGGTAAAGGCCACACTGAGGGGACCGGTGGGCTTGATTGTGGTTTTAGTCTCTGTAGTTCCTGTTAAGGTGGTGGCTGGGGGCTCATTAGCATCTCATAGGGGCAACACAGGTCATGCGAGCCTTTGTAACTCTTCCTTCCCTTGATCGGGGCCAGCTGATCGGGACAGACAAGTGTGTGGAGAGGATCAACGAGATGGTGAACAGGGCCAAACGGAAAGCAGGGGTGGATCCTCTGGTACCTCTACGAAGCTTGGTGAGTCCTGGTAGAGCTTGGGAATGAGATCACAGCAGCACTGAGACAGTGAGTTTGCACTGGATGAGTCTGATGACTGCAGAAGGAAAGGCCTTGAGGGCCTAGTCTCTGGTCTAGAAACTCACCTCATCTCGTGCATTCTTGTGGCTCCAGTTGCCACCTACAAGCCACATGGATTGGAAGAGCACAGGGCTTTGGAGAGCCACTGAGATCTTGGTTTGAATCTTTGTCACTCAACACCTATGTGACCCTAAGCAGGTTACTTACCTTCTCTAAGCCTCAGTTTCCTCATTTGGAAAATGCAGATAACAGTAGCTACCTCAGAGTTGCTGGGGAAGTAAAATGACATGGTACATCCCAAAATGGTTTGCAGGGACCCTGGCCCATAAGCTCCGATGAATGTTAGCCATTATTCCTAGCTCAGCCCATTCTCCCGAGTTGCTGTAGCTCCGGCTACTGCCGGGACACCCTCAGTGAGATGTCCTGCAGGCACAGCCAGACCCTGTGTATTCTGGACCAAGCTTCTCTCCCCTCAGCTTGCTCCTCTGCCTGATTTTTTTTGTTAAGGGTGCTACTGTCCTCTCCAGCTCCAAATCTGGCCGTGTCGAATCCTTTCTCTTGTCCATCCTCAGTCCAGGTTCTTGCCTTCTGATGAGTCACTGTGTGGGGTGGAAGGACCCGGGCCGCATGAGCAGGGTATGCCCCGATGTAGAAAGCAGGGGGCAGACATCAGAAGGGGAGGGGGTTGAGAAAGGAGCTGGGTCTGGGGCCCTGCTTGCTCGCTCACCTCCCGCGTGGCCTAGGGCCTATCCTTGAGCGGTGGGGATCAGGAGGACGCGGTGAGGATCCTGATGGAGGAGCTGAGGGACCGATTTCCTTACCTGAGTGAAAGCTACTTAATCACCACCGACGCAGCCGGCTCCATCGCCACAGCCACGCCGGATGGTGAGGAGGTGGAGGGAGGGGTGAGGTTGAGAAGTGGTTTTCTTGGGGGAAGAAGCCCCTTAGGTTTAGCTGGCAGAACCTGACTTGCAAATACCGGGAAGGCAGCCTCAGTCATACCTCCCACTCCTCTCATTAGCTGAAGTTGGCCAGAGCAGGGACTGGGCAGGAGGAAGGAGGGCAGGAAGGGCATCTTGATGGGAAGCAGAGAATGGAGTCCAGCATAAAACTCCATTCCAGAGGAGGACGCCCCAGGCAGTGCAGTGATGAAGCTGGCTAGGGAAAGCAGCAAGTGTGGAAAAGAAAATGGGAGGAAGTGTGATGGCAGCGCAGAAGGGGATGGCATTGTGAGACTGGCGTTTGAATCTCAGCTCCCATTTTACCAGCTGTACGATCTTGGAGAAGTTACGAAACTCTGAGTTTCAATTTCCTCATCCATGAGATGGGGGTAATTAGATTCATAAGGTGGGTCAGGGCATTGAATGAATGTGAAAAGAGTCTAGCACAATCCTGGCACATGGCAGGGACTCAGTTAAGCAGGGAGTCACTTGAAGGCTGGCTGGGCAAGGAGACAGACTCGTGTTCCTTGTTCCCCAAAAAGGGCTGTATGTGATTGGGGTTTCTCTGAGACCCAGGCCCTCCTCCTTCAGGCAGGAAAATAGCTGGGCTGGGTTTTCTCTGCAAAACTGGGTGGTGATCGCTTTGCTTGGGGCTGGTGTCTGTCCTGTCGTCCCTCAGTCGGAAGCTCTGTGCTCTGCAGGGCCTCGGCCGCGCTGAGTGTCCCGTGCCCTTTCCCCAGGTGGGATCGTGCTCATCTCAGGGACAGGCTCCAACTGCAGGCTCATCAATCCCGACGGCTCTGAGAGCGGCTGCGGCGGCTGGGGCCACATGATGGGAGACGAGGGCTCAGGTGAGTGCACGCCGACTGGGCTGGCTCAGGGTCCTGGACCCTTCCCTCCCTGCAGCTCCCCATCTTCCTCTCGCCGCCTCCCCTTGGCCTGCCGACGCCTGGGGGCTCTCTGGGACACCTCCTGAATCTGAGGGCAGGGTAATGACTGGGATCATGGAGATGGAGCTGTGGGACTCCTGGCTGGCCTTGGTCTTCAGCAGCGATTTGCACCCAGGACTCAAGAGCCATGCCTCAGCCTAATGGCTGTTGCCTATCTGTGCTGACTGTTGGAGTCCTTAGGAAGGACCTGACACTACGAAGGTTAAGGCTGTAGCCGTACCAGTCTGCTCGTGGGAAGGAGGGATGGAAGCTCCCACCACCACCTCTATATGGGTAGCAGGTGTACGTTTGCATAAGGGCCCTTAGGGCCCCGCTCCTGGCAGTGACCGTGGTGGTTTGTGTGATAGCTGACTGACCGTGTCTGTCTGCGGGGGTAGGAGCTGGTGTGACCCAGCTTCACCTGTTCTGTCTTCCCCCTCCAGCTTTCCATCATGTGGGTCAGTCAGATACAGTTTAGTTAGAGGACCCCAGGCTGGGAATCGGGGCACCTAATTCTCTGTAATACCCAACCCTGTCTAGGTCTGAGTTCCCTTCCCTGTGAGCTTGGGGAGATTGCCCCCATCTTCTTAGCCCTCTCTGCTCTCTGCAGCCTACTGGATTGCACACCAAGCAGTGAAAATAGTGTTTGACTCCATCGACAACCTAGAGGCGGCTCCGCATGACATTGGCTATGTCAAACAGGCCATGTTCAACTACTTCCAGGTACTTCCCCTGCCCCCTGGTAAACGTGCACACCTGGGATAGGGCTGTGGGAGACTGTGCAGGGGTGAACGCAGGAGAGGGGCTGGGTGAGCCAGAGGGAGGTCGGGGTGAGTTGTGGGTCAGAGCTGGAGGATGGAGAAGTCATAGGTGAGGACAGGATTCAGAATGAGGCAGGTGGTGCATTCCAGGAGGGTTCCGGGCATGAGGAGGGGGTAGGGTAGGGACAAGCTAGACTTCACTCTTGGGCAGCGAGACTCTGCTGAGAGGTGAAGGCAGGTGCCATTTTAGGCTGGAATGGGAAGGGCGGGGTGAGATCGGGGGCGGTGCACACAGACACAGGGACAGCGGGGAAAGTCAACAGATGTGTTGGACAGTGAGCTGCCTCTGACCTGCACAGGCCACGGAGGAGAGCGCATTCAGGAAATGGGCGGGGAGGGTTCTTGGGAAGGTACAGCCTCCTACCCCAGGCATCAGGGACTGACCGCCCTTCTTGGTTTGGGCTGTGCTCATTTGTAGTGGATTAGGAAACAGCTGCCTGGAGCTGAAGCAGAGGTGAAAGGTGGGAGAGGAGAAGGGAGGTAAATTTATCTGATAGACGTCTCTCTGGACGAGGGCCACTTAGGTGAGCTGGGGCCAGGGTCAAGGAAGAGTAGAGATGCTGGAAAGAAGGACCTGTATTCTCAAGGCTTAGGGATTGACGATTGAAGAGGAACTCTGGCTTGGGCCAAGGTAAGGAGTATGGAGGGGCCAGGAAGAGAAATCACTTCTCATGGCAGTTGCTGTGGGAAGTGGAGTTAAGCAACAGATTGGTTCCAAGCTCCCACTGACATGTCTGCTAGTCCCTCTCTTATCCTTTAGTCATTCTCATTAGGTCGTTACAAAGGTTGAATGACACAGTGTGTATAACATGCTTAGTACGTTGCCGTAAATGCTCACAATTTAGCCCCCACCCCCTCTTCCTTCCATTTTGCCGGGGGATCTCTGGTTCCTCAGGACCTTCAGAGGTGTTACAGGGGTGTAAGCTGGTTGAGGAAGAAGATAGATCTTGTGGTCAAATAAGAGGGGAGAAACAAATCAATTTCCTGGTTAGGACTTCTCGGAGCCCTTGATCTGCCCTGTGACTCTCTTTAAGAGAGGGGTGCAGTGTGCGGTGTCCTTAGATTCCTTCGGCCCAAGAAATCTTTTCAAGAGCTCCTCGGGGAACTACAGAATACTCTGGTGGGCACATATGTGTGTTCTATGTTGCGTCCAAGCTAACCTCTAAAGAGCAGCAGGGTCCATGTTGGGGAAAACGGACCTTTCTCAAATGAGAAATCTCAAATCCTTGGACTCTCTAGAGCGTAAACATTTCCCCAGCTTTTCAAACAGTAGAGATATCGGGAAGGCCAACTGGGTGGGCACACTGGGGGTCTTCCTTTGCTGCTGCTGACTGTCTTGTGCCCTTTCTGCCTCTCAGGTGCCAGATCGGCTAGGAATTCTCACCCACCTGTACAGAGACTTTGATAAATGCAGGTTTGCTGGCTTTTGCCGGAAAGTTGCAGAAGGTACTGGAGGTGGGGCAGGGCTTTATCTGGTTTTGTTCTGCAAAGACCTCCCCAATTGGAGGGTGGAGTAGGGGTCACATGGGGATTGGAAGCCAATTTCCCTTTGTCCAGGTGACCTGTTTTCTGCCACCATGGGCCTTGGTACTGGTGGGCCTTGGGGTGGAGGCAGGACACACAGGTTGTAATGACAATTGTTTTATGTAACCTGGTCCTTTTGACAGCTGTCATGGCTTGTGCAGGCTGTGTGTCTGTTTCTGAGAAACGTATGAGGCTGTTGTCCTTTGGGCAAATCTATAACTTGCTTTTTTAACCGATGATACCCACAGAACTAGGGGATCCTGGACAGGCGAGGCGTGTTTGGCTGGGTATCAGGAGAAGCTGAACCACAGGGCATGTTTGTTTGCACATTTCTTTCTCCATTATACAGCCCACACTCCCTTCATTTGGATTCCTGAAGCCTCGGGGCATTGTAGGTCCCTCTGAGATCTGCTGGTCTGAGGCCCCTTCAGAGCAGAGCAAGGAGGGGGCTGGGCTGACCACCAGCAGACTGTTAGAGGCGGGTGGGGGGCCCCGACAGGAGTACCGGCCAGCTGCTCAGGTAGGGTCCTGGGGCCCCAGAGCTGAGAGACCTTCAGGGACCGACTGAAGAACTCAGTGTGAGTTGGAGTACAGACCTCCAGTGCCAGTGTGCCCCCTAGGGGGGTTCCCCTTCTCAAGTGCCTGGAATGAGCCACCTCTGTACAGGGCACCCTTCCTGGGTGGAAATTCCTGGTGGGGGCCGAGGGAGTAAGGACAAAGGGCAGCTTTGGAGGCTGGCTTAGCCCCGTGCCATGCCGTGAGCATCTGTTCCTGATTCAGACCTTGGCTGCCTCTCGGTACTCCTACCTCCCACTGTTGCTGCCCTGCAGCAGAGAGAGAGAGAGTAACTGAGGACCAGTGGCTCCCCATTGTTCACCAGCTCTGTTCCCTCCTCCCTACCCAGGTGCTCAGCAGGGAGACCCCCTCTCCCGGTATATCTTCAGGAAGGCTGGGGAGATGCTGGGCAGACACGTGGTGGCAGTGTTGCCTGAGATTGACCCGGTGAGTTGAGGTGGGAAATGAGGGGTGGGGAGCTGCTGGGCCAGATTTGACCCTTCCCCATTAGGGGTGAGACTTTCCCATAAAACTGTGTAAATGGGATATAATTTGAAAGGAACTCTGGGTATGAGAAAACATCTGTGGGAAGTGTGTAACAGAGAAGTGCTTGGGTTCAGTGCCTCCCCTCTGGCTGGTCCCAGGCCAGTATACATAGAGTCAGTTGTTCAATGTGGTGAATGCGCTGCGCCCTTTCTTTCAGTCCTGCTTCTGTCTGTTTCCCTCCCTTCTCTTTCCTTCCTCTGTTGTTGCTTAACCCCCTTTTTCCTTTCCCTTCTCTCCCTCACATTTATGACTCTCCCTATTTTCTACCCTTTATTCTTGACTCCATCTCCTGGTCCCTGGCTAGAGGGGAGGAATTGGGCTAGAGTGGGCTGGTCTTAAGAAACTCCCCACTTTGGCACTGGAGAGGCTCGGTTGCCCCCAATCTCCATTTCTGCTCTCTGCCCAGGTCTTGTTCCAGGGTGAGATTGGCCTCCCCATCCTGTGTGTGGGCTCTGTGTGGAAGAGCTGGGATCTGCTGAAGGAAGGTGAGAAGAGGTGGGGGCAGGTGGGGATGGGCAAGGGTGAGGGGTGGGGCTGGGAAGGAGGTGGCCTGGGAGAACTGGGAGGACTTGGTTACCTGGGCACTGAGGCCTGGACAGGCCACTGAAGTCTCAAACCAAGACCCTCAAACTTCACTTTTCCAGGGAGCCCTTTTACAACGTCTCATCCAGCTTCCTTGAAGTCACAAAAAGGTCTTTTTTCCCAAAGAATATATTAAATAAGCATCACCTTTTAAAAATTAAAGACAAATGTAACTTTGGAAGTCGGAGCTTCTGACCAGTATGTGGCAACATCCTCATCACCATAATCCTGGCCAGAAGGAAAGAAATGTGCTGTCCGCACCTTTGCAGCTTGTTTTGGGTGGCTGTGTGGTTCCCATTAGACATTCTGAAGTAGCTCAAAGGCCTCTGATGCTCCCTTGGAGCCCTTGAGTGGCACTGGGTGCTGGGGCCCCACAGCTGTCCCTGGGCTCCCACACCTGGTGCGCCATCCGTTAGGGATTTGGCATGTGGGACCTCCATGCAAAGCCTCAGGGCCTGGGCCTCTTCTTTCCCTCCCTCTTCATCCCCACCTTCTCCCTGGTCTCTCATCTCCGCCCTCTGTGTTCTTTCCTGCAGGTTTCCTTTTGGCGCTGACCCAGGGCAGAGAGATCCAGGCTCAGAACTCCTTCTCCAGCTTCACCCTGATGAAGCTGCGGCACTCCTCCGCCCTGGGCGGGGCCAGCCTGGGGGCCAGGCACATCGGGCACCTGCTCCCCATGGACTACAGCGTCAATGCCATTGCCTTCTACTCCTACACCTTCTCCTAGGGGGCTGGCCCTGGCTCCACCCCCTCCAAGCCCAGTGGACATTGGGTGCTGGAAGGGAAGGGAGGAGGCTCTTTCTTTTTTTCCCTTTTTAAAAAAAAAAAAAAAAAAACACATATAGAAGAAAATAAACGCACTTTACCCACTCCCCAATTGGATGGTGTTATCAGGCACACATGCTGTGTACAGCCTCAGCTCACCTGCCAGGAGGTTATCCCAGAGGGCTCAGAAATGGTTTTAGCTCAGGGTTTAAAGCCCCACTCGAGGTGCTTGGCCTGTGGTCACAGTCTGCTCGCCCAGCAGCCAGGCAGGTCATTTATGTGTGTGCTGCCCCCCCACCACATTAGCATACTCCTATGCCGTGTGGCTGCCACTTCACCTGTGGTCTCAGTTTTCCCCTGTCCAAGTGGGTAAAGATCCCTGCCTGACCATCTTTAGTGAAACTAAGTGTTCTCCATGCAACATCCCCAGAAGTAACCTTAGACACAGCACACCCTGTCTTCATAGTCCCAGTAGGATTTTGGGGATGGTACAATTCTAATCTGGGAGAATTTTTACCTCACTGGATTTGGTACTTAGAGGTAAAGGGCACATTGTGCAGTTTTTCTGCATGAATGAGTTCTTAAGAGGTTATGAGGATGGCTGAGGTCCCAGAAGGCCAACTAGACACAAATGGGTGGTCTACCTATTCCTGGAGACTGCTGGCCTGGCTCTGGTTACAGGATGACAACTTTGCATTTGTTGTGTGGCACCGGAAATGACGAACGTCAGTGGAAAGCAGATAGGATTCCTGTATAGGATTCCTGTCCTGTGGATACTGTAGTTTGATCAGTAAAGACAAGCCCGGGGCTTCCTGTTCTGCCTGTGCTGGGTGAAGACTGAAGACAGTCTTGACCCACAGCGGCTGCCTCTCCGGGTGTTCAGAGTGGAAGCTGTTACAAGGCATGGATTGTGTCCTAAACATCAGTTCTCAAGCTTCTGTGCATCAGTTATTCACAGACTTGTTTTAAACTCTGATTTTCATTTTTTCCCCCCTTTTGTAAGGTGTCTGATTCAGTAGATCAAGGATGAGATGAGATGGGAAATTGTCATTTTTGCTAAATAACCTTGGGTCATTTCTGCTGCAGAGGTCCACGATCTGCACTTGGGGGAGCTCTCCCCGGTAACTTTGGAGTTCTGATTCAGCTCTTGAATACCCGTTTCCCAAGTCAAATGACACTGTTCTTTCACTGTGTACAACAGGACGGTGGTGGCTCTCATCCCGTCAGCTCTAGCTCAACACAGCAATAAGAACTCAAGCCATGTCCCTTCCTGGGGGACAGTCAGCCCTCTTCACATCTAGGTGTGGTCCCAACAGCTGGGGGCCAGCTATCAGTGAATCCCCAGTACATCATATGGTGAATAGCTTGCAAAGAACAGGGACCCAGCAGAGGGGCCTCGACAGGATCTGACAGTCCTAAGAACACTTTACTAATGAGTGGCCTCAAGACCAGGATCAAGCAGTAGTTTGGATTTAGAATCTAAAACTGTATGAGTTTATAAATAAGAGACATCTGTTCTTCAGGATACAACCATCACTTCCTTACCATTGCCTAGCCTCTGCTGTTCCAGTTGGACAGGAGGTTTAGAGCACAGCAAGGAGCACATCATGACGGATTTTTAATGCCAACATGTAAGTGTTGACTAAACGTTAGTTGGAAAAACGAAGGCGGTATTAACGTGCACAAGGTCAGATGTGTTCCCAGTTCCCATGACCAAAGGAGATGTGATGAGTTGGCTTTTTCTCCAACTAGTCAGGCTCCATTACACGGAGGTTGCAATGCATAAAGCGATGTTTGATGAGATTCTCTCCCTTTAATTTAAAATGTATAACCTCCTTCCCTATAAGATACCAGGAACAATGAAAAGGATGCCGTAATGCCAAGGCGCTGGATATATGATTCATATCTGAGCTTTAACAGCCTTTGGACAAGGCAGGAGAGCTTGGAGCAAGAACAGGACTTGAAGAGGCCAGCGCTGCCTTAATCTACCTGTGTGATCTCGTGGACGGCACAGCCTCGTCTGTACCATTCAGCAAACATTCACTGCATGTCTTCTAGCTGTGATGAGTGCTCTAAGAATTTTTAATCTAAGGATGAAAAATGAGTGTACCCTTACACCTTACACCAACAGAAAGTGGTTGAAAATTTAAGGAACTGCACAGTTTACAGTATCTGCACTTTTCTGTAGTATATTATACTTAAGTTTAATGACAATTTTAAATGAATGAATACCCCATTCACTTCAAGGCTGTGACCAATCCAGGCCCTGTATAAATAGAACTATAGCTGTAAACAGGCAAGTGAGCTCAGAATTTTTTAAAACCTGATTGTAGGAAAAAGGCAAAGAAAAGACAGCACTCAAAGCAAAACCCATGGGCTACGGTCTAGTCCTGTGATCTTTTTAACATATAATAAAGCCGAGCACGGATGATGTCTGCTTGTTAACCCCTGCAGCCCTGGCCCCTAGGACAGTGCTTGGTACCTAGCAGGTGCTCAGACGTGTTGAGTGGTTGAAAGGCAGATATAGAACCCCTTTGTTTTCTAGACGAGTCAGTTTTGCCCAGCAATAGGAAAATGACAGCTACCCAATTTCCCTTCAAGCCCAAGGATTTCCTGTTACCACCTCTGTTCAACGCTACACACATTATTGCCACAGTTACTACCATGGATTGAGTGTCTATTATATGCGACCCAGGAGTCTGAAATTAAATTCAGCCTAATTTTCACAATAACCCCAGGAGGAAGGTGTTACACCATCACAAATAAACAGGTTCAGGCCAAAGGCACAAAGTAGTGGAGGTGGGATTCAATCAGGCCTGTGACTTCCAAGACAATGCTTTTACTACTTTGTAACACTATTTACAATGGAGAATTACACAACTAAAACTGATCTACATTGAGACAAAAACCAAACCAAACACACACCATACACCCGCTGTAATAGAAGGACCCAACTGTAGGAAAAAGGGTACCACTGCCAGCAAATGTATTTTATTCTCATTTTAATGAGACTTTCAACAGCTGCCATTTGGTTTGTGTAGCAAATTTTTTAAAAAGTAACTTTTTTCCATTTTTGATATTTTTATGAAAATCATTTTCTTCAGTTTTAAAGCCCTGTCCCTCCCCCAAAGAAGTATTAATAACTACCATGTAATGTTTACTTAGGAAAAGAAAAAAAAAGGAACAGAAAGAGCTTTTAAAAACTTGAGAAACAGGGATAAAGGTCCAAAGCCCCGCCCCGGGCCCGCTGGACGTGCTCAGCTGCAGGCACCGGCCGCACTTTACTCTCCACGCTGGCAGATGCGTGGGCCATACACAAACCCTCTGGGGACCCCTTGTACCACAAAGTCCACTCCCCTTCTCCTCTTGACCTTCTCTGCTGGCTGCCCTCTTTCCTTCCAAATCGGTCCAACAAAGGCAGCACGATCTTTAATACAGGTTCAGCTTTGTAACGGAGAAGGCACTGCATTGAGAAAGTTCAGAGATTCCCCCATCCAGTCGGGGAGGAAAAAATATCCAACACAGTACTGATGGTTTCACTTTCTTGTCCGCTCAAACACATGCTTGTACTTATTAAACTGTCAGATGCTTCGGAAGCCCTGACGTGTAGACGGCACAGGAGTTTCATATAAAAAAGAAGTTGCAAAATTATTATAAAAATTTCTGCAGCAGTTCAGGCCTCAGAAGCTTCAGGTGGAGATTCTGATGACAAAGCTGGTTCTGATAAGCCGTTCCTCTGACATGCACAGCCGCTTCCCCGTGAGTCCTGTGTTCTGAGGGTTCCATTTAGACCACAAGAGGTTGAAATCCAAGTTTAAAAGACTCTCTGCTGACAAACTGGTAATATCCACCAATGGAATATTATTCAGCAATAAAAAAGGAACAGACTACTAATACAAGCTTTATGTCATGGGTGAACCTCGAAAATACACTCAGTGACAAAAGCCAGATCCAAGAGACTATATTTTGTATGTTTCCATTGAGGTGATGCCCAGAAAAGGCAAATTTACAGAGATTAGTGGTTGCCTAGAGCTAGGAACAGGTATTATCATGTAAATAGGCATGAAGGATCTTATTGAGGGAGATAAAAATGTTCTAAAACTGAGAACTGTATAGCTGCACCACTCAAGAAAGTTACTAAAATCAGTGAATTGTACACTTGAAATGGGTGAATTTTATGATATGTAAAACATGCCTCAATAAAGTTGTTTAAAAAAAATAATAAAGTCCTTGCCTCCCAAATGATCCATCAAGTATTAAACACTTCTGCAGGCTCCCAACCAACAGGACAGTATTATCAGTGTTGAGTTAGAGTGAAAACGCTGTACTAACTCATAGTACACAGCTTAGAGTGTTCTTCATTAGTTACAATATTAAAAGTAGCCAGTCAGAAGGTAGGATTGGGGAGGAAAGGTCGGCAGACCTCACAAATGACTCCTAGTAACAAAATCTAAGGGGGCTTTTTCTTTCAGAATAAAGATGATGCATCTGTCCCTTTGTCGATTTCTCTTCTGTCCCCCCGGGGACAGGGTGGTGAGTCTCTTGGCAGCATCCTGTAGAGATCAGTGTACTCAGCTGTCCTATTTGTATGACCCCCCACCCCCACCCCCGAAGTCTAGACTGAGGACAGCAGAAGGTGCTGGGCAATGAGGCAGGAGGCCAAGTAGCCAGCAGGGCAGTTGAGTGTTTCCTTGGGTCAGCCTCCTATTCCCCTGTCCTTTGTCACTAATTGCAGCTTTAAGATGGGAGAAACAAAAACAAAATTAAAAACAAAGGGGCAAAAAAAAGCCCTTTCAAAATTGTAACTAACCAAGCCTACGGATGAAATTCACAAGGCAGCAGAGCAGTGGCTGCAGAAAAGTACTCTGTGTACCACACAGGGACCAGAAGGACTAATGGTCTCTGTGGGCAATGAGGGGGGAAATGACTCACGTGGGGAACTGTGGGCAGAGGCAGGAGGAAATCAAGTTTCCTGATAGCTCTGGGTCCCGACCAGATCCAGGTCAATCCTTCTGTTCTCTCCACCCGCTTCCCAAACTAAAGAGATCTGCAATTATCCTGGAGGACAGTGGCTGTGCAGTCTTCCAGGCGCACACCTCCAAACCTTGGTCAAATCTGTCAGGCCTCTGCCTGAGCCCACCCCCCAACATCACCAAAACTAAGCAACATTATTAACCTGTGATGCCAGGATGTTTATCAAAGAACACTTGCTACCCCCAGTCTCAGCGGTGTTGGCTCCTGGGCTCCTGATGTTTATACAGACATGGGTTTTGCAGCGGCACGAACACAACAAGATTCAGTCAAGCTGTTTCCTTTGGCTACTTCTTCACACAACTTTCCTCTCTGACGTTATATTAATTTCTACTCTGAGGTCACAGGGTTTGACTGACATCCTTACTTCCCAACCTCTTCAAAAATCAAGACAAAATTTTGACATTATAGCAATGCACAACTTGAAAAATGGTGATTGTTTCACTAAAAACATTTTTAAAGCCACCCTTAGCATTAGAACCCTAATTAAAGAGACGCTGGCTGTTCTGGCTTTGGGAACTAGAGGTGTTGGTAAGGTTCAGCCTTTTCCTAATGATCTTTTTGGGTATGACTTTGTATGATCCCCAAAAGTCAACTGCTGCAGTCAGAAACTGGTCCAAAGACCCACAGCTGTAGGTCTCAGGCCTAGGCTGCATCCATCAAGCTTTCTGCTACAGTTCAAAGGCCATTTCCTTTTTTTTTTTTTTTCCCTCTGGAAGACCAAGAGATAAAATAATTTTCATTTTGGAGTCTCAGAGTGCAGTAAACACAAAAATAAGAAATCAATCACTAATAAACTGACACTGGGACCAGCCAGAATTGGCAATTGTTAAAAATACATATTCGGTTTCTGTACTTAAACTTCTAGTTGCCAATAAAAACAGCTTAAACTGTAGTGGCTTAAACTCAACATCAAAGGGGTCACTTGCAATACCAGTCACCCTTAAAGGGTCAGGTGTCTAGCCTGCCTTGCACCCAGAACCTATCCGATGAGGAAAAGTCTGAGACAGAGGTTCCCAGCCTTTCTGAGTGAAGAGCCAACAAGACCCGCACATATTTTCTGCTGAGAAGCTGGCAAACTCTGACTGTAGCTGAGCCTGTGGTCTGGGTGACAACTGTGCTCCCACCTCATAACGTAAAATAGAAGGAGAAAAGAGTAGGCTTAAAGAGGAACCGTTGGAAGCACAAACCCATGCGTTAAAAAGGGGGGCACACTGCTAGCTGCTTTCTGATTCTGAAGTCAGCACGCTGGTTCTGCACAGGACTGGGAAGCCCAGCCCTCAGGCTCCACTGCTCGTCCAGCAGGAAGCTTTCTTCGTCCTGACCAAACATGCCTTGTGAAACCGGGCTGAAGACTGACATCCAAGCCGAAACCCCACAGCAGGTGGAAAGACAAGCCCTGCGGACTGCACCTCACACCTTCGCTTATCCTGGTGTCGGAAGAGCAAGCCTTCTTCAGGATGAAGGAACGGCTTAATCTGGACCCCTCTAGGACTTCTCAGACCAGGAGCCACACAACAAGAATGCACAATGCTGTCTGTGATGGAAGACACCACCGGCTGGAAAACGCCTCTTTCTGCAATCCCGACACACTTCCAGCAGCCTTTAGAATTCTGAGCTTGGACGAGTGAATGGAGATGGGAGGAGGAAAAGCCACCCCCGCAGGGAGAGGCCTCTGCCTGCACTTCCAAGGCCCTCTCCTTATTAAAGGTAACAACTCCAGCTGAAAGCTGCCCTGGAATTAAGATGTTTCTTTATTTGTAGCCCTCCCTGAAAACGAGTTACGAGTTTCACTCTCTTGATGTAGAGGCTTTGGGAATTCATAAGCACACCTGGCAATACCAGCTCCCTCCCTAAGCTACTTCCCTGTGACCTGTGACCTCACAAGGAGGGCATCTTTCAAATGACACCATCCTACAGACTTGAATGAGGGAATGATGTGGGTTCATATTTTCAATCCGACATTAGCCTGTGGCCGTTCAAAGAGTCAACAAGGGAGCTCATAAGAAAAAGGACAAATTCTGAAGCTTTCCAAACCCTAGTCTTTTCCTTTCAACCTCTGTCCCACATCCACATACTGTATTTACAGACTTTGTTTCAAGTTACACCATCTTTTCCTGACAGGCCGATCACACGGCGGCGGCAGCAGCCATACAGAAGCCGCTGTCCTTCTCAGGCCCCTGCGAGGACGGGCAGGACTGGATGCGTTCTTTCAGCTCTGACTCTGCTGCTGACACCTCTATCACACAAAAGCAGCTCCTAGCGCCCGGTTTAGTTCCTCACGAGTACTAACAACCAAAAACCCCTGTGACTCGTAGGCAGGAAAGAACGTACCCAGAACGTCCAACCAGGAAAACTCAAAAAGCTTCGGTGTGTGGGAACAGCAAAACTCTCTAACTGCTAAAGCTGTCCCAGTGGGTCACAGGGCCACAGGGTCAGGCGGGGCTCATTCTCCTGGGCTTTTGTGTAGTTATTCTGCACAATTCTGTAAGGTGGGGAGAAGCATCCAACGTGTAAACTGAGCTTCTTGTTAGTGTCTTGAAAAATACATTTACTTGTACAAGTGCATAAACCTTTCTAAGGATACCAGGCGGACCAACTCATCATGAGGCTGGAAAAAACCTGTCAAAATAAACTTAAGCTCCAACTAGCAGGATTCAGAGATGACTTCTCCAGGCTGAAGCTGACGACCAGCACAGCACACCTCTCCTATACCTTTGGCAACAACATCTTTTCTTAAAAACAAAGTAGGGCTGGTGTGGAAAGGAGACAGGGGACCGGACAACATGAGGGATGAAGTGGCAAACCCACCCCCGTGCTCTTTTACCTTGTAAGTGATGAGTCTGATGGTAGCTGGAATCAGAGGCTTAAGAGCAGGCCAGCAGCAACTGAATGACCCAAGTGATAATCACCGGCCCAGTCCTCTCCTTCGGATTTACAGCGTTCACCTACCATAAATGGGTGCTTCACTAACCATCCGAAGTACCAGTAAGGCAGCGCTTTAAGCCTGGGCCTTCCTGAATGGGTTTCAGGGCAGGGAGGCACAGGCTCAGCAGGCCATGGCAATCCCAGTTCATCGCAGGAAATCCCACGGGGTCGGGGAGCTGCTTTCTCTGGTTCCAACACCTGCTTCTCCCGCTCATCCCTCTCGCCACCCAGACTCAACAAGTAGTTCTGCAGGTGTTCAACGCCCTTGGTAGTAAGCTTACAGCAGGGTGAGAAGGGCATTCTTAAATTAAACACCTGGGCTTTCTCGGTCAGCTTATTTTGCTTCAACACACACAGTAGAACATTCCTGATGAAAGGGGAAAGAAGACTGCAATTTCCTTAAGTCAAAAAGCTAATAACAGTAATAGGAAATTGCTCTGAATGAAATCAGTAGAACAAAAGAGCAATACTCAGAGGCTTGTAGAGTCAGACTGAGCGCATTGGTTAACTCTAGTCACAGTGTCAAGTTAAACCACTGTTCCCCTTCCCCGCTGCGCACCCCTTGCCCACCCCATCCCTCTCTTCAGCTCTGCCGTTTTGTGCAGCACTGTCCCCAGATGTGGGGACATACAAGTCCTCCTCAAAGCTTTCTTCCAGCTCAGTACTTCACTCCTGGAATAAATTCCTTGGCATCCGGATTCAGGTTACTTTTGCTCTGAAATAAGAACCAAGAGATAATAAATCCCAAGGCAAGCTGCACTTTCAAACTTATTTTCTTCCTGCTTCCAGTATTACCAGTACCTTCCTCTCTGCTTTAAGGAGAGGGAAAAAAAAAATTCCCTGCAACTCCAGCTGTCACTGCTGGGATGCTCTCAGTGGCTCCTACGTATTAAGCCCTGCTAACCTCATTCTCTCCTTCCTGCTTTAGACTCCTATTCCCTTCATGGTGCTTTCGTTAGAGGCTTGTTAAGTGCAACTCTAAAAATAATTTTTTAATTCATTGAGTACCTTAGCTTAATGAAAATCAGAGTACTCCAGCAAGCCAGTTTGGTTACCACAATCCCTAGTTGGTTTTTTTTTTTTCCTCTCCATTCTGCTGCATTCTCTTTGGTATCTACTCTCGGGAGAGTTGCCATATCTAAAACATTGGCAAACTGCAGGGCACAATCATTCAAAACATGAGTTGTGTTGAGAATGGTATCACTTACAGAATTCTGACATTACGTAACTGTGGAAGGCAGGGAATTCATTTATCCGGTCTTCTAATTACATGTGAAAAATGGCCTCTTAGGAGTATGTTCCTTCCACAATGAACAGGCAGTTTTTCTAACAGCATCATTCAAAACTATAAATACAGATTTGCGGGCTAGTAAAAGGAAAGGACAGCAGCAGATGATAATCTGAAACCAAACCTCTTCCACGCTCAAATTTTTATCCTTAATCCCAGTTCTGCTTTGAGAAGCCCACTGGAGAAAATGAAAGCTGGTGATGTTGCAATAATGACGCTTTCACAGCGCTCTGAGTGGTGCATCTTCAATGTACCCTCTTATTAACACGCAGGTGATGAGTGAAGGAACAGCAGCTCAGAGGGCCCCAGAGCTCGCCCAAGGTTGGAGGGCCGAAGGGAGAGCCTGTGACTCCAAATCCCACACTCTTTTCGCTATGTCACACGTCGAACTACATATGCTCTTACCAAAATATCTTCAGAATCATGACCATCACTGACCGACAGTCCATTGAACTGTTGCTGCAACTGGCCCATGGCCTGAGGCAGGTCTCGCGATGGAATAAACCAGTCTTGGTCTTCCTCATCCAGCATCTCCTGGAAGCAGCGGTCAAGGAACTCTTGCTCCTGCAGCTCCTCCTCCACCTAGCAAGCAAGGGCAAGAGCTCAGACTTACTGTCCCAGTGGGACTCACACCTTTTTTCTCCACCACTTTCTTTCAGAGGTTATTACTCTGCAATTAAGAATGATCTTCCAGATATCCCACGCTCCTGGATTGGAAGAATCAATATTGTTAAAATGGCCACACTGCCCAAGGCAATCTACAGATTTAATGCAATCCCTATCAAATTACCCAGGACAGATTTCACAGAACTAGAACAAATCATAATAAAATTTATATGGAACCATCAAAGACCTAGAACTGCCAAAGCAGTACTGAAGAGAAAGAAAGAGGCTGGAGGAATAACTCTCCCAGACTTCAGACAACTCTATAGAGCTACAGTCATCAAGACAGCATGGTATTGGTACAAAAACAGACATAGAGACCAATGGAACAGAATAGAGAGCCCACAAATGAACCCACAAACTTTTGGTTAACTAATCTTCGACAAAGGAGGCAAGAATATACAATGGAATAAAGACAGTCTCTTCAGCAAATGGTGTTGGGAAAACTGGACAGCAGCATGTAAAGCAATAAAGCTAGAACACTCCCTTACACCGTACACAAAAATAAACTCAAAATGGATCAAAGACTTAAACATAAGACAAGATACAATAAACCTCCTACAGGAAAATATAGGCAAAACATTATCTGACATACATCTCAAAAATTTTCTCTTAGAAGAAATAAAAGCAAGAATAAACAAATGGGACCTAATGAAACTTACAAGCTTCTGCACAGCAAAGGAAACCATAAGTAAAACAAAAAGACAACCTATAGAATGGGAGAAAATTTTTGCAAATGAAACCGACAAAGGCTTGATCTCCAGAACGTATAAGCAGCTCACACGACTTAATAAGAAACAACCAAACAACCCAATCCAAAAATGGGCAAAAGATCTAAACAAGCAATTCTCCAAGGAAGACATACAAATGATCAATAGGCACATGAAAAAATGTTCAGTATCACTAATTATCAGAGAAATGCAAATCAAAACTACAATGAGGTATCACCTCACACCAGTCAGAATGGCCATCATTCAAAAATCCACAAATGACAAATGCTGGAGAGGCTGTGGAGAAAGGGGAACCCTCCTACACTTCTTGTGGGAATGCAGTTTGGTGCAGCCACTATGGAAAACAGTATGGAGATTCCTCAAAAGACTAGGAATAGACTTACTGTATGACCCAGGAATCCCGCTCCTGGGCTTATATCCAGAAGGAACCCCACTTCAGGATGACACCTGCACCCCAGTGTTCATAGCAGCACTATTTACAATAGCCAAGACATGGAAACAGCCTAAATGTCCATCAACAGATGACTGGATAAAGAAGATGTGGTATACTTATACAATGGAATACTACTCAGCCATAAAAACCGACAACATAACGCCATTTGCAGCAACATGGATGCTCCTGGAGAATGTCATTCTAAGTGAAGTAAGCCAGAAAGAGAAAGAAGAATACCATATGAGATCGCTTATATGTGGAATCTAAAAAACAAAAACAAAAACAAAAACAAAAAACAAAAACAAAAAAAACAAAGCATAAATACAAAACAGAAATAGACTCACAGACATAGAATACAAACTTTTGGTTGCCAAAGGGATGGAGGGTGGGATGGGATAGATGGGATTTCAAAATTGTAGAATATATAAACAAGATTATACTGTATAGCACAGGGAACTATATACAAGATCTTGTGGTAGCTCACAGAGAAAAAAATGTGACAATGAATATACATATGTTCATGTATAACTGAAAAATTGTGCTCTACACTGGAATTTGACACAACATTGTAAAATGATTATAAATCAATAAAAAATGTTTAAAAAAATGATCTTCCATGAGATCGACTAAGAATTACAATGCTTCTAATGACAGGCTAGAGAAAATGAAATTTTTAGTTTTTTTTTTCAACCAAATTCATTCAAAAATAAGACTGAGGAAATAGTGATTCAAAATAACAGAAATTCCAGGTCTTCACAGATCTTCTGACATCTCTGATACATGACACAGATACTTCCCACTCATATGGCACTCAGAGAAAATCATTTTAAAGCTTGAAATTCTTTTCTCAATCTTTTTAAGAAGCAATTCTCCTTAAATGTCCCATCTTACAAGTAAGAAGGTATAGAAACTATGTAACTAGACCGCGACCTGAATACCTGAGATTAAATCAAAACCAACTCTAAGCTTCTGGCCCACTTTTCTGGGAATGAGGCCCCTTCCGGAGAAAAATACTTTCAGAACCTTAGAAAGATGTAAAGAACACTTTTTGGCATACCAACAGAAAATGATGTCATCGTAGTATTCTTTCAAAACAAGAAGAAATAATGTGAATAGTGAAACAAAGTCGTATTTCTTAGAGGTTGCCCTAAACTAAAGCAATATATAGCTAGGATACTTTACATTTCTTTGCACACTGTTAACTCTTAGTAAAAAGTATGCTTTACTCTGGAGAGTAAGTGTGGTTTTAACAGGCCTCCCGCTTCGTATCTGGCCATCCACTTCCTGCAGGCTGCCTGGTGACAGAGTCGCGGCTCACTGGTGCCACCACTAGGGGGCTGGTCAAGCAAAAATAATCACTCAAACTGACTAACACACTTAACCTCATGAATTCAAAGGAAAAGTCACTGGTAGCGAGCTTAAACATACTATTTCAGTAACATTACAATTAGCCACACTTTTTTTTTTTTAACCTCAAATAAGTAAGTTTCGAGGTACTTAAAACACCAACAACTAGAAAATATTTCCAAACTACAAGATTTGACGGTACTGCTCAAGATCTGCCCCAACTCTCCCCAAGAGCGTTAATGACTCTGTATTAAATCAACGCTGTTCACAGGCACAGTCCAAGAAAATGGTTACTGGACCCAGGGGTGTGACAGGGAGCATGTTCTATGTACTAGTCACACAGGCCACAACACAGGGAGCCACAGGGGGTGGAACTGCTGGCTGCCCCCTAAACTTGTTTCCTTCTCCCCAGAGCACCGGGCTGTTCAGTTAAAACCACATTTCCAAGTAAGGGAGGGTGTAGCTCAGTGGTAGAGTGCTTGCCTAGCATGCACGAGGTCCTGGGTTCAATCCCCAGTACTGCCATTTAAACAAATAAACCTAATTACCTTCCCTCCCCTGAAAAAAAGAAAAAGAACCCCACATTTCCTGTCTCCCATGCAGGATATGGCCATGTAACTATTGATCACGTAATGTCCCCAGAAGGGATATGAGCACTTTGGCATCACCTTTGCCTTTGGCTCTCTTGCTTTCTTTGTTATCCTTCACCTACTCAGCTGATAAAATGTCCCGGGGGGTGGCAGAGCCCCATCACGGGGGGAACCGAGTGCTCCCAGAGTCACTGGTCTACCTCGAATGCTTACCTTGGGCTGTTAATATCACAGAGATGTAAGACAAACAATTACTGCCGGACCTTTGTGGGAGCAGTCTAGCCTTCCCCGACCTGATACACTTCTCCATCTCAGACTTGCATTCTGCTGGTCCCCGAGTTTCTATTTGCGCTGGCCTGTCTGCACACAACTGCTGTTTCCCAGAAGTCTACACTGGAACACCACGCCACTGGATCCTCTTTTAATCAGTGTGGTAGAAAAATTTCAATACCCTCCTCCAAGCTACTTTCAATCTGGTCCCTTACCAGTTGAAATTGCTTCTTGGTCAGTCCAGACCAGGCTTCTGAGTATTTTTAAGTTATTCTAACGCCAATGAACCCATTCTCTTAGAACAGACTGACAGTAAACTATTACAGCTGTTGAGTTACACGTGTCAGTGACCTTCCGCTTCCTTACCTGCCTGTTGAAATCCTCTTCATTCTCCATCCACATGTACTCTGCAAATGGGTTTTCTTTCTCATCGTGCCCATTTAACGCCTGGTCCTCTTTGGATTTTACATTGGGTGATGTATTCACCACACTGGATCCATTCATTATGATAGAACCTAAATGGGAGCAAACAAGAAAAGGATAAAATGATACAGGGATCAAAGGAAATGAAAAACCTGTAATATCCACATTCCTCCAGATGCCTCTGCAGTTCTAAATCAAAGTTATTAACTACAGATAAACAGAAACTGCTAGTCTGGGACTGTTACAAAACTAGCCATATCCTGGAGTTATCAACTATACAGATGTACAATTCTTTAAGTGTTAAAAGAAAAAAAATGTGTAGGCTCAGTTAACCTTTCTAGGCAAGTGGGTTGGCAGTGGGGAAAATCTTTTCAAGCCAAATTTCTCTAGGTTCTTCTAGAAACTAACCAAGATCACACAGTTTTCTTAACATTTAAATAGGGAGAGAAAATGCATTCTTAAGAAACACTGTAAACAAGTGCATCTTATTCTGATTCTTAGGCTCTGTTTTTCTTTAAAACATATTAAAAAAAATAATACATGTTCATTGCATTTAAAAGCAAAAGGGAAAAAAGTAAGGTAACAGTTGTCTAACCATCCAGAAAACTTAAAAAATGGTTAACAAAGTTGTTGGATATAACCCTCCTGACTTCCCCTATGTGTATGCAGATCCATACACACAGACCCGTTCCCCAGGTGCCCACTCGTACAGTAACAGTGCGACGCTCCAGCACTGGCTTTTCCTCATTTCTAGGTTAACATAGCTGTGCTGTCATCTGGTGTTTTTCCCATGTTCTGTATTATAAAGGTTGGATGAACTTTTTGTGTTCATCTTTTCTGATTTCCTTAGGATAACTCTTAGAAATAGAACTGCTAAACTGAAAAGAATTTTTTTTGGAGACTTGATTTATTGCCACGCTGCCATATGAATTTAAATTCTCACTGATAGTATGTAAGTGCCTGTGTCTCTGCATTCCTGTTATTTCTTTAAACCACTGCCAACCTCATAATAAGAGAAAACTTGCAAGTTATTATTTTCATTTACATTTCTTTGATTTTTACTGAGGCTGAGTATTTTGAGGTAAGCTTACTAGCCATTTATACATCTTATTTTGTAATTTTTCTGCTAAAGTACTTCACCTGTTTTTTTCTCAGGGTATATATCATTTCCTTATCTTTTGTAAGAATTTTTACATCTGTCATAATTTTTATTTTTCATAAACTAATTTATAAATAAAAATTACTTATTTATTGTATTTGCTTAATTTTTTTGATGGCAGTTTTTGCTGGCTTTAATTTTTGTCTACATCTTGTGTGAGTGTCTGTCTGTCTATGGCTTTTAAAGTATGTACATGTTTTTCACTCTAACTTCCAAATCCATTTTGATGTGTTTGCTATCATCTGGAATATGTCTTTTTTCCTGTTCTTTATTCAAATATTAACTATTCTTCAAAAACCACTGCAGTCTTTATACTACCTCTCCTAAGCTCTTGTACACAGTGAGCATGGTGTTAATACTACTTAATTGTTGTTTCATGTGTGTAATTTTTCTCTTTCCAATTAGATTCTCAACTCCTGAAACACAAGATGGAGGTTTATCCACTTGTAACTTACCTAAATATTAGGAACTCCAAAAACAGGTGGATCACCAGGTTTAGTTAGGCCGCTTTCCTTTCTAGCTTGTCTCTTCACTCTCAGCTCCATTCCCTCCCACACCCTCCCCGGGGCATCTTTACGCGGTAACAAGTTCTTTCCTCACTCATTTCTATCTTGGCAACATTCATGAAAAAGTCCTTCTCTGCTTCTGTGTACGCTAAAAAATGTTGGCTTACTCCCCTTGAGAGTTTTTGCAATTTTCTAACCTGTTACGAACAGTAGAAAATCTAATCTTAAAAGACAAAGTAGAAATTGTACAGAGTATGAAATAGATGGAAAAACGATTCATTGATAGTTCAGAAAGAATTTAAGACAGCACCCATTTAATTTACTGTTGGTTTAAATAGGGCCCGTAGTAAGAAATATACCAGTTTACCATATTTATATACAGACAAAAGAAATCAATGATTATTCCAAACACTGTTTCAGAATAATAGTTCCATAAGGCTCTAAAAGGTGGGGTAGTTCTTTATTTTTACCACTTCCATTTGCAGCATAAAAATGACAGTAGCAAGTCTGCTCTAAATGCCAGGGCAACTGCCTTAGTGGGTATTCTTGATCACAGAGACTCTTACGGGTCTTGAACCTTGCTGGGTAGCAGATGACACAGTTCTATTTCCAAAGACTCATTTGGCAGGTGTCTACCACCAACACAGTGATTTCTCCCCATCATTATGGAAGTCATCCACAGAGAATCACAGTTTGGTTTTCTAAAACATCTGCCTTTGCCCGGAAAATAAAACCTGAGTGCTCCTGACCAGAAGGGAAAAAGGGAAGGCAGAGGAAGACAGAACAGAATAACCTGGCTAATTCAAGAGCAAGGCAAAACACAGAGAATTAAATTGCAGGGTACACTCGCTCATGAGAAAGGGAATGGAAAATTACCAGAAACTCAACATGGAGATGTTACCCAATTTAACGCAAACACTTTAGAAAAGGTGAAAACGCTGAGCTACGAGACTGTCAGCACCAGAAGAGCGGTCTTCTCGTCGTAGGTTATACAGTGTTGATTTGTATTTTATACCAGTCCACCCGTGTATTCCACACAATTGGGAAGTTTGCTTTCTCCAAATAGCAGCAACCCAGTAACTTAATTTGTATAGTATTTAACAATTTATAAAGCACTCTCATACCTATGCTGTAACTTATGGCACATAATCTGCCCAACCTCACTTTGGAAAAACACCTAGACAGTGCTATAGTAAGACCAAAGAAGGTACCGGTTCAGGGGTTAAGCAAATTGAGTTGCTGGGTTAGTTCAATAACAGTACTGGTCTGTAGGCCGACTGGGTGACAGAGAACTGGGTATTTAATGCACCCCTTGCCTTTAGCAGTCAGGTGTGAATGGGGAGATTTTGCTGGAGATTGGTAACACCTAGGTAGGACATTCAGGATGCCTTCCAACCTGGAGAAGACCCCAGGTAAGAGAGGACCACGGCCTGCAACTTCCCTGACCTTCCTGCTTCCAGAACTGCATGTACCATTCGCTGTTTTCAGCTCCTCTCCAGCTTCCTGTCCATCACGCCTACCCGCCAAGCGCACAGTGTTTCTCTAAACTACCCTGCTTTGACCTTTCACGTTCATTATTTCATTTGATCCTCCCACATCAAGGCACATCACTGTGAAATTCTACTGTAGTGGAGACAAAGAAAATACCCCCGAAGCGTCCACAGATGGGGGAAATGCTTGGTTACATATGTAGGATCACAAATCAGAACGGCTGCCATGGTGTCAGCTATACTACACAGAGGCCCAGGGGACAAGGAACTCAATCTTGTTAACAACCATCTGAGTGAGTTCAGAAGTTCGTCTTCCCCTAGTCAAGCCTTCAGATGAGGTTGTCACTCCCGCTGACAGCCTGACTGTGAGTTCACGAGACAGAGGCACCCGGCTGAGCTGCTGCCAGCTTCCTGACCCCCAGGAACTGTGAGATAATAAATGTTTGTTGTTTTAACCTGCTAAACTTTGGGGTAAGTTGTTATATAATAATAAATAACTAATGTAGGTATTCAACAAACACTGACAACTAGCTCAGTCACACAAACCACCAGTTGCCACATCTTTCCACTTACCTATTAAGAGGACAGATGTGCAGTGTGAAGTAGGTCATTGCTTGATAAGTTCTTCAAGAACTAGACCTCAACAGTACATAAAGGAGTTGGTCTCTGGTCTGTGTCTACAGTGCATTAAGAAATCTAAGAACTATTTGAAACTTACTCCCCCTCCATCTCACTTTCCTTCTTATACACGTGGCAAATATGCAGAAAATGGAAAAAAAACAATGTCATTTGGCTGAAGATGGGAAAGCATGTAGTCCTGTTCGGAGTCAAAGCAGGTCAAAGCAAAGTTCCTGCCAAGCATTTGATTTAACACTTCATCATGGCCAAAGGCTTGTGTTTAAGATATTTGGCTTGAAACAGGGGCCTCGGTTCCCAGCCATAAAGAACTTCAGGACTTTTAATATATCTAGGATATTTCTAGAATACAAACGTCATCAGTTCAACACTTTGAAAAGCCACAACTTTCAGATCCAACACGCTCATACCAAAAACTGGCTATTTTTGAACCTAAATGAGATTTCTCAGAAGCTATAAACCTAGATTGTGCCCAGGACAACAGCTTGACTGTCAAGAATACTTGGGACTTTTGAATGAATTACTGGGAAAAAGTCTTTTGAGCCGTTGATATAAAAACTAGTCTCTACTATTCTGTTTCCTATAGTTTGGTAAACTTCATTCAGTCTGGTTAATATCATTTTAAAAATTAAACATTGTGGTTTAATGTAAACAGCTTTACATTTTACTTTTATTTTACTCCAGATATGCTGCCGCTAGATTCAGCTTTCGTCTTTTCCCAGTCACATGTCAGCAACTCAGGTAATGAGATGCACTCGCTCACTAAAATCTGTGTGCCTGTCTACCACAGGCACTGTGATTGGTGCTTTGGCAGGGTACATAGTCCTTGCCCTGCAGTATTTACATTCTCCCAGGAGAGAGATAAGCAAATAATTAAGAATAATTACTATTGAGTTAAAAGGAGAAGTAAAAGGGACTATTAGAAAACAACAGGAAGACCCAACCTAGTCCAGGAGTAGGGGACAATTAGGAAAGGTGTCTCTGCACAAGCAACAGGGAAGGAGAGGGAAATGCATGTGCGAAGACTCGGAGGCAGGAGGGAACTTTCAGGAACTGAAGAAGATAGGAATGCATAAAGTTGCAGGGTCAAAGGAGAACCGGTGGGAGAACTGGCAAGGAAGAAAGAAGAGGTTGCAGAGGCAGGTGGGACCAGATCACGCAGGACATCAGAGTCTACACGAAGGATTTTGGGTATCACCCTAAAAGCAATGAAAACCATTAAAAAGGGTTCTCAGCAGCCCAGTGACACAATTCAATTTAAATTTTGAGACCAGTCAGGCTGCCATATGGAAAATGGATTGGAGAGACCGAGGGTGGATAATGGGAGACCAGTAAGGCAGCTAATGTGCTAAATCCAGATGAAAAAAAATGATAGCTATGTGGACTAAGATAATGGCATTAAGAAGAGAGTAGGCAGATTCCAAAACTATTTTAGGTTGTTTTTGTGAGGAACTGGATGGGGGGAGACAGGGTGAGGGAAATATCAAGGATAACTTTGGCACAAGGAACCAGGTGGGTGGTAATGTCATTCACGGAGCTAAGGAACTCTGTGGGAAGGGTAAGCTTTTCTTGGGTGCTGATGGGGAGTGAAGGAAGAAAGGGTGATGAGTTCTGTTTTGGACATATTAAATGCGTCATGCCTCTGAAACACTCAAATGGTGATGTAAGTAGGTTGTCTATATGCATCAATAGGAGAGGTATGACTAAACAGATAAATTTGGAGTAGTCATTTACATAAACGGTAACAGAAGTCATGGGACTAGAATATATTGCCTAAGGAAAAAGGGCAAAGGGAGATGAGAAGAGGATTCAGGACCCAGATCTGACAAGTTTGAACATTTTAAAGCCTTCCAACCCATGAACACGTTCTATCTTTCCATCTGTTTGTGTTGTCTCCAATTTCGTTCATCAATGTCTTATAGTTTTCCAAGTACGGGTCTTTTACCTCTTTAGTTAGATATTCCCTAAGTATTTTATTCTTTTTGAAGTGATTGTAAATGAATTTGCTTCCTTAATTTCTCTTTCTGATAGTTTGATGTTAGTATACAGAAATGTAACAGATTTCTGTATATTAATTTTGTATCCTACAACTTTACCAAATTCATTGATAAGCTCTGGTAGTTTTTTTGTTACATCTTTAGGATTTTTTATATATAGTTTCATGTCATCTGCAAAGAGTGACAGTTTTACCCCTTCCTTTTCAATTTGGAGTCCTTTTATCTCTTTTTCTTATCTAATTGCAAGGGGTAGGACTTCCAATACTATGTTGAATGTAAGTGGTGAGAGTGGGCATCCTTGTCTTTTTCCTGATTTTAGAGGAAATGCTTTCAGCTTTCCACCATTGAGTATGATGTTAGCTATGGGCTTATTATATATGGCCTTTATTATTTTGAGGTATGTTCCCTCTTTACCCACTTTGTGGAGAGTTTTTATCATAAATGGATGTTGAATTTTGTCAAGAGCTTTTGCTGTATCTACTGAGATGATCATGATTTTTTTTTTCAGTTTGTTAATGTGGTGTACCACACTGATTGATTTGCAGATATTGAACCATCCTTGTATCCCTGGGATAAATCCCGCTTGATCATAGTGTCTGATCCTTTTAATGTATTGTTGGATTTGTAAATATTTTATTGAGGATTTTTGCCTCTGTGGTCATCAGTAATATTGTCCTTTAATTTGTGTGTATGTGTGTGTGTGGTATCTTTGTTGGCTTTGGTATCAGGGTGATGCTGGTCTTGTAAAATAAGTTCCAAAGCATTCCTTATTTTCCTGCAATTTTTTGGGCTAGTTTGAGAAGGAAAGGTATTAACTCTTCCCTAAATGTTTGGTAGAATTCACCTGTGAAGTCATCTGGTCCCGGACTTTGTTGAGTTGGTTTTTTTTTTTAATTACTGATTTAATTTCGTTATTGGTAACTGGTCTCTTCATTTTTGTTTCTTCCTTGTTTCATCTTGAGAGATTGTATATTCTAGGAATTTGTCCATTTCTTCTAAGGTGACCATTTTATTTGCATATAGCTTTTTGAAAGCAATTTCTTACAATCCTTTTAGGTGTTGGTAGTAACTTCTTTTTCATTTCTGATTTTACTTATTTGGGTCTTCTTTTTTTTTCCTTGCTGAGTTTGGCTAAAGGTTTATCAATTTTTATCAGAGAAATGTAAATCAAAACTACAATGTAGTATCACCTCACACCAGTCAGAATGGCCATCATTCAAAAATCCACAAATGACAAATGCTGGAGAGGCTGTGGAGAAGAGGGAACCCTCCTTCACTGCTGGTGGGAATGCAGTTTGGTGCAGCCACTGTGGAAAACAGTATGGAGATTCCTCAAAAGACTAGGAATAGACTTACTGTATGACCCAGGAATCCCACTCCTGGGCTTATATCCAGAAGGAACCCTACTTCAGGATGACACCTGCACCCCAATGTTCATAGCAGCATTATTTACAATAGCCAAGACATGGAAACAGCCTAAATGTCCATCAACAGATGACTGGATAAAGAAGATGTGGTATATTTATACAATGGAATACTACTCAGCCATAAAAACCGACAACATAACGCCATTTGCAGCAACATGGATGCTCCTGGAGAATGTCATTCTAAGTGAAGTAAGCCAGAAAGAGAAAGAAAAATACCATATAAGATCGCTCATATGTGGAATCTAAAAAAAAAACAAACAAAGCATAAATACAAAACAGAAATAGACTCACAGACACAGAATATAAACTTGTGGTTGCCAAGGGGGTGGGGGGTGGGAAGAGATAGACTGGGATTTCAAAATTGTAGAATATATAAACAAGATTATACTGTATAGCACAGGGAAATATATACAGGATCTTATGATAGCTCACAGAGAAAAAAAATGTGACAATGAATATATACATGTTCATGTATAACTGAAAAATTGTGCTCTACACTGGAATTTGACACAACATTGTAAAATGATTATAAATCAATAAAAAAAGTTTAAAAAAAGGTTTATCAATTTTATCTTTTCAAAGAAATAGGTCTTAGTCTCGTTGCTCTTTTGATCTTTTATTGTTTTTTAGTCTCTGTTTCATTCATTTATGCTCAGATCTTTATGATTTATTTCCTTCTACTACCTTTGGGTTTTGTTTGTCCTTGTTTTTCTAGTCCCTTTCATGTAAGGTTAGGTTATTTGAGATTTTTCCTATTTCCTGAGGTTGGCTTGTATCACTATAAACTTTCCTGGTCATGATGCATCCCATAGATATATGTCTTACAGTGTTGTAGTCATAAATAATGCATGATATGATTTCAGTTTTCTTAAATTTACTAAGGTTTGTTTTGTGGCTTAGCATATGATCTATCCTGAAGAATGTTCCATGTGCACTTGGAAAGAATGTATATTCTGCTGCTTTTGGATGGAATGTTCTGTAAATATCTATTAAGTCCATTTGGTCTAATATGTCGTTTAAGGCTAGTGTTTCTATATTGATTTTCTGTCTAGGTTATCTGTCCACTTATGGAAGTGGAGTGGTCAAGTCCCCTACTATTACTGTGTTACTGTTGAGGTCTCCTTTTATATCTGTTAATATTTGCCTTATGTATAGGTGCTCCTATGTTGGGTACATATATATTTATAATTGTTATATCTTCTTCTTGGATTGGTCCCTTGATCATTATGTAATATATTTGTCTCTTGTTACAGTCTTTGTTTTAAAGTCTATTTTATTTGATGTAACTATTGAAATTCTGACTTTCTTTTGATTTTCATTTGCATGGAATACCTTTTCCCATCCCTTTCAGTCTGCATGTGTCTTTAGATCTGAAGTGAGTCTCTTTTAGGCAGCAAATATAGGGTCTTGTTTTTGTATCCATTCAGCCAATCTGTGTCTTCTGATTGGAGCACTTAGTCTATTTACACTTAAAGTAATCTTTGATAGGTATGCATTTATTGCCACTTTGTTAATTGTTTTTGTGGTTCTTTTTTCTTTCTTTCTTTCTTCTTTTGTTCTCTTCCTTTGTGATTTGATGACAATCTTCACTGTTACATTTGGATTCCTCTTTCTTTTGTGTATATCTATTATAGATTTTGGGGTTGTAGTTACCATGAGGCCTATCTATAGCCATACACACACACACACACACACACACACACACACACACACATAGTTGTTTTAAGTTGCTGATCTCGCAACTTCAAATGCATTTTAACAACTGCATTTTTACTCCCTTCTCTTCATGATTACTGTTTTTGACATCATATTTTACATCTTTTTGTTATGTGTATCCTTTAACGGCTTATTGCAGATAAAGACCTAAATATACAACCAGAAATCATAAGAATCCTAAAAGAAAATATAGGCAGAACACTCTTTAACATAAATTGTAGCAGTATTTTTTTGGATCTGTCTTCTAAGGCAAAGGAAACAAACGCAAAAACAAAAAATGGGACCTAATTCAACTGAAAAGCTTTTGTACAGCAAAGGAAACTATAAGCAAAATGAAAAGACAACCTACTGAATAGGAGAAGATATGTGCAAATGAGACCTAAAGTGGGTTAATATCCAAAATATATAACAGCTCATACAACTCGTATTAAAAAAAACAAACAGCCTGATTAAAAAATGGGCAGAAGATGCAAATATATATTTTTCCAAAGGACACACAGATGGCCAACATGAAAAGATGCTCAACACTGCTAATCATCAGAGAAATGCAAATCAAAATCACAGTGAGATAGCACCTCACAACTGTCAGAATGGTTATCATCAAAAACACCACAAGTAACAAATGTTGACAAAGATGTGGAGAAAAGGGAACACTATTGGTGGGAATGTAAATTGGTACAGCCATTGGGGAAAACAGGAGGTTTCTCCTAAAATTAAAAACAGAACTACCATATGATCCAGCAATTTCACCCCTATGTATATATCTGAAGAAAATAAAAACACTAATTTGAAAAGATAATGCAGCCTAATGTTCACAGCAGCATATTTATAATACCCAAGATCTGGAAGCAACCTTAAGGGTCCATCAAGAGATGAATGGATGAAGAAGATGTATATATACACAATGGAATACTACTCAGTTATAAAAATGAATGAAATGTTGTCATCTGCAACAACATAGATGGACCTGGAAGGTATTATGCTTAGTGAAATAAATCAGACAGAGAAAGACAAATACTGTATGTTATCACTTATATGTAGAATCTAAAAAATACAACAAATGAATAACTATAACAAAATAGAAACAGACTCACAGATATAGAGAAGAAACTAGTGGTTACCACTGGAGAGAGGGAAGCAGGGAGCAAGATAGAGGTAGAGGATTAAGAGGTACAAACTACTATGTATAAAATAAGTAACTACAAGAATATATTTTACAATGCAGGGAATACAGTCACTATTTTATAACAACTTTAAATGGAGTATAATGTATTAAAAATTTTGATTCACTATGTTATATACCTGAAACTAATATTATAAACTGACTGTACCCCAATTAAAAAAATAAAGTGTTCAGCACAGCGCCTGTCATATCACAAGCAATCAATGTTAACTTTTATTTGATCATAATTAATAAGTCATGATTTTACTATTTAATAGCTCACCTCCATAATTATGCATGCATGTTTTGCCTTTAATGGTAATTGTTGCTAAACGACCCTGTTACTGCTGCTTGATGGAGCTCCCAGTTCTTTTCTATTGGCTCCAAAGATTCCTCTACTACTCCAATAAGATTGAGGTATGTATTAAACTTGTTACATGCAGACTAATAAAAGAATATTATAGTCTTCACTTTGGAAAAAGAAAAACATTGCCTTGTGAGGATCGTGACTGAACTGTCGTTGAGTTGGAGATTATTTGTCCTTAAGGCACACGTTGTTTTCGGGTAAGGGTCCTGTGAGTGTGTAGGTAGACTGTTACAGTTATTCTAGGCTAAGGGTCCGAAGAGTATCTTAAGTTTCTGGCAGGTATTCTGGATGACTTCATCAGGTCAAAAGGTCAGATTCCATCCAGGCTGAGTTGACACTTCATTAATGGCTTCCCAGCTCCATTTGAAAGAGCTCTCTTAGCAACACTGATTCCATTTTGATTTACCTTTCATAATGTAAAACATAGTTTTATATGATATGTTATATTTTGCACTAAAATAATTTCTCTCTCCCCTTGTTTTACAAAGTCTTTTACTTAAGTAAATAAATCCATCAGCTTTTCTCCATCATTTGGTGTTAGATCAAGGTGCAAAGAAAGCAGAATGAATAGTTCCGCTTTTTGGGGGGGAGGTAGTTGGGGAGGACACATAAGATACATACACAGAGATTTTAAAAACAGGTTCCAGATCGATCTCTAATTAGAATGATCTTGTCCCCACTATTTCCATTTCATTTATTCTTGGAGAAGCTGCATGGCCTTTAACAGAAAACAAGGAAGTAATCACTCTGCTAAGCTTTCCTGTCTTGACCTCAATACACAAATGCTCCATTAGTTATCTTCCATTGGATGCAAGACAAGGGCTTGCAAACAGAATGTTATAATGCTTGTTAAGCACAGAGAAAACTGAACTTACCTGCAATTAGAAGTTGATAAGAAGCTTTCAAAAGCTTACCAGCTGTCAAGAAGAAAATCATTTGAGTTCCCTAATAGTAAAATACATTAAAAACCCAAGTAAATTACAAATAGAAGCATCTTCTAAATTAAACTCAAGGCTGCCAGATTAGAAAGACAATATAAATAGAAAACAATCTCTTTTCTACTATTATTTAAAATGTGTTCTATACTGACCTATAAATTTGCCCTACTGATGAAATGGAATCTGAAAATCTGGATACAGACATTCTGGGAGGAATAATACTGAACTTAATTACTGCAATAGTCTAGTCCCTGGACCACCGCCAAGAATACAAAACAGAAACATACTCAAACAGGAGTAAGAATACATTTAGTAAGTGTAGAGAAGGCATTTTCCTATTCAGTGGTTCTCAATCTCTGAAGCACATCAGAATCACCAGGAAGCTTTTCCACAGTCATAGCCTTTCAGATACTCTGATTTGTTAGGCCTGAGCCAAGGTCCAATATTTGTACTTTTGCCTATTAACTGCTATAGGCAATTCTGATACACAGAAAGACTAAAGATTAAGAACAATTTCTCTAATACAGTGGCAAACTCTATGTGGAACGGTACAAATCCCAACTGCCCTAATTCCTACATAAGCAGTTCCCAAATTGGTGTTCTATAAAACATCAGTCTTGTGAATGTTCTTTGCAAAAAAATATTTTTTAATTAATAAAAAAAAAATCCATGATTAAGTAAATTCATTGCTCTAAGAAGACTTGTTTAACTACCAAGCATTTCCCCAATTAATTAACTGTCTTATTATCTATTTATTACATTTTAAACTAACACCTAACAAACTTTTAGAAGCAATGCTTTAAGGATGTTCTGTGATATTACTATTATCTTACTGGAAATGTACAGAACAGACATAAAATGCTCTCCATAAAGGATTTAAAGGTACTCACAGTGAATCAATGATTGACTACAGTCAGTGGCAAGTTCTCTGTACCCAGATCTGCCCTTAAGCTCTACTTCCCAAGGTAAAATTCATCAACTGTCTTCCCAGGATAACATCAAATGGTGATCATAGGGACCCTGACTTCTCTATATTCAGCTCCAACAAGGTATTATTTGCTATTAACATGGAAATATTGCAAACTGTGAATCTTTAGCAGATAACATTCATCAAAACATTCCTATGGGCAAATTATTACGTATGAAATATATGTAACTTTTCTGAATAACGAAAGAACGGCCTCTAAATGTCTTAGACTGATCTGATGACAGTTTAACTTATTTTTCAAATGCACAATAATATTAGAAGTGCCAACATACAAGCCTAAATACAATCTCCGTCTAAGATCTCCCCCGTTTCACATCTGATTGTACATATATTCGAGTAAGCATTACTATTTGTATTGAGAACTGTCTATATATAATCTTAGAAGTTTCTTAAGGGCAAGAATCAAGTCCTTTACACTTTCTGGCATGCTTTTGTGTGCCCACCAGGTCTTCAATAAATAATTTGTTGACGGAGTGCCATTTTTAGAATGCCGTATTCTAAATCCCATTTCCAATAAATTTACCTATGGAGACACACACACATGCGCGCGCACACACACACACACACACACAAACATCTCATTTCCAAGGAAGGGAAGCGCATGCCCTTAGGGGCCTGGATGTGGGCTGAGCACTCTGCATTGAGTATTAACAGCTACTCCCCACAGCCAGCGACAATATCACTCAGGAATCTGTTTTTGACAGGTTAAATTACTCTTCAGGGGAAAAAAAGGCTCTTCTAGTCCATGAAAATATTTTACATGTTCCTGTTTACTATTTTAGCATTTAATAACACCAGGTGGCTATAATATTCTCTTCACGGCCTGCAGGCTAGCTATAAAATCTTGCCATAGTGGATTATCTAAACTGGAAGCAATCCATACCATGAAGCCCAATAAAAATCACCAAAAAAAGGGACCACATGCTCATTTTATTTGATATATTTCTGGGGGAAAAAGAATTGTCTTCCACAGCAAAATGGGGAAAAAGGAGCTAAGCAGTTTAAATACATGTGTAATGAGGAAGAGAAAACTGTATTCACTGGAAGTCTTTTTAGGAAAGATACCATTTAGGGTGGGAGAAACTCCTTGAAAATTAATTTGGGGTGGAAAGTGAGTCCTTGAGGGGCCAAGGTAAGAGCAGAACTGTTCCATGGGAGAAAGGGAAAGGGTTCCCTGGTTAGCGGGGTCACAGTGCTGGAACAAAGTAAAGATGAAAAAAGTAAGAGGAGTACCTTTCAGACAGTGAAAAGTCTCACATTTTGTAATGTGGACTCTACCCTAAAACACTCATTTTTAGTAAAACTACTAAACTTAGGAGCCTGTGGATTTTTTGGTGTGGAGAGGCAGATGTGATGTCTAAGTTGCAAGGATGGAACAGAATTAGGTCATGAATTGGGAAAGTGTTTGATACAAGCTTACCCAGATTTATAAGGGAAACAGAGGGTACCATAAGACAATCAAGTTACACAGAGGAAGCAAGAAACCCAGCCAAATACCAGGGGACGAAGATGAGAAAAGAGTAACAGCTCTTCTAAGTACTTCACTAACATTCTCTCTCTTCACCTTCACAACAATCCTGTTGAGGTAGGTGCTATTATTATCCTGGTTTTTCAGATGAATTCTCTGAATCCTCTGATGTTCAGAGATTTGTTAAAGGAAGGTGCAATCTAGTAAGTGCCAGGATTGGGGCTTCACTTAGGTCTTTCTGTCCTCAAAGCCCATGCTCTTAATCACTACCCTACACTCTCACACTTCCCACTTTAGTTCCAGAATGGCTATGATATAAAACTCTGATTTTTCTCAAATATTGCGAGTAAGAGTGGGAGAACCAGGCTGAAGAAAAATGCCACTCAACCAAAGGACTAGGTCTTTGGAAGGAAAATACAAATAAGGTCACATCACACAACAGTGTGTTAAATCAAAATACATTATATTCCCTACTATGAACATACAATGCTCCATTTAATTTGTAGCTTGCTGGCACTTTTAGGATGAGAAAGCAGACCCCATACTGGTCTATAATCTCTTAAGCACAATTCCAAAACACAAAAAGCTCTAAAAACTAAAAATTTTCCATATGCTTCACGTCAAAACACAGTTGACAGTCAAACTTGGCCTGAACTGATGTGAAGCTATATATAGCTTCATTTATCTTAGTGTGAATACTCTTGTTTCTCTGAGAAATATTAATGTGTGTGACTAAGGATTCGGCACCAGACCCACTGAGGTATTATAAAACCCTCAGAGAAAGCATCGCTCTCAAATCTGAAAAATTCTGAATTTCAAAACTTATCTAGCCAAAGATTTTGGATCTTCTGTGGATCTGTATTCCAAAGTATTTTAAAAACTTAATTTCCAAAAATGAATAGATCAGAGATACACAATCTTTAGGATTTCACAGACCAGTAAATTTTCACAAATATTTTCAGGACAACATAAGACGACAATTTGTTTTAACTAAATAAGGATGACAAAAATATCCTTATCAACATAATTTTATAAAAGGATATTGTAACATCCAAAAATACAAGAAGACCTTAATTCAATGCAAAAACCAATTCTTTATATTGAATACATGTAATTTTACGAAAAACACTATGTGGTCCTAATTTTTTTATTTCACAGCTGGTTAAAGTTCACCTAGGACCAGCTCTCATCTGGTCTGAGGCACAGAGCCTGGGGGCTCCATAAAATTATTTCAGGAAGTTGTTAAAAATGCAGCCCCAAGGCTCCATTCTAGGAGATCACGATTCAGAAGGTCTTGGGGTGAGACCCCCAAAATCTATACTGTGTATTAGAAAGCTTGAGGGTTGTTTCTCAGATGCAACAAGCTTCAGAACTGCTCTAGTCTGTAGTCTCCTTTTCCTCCCAATTCTCCTCTGGAGGGGTCAATGGAGCAAAACAGGAAGGTTTCCAAGTAGGGAATCTGCCCAAACCACTGTCTGTAATACCAGTTCTTCCTCCAACAGTCAATGCTGAACCAGCTGGTCAACCTGAAAACTGACGGTGTCAGCAGAGGAACCACATAAATTAGGTAGCAGACAAGTGAGAAAAACTTGTTGAAGCAAAACTCCTTCACGAAAAGGTGTGGCTTCCAGAGCAGATGCCTGAGTTCAACACAGGTATCTATGTCTTTAGCTAAAATAATAAAAATAATAATTAAAAAAACTGTGTGTAGGTATGGGTATTTTATATATGCATATATACGCGTGCGTGTAAATGTGTGTGTCTATCTATTCCTTCATAGCTGTCTCCTGTCTCCAGTTTCTGTGTCAAGTCTGTGATTTTGGCCTTCATTTTTCATCTTCAGAGGGATTACAAGAATTACTAGTATTACCTCAAACAATGTAATGACAAATCACTTAAAAAAAAAATCCAACGTATGCTTGATGTTTTATGAAGCAGATTATATTCTCCAACATATTACAACACAATATAATTCCAATGATTTCTTTTTTTATTTTATTGAGTTATAGTCAGTTTACAATGTTGTGTCAATTTCCAGTGTAGAGCACAATTTAATTCTTGATTTCTTAAAAAAAAAAAGTTTCTTACTCTCTTAAAATATTGTTTAAAAAAGCTTAAGAATAAATATAGCTAATATCTTTTAAAATACATAAAACTTTCTATTTAATAGGCACTCAAAGTTCTTTCCCAAAAAAATAAAATCAGGCCTTTCTAAAGCAAGGCTAAATGTTAAGTGGGGAGGACAAAACGGAGGTATAAATAACCCCCATTCTCACGTAATCCTCTTTGATCAGAATCCCCCTGGTCTCTAAGCCTTGTGAATAAAACGGTATTTCTCACTTGGTATTTGGCTCAGATTTCCAATCATAAAACAAGAACTGTGGCACCTCAGTGCACCTGGCTCCTTACCTGAACTCAGCACAATGCTTAGCAGCAGCCGAGAGTTGAACCTTTCATGATCTGCTCCATAACCCATGTGCTTCTTATACTCCCAGACCAAACTTAGCTTTCTTCTAGAACCAGATTTCTAGAATTTACAGTTAGTATACAGCAATGGCTTTCAAACTTCAGTTCCTGGCCTAGCAGCCATCAGTATCACCTGGGAACTTGTTAGAAATGCAAATTATCAGGCCCTACGCCAGACCTGGGGAATCAGGAACCCTGGGTGGGGCCAGCAATCTGAGTAGTAATAAGCACTTCAGGTGCTCCTGAAGCACCACTGGTATACACCAAACAGAAAAACGTGTTTCCTTCTGTGGGTCCAAAGCCAGGGGTACTGTATGTTTTATCTTGATATGAAATAAAGACATCCAAATAAAAGATATACTTTCCTCACAACTCCCACTCTCCATCCAGTGTGTTTTATTTTAATGAGTTAAATAAGAAAACAAGCTGCAATCAGAGATTTAGACTGAAATATATACTTAACAGGCATTGGTTCCCATCCAGCCTGATTTCACACAATACCATTTACATCCTCTTACATCTAAAGTTCTAAAAAAGGATCTTTTTATTGTGCGCCTCACACACTTTAGGGATTCTATAATAAAACATCAACTAGGTCTGAATATATCAAACTTACTAAAGAAGAAAAGTGGAATTATTGGCTATGTATTAGAACTGCATTCAACAGGGAGTTGAAATTTAGGATTTTTTTAAACCTTTAGACTCCCCAAGTTAATAGAATTAAACCAGAACACTCCATTCTTCAAAAGCTTCTAGCTAGGGAGTTTTACCGCATTGCTTATTGCTTTTGGTGGGGATAAAGCAGAGCCTTGGTAGGGACATTTTGTATACGTGCAATGCTTTGGAACTAGACAGTTACATCTGTCCAACATTAAAACAAAGGCTTTATAAACTCTCAGATGGCGAGTGTAACGTCTGCACTAGCCTAAGGAACAAAAAGACACTGAGAACACCATTTCCAAACAAAAGCAAGCTCTCACTAGGTAATTACATTCTGTTCTCCTTTTGTTTACACTCAAATCACTATGTTAAAATTTGACTTCCTCTGAGATTAATGTATTTTAAAGGATAGGCAAGACCAGTCTACACTCCACAAAGCACCTACTTTCAAAAAGCAGGTGATTCCTATGCAACTGGTTCAGAAGACAAGCTAATGAAGAGAGCAGTCCAACGATTAGTATACAGGCAGCTCAGCACACTAAACAGAACAAAGATAATACAAAAGAAAACCATAGACCGACTTCCATGTTAGAAACATGTAATTTCAAATAAAACATGAGCAAGTACAATCAAGCAATGTATCTAAAAATTAAAGCAAAACAAAAACACTTTGATCAAATAGGGTTCAGCCCAGAAATGCAAGGAAGGTCTAAAATTTAAAAATATGAAAATGTATTTTATCATATTAACAGGCAAAGGAAAAGAAAAAAACTACATGAGCATCTCAATAGTTGCCAGAAATATATATAATTCTATTCTTAAAAATGCTTACATGCATTAGAAAAGGTTTAAAAGGAAAAAAAAACAATGTTTTGGGTGGCGGAATTAAAGATCATTTTTCTTTATATTTTGTTTTCTGAATTATAAAAAAGTAGTTTCTTTTATAATCAGCGAGATATGTTACTTTCATCTGTGTATATTTAAATCTCTTCTTTTTCTTATCTTTTCTCATGTAAGTATGTCACATATAGAATAGGCAGCTAGAATTTCTTGACTCTTGAGGTAGATGAGACCACTTTGGGGATGTGCATGAGACAAACCTGCCCTACTTTTTTTTTTTTAAAGGTCCTCCTATAGCAACACAGAAAAAAATTTAATTAGGTAAGTTTAAAAGTATTAAAAGTGCAATGAAATGAAAACTCATTTGTATGCATATGAAAAAATACAAGCGAATATGAAAAAGAAAGCAGCTATTCAAGCCATGGGGACTGCATTCTGGCAGTTTTAAATCATTTCATTCTTCTCAAAATATTTTTTAAATATTCAAAACTTGGTAAAAGGAGAAAAATAAGGCTGCCAACTCCTCCCTGGGGCCTCTCTTCCAATCTCTGCTACTGTTACTATGTATTCACCTGGTACCAAAAAGATGGGCAGCCCCTAACATCCTTTCTTCTTCTCTCTCTTTACTCATTTAATTCACCATTCATTCACTCATTTTTTGAAAATGTAATACAAACACATGATTCAAAAATTTTTTTAATATGTAAATATATATAAAGGCATATGGTGAAAATCCCATTTCTCCTATTTCTTTCATTGGTTTCTTATATATCATTTTAGAATTTCTTCTTGCAATTATAAGCAATGTATAGTCTCATTCTACCCTTTTTTCTCTCTTCTTCATTCTTTTTACAACTATACAATATTCTACGCTTTGGATGTTTATTTAACCAGCTCCTTGATGACACACTGGAGTCATCCTTTTCATGCACGATATTACAAAAATGCCAAGCATAACTGCATATGTACAGCAAGTTCATTTCTGAACGTGCCTTTCATGAAGCTTCTGAAATGGTTCAGGATATTAGATTACCACAAGGGTCACACGTTCACCAGGCTGAGAAGGCAATGCCTTTCCTCATTATATACAAAAACAGTAGTAAAAGACTTAACAATTCCTTGAACCAAGCAAATGTACTCTTAGGGGACTTATAAAGTGACTAAACAAAACACCCAAGATGAACGCATTTCTATTAAAATGCATACGCACACAAGAACATGCACAGAAAGTATACATCCATTCAATATGTCCATCAAAATGGTAACCATTGTCTCAGTATGGTAGATCTATGAGGTGCTCTAGTTTTTCTCCCCTTTCACCTATGCAATGCTTTCTAATTTTACAATGGTAAATACACACTATTTCTGTAATATAAAATTAAAAACTAAAAATAAAATTGATTCAAATTAAGCTGGATACGTTCCTTCACCTGTCTTTGTATAGTACTTCAGAATTCATAAAGTATGTTTATATGCATCATTTAATTCTTACACTAACCCTATGCATTTTTATTTTGTCAAAATGGGAAAGGAAAAAAAATAGAAAAGGAGGCCACAGATGGTTAGGCAGTTGTGCCCAAGGTCATTCAAATAGAAAGCTGGCAGAGACAGACTTCAAAACTAGATCTTCTGACTTCAAATTCAATGCGCTACCAAAAACATGATCATTGCTTCCTTAATTTTAACAATATTTTGGGGAGTTAATCACATAATCAGAATTTGACAAATGAATTAAAATTACACAGTAAGGTCTCAGACCTTAATGCTTATATGATCAAGTATTACTGAAAAGAGGGAACACTGGCATACAGTCCTCAAAATTCCAGAGTCAGAAGAGGGTGTGGATTTTAAATATGCTCTTAAATAAAAGACCCAACTGGCAAGGTACATGCTTAATATGGCCTAAAATGAATGCAGAATAAAAGTAGCATCCCCTCAAATTGGAAGAGTCTCACTTTCAAGATGACTTTTGCCTTTGCCACCACCGTTGACTCCTGCTCCGGTTCCGCGACACCCCAGGGTGTCTCTGATCACTTTACAGAATTTCAAAATATGAATAAGCCAGACTTTTCAAGGATGGGTGTGATCATATAACAATTTTTTCTAAGTTTGGGACTTACTAACCAAGATGATAATAACTTCGGTAGAAATGTATTCTTTTTCTCCAAATGTCTCTCTTTTTCTGAAAGATTATATATGCTATTTTACAATGCACATAGACACTATCAATAAATCTTAGTTTGGTAAAGATATATTTTAATTCAATTCATCATTTCTCAAACTATATCTCTACAATTCTTCTCCAAAAGATAAACATCTTTTGTATGCTGCAGGGGGTGGGGGTGGGGGATTGAGGAGAGGAGAAGCCATGGTTAAACACAATGTACCCCTTTCGGAGATCTACAATCCACAAAGGACACAAAAATAAAAGCTCTAGAGCAGTCCTGCATTACAGAAATCTTTGTTTAACCCAGCATATTTTGACACAAAATTCTTCTGCTACGGCATAGCTACTCATGTCTTACGCTCAGAGAAGTTACTGAAATAACTGTAACTATTAATTGAACGCCCACAACAGATATAGCAAAAATGGAAAATTCTTCAATCTTTCCTACCACAAATATTCTTCATAAAGTCCCTACTTTTGGTCTTGCGAACTCCTACCTCTTCATCTACCAAGGCCTAGCTCAAATATCACCTCATTTGAGAAATTTTCCCGCATGGCTCCATATTACTAACTAATCCTTTCTCCTGGTTTAGGTAACATTTTGTTCATATCTCTCTTACATGATAAGTCAAGTTCATCCATCTGTCCTCCACATTAGCTTGTAAGCTTCTTGAGAATGAGTCTGATTACATTTCAGCATCTTGAACAGTGTGGGACACATATAAGCTTCATGATAAAGAAGTAAATAATTTCACTACAGTGTAACAGTTCCCAGAAGTCAATGCTTGTTTTCTAAACTGTTACTGATACCCTGTCAACAACTTGAGAATATTACACTTTCTCCCTAAAATTTGCATCTGTTACTGAGCAGCTGTGGTCATGGTTAACTCAGTCGTGACTTGCCCTCTGGCCAAGCCCAATGACAGTTTTCCCGTTAGGTGATTTTTGTTTGTTTGCTTTTTGTTTGTTGTTTTAATCTATAGGAATGTTCCGTAAACTTCATTATCTTTTTATAAGTCTGTGCCTTTGCACCTGCTGGTCCCTACTTGGAATGCTGCCTCAAGGATTTATACACCTAGAAAGCATTCCTACTCATTCTTAAGAACCAGCTTAAACAATGCCTTCTCTGGGAAGCTTTCATACCCTTCCATCCTTTCAGGAAGTTAGGGAATTCTTCAAGTCAGGCATTTGTGCATTTATTACCATATATCAGGCACTGAACTAACTGGATAGAAGGATACAGATGTTGATCCTGTCCTCATGGAACTCAAAGTCTAGTAAGACAGCCACATGAACAAATAACCACACTATAATAACGTTAAGTGCAACACCAAAACGAAGACCTTTGAAATATTTGACATGTGTCAATTATCTTGTTAGGTGTTTTATTAAACACTGTCTATAATCATGTTAGATAGGTATTTGAATTGGACAGAAGTCCATGAAACTCTAAGGACTGCTCTACCCTCAATTGTTTTCTGAAGAAATTGTCTCCAAAGGGGTCTTTTCATATATATTACAGTCTGTGTCATAGAAAAATACATGAAACTAATTCTACTACTTTGGCCACAAGTGCCTGGACCAGACTCAGAGCTCTAAGGACAATCCACAGCTTGAACTTAAGGGAGATTGCCTAGGACATGGCTTGGTTCAAAATTCTTCTCAGTACGGATCCTCCATTTTAAAAGGTGACAAACCAATCCAATCAGATGCTCTCTCATAGGAAACACAATCCTGGGTGAACAAGCTCTGGTCTCCAGAGCTCAAATCCTATTTGAAATACTGCTAAATTATTGTTTTATAAGGTTTTGAAAGCACTAGGGTCAAGGGACAATACGGTGGCTAAGATGATATCCCACTCAAGTTTACATTAAACCCTCATCATCAAAAGTAGTGTGTGTGCCTCTTTCTTCCAACCCACAGGGACCTAGCACATCACATCATCACTTTTGAAATTAGGAAATAGGCTTAAGAAGTTCAACAGCTTGACCAAATTCACTCAGTTGCTGGGTGGCAAAGGCAGAAATCAAAGACCTGGCTAACTCGATTATTTTAGAATATCCTGCCAGTAACATGGAAAAAATGGCCTCAAAACCAACTATTAACAAGTAGAGAGGCTCAAAAGGAAGAGCGTATGCACAGAGGAGAACAGAACTGTTCAGGAAATCAATGTGCTAGGGCATGTGAAGCTGGAGGGGCCGCACCGGGTATCACCTTGGCCAAGTTAATCTCTAATTCCCTGAGCTCCAGGCTGTTAGCTATCTGTCTTTCCTATTCAAATTTAACATCTATAAGGGTAGCAGCTTAATCTCTAGTTTGTTCACCACAGTCTAAAACAGAACCTGGCTTATAGTAAGTGCTTAATAAATATTTGTTGAATAAATGAATAAGTGAATAAATTCTCAAAGACGCTAAAGGCACATTCCACAGTGGACTGCAGGGACGGTTACCATGAAAGACTCCAGGGTTGATCTTCAAGTACAGTTGACCCTCATTATTTGTGTATGCTCTATTTGTGAATCTGGTTACTTGCTAAAATTTATTTGAACCCCAAAATCAATCCTGGTGGTGCCTTTGCAGTCATTCACGGATAGGCACAGAATAGCAAAAATTTTAAGTCACTCCTGGAGCACGTTCCCAGCTAAGGTCAAACTAAGCAGTGCTCTGCATTTCAGCTCTCACGGGAGTGACTAAGGAACAGACAGTAGGGGGCAGTGTAGTGCAGTGCAAGGAGTTCTGGCTCATGGGCCAGTAGGACAGGGTTTGAGTCCTAACTTCCGCACTTGTTAGGGATTGGCCTCAGGCAAGTCACTTAACCCTTCTGAACCTCATTTTCTCTTGTAAAATAAAGAAAACCGAATCTACCAGGATGGGTTGTATTCAGGATTTAAGATAAAAATCTATGTGAGAAATGTACATATTTTCCTTAGGAACAACGGTTCAGTATTTGCTAATTTAGAGTTCTGTGTGATTTTATAGACCATAATCACTGTCAATAATGAGAGTCAACTTATTTATAACAAAATAACAGAAATATATAGAAAACAATTATTTGGATAGAGTGTAGGCAGTGGAAGGCTTCAAGAAGATTTTGAAATCGGACCTCATCAGGCACATAAGGTGTGGAAAAGGCTTGAAAGAAGAGAGAAGAGTGCCTGCAGACAGGCCCAGGTATGTGAAGTAAACAGGTAGGTTCAGGAAATGGCACTTTAGAAAGTCTAGAGCAGTAGGAGATGAGGAAGAACACAGGGCCACAGTGCTTCTCTGCGTCCTGTACATCCCCTACACTACAGAATCTCTCCCTCTGCATTTAATTCGTGGTTTACAGGTCTCTTTTCCATTAAACTATGAGCTCCTTAAAGGCAAGGAATCTAGGAAGAAATCACAGCTACAGTGCTCTAAATTTGCAAAGAAATAATTACTAAGCATAAACATACTTGAAAAGACTGTACAAAAATAACTTTAGTTTTCCAGTGCAGCCTTATACCAACTCGCAATAGTGACTAACTCATAGGTTTGCAATTTGTCTAGGACTTTTATTTGATGACTGGTAATAATTCTGTCATAAATCTTTTTATTGTTCTAGACACCTGGGCATTTGTTACAACAGTTTTAAGATCTTCCTCTTTTCAGTGTGATTTTTTGTATTAACAGGGCTCAAACATATGGTCCATTAGACAATGCTGCCTCCTCAGAGTAAAGATTCCTTTTAATTCATTCTACTAGACCTATTTCTCTATATACAAGATACAGTATTACCACAGTAAAATACAAGGTAGCATATTGATATATATGTCACAAATAGGATAAGGAAAACAATGAGAACTTTTCACAAAAGCTTGTGAAATTCTGGCCAAAACACAGTGGACATGATGTTAAACTCACTACTTACATTTCCCCACTAGGAACTAGGAAAAATAATTCCAATTTATGTAAAGTCATGAAACTAAGCACTGTCAGGACCTACAAGGCTTTGTATCCGTGTTTTCTCCCCTCCCCCACCTCCCATTTCCACGCACACAGGGTAAAGGACCCAACAGGCTTATCCCAATACTTTGATTTCCTCCATCCCCTCAAACAAAATCCTCACTGTTCAAAATCTAAATTAATATTTTCAAAACTCTGAAGTCTCAATCAAAACTAAGTATGATAAGTTACTTTTCCCCCCTAAAATTCTTGACATATTTTATTCAGGCACAACATAGTTTGTACTTTTATCTGGAAACATATGGCTATAACCAAAACTATTGAAACCCAAACTAAGATACTATGAAGATAAATACAATGCTGTTTTTAAACAGATTCAATGCTATATTATCCACAGTCTGGGTGTGATCAAATCACATTATGCTATACAGCTAAAGTATATCCTATATTTTATGACAAAGTAGGGTGGTCAGGCCCTTACACTGCAAACTCTGGGAGACTCCAGCTATGCTGTTTAAAGTATAATCCAATCCTATCCACTTGAAAAATAAAACATTTTCAAATTTCTTGCTGCCAGCAAACCCTTGTCATTTGCACTTTCAAAAATTATCACCAAAACAACTGTAATGGGACAAAGATTCTAGAAAGGATATAATGATCAAATGCCATTTTAAGGAAGGCAAGAATGGTTTACCATGAACAAAACCGATTAAAGTTTCCAGCCTTGCAAAGCTCCCTCTATAGTGTATTCTGCCTCTCTCGCGTCCACCTTCCAGCTGCCTGGAAGGGGCAAGTGGAAAACGTTAGTTTCCAAGAGAGGTGAGAATGAAATTCAGGGAGTGGAAGGGAGTAAAGGACCCATTCGTTGAAGGGAAGGATGAAGCGAAGTGGCTAAGGTCCCTAACTCAAATTAGGTATCAAGAATGAGGGCTAGAGTAACGCGGAAAGCGAAGGGAGTATCAGAAACGCAAATAATGCACGGGGGCCCGCGAAGGGGAGAGGGCCGATAATGCGCAACTCTTTCCCCCTCCCCATTTTGGGGGGGTGGGGTACGGAAGGAGGCTGCACTGGTCAGTTTGCCTAGCAGTGGTGCACCGGGGCAGTAAAGGGACTCGCAAGCCTGAGGTTTCAGTCCGAGTGTTACAAGGGGGCTGAGGGAGTCCAGGGAAGCTGGGAGTGGGGGAAGAATAGCGCGCCAGTGCGGGGAGAAAGGGACTAAAGACCGCATAGCGCCCCCCGAGGGGCAGGGGCTGACCCCAGCGGACGCCCTTTCTCGCCGGCCGCCGCGACGTGGGACCCGCCGCCTTACCCTCCCCACGGGAGCTCGGGCAGGCGCGCGATGCCCCTCACAGCCCCGACGGCGGCGGAAAGGGAGGCGCAGGGCGGCCCCCAGAGCCGGGAGAGCGGCGCTTCCCGCGGGTCCCCTCCCCGGCAGCCCGGGCGCCCCTGCCCACCTGGGCTGTCCAGAAGCCTCTCCTCCAGACCGTACTCCGCCACTCCTCCGAGAACCTCAGCTGTAGCCGCAGAGGTCGCCGTCGTCAGAACAGTCTCGGCCTCCAGTACCAAAGCGTGAGCCACAGCACCCGAGGAGCGCCGTTACCACTCTCCAGGTTACCTCTTACTGAACACTGACTCCTCACCCCGCCCCGGAACCCAAGCCATTGGTTGCTGGGCACCGCCCCATTCGTCTATTGGGCGAAAGAGGACGCCGCTCAGTCACCTAGAAGGGCACGTGTGCTGTTTATTGGTCTAAATGTGAAGCAGTTCCCGCCCACTCCCGCAGAAGTTCCAGCGTCTGATTGGTATCAATGTCTGTCTTTTTGCTCCCTTCGGTCTTTCCCTTGGGGTGGAGCGCCTCCTTGCGAGAGACACCGGCTCTGATTGGCTGAAACAACGCTAAGGTAGTCCAGGATAGGCACTGGGCCAAGGATGCGTCTGGCCCCCACGTGGGGGAGGAGCTCAAAGCGCAGCACCTCTCGGTTTGTTTACACAAGCGCTTGCTCCCATTTCCTTCCATTGGCTGAGCCAGCAGCCACTCCCACCGGATTGCGCCACTCAGTCTAGCAAGGAGGGGCTTGGGGGCGGGTCTCAGTGGGATTTCCCCAGCTGTCAATTACCCAGGGAGGTGCTTTGAGCAAGGCCGGCTTGGTACCTGAAGCCGCCCTCCGTTGCGGAAATTCGGGAGTTGGGCTTGTAGGAGGGGCTGGAGGGAAGCAGAGGGACTCTGCCACATTTCTAGAGACAAATTTAGCTTCTTGGATTTTTTTTTTTAAATCCTTACTTCCTCATTGGATTTAGGGTGTCCAGTCTTTGCTTGCTAAGGACGTTGAATTTTATCCTTCAGAAAGTGGGATTTCTTTATAGAAGTCTTACTTTATACATCTTTGTGTCTCCCCACCTGTCATGTTAAATATGTACATAACACAAAGTGGAGGCTTACTAATTCATTGCAAAATGAGTGGATACATGATAAAAATGACAAGAATAGCTAAGTAAACTCATTAAATAACAGTAATTTAAATATATATGTAACATTAAATATAAGAATTAAGTAAATATATAAATAATTAAATTCATTCACTTAACAAATATTATTGAGCAGGTTATGATGCTCCAGACTCTGATCTAAGTTCTGGGTATATGATATGAATAACATAATAAAGATGCACCCAGGGTGCTTATTCACCAGCTGAGGAAACTGACAGTAAACAGGTAACCAAAAAATAAAATGTCATGTTTTGACTAAGCACTACAAAGAAAAATAAAGCAGGGTTAAGGAATGGTTGAAAGAATAGCTGTTTTTGATTTAAGTGTTTAAGAGCTGTTTGAAGAAGGATCATTGAACTGAGACGTGAATAATGTGAGGAGTGGGAAGTGGGTACCCTCTCCAGGGCCGTTAAGCTGCACAAGTCTAGAATCACTAGTCATATTGCTCCATGCATTTACAACTTGTGTTATTAGGTATATATCCTTTTAGGATTGTAAGCTTTATCTGACTAAATAGATCTTACAAGAAACACTTATCTCTTCTAGAAAACAAAAATCTGTCTCCAAGATGAATTCCCCATACCCTCCACTGCTTCTTTTCTTAAGGTGGCTTCATAAGTCCACAGCTTTGAAAAACAGGGTCTTCAGGTCAATGTGGTATTTTTGTGCAATCAGAAATACTCTTCAAACTGAAGATTTATTACCAGGATAGCAATGGGATGTGGGGAAGCATTGGTGGGCTCTTGGAAGGGTTGGTGTTACCTTCCTAGCTCTGACACTGTCTCATAACTTAATGACTGGATATCACCAATAATAAAGAGAAAATCTTAAAAGCAGACAGAGAAAAAAAGATATATACATTTTGGGGGAGGAAGTAAGAATTACATCGGACTTATAGGAAACTATGGAAGCCAAAAAACAATGAAGGAGGGAGGCAGCCTTGTGGGTACCTGGTGGTAGTATGCAGACTAGATGGGAGTTCGAAGGGACAGAAAGGAGACAACAACCCATCATGGAGTTACAGGGGATGGTGTCAGTTAGAGAGAGGGAGACAAGAGGAGTCCACTAACCCTCCCCGACATCCCACTGCTCCCCTGATGATAAATCTTCAACCTTAAAGGATATCTCTTTTATTTTTACTGTGGTAAATTACACATAACAATTTTTACTATTTTAACCATTTTAAGGCTACAGTTCAGTGGCATTAAGTATATTCATATTATTGTGCAACTATCACCACTATCCATCTCCAGAATGATTTCATCATCCCAAACTGAAATTCCATACCCATTAAACAATAACTTTCCTTCCCTCATCCCCTGGAAATTACTATTCTACTTTCTGTCTTTATGAATTTGACTACTATGGATACCTCATATAGGTGGAATCATATAATATTTGTCCTTTTGTGCCTGGCTTATTTCACTAGGCATAATGTAGTCAAGGTTCACCCATGTTTTAACAGTATAGCATGAATCACAATTTTATTCCTTTTTAAATCTGACCAGTATTCAATTGCATATATATATATATAAATATGCCACCTTTTGTTTATCCATTCATCTGCCAATAGAATTTGAGTATTGTGAGTAATGCTATGGTTGTGCAAATATTTGTTCAAGTCCTTGCTTTCAGTCCTTTTGGGTATATACCCAGAAGCAGAATTGTTGGATCACATGGTAATTCTATGTTTAATTTTTAGAGGAACTGCTGTTTTCCACAGCAGCTACACCATCTTATATTCCCACCAGCAGTGCACAGGAGTTCCAACTTCACATCGTTGCCAACATTTGCTATTTTCTGCGCTTTAAAAAAAATCTATTCTTATGAATGTGAAGTGGTATCTCATTATGGTTTTGATTTGGATTGTCCTAGTTATTAGTGACGTTGAGCATCATTTCATGTGCTTTTTGGACATTTGTATATCTTCTTTGGAGAAATATATATACAAGCCCTTTGCACATTTTAAAATTAGTTTTTTTTTTTTTTGGTTTGCTTTTGAATTGTACAAATCCTGTATATATATCTGGATAGTAATCTTTATCAGACGTATGATTTGCAAATATTTTCTTCCATTCTGTGGCTTGCCTTTTCTCTGTGGATAGCATCCTTTGATACTTGAAGAGTATTTCTGATTGTGCAAGAACACCATGTGGATCTGAAGGCTCTGTTTTCCAAAGCTATGAGATCATGTAAGCCCATCTCTCACCATGCACCTGAAGGCCACCTTAGGAAAAGAAACTGTGGAGGATACAGTGGAGGCTATCATGCAGACAGGCAATTTTTTTTTCTGAAGGAGCTATGCATTTCTTGTAGGTTCTATTTAAATGACTTAATCAGATAAAACTTTAAATCAGAGTGGATATCCATTTTTTTTCCTCTCCCTTCACAACCCAGAGAGGTTTCTGGGAGAAAACTAGATCAGCTAGAGAACTAAAGTAAAGAAGTTACTGTGCACACCAGCTGCATCTTAGACCAGCTGCAGTGAGCCACCTGAGGCCATCCTGGATATCTTCTGGGGCTCCAAGAAGCAATTGTCAAGAATATGTGGCCCCTTGAGCCCTGTGCTGGGCTCAAGCGGAGGAACTCTTTGCCTCTCTCCTCAAGATAGTTATTCTATCCATTCATTCTAGAGATGGGGAGGACTTCTACACCAATCCTGGGGAATTTCCTCTCCAACACTGCCTGTCGGGTTTCATCCTCCCATCATTCACTCAGCCATGGCCTGACCAGTGTAGGTAGCCAGGCTTATACTCCCTTAGGCAAATGATCTTCCTTTAGGGGCACTGATTAGCCCAGGGTAAAAGACATACAGATATTGGCATTTGGAGATCCTGAAAAAAAATGTTTGGGTCTTACTTTATTCCTTATGGAGAGATCAAACCCCATTACACACAGTTATCTTTACAGCATCTCATTCTATAACATGAAGAGTCAATGATTACCAGACTATCAAGGAAAAGCCTCTAACATAAAAGTCAAAGGTCAAAATAAACAAACAGAAAAAATTAAACTCAGTAGAAATAGAGACAATATAAGAAGCCAAAAAAAAAAAGAAAGAAAAAAAATGAACAAACAAAAAACCCTGTAATTAATATCCTTTAAGGGTAAGACATTTCATCACCAATTGAGAACAAAATGCTACTTTAATAAAAGAAGCATTTAGAGAATAAGAAAGACTTTTCAGAAACTAAAAATGTAAAACTCTTTGGGGGAGGGTATAGCTCAAGTGGTAGAGTGCATGCCTAGCATGCATGACGTCATGGGTTCAATCCCCAGTACCTCCCCTAAAAATAAACAAGTAAGTAAAACTAATTATGTCCCCTCCAACAAAAATAAATAAATAAATAACTCTTCAAAATTCAGTGTTTTATTTTGCTCTCCCATATAATAAGCCTGAAAGTAAGAAACCCAGTGCTTCCACATCGTAGGCAGCAGACAGGAGTAAGAAGAGTATGTTTCTTCTCTTTAAGAGACTTCAAGGAGACGTTTCACTCATCATTGTCCTTCCCATTCTGCTGCTCAGAACTTAGTCAGATGGATATACCTCACTGCAAAGAAGGCTGGAAAATGAGCTGTTCAGTCTGGATCTCCAAGTAGCTATTAAAAAAAAAGAAACAAGGATTCTACTATTAATTAACAACGAGAGACTAGATATAAAGGCTGCAGAAGAGCACGAAGATAAAGTTGATGAAATGGCCCATAAAGCGAAATAAAAAGAAAGTGGGATAGAAAACAGTAGACAAAATGTAGGAAACGTTCTAGAAGTAGAGGACAGAGGGAGGGGTATAAATTCAACAATACCAGAAACATAGCTTATAGCTAAAATCGTCTGAGTCTCTTAACTGAGAGAACTCAACAAGTGCCCAAATCTTTGAAGAAAAATGGTTCCCACCAGTAATAACTGATATTTGTTGAATTTTTACTATGGGCCAGACACTTTATAAGTATTAACCCACTTCATCTCTAACAGAACAGTATGAATACTGCAATTATTCCCATTTACAAACAGATAAACTCAGGTAGGGAAAGGGTATGGAATTTACCTAAGATCATTCAGCTAGTAAGTGGTGAAGCTGTGTTGTGGTCTCTTTGCAGATGAGGAACGGATTCGGATGTCAACACTAGTGATACCACATATGTACCAAGAAGGCATGAAGAGGTCTATTATGCACATGATGAGGTCTTCCATGCCCCAGGCTCCCAAGGAGGTCAGAAAATATCTTGACAGAGGCAGGAGGGATGACTAGCTTTGGCTCCAATTGCAGTTAGTGAGTAGGGGTGTGGTTAAGAGTTTTCATGTACAGACATGGTTGCATGGTTTGAACTTCCCAAAGGAGGGGCCATGGGGCTTATGGTTTTGCCTACATGCAGAGGAAGAGAAGTGGGAGGGGTGGGGACTGAAATCTGTCAGCATTCAAATGTAAAAAATGAATAGAGATAAGGAGGAGATCCTAAGAGTTCCCAGAAAGAAATAGGTCACACAAAAAAAATCAGGAATCAAGAAACTCAGACTTTCCATAGGTAACATAGAAGGACAGAGCCAGGGGAATGATACATTCAAAATCATGCAGGAAATTATTTCTAATCTAGATGTCTTAGTCTGTTCGTGCAGCTGTTACAAAATAAACTGGATGGCTTAAAAACAACAGAAATCTATTTCTTGTAATTCTGGAGGCCAAGAAGACCGAGATCAAAGTGCCAGCAGATTCAGTGTCTGGGAAGGGTCGGCTTCCAGGTTCAGAGATGGCAGTGTTTTCACCGTAACCTCACATGGGGGAGGGGGTGAGGGATCTCTCTAGGTCCTGTTTCATAAGGACACTAATCTCATTCATGAGGACTCTACCTTCAAGACCTCCCAAGATCCCATCTCCACATATTATCACATTGGGGATTAAGTTGCAACATATAAATTTTGGCGGGGGCAGGGTGCGGAACACAAACATTCAGTTTATGGCACTAGAAAAGGTATCCAGCCATACTATCAATTAAGTGTGAGAATGGAACAAAAATATTTTCAGACAATCAAGGTCTCAGCAAATTTACCTCTGAGGTACCTTTTTTCAGGAGCTATTGGAGGATATACACCATCAAAGTTAGAAAGTAAATAAGAAAGAGAAAGATACAGTTATATCTCAATAAAAGTGGAGTGAAAACAAAAAAGAAAGAGGAAGAGACAGAACCAAGGAAAGCAGGAGACCTAACAGAAGAGAAGACTGAAGGGAGTCCCCAGAAGGACAATGAAGGGACAGTGGCCGTGCGGCAGGCCTGGAGGGCAACCTGCTTGCAGTGGAGAGGCGAACCCGGGGCTCCAGGAGTGATGTCTCCCAGAAAAAAATGAAATAGACATGTCATTTATATGTATGGGCATATTGACAGGCAATTTTATAGCTGGAGATGAGTTAGTGATAAATGCATAGAAGACTAAGGGATTTATAAGTGCCAGAAAAAGACAAAAGAAAAGGCATACTCCTCTTGGTGGCTTAGCTACAAACAATAATAGGAAATACACATATAGCACTTACTATGTGCAAGAAACTGTTCTAACTATTTTACATTTATTAACTCATTTAATTCTCACAGTAACTCATTTTGCAGATAAGAAGTCTGTGGCAAAGAGGTTAAGTACCTCGATGAAGCCACACGGTACTTACATTTCCTCTTTCTGCTGTAACAAATTACCATAAACTTAATTGTTTAAAATAACACACATCCAAAATAAGTTTTGATGAGCTCAAATCAAGGTGTCTGCAGGCCTGCATTTTTTCTAGAGGCTCTAAGGGAGAATCCAGTTCGTGGCTTTTTCCATCTTCTGGAGGCCACCTGTATTCCTTGCCTCCTGGCGCCTTCCTCCATCTTCAAAGCCAGCAGTGTAGCATCTTCTCTCCCTCTGACTTCTGCTTCCATCTTTACATTCTTCTCTTTTTCTGCCTTCCTCTTAATAAGACCCTGGTGGTTACACTGGGCCCACCTGGTAATCCAGGATAATCTCTCCATCTCACAGTGCTTCCATCTACAAAGTCCCTTTTACCACGTAAAGTAAAACATTCATAAGTTTTGGAAATCAGGGCGTGGGCATCTTTGAGGAGACATTACTTAGCCTATCACACACAGGAAGGGGTGGAGACAGGATTCAAATCGAGGTAATCTATCTCCAGAGTTCTTACTCTTACTCATTATGCTGTGTTGCTTCTATGACAATATTTACATATTCAGAATCACATTGACACTCAATGTGGATTAACACTGGGACGCTAAGGAGAGGGAAAGTATGCAGTGAGTGGGTAAGAGAGCTAATTCCCCTTATTTCATAGCAGGAAGGAACTAATAGACTAAAATAGAGAGTCTAACACTCCCTCCACCAAATCCAAGAATATATGAGGATATGATTCAAAAGATAAGGTAAAGAAAGTTGAAAAGGTAGCCTCAAGGGTGGAGGACGAAATGTGATTTTCCCAGAAAGGCTTGGAAAACCAGTTGATTTTGTCAAATATGTGCAAGCATTATTTTGATTAAAGAGATTTAATTTGAAAACCCAAAGGTGTGAGTCTGGGATCTTGTTTACAGAGTTTCTATTTGCAGCATCCGCTCTGCTGGTTTTTACTCTCATGTTCCCTGTCTGCCTGACCTTCTCTTAGGATCCTGTTTCTTGCCTCTGGCTCCTTGCATGACAACTAGATTTGGCTGAGTTCCTCAGCCCTGGCACCCTTTCTTGGACACAGCTTTGGTATTTGTCCTCCAGCTGCAAGTCTGGGCCTCTCAGTATCTAAGCCTCTGCTGTCAGAGGAGAGGCAGACAAGGGCTTATCTGGTAGACTTATGGTAGGTTGCACTTTTCTTTCACTTTTAAAGTTGGGCATGACTATTAACAACAGCCAAGACATGGAAACAACCTAAATGCCCATTGACAGGTGACTGCATAAAGAAAATGTGGTGTATCTATATCTATATCTATCCAATGGAATACTATTCAGCCATAAAAAAGAAAAATGCCACTTGCTGCAACATAGATGGACCTGGAGATTGTCATCCTAAGTGAAGTAAGCCAGAAAGAGAAAGAAAAATACCATGTGATATCACTTATATCTGGAATCTAAAAAAAAAAAAAGACACAAATGAACTTATTTACAAAACAGAAATGGACTCACAGACATAGAGAATAAATTTAAGGTTACTGGGGGTGGAGAGGGGAAGGAGGTGGGAAAGGATAAACTGGGAGTTCGAGATTTGGAGATACTAACTACTATATGTAAAATAGATAAACAGCAAGTTTATACTGTACAGCACAGGGAACTATATTCAATCTCTTGTAGTAACCTATAACAAAAAAGAATATAAAAAGGAATATATGTATGTATATGTCTGACTGAAACATGCTGTACACCAGAAATTGACACAACATTGTAAACTGACTATACTTCAATTTAAAAAAAAATTAAAATAAATAAATAAATCAATATTTAAAAAATGTTGGGCATGAACATGTTATTTGCTTTGGCCAATGAAATGTGAGTGGAAGCAATGTGTGTTATTTCTGGACAGGTATCTTAAAAGCCAGCACATTACATGCCATATCTTCTTCCTACCACAGTGATCATGTAACAGGTGTTGAGATGAAGCCTCCATCAGTTTGGGTCTCTTGAGTAACTCCAATGAGCAGAGTTCCCTGCTGCCTCACCCTGGACATATACAATGAGTGACAGACTTTTGTTACATGAAGGCTCTGAGATCTTGGAATTGATTGTTACCGCAACCTGACCCAACTTATCATGGCTGGTATACCAGAGCAATGAATACAAGGCAGAGTCTTTAAGAACTCGATGGGTTAAGCCCAGAAAACCAAGTTCATTCAGTGATTCCAAAGGGCATGAACAGAGCCTCAGATGATGGCAAAGTCAAGAGTCAAGAGCTGAGGAGAGCTGGGATAAACACCAGTTGGAAGTAGGGGGGGAGGGTATAACTCAGTGGTAGAGTATATGCTTATTATGCACAAAGTCCTGGATTCAATTCCTAGTACCTCCACTGAAAATAAATAAGCCAATTGAATAAGCCCCCCAAAATAAATAAATAAAAAGAAACTGCCACTTTAAAATACATACATACATACATACTTTTAAAAAAAAGCTGGAAGTAAAATTCAGAGGATGCTAGTTAATTTCTAGGGAAAGAACTGAAAGTGAGCAATCTTTGTCTTTATTATTCTCTCAATTCTGATCCACAGGCTAGTCTGGTGGGTTTGAAGGCTCCAGGTCAAGTGGACATGAGAGCATCATTACTATGCAGGTTGGAAGTGCAGGGAGATGTGGGAACATGGTGGGGGTGCTCTGATTAGAGAGAGGGAACAAATTGTTGAACACAAACCCTGCAGTGACAGGGAGCTCTGCAGAGGCACAGTGATGTTGATGGTTGGTTCCCTTTGAGCCTTTGAATGAGATGTTCTATTTGGTCATCACGGTGTGTGGTGGGCAACATTCAGGTGGACAAGGATGTACCCTTCAGAACTGAGACACGAACTGGGGACTAGGTCAGAAGTCAAATGTCTCTGAAGGAAGATGACCTCGCTGATTAACAGATTGGCCACTGAGGTGCAGATAGGGGATAATAATGGAAAATGTCCATGATGAGAGGTTGGGTCAAAAACATGCAAGGAAGCACTGGGAGTTGGAGAGGATGCACTCACTTCCCAGGTGTTCCTTGACCTCAGGATGGAAGTCTCAGGTAGTAGTAATGCACAGGATGTCATTTTTGATTCTATACTTTGTAGACTATATTCAGGGCTAATTAAAACTAGTCAGGAAGTGCAGTGACACAGCAGCAATCTGAACACGTGCTCCCTGAACACAGGCAGTTTTGGCTGTCTAGACTGAAAACTCAGACCATTCAAAAGAGGCAGCTGCCTGGTGTGAACAGAACTTCTCTGCATGTGGCAGATGCTACAGGCTATGATGGGATGTGTGCCCTAGCCTTAAACGTGAGCCCTTAGGAAACCGTGACTAAAAGTTGATTTTAGGCTGGAATTCCCATTTCTGGAGATAATATTTGACCTTGACTGGGGTCATCTTCCATGAGAAATGGGCACAGGGTAGAGGTTACCAGACCTGACCTCCCCACTGAGATACAGTCAACGCCATAACTTTGTTACAAGCTAAGAGTCTATAAAATACCATACTGGCTCAGACAAGTTCAGAGCCGGCAGCCTCTGGATTATAGGGTAATTTCCGGGACCTAACAAATCACATTGCCCTCTGAGTGAATTTCTCCAGCAGTTTCTTAGGTCTGCCTGATTTCAATGATTTAAATATTCATTTGCAAATTCTTCCATTTTAAGGACATTGGGAGTAATGATTCTTTTCTTCTCCTGAGTATTTGTATTTATGATGGGATCTGTATCATTTTTTTGTCTAGCATTTTAAATTATGTCATTGTGACTGCCTGATTTATTCCTCAGTAAAGTTGCCACCTCTTTAAGGGTCATATATTAATATTCTTGATTTCTCTCCCCCACATGCATGTGCCCAACAAGTATTTATTTATGGATTTATTTTAAATATTCATGTTGTGAACACATTTGCAGTGCCCACACCCAATTTATCTTTTGCAAACCATTATGTTTATATAGCAGTTTGTGTTCTGAAAGCAAAGCTCGTGCACATTCCCCATGACAGAAGGGTTCCACCATACTCTGGGAATCGAAATTCCAAGAATGCTTCCAGTTTCCAAATTTACCCATCCTGTAATGGAAAATTCAGGGCTGACCTCTCCCGCTGAGGTGGTAGTTTCTGATTGCACACTAGTGTACTCCCTTCCCAAGATTGCAGGAGCCCAGATCCTCTTTTGAGAAGCTCTCTCCCCATTAGAAACGCAGATTGTTCATTTAGCAATTAGAGCTGTCAGCACAGTAAGCTGGCAAGAGAGTGCAGCTTCTGTCACTGGGCAGGGAGCCCTTGGCAGAGCCAGGACTTCAGGGCCTAGGGAAATGGGTAGGACTGAGCTCTAATTTGTTACTTCCCCAGCACTTATTGGCATCCTGTATCCTGGCAAATGACATATGTATTGAGTAAACCTATATGGTAGGGAGGAAAGTTAGACAGGAAGTGCAGGAAGGAGGTAAAAACAGGAACAGTCTGTGGGTCTCCCAGGGCTCAGATCTAGGTGATGCTGCCTCATCCATTCACACCTCCACTCATCGCCCACCTACTGACCATTTATTCTACACCAGCTGCAAAGCTTGGTGCTGGGGACTCACATGTGAACGTGACATGGCTCTTGCCTTTGAAGGACACACAATGAGAGGGAAAGACCAAAATATAAATAAGAGCAACGACAGGTTTCAGACTCTATGGGGCAGAGAGAGAACATACAAATAACAACAGAATAGACTGTGGATCTCCAGTTTCCACCTGCCCCTTTGCCCTCAGGAGCCAAATTTCCCAACCGCTTTATCGTGCGAATACTTCCCAAGACTCCTCTTTGAGGCTTTCCATCACCTGAACAGGACATCCTAAAATTCCTCAAATGTTTATGGTACATGCCACTTGCGTGTTTTATTTTGGCCTGTAAAATGTGTTGAGCCTGGGATGGCTATTTAGGTGTTAAATGTATATAAATCTTCTCTCCGAAATTCCTTACTTGATGGTGGTGAATATCTTGTACTCTCAGTAATGGCCAGCATAGTGCTAATTATATAATTCTACTCAGTATATATTTTGAATTGAATAGTTACTGACTTATCAGAGGGCCCCTCATCTCTCTTTCTCCAGATACTCCACATGAAAAATTAAGAGAATTGCTCCATCCTCCTTACCCTCTCCTAGAATTGATGCTCAAGGGCTGTGAAAAATGAATGTATCTTTTCCAGATAAGGGTGAATAATTAGTGTTCTCCCTTTCACAGAATTCAAGATACAGACATCAGCAGTGCCCTTTGCTGGTCAAGACTCTTTAGATGCAACTGACAGAAACCAACTTGAAATTCCCTTAAGCAAAAAGGGAATTTGTTGGTTTGCTTAGTTGGAAAGCCTCAGGATTAGCGTCAAGCATGGCTGGATCCAGGGGTTCAAACGATGTCATTAGGCCCTATTTCTCCTTCTCTCTCCCTGCTCTGCTCTCCTCTGTGGTAGTTTCATTGTTAAGCAGGTTCTTTCACTCTGGTAGAAACGATGGACACATGCAGCTTTTGAATTTATGATTCTCACAACTTTCAATTCTGGAAAAAGACAGAGCCTTGCTCTCCAGCTATGGTCTAGTGCATCTCATGGAGTGATTCGGATTGGCTATAGTTGTGTCATATACCCATTCATTTGACTAACTGCTAGGGACAGAAGGTGGAAGCACCACAATTGCCTAGGCCTAGGTCACCCTCCCACCCCTGCACCAGGAGGTGGAGAAGGCACCATGATTGATAATACTACCAGAACCACTAAGGATGGGGAAGGGAACGTTCTCCGATAGAAAAAGGGATATTGGGCAGACAAAAAGGAGATATCCACACGCTTTTTGATCATTCTAACCTAATCCAGAAGCTGAGAGAATTTGAGTGCATGTAGGGCAATGGAACGTACTGAGGGACTGTTACTTATCTTTTGGAGGATGGCTGCATCTTGACTTCCCTTTCAAACACTGGTGGCATCCAACCGATAGAAAGTGAGCTAACTGCTCCAATTTGCTCCTTACTAGTTCTCCTTTCCTGTGCACATTAGATGGGGTAAGTGGGTTCCAAGCAGGTTGTACTCTTTGTCCCAACTTGTGGGAGGATGGTGGTGTAACTCCCCAGGTCAGAGACCATAGGAGAAGCGGCTAGTTTGAGGGGGGAGATGGAGGTCAGGACGTGGATGTGTTAAGTTTCAGGTGTCTGAGGAATGTCTAGGCATCATTTGGACATATGACTGAGGCCTGGGCGGTAAATAATGTCTTTGGGAGTTAACAGTGTATGTTTAGTAACTAAAGCCTTGGAGGTGAATGATGTGGCAGTTGGAGAAGTTGTACAATGAGAAGAAAGAAGGGTCCAGGACAGAACACTAGACATCAGAGAAGGGTGCAGGGGAATGAAGATATTTAAGGGACAAGCCAAGGAGGAAGACCTCATAAAGAAATAAAAAGAAAATTCTTAGGGGTGAGTATAGCTCAGTGGTAGACTGCATGCATACACAAGTTCCTTGGTTCAATCCCCAGTACCTCCATGAAGGAAGGGAGGAAGGAAGGAAGGAAGGAAAGAAGGAAAGAAAGAAAGAAGGAAAGAAAGAAGGAAAGAGAGAAAGAAAGAGAGAAAGGGAGAGAGAAAGAAAGAAAAGAAAAAGAAAAAAAAAAGAGTGAAAAGACAGACCATGCACTGGAAGAAGATACAATGCATTTACTCAATAAAGGATTGGTGTTACCAGTTTATTTATTTATTTTAAAATTCTTTATTGGATAAGTGGTAAAAGAAAAGTGTCTGGTGTCAGAATAACCAATAAAAGGGGGAATTTTCATATAAAAGAAAATGGTCAAAAATATCCCACATCTCACAACAATGAGGATGAGGACTGAAAACTGGCAACAGAATCTAGTAATTATAAGGCCGCTGGTGCCTCAGGAGAGAGCAGTTTCTATGGAGTGGTGGGAATAATGAACAACGGGCAATGGACAAGGACTTACTGCAGAGTGAAAAGAAACATGAGTTCCCTAAATGGGGAGGGAAAGAGAAAAGAACATTGAGATCTAAAATGGCAGGGAGAGGAGGGAGTAGGGGTGGGTGAGTGGGATGACTCAACTCTTTGTAATTTATACTGCAGGCTTTTGTCCGCTGAGGACGTGCGATGGTGCAATGGTTAGGACAGGCTTTGGGGCCAGGCTGCCTGCGTGAACATCCCAGTTTTATCCCGCTTACTAGCTGTGTAAACTAGGCAAGTTATTTAACTTCTTTGCCCTTAGTTTCCTCATCTGGAAAGTATAATTTTAAGAACTTCTTAGGTTTTTTTAAAAAAATTATTTTATTTTATTATTTTTTTTGGTGGGGGTAGGTAAACAGGTTTATTAATTTTCTGAGGAGTTACTGGGGATTGAACCCAGGACCCTGTGTATGCTAAGCACGTGCTCTACCACTTGAGCTATACCTTCCCCCTACTTCTTAGGTTTTTGTGAGTACTTAGAACTGCACATAGTAAGCAACCAGTAAGTGTTCATTATCAGTAATACTATTAGTATCATCATCATCATTACTACATTAGTAAATTCTGGCTTTTTCTCTCAGAGCAAGTTCTAGGACAGTGATTTTCTAAGGTTGGTCCAGGAACCTCTGTGGGTCCCTGAAACTCTTTCAGAAGGTCTGGGAGATCAAAACTATTTGCATAATACAAAAAACATAATTCGTATTTTTCATTCTCAGTTTTCCAGGGGCAATGTGACGTGTAATATTGTAACAGATTGATGCAGAAACAAATATATGAAAACCCAGCTGTCTTCTATTAAGCCAGACACAAAAAAGACTTTCAGAAATACAAAAGAATGCCACTCTTCTCACTTATTTTTGTTGTGTTTTGGGAAATACAGTTAATTTTCATAAAACATGCTATTTATGTTAACATATTAATTATTGCTATTTTAGATCATTTCAAACTAAATATTTAAAAATTTATCCATTTAAATTTCTCATCCAGTAAATACTCAAAACATATGATCCACATAAACAAAAGCTCTGTGAGGTCGCCAATAATTCTTGAGTGTAAAGGGAAACTGACACGAAAAAGTTTGAGAATCACTGCTCTGGGGACTAAATCAGAATCAGAATAGGAAATGTTAACTAGTTTGTACTCTTCTCCCTAGTCACACGAGACTACTTGCTTTTCCTTAATGATTTCTGTTCACAGCTCTGAATCTTTGCTTGTGCTGTTCCCTCCGTATAGAGTGTCTGTTTATCTTTCTTTGTCAGAATCCTGCACATCCTTTAAGACAGCTAAAATCCAAATTTCACTTGCTTACGGTGATGCTGGTCCTCCAGTTCTTTTAAGAGCATCTTATTTTTTATTTTTTTAAGAGCATTTTGTTATCTCAGAAGCTGCCCAGAATCAAGTGTACTTGGGTCGCTTCCCTAGGCTCTTTCTTTTTCTCTGAATTATTTTTTAAATTGAAGTACAGTCAGCTACAATGTGTCGATTTCTGATGTATAGCACAATGTCCCAGTCATGCACATACATACACTATATTCGTTTTCATATTCTTTTTCATTAAAGGTTATTACAAAATATTGAATATAGCTCCTTGTGCTATACAGAAGAAACTTATCCCCTGCCCCAGTCTCTTTCTTATTGTTCACCAGCCACAAACACAGGAAGAGCTATGCCCCAATCTCAGTAGAGGTGGGAGGGTCTTGATATCTCTACCATGGCCACTGTCCCCCAAGAGAACCCTTCCTCCCTGCCAAGGGTGCTGCTCCCCATGCTCCTGAGGCAGGAAGTCCTTGACTTCCGGTTCTCACTGTATAGCTGGAGCCACACTCCAATCTGAGCAGAAGTGTGAGAATGCACCTCACCCCAGTTCTTTGCTAAACTTTGTCACCTGGGCCCCCAAGCACCATTTCTTGTTTGCCAATCCTTACACATCTGCTACTGTAGTTTTTTCACAAGTCCCTTTCATCAGTCAGACACAGTCAGGGCCTGAATGAGAAATACAATACCCTGTTCTCCATACCTTCATCTCTCCTGTACACCTCCCAGGCTCAAGCACTAAAAACATCTTCTTCACATTTGTAGCATTTCTGCCAGGTTCCGAGTCTTCTTTTAAGCTTAGTTTAGGTCCCCTCCTGTTGCCTTCATCATCTTCATCATCATCATAATCCTCATATATATTCTGATTCCCAATAATTCTGCAAGGAACATGTTATCTCATTGTATTACTTATCCACTAATATGTAACAAATGACCATCAAAACTTATGGCTTTAAACAACATTTATTATCTTAGTTTGAGTCTGGGCTGGCTTAGCTGAGTTCCCTGCTTCATAGGCTGCAATCTAGGTATGGAACGAGACTATGGCCATCACAAGCCTCAATCGGGAAACAATTTGTTTCCAGGCTGACTGACATGATTGTTGGCTGGATTTAGTTCCTCCTTGTCTCTTGGCTGGAGGCCGCCCTCAGTTCTTTGCCACATGGGGCTCTATAACATGGCAGCTTACTTCATGAAAGCATGGAAGTAAGAAGGCAATAGAGAAAAATCCAGTAAGACGTAAGTCAGTTTTTGAATCTCCATCATAGAAAAAAAAATTGCAGTTTTGTTTGTTAGAAGTAAGTCACTAGGTCCAGCCCTCAGTCAAGGCAAGCAGATACACAAGGGCATGAATCCTGGGATCATTGAGGGCCATCTTCAAAGACAGCTGCCACACTCACTTTCCCAAATAGTGCAGCTGAACCTCGGTGAGAGTCAATAATTCGACCAAGGTCACTCAGCTAGTAAATGGCAGAGCTGGATTTGAACTTAAGTCTTTCAGACCTCACAGCTTACCTCTAACACTTATTTCACATATTTTTTTATTTTTATTTTTTATTGGCATATAGTCAGTTTACAATGTTGTGTCAATTTCTAGTGTACAGCATAAAGGTTCAGTCATATATATACATACATATATTCATTTTCGTATTCTTTTTCATTATAGGTTACTACAAGATATTGAATATAGTTCCCTGTGCTATACTGGAGAAACTTGTTGTTTATCTATTTTATATATAGTAGCTAGTATCTGCAAATTTCGAACTCCCAATTTATCCCTTCCTACTCCCTTTCCCCCCGATAACCATAAGCTCTTCTATGTCTGTGAGTCCGTTTCTGTTTTGTAAATAAGTTCATCTGTATCTTTATTTTTTTAGATTCTGCATATAAGTGATATCATATGGTATTTTTCTTTCTCTTTCTGGCTTATTTCACTTAGAATGACAATCTCCAGGTCTACCTATGTTGCAGCAAATGGCATTATTTTATTCTTTTTTATGGCTGAATAGTATTCTATTGTATAAATATACCATAACCTCTTTATCCAGTCATCTGGACTTTAGGTTGTTTCCATGTAAATAGTGCTGCTGCAAACACTGGGGTGCATATTCCATATATCTTACATTGTGTTTGTCACTTGGCTATCTCCCTTATTCAAATGCAGCCTTATTAAGAATGCTTATGTCTCTTACAGTGACAAAAATGTTGGTGAATAAATAGATGGGTGAATTCATGAATCAATTAAAATAGTCCATATGTTGGAACTGTGCATACAGAAATTGCTAAACCAGGGTTGAAAATAAAACAGAACTAGAAAACAGAGCATGGGTCAAACTGAGAAGGCAGGAATGGAAGTGAGTAAAGGAGCAACCCAAATACACTGTTGACCCCTTGGAGTTTTTCACACTCTTCACCTTCTCTGTGAAACATAGGTGATGTTTGGGTGAACAGAGATAAATCCTGCATGTTGCCAGAATTTAGACAGAATGGCCAAGAATGCATAAAAGGCATCTGAATAGAGCTAGATCCACTCCCACTCCAAATGTATTTAACCTATGTATTTATGTGTATTTAACCCAGAAAATCTTAACCTATGTCACTGTGCTGCTTAAAAGGAAAAAAAAATGGTAGCAGCCAAAATATTTATGCTACAAGAGACTGAAGGAGCAAAAAGTTTCATGCAAATTTGAATGTTTGGATTATTTCTTCACCTCATGATAACTGGGTTGTTAACATATTAGTAAAATACTGCCTGCAAAAGGTAACATTTCTAATAACCCTGATTTTATTGGTGGATATTTTTAATATCCAGATAGTTCCATTGTTCCTGCTTTTCATGGGGCTTCTGTAATATGGTTTCAAATACACCGTTATGCTATGGAAAGGGGATTGGCTTCCACTGCTCTTACCAGTGAGATGACAGCTCTCTGAGAAATAGTTGCTAGACCTATCACTTCCTTTCTTCTATAGTACATTTAGATTTTATGTTTCTGGTTGGGGTCTTGTAGAAGGCACAACACAGAAATAGTGCAGCCCCTTATATGAAAGGGAGGAAACTAGCAATTAAAAAATCCATAGCCTGTGGTTATTTGTGATATTCCCACCTGAGCTGGATTGAAAAAACTTTTTTAACTTTTATTTATTTATTTGTGATGGAGGTCCTGAATGGAGGTACCGGGAATTGAACCCAGGACCTCACCTGTGCTAAGCACACACTTTTTCCTTTGAGCTATATCCCCCAGCCCCCCGGGCTGATAGTATTAACCCACTTTACACAGCAAACATCTCAAAGAATCCTTTCTGAAAAGTGGGAATGGGATTAACCACACTCCTGAAAACAAGTTATTTAAGTTTTCTAATAACTGGATCAGTGCAATATAAAAATGCACCCTAGAGAACAGTCACCTAACAGTGGTTTGCATAAAGCTCTGAGCAGAGCAGCTCAGATAGAGCTCGGCAGCTAGCTGAGCAATCTCTCCAGGGCCTCGGTACCTAGAGACGTAAATTTAGTGGCTAAGCCCTGGGGTTCTAACTATCTGACTATCCCAGTCAACTTTTCACTTCTGTTAATTCTGTAAGGAAACTTACAGAAAGTTATCGCTGAGGGACTCCAGAAAATCCTGCCTCTATGAAAACGTTTACACACTTTTGCAAGATCCTGTAAGCTTGCCGATATTACAGTGTTGCAAGTCATTATTTGGAAGTTTAGTCTTTAGAGGGAGAGGGTGAAAGGTGACCTCTGCAGTTCAAGCTCCACACAAGTAGAGGCTTCATAACAGTGGAGCTGTGCATTTTAAAAATTTTGCAAGGGTCAAAGGGAATTTTTTTTTCTGAAACTTTTGCTTTAGTGCTTGGGTTGTTACTGTTTATAGGATTAGGTAGGTCATTTGCTGTTGTCAAGTTACATCTGCAATTGTTGAGCAAGACTCCTTTCGCCATAAAGCTATGCTAATCTCTCCAGGACATTCATTCCTCAGCTCTTTGCTGACAGTACACAAGTTATCATACAGCCTTCATGGGAGTGTGAGGTCCAGTTCTATTTTCAGCCCACCCTCTGGCTTGCTCTGTAACCTTGGGAAAAATCACTTCTAGGCCTTGTGCCACAGATCTGCCATCTGTAAATTTGGGCTGGTTAGTAACCCTCCTCTGGCTGAGTCAGTAGAAGTCCTGAATTCTGGAACTGGGCAATTAAGGACTTCAATGTGCTCACCGAGAGTCCTTTACATATTAATCCTTTCCCCTGTGAACTTTTCTCACAGGCCAGTTCTTGAACATTTGATCATATTTTTGCTCCAGTGATACTTCAACAAACACATAGAACAATTTTTTCAAAAGCTGGACAGCCCAACTACATTCCCTCCAGCCCTGCTGCCACCTGAGATTGGGTGTTAATTTTTTCATCTTGCGTATTCATTTTCATTCCCCTCAGCCATTATCCAGGGTGCACCTGAACATCACTTCCACTGGAATTTGCCACGGCAGGGGCTTAGCCAGGATCCATTCATTCTGTTTCAGTCAGTGGATGGTGATCAGTATTGTTAGAACAAATGGGAACTTTTTAAAACTTCATACATTTAAGCCTCTTGTAAACTTAAAACACCTGCAATTACTTTATGTTATCGTTCCATCCCTATGTAAGGCAGATGTCAGCTAGAGCGGCCCTTCCCTCTGTAATTTAAGTACGATCCTCCCAAACATCAGTTTGGGTGTTCTGAGGCCTTCCCAAGATTCCCAGTAATTTCTGAGGGGCTCATTTTCTTCCGTCTTCTTTGGCCCTGAGCCCCTGCGTCCAGTGGTGCTGTCTTTTCACTGTCCTAACCTCAACTTCAGTCTCTTCCTTCCCTTTTACAAAACTCCATTCCCACAGAGCTTTAGCGACATTTTAAGATCAGAGAAAACAACTTAAAATGTGTATACCAGACACTCGTGTTCCTTTAATAGTCCCATCTCCTACCCACCCAATCACCAGCGATTTCCCAGCAGCCTTCCCTCCACAACGCAGCCCGGACTGACTTTATGTCATCACTCTGTCCCTATGTAAGGCTCTCGGTCCCCTCTCAGCTCCTCTCCCATCCCTCCCTCGCTTGGCCCATCTCTTCTCCCAGCTCCCGCGCCCGCTCCCTCTCTCTCAGCAGCAAAAAGAGATTCCTTCCATGTTTTCATGCAGAGCCACTTTTCTTGTGTGGCTAGGGCTTCTGCTCACACCCATGTTTTCAAAGTCTCACCTAATACCAGAAACAGTTTATCGGAATATTTTCCCAAAGACAGTTTTTCCTAAGAAGAATTCTGGTAACATTTATTACTAAATTTTCTCCTCTTTATTCTCAACCATGTGCAATGTACAGTCATCAGAATTTAGAAACATTTATATTCTACTTTCTCATTATTTTGCATGCACTTTCCCCCATTTATTATATATGTTTGTTATGTTATTAAGTGCCCTTCCAATTGTCAGGTATTTGAGTTATTTCCAGTTTTATTTTGTTTTGCATTTTGAATAGTACTGCTATAAACATTTTGTGAAAATTGATTATTCTCATTTGGATTCTTTTAAGGGAATGTATCCCCAAATGTGGATTATGGGACACATATGAATAACTTCATAGATCTTGTGTTTGCCTCAGTACTTTCAAAAACAGTTGTCCTAATAAATAATTGTGTCAGTTTATGAGTTTGGCCATTTTTCTTAGCTCTGCCTATATTCTCCTTTGTAATTATCAATTAGCCTTGCAGCAAGGCTAATCATTTCCCCAAGATTAAGTTCCTTAAGCTCTGAGTTTCTTCATGTATGAAATATTTGGTCAGATGCTTTGACCTCTTCTCTAGTGAAGTCTAAATATTGATTCTGTTTTAATACTTTTATTGAGACATAATTCACAAACCATGCAATTCATCCATTCAAAGTGTACAATTCAATGAATTTTAGTATATTCACAGAGCTATGAAACCATCACCACCATAAATTTTAGAACATTTCACTACCTCAGAATGGAACTGTGTATCTCTAGTCATTACTCCCAATCCTTTCATTCCACCCCCAGCCTTAGGTAACCACTAATCTTTCTGTTTCTGTAGATTTGCCCATTTCAGGTATTTCATATAAATGGAATCATATAACATGTGGTTCTTAGTGACTGGCTTCTTTCACTTAACATAATGTTGTCAACTTTTTCCATGTTGTAGCATGTATTCGTCCTTCATTCCTTTTGTTTTTTAAATGAATTGTTGAACTTCAGATTTTTCTTACCACTGGAGTTTTTCTTTAATATTTGTGTTTTTCCCCCAATTTTATTGAGATACAATTGACTTTGTTTAGGGGGGAGGTAATTAGGTTTATCTATTTTTTATTATTATTATTTTTAATGGAGGTACTGGGGATTGAACCCAGAACCTTGTGCATGCTAAGCATGCACTCTGCCACTGAGCTATACCCTCTCTGCTCCTTCATTCCTTTTTATTGATGAATGATATTCCACTATATGGATATATCATATTTCTTTAGCCATTCACCAACTGACAGGCATGTGGGTTGTCTCCACTTTTTGTCTACTATAATGTTGCTATAAACATTCAAGCACAAGTATTTGTGTGCACAGTTGTTTGGGGGTATATATGTAAGAAAGCAATTGCTTGGTCGTAACTCTACATCTAACTCTTTGAGGATCTACCAGACTGTTTTCCAAAGTAGATGCACCATTTTACATTCCTACCAGCAGTGTAAGAGGGTTCCAACTTCTCCACATTCTTGCTATATTAGTTTGCTAGGGCTGGCAAAACAAAATATTACAGAGTGGTTTAAACAACAGAAACTTATTTTATCACAGTTCTGGAGATTATAAGTCCCAGATCAAGATAGCCACACTTTTGGTTTCTCCTGAAGTCTCTGTCCTTGGCTTGGAGATGGTCACATGCTTACTGTGTCCTCACATGGCCTGTTCTGTGTGTGTGCATATCCTTGGTGTCTCCTCCTCTTTTCATAAGGACACCAGGCATATTAGGTTATGGCGCCACCCCCATGACCTCATGTTACCTCTCTAAAGGCCTTCTCTCTCCCTCTCTCTCTCTCTCTCTGTATATATATATATCAACAATTAAGATAAAAGACTAACATTGAATAGAAAAACAGGCAAAGGATATGAACAGAATGCTCACAGAAATGAAATTTTAAAAAATTGTTTGATAAATAGTGTATAGAGAGATGTAGTGAAACAGGTACCCTGATAAATTGCTGCAGAAGCATAACTGAAACAATAGTTTAATGGAATACTATACAATCATTAAAAAGAATCAAAGTTATCCAAGTTACGGTAGTAAGTGAAGAAAAAGCAAGGTAGCAAAGCTGTGTGGAGTACTGGGTGTGTATGTGTGTGGGTGTGTGTGTGTGTGTGTGTGAGAGAGAGAGATTGGGGAAAGAGTAAAAATTCACATACACAGGCATATTTAATGCACAGAATGTCTCTGAAACGATATGCAAAAATTAGTTAACACTGTAGCCTAAAAGGAAAGAAAACTAGGGGCAGCGGATGATGGAAACTTTCTTTTCATTGCATGTCATATATTTTTGAGGCTATTGAAAACTTTAACTGTTACATATACTACCCAGTCGTCTTTAAAGAAAAAAGAAAATAAATGATGTGTGGATTGTTCTCCACTTAATCATGGCCACTAGAATTCCAGAGTAGCATGCTCTTCAGTTCTCACCTGGCCTAAATCTCCCTCCCACCGCCATTGCAAAACAGGACTTTTGAAATTGGAATGCACCTTATGCAGGCTTCCCTAGTTACCTGTTTCCTTATCTCCTTCTGTATCCGACCGACTCGGGGATTCTTTAAAGTAGGAGGTGTTTCTCATTGCCGTGCGTCCCCAAGCACTGTGGCTGGCCCTCAATCGGTGTTCTGTAAACAGTAGATGAAATGTTTGATTAAAAATAGAAAGAGACCCCGCAAAATCAGAAGCGAGTCCTGTAGGTCTTAGACACTCACAGATCTTTTATTTGCGGAATGTGTTTCTCCTCCCCTCTTCTCATTCACCTGAAACACACTTCCAAGCTGGGCCACGAGGAAATCTGGACGCCTCTCAGCGGGCGGGCGAGGCCCGCTGAGCCTGCCGAGTGGCTGGGCGGCCCTGTCCGCTCCCGCCTCGTCCCCGGCTTCCCGCGCTCCGCTCCCATTGGCGGTCCTTGGGGATGGGCTGCGCCCATTGGCCGTCCTTGGGGCTGGGCGGGCCCCACTGCAGGGTGCCTTGAGCCTAGGAACCAAACGGCTGGCGTGCGCGGAGCGCTAGGAGCTGCGCGGATGTGGCGCGCGCGCGGCCGGCAATGCCGCGGGACAGCGTTCCTGCCGGGACTACAACCCAGGCGGCTGCCGGGTCCGCTGCTCCGAGCTCCGTCTCCGCCACCGCCGCTGCATTGCGGACTACGGACCCGCTGAAGCGGTGAGCACTTCCTGGGCTCCCTGCCCTTTCCCATGTTCAGGGGCAATTGGCAGGCGGTGGACAGCAGGGGCGAGATGGCCGGCTGGTTCCGCGCCAAGGCATCGTCACATCGCGGCGTTGGGACCCCCACCCCGACTCCCAACCCCGTGACTGTTAGTCCCCAGTCGGCTGGTCCTTAGCGCTAAGCAAGTTGTGTGTGCGGAGGCGTCAGCGGGTCAGCTCGCCATGGAACGCCTCACTGGCACTTGTCGCTCGACTTTGCGGTCCCAGTAACTCTTCTCGGGTCCTGGACACGCTCAGTGGACGCGGCGCTCTGCATGAGGGTCTTGGGAGACCACGATTAAGTAAATGATCTTTACACGCAGGCTTTTGGGGTGGGGTTAGGGTGATGAGGGCTCGCCAAATAGTCTCTTTTTCGCTTCGAAGTCAGTGAAATAGCTCGGATGAACTTGGGCTCTTTCTAAAGATTGTTCTTTAAAAAATTACATTGCAGAATAGCATAATATGCTGTATCTCAGCCAAAAATAGTGTTTGATGTCAGGGTAGTCATTTGAAGACAACGCTGACACTTTTATTCCGTGGATAATAGGTTTTGAGCTTTCTTACTTTCGAGTGATAGATTTCTTTCATTAAAGGAATTTCTCAAGTACAGAAAAATAAAGGAAGAAACCATGCATACTGTTTTGAGCCATCAATGTCAAGGGATTTCCATGCTCCCCCCGCCCTCCCCATTTGCTTAGGCTTGCTTTTACTTGCAACCACATACCCACGTTCGATTTTGGAGTGGTGTAAAAAGCGTGTGCGCCCCCGCCCGGGTTCCACTGGACAGCCGAGGGATGTCGGCCGTGTGCCGGATCCCGGCTGCGCTGCCGACTCGGGTCATTCCCCGGAGCAGGAGAGGTTCCGGACAGCCGCCCGGCCCGGTTGTTGATTGCAGCGATTTGCATGTTCCGAGAGAATCCAGGAAGCCGGGCTGCACGCCAGTTTAGGACACTGCTCAAGTCTCAATATGGGGGTCACTTCGCAGCATCGGCTATTTCTTTTAATTTCTGTGGCCTGAGTTGACCTCTGGTCCTTCACTGGAGGCAGGCAGAACTGACGCTTAGAGTAATTAAGTGAATTGCTCAGAATACTAAATACAAGTACCATAACTGCCCTCTTCTAATCTCTGTGCCGTTTGTTGCGAGTTGATGAGAGCCGGGAGTGAAGAGAATGATACACGTTTTGCAGAACGGAACGCTGTGATGTTGTGTCATGTTTCTTAGAGCTGGTTTCCCAGTCCAAGTTCTGGTGGCATTGTTTCAGCCTGCTTTGCCCTTTTCCAAGCCCCCGTGGGTTAGTTTGAGTCAAAAAGGAATGCTTATTTCTTATCCCGTAAGAATTGGGAAGGGGGACTGTTGGCTTGAGAATAAGGTGCTGGAATTTAGTCTGCCTCCTTCAGAGATTCTGAAGATTATGGATTTTTAAAAATGAGGGCATATTGGAGATTGTAGAATACTGTAATTATTGTTCTTATTAAGGGGTTGGAAAACAAATGCCGTTCTCATATTCAGTAATCAGGAAAAGTGAAGTGCTTTAAATGCACACTTTAAAACTGCCAATGCTTCTGTGAATTCTCTTGTAAAATCAAAAAAAGGACCCTTAATTTATCATTTCTTTCTTTCTTTCTTTTGAATCTGCTTAAAGGACTTGGGTTGTGTTTTACTGTTCCTAGTTGTCTGGATTCTGAGTGACTTTTAGCTGAGCTTTAAGTGTCTTTTAGGGAGGGGAGTTGAGGGAGTTATAAAATGTAGTGAATCTTTACTTTTTGCTTCTGAGGACATTTTGTGGTGGCCAGGAAAATTTATTTAGGACTGATCCATGAGAATAGAATGATTTAGAGAATTTTGCTGTTTTTGAAAAAAGTTACATTGTGTTCATTATGATTTCTGGAATGCTATAGTATGCTGTTATCTCACCTTGAAATAGTTTTTGATGTCATCATAGTCAATGGAATGCAATAGACATTTGTTTCTTAAATAATAAATTGTGAGCTTTCTTATTTTGTGGTAGTAACACTATCTTTTCTTAAAGAAAATTTGCCAAATACAGAAAAAAAAAAGAAAAAATATGTATGTTGTTAGAATCATCGATTTTGAAAGTTTTTTTTCCTAATTTACTTAGGCCTGCTTTCACCCACAACTAAATACTCAGGTTCCAAATTTGGAATGTTGTTAATAGTGTTCAATATGAAATTTGGGAGAGTGGGGGCTTATTAAAAAAGTTATTTTTCTCTATTGAAATGTCAGCCCCTGCAGAGACTGTTACGGTATTTTCTCCTTCAAGAAAGGGATTTGATGATAAAACCCTTTCATAATTTTGAATATTATAACCACTACCATTAAATGCTGGGCTTTCTTAAAAATGGAATTAAATTGGAAGGCTTTGAGAATTTAAATCTTTCTGTCATCTCTCAGTGACACGTCATTGCTAAAAGAGTTTTCTCTGTCATAGAGATCTCTCTTTGAATCCTCAAGATTTTCCTTGCAGCTCTCACATCAGAGCTGTGGTTTTTGATATCAAGGTTTGTCACCTTCCTTTTTGACTTTTTGACACGTTACAGGAGCAACATTTTACAGTTTGAGATTTGGGAATTTACCTGGTACCTGAAGACTCACAGGTGGAATTAGTAAAATATCCTGTCACTTCCCCTAAGTACCTTATATTTACTTTCCCATTAAGAGCTAATTAGGTTTTTGGAAGGCATATCACTTATACTTATTAAAATTCCTTAATTTTTTAGATACATTTGACCCAGCAATTCCACTTCTATAAATTCATTCTCAGGAAATAACAAAGGCTACATATACAGGGTTAGTTACTGGGACGTTTGTTGCAATGTTGTTTATGATGATGTAACTTTGAAAAAACTGAATGTCCCTAAAAAGGGAAATGGTAAAATAATTAAAATCATAGACTATAATAATTCACACTATATATTTATATAATGTAAAACTGTACAATCATTATAAATTATATTACGGAAGAAATTTGACAAAATGAAAGGTCGTCATAATGTCGGGGAAAAAATAATAAATTCTTTAAAATTATGAGTATCATTTCACTTCGGTTAAAAGAAGTATAAAAAGATTGAATTGTAGTAAAGATTATTCTTGATTCAGGCTTGCCACTTTAAGAGTTCTTCTGCATAGTAAAGTTTAAAAACCCTTGAGCTACAATGTCACTAATTATCAGAGAAATGCAAATCAAAACTACAATGAGGTATCACTTCACACTAGTCAGAACTGCCATCATTCAAAAGTCCACAAATGATAAATGCTGGAGAGGGTGTGGAGAAAAGGGAACCCTCCTACACTGCTGGTGGGAATGCAGTTTGGTGCAGCCATTGTGGAAAACAGTATGGCGATTCATCAAAAAACTAAAAATAGTTTTACCATATGATCCAGCAATCCTGTCCTGGGCATATATCCAGAGGGATTCTTAATTCAAAAAGACCCTTGCACCCCAGTGTTCATAGCAGCACTATTTACAATAGCCAAGACATGGAAATAGCCTAGATGTCCATTGACAGATGACTGGATAAAGAAGTTGTGGTATATTTATACAGTGGAGTACTACTCAGCCATAAAAAGAATAAAACAATGCCATTTGCAGCAACATGGATGGCCCTGAAGAATGTCATTCTAAGTGAAGTAAGCCAGAAAGAGATAGAAAAATATCATATGATATCACTCATATGTGGACTCTAAAAAAAAAAGACAAATGAACTTACATGTAAAACAGAAACAGACTCACAGACATAGAAAACAAACTTATGGTTACCAGAGGGGAAGGGGGTAGGAAGGGATAAATTGAGAGTCTGAGATTTGCAGATACTGACTGATATATATAAAATAGATAAACAAGTTTATACTGTATAGCACAGGAAACTATATTCAATACCTTGTAGTAGCTTACGGTGAAAAAGAATATGAAAACAATATATGTATATTCATGTATGACTGAAACATTGTGCTGTACACCAGAAATTGACACAACATTGTAAACTGACTATACTTCAATAAAAAAATTAATTAATTAAAAAAATAAAAACTCTTGAGCTAGATTGCAAGAAGGAAAAAGGAAAGGCTGTATTCACATATCTAGGCTGAAACCTTTATGTCTTTGAAATAATCATCGAATCCCTAGAGATGAATGGGGAGTTTTCAAGTGTCCCTGCTAATCCACAAGGTTTACTACTTTCTATTTTATTTAAGCCTTTATAATCTTATTATAGGTTAGTAGGTTTTTTTGTTGTTGTTGTGAGGATTAAGAGACTGGCAGGTATGTTCTCATGTTGGCATGTAAATGTGCAAGTTCCAAATACGTGATAAGATTGCCCTGTATGTGCATCAAAGTGTTAAAAGCAGTTATCTCTGGAGAGATGGAGTTTGGGGGTATTATTTTCTTTATTTTCATTACTTCACCAAACATTGAAAATAATGATGTTTTAATTTTACACCAAGATAAGGAAGTATGACAATATATTTTTAAAAATTTGAGTAGGCAATCATTTCACAGGGTTAAAGATCAAAAAGTTAATATACAGTATACTAGGGAGAGTCTTCCTCTCTCCCCTGTCCCTCATCTCCATTTCCATTCCTTCAACTCGCCTGCCCTAGGTAATCATTATTACTAGTTTATTGCTTATCCTCCAGAGATAGTTCATGCATTTCCACATCAAAATAGATTTACATTTTCCCCTTCTTAGATGTATCTGCAGGTTTCTTCCATTGCTTTTTCCACTTGACGTACTGTCATCATAGAGAGCATTTCACATCAGTACCTAGAGAGCATCCTCAAAAAGAGTTTTTTCTAAAAAAATGATTAGCACAGAAAGAGAGAATAAAGACAAAAGATGGGCCTTGATCAAAACATTGAAGAGACAATTAAAAGAAGAGTTTTCTTCATGGTTGGGGTGTTGAGTACAAGGCCTTCTTGCTGACTGAAGAGGAAATCACTTGGAGTACTGATAAACTCCGTGGGTCCTCTTGTACACAGATTTTTTTTCTTCCTTCCTTCCTTCTTTCCTTTCCTTTCCTTCCTTCCTTCCTTCCTTCCTTCCTTCCTTCCTTCCTTCCTTCCTTCCTTCCTTCCTTCTTTCCTTCCTTCCTTCCTTCCTTCCTTCCTTCCTTTCTTTCTTTTTGTTACATGGATTTTTTTCAATGAATATGCTGGAAAATTTTTTGGAGATTTACAATTTGAAATACTTGCAGAGAAACTTTGTAGATTAGAAATATCGAAAAAATTAAGGAAAAAAATGTTGTGAAGGTATAAAATACATATAAATACTAGTCTATCCTTAAGCATAAGATGAGTGATATTTAATATGAAATTAATAATGTATAAGTTTTCTTACTGTTTTAATGACTTTGATTTCAAAGAATTACATTATCATACAGTATGCCTCTCTCTTTTATCTTTAAGTTTTTTTTAAGGTAATTAAGTTTATTTATTTATTTATTTTAATGGAGGTACTGGGGATTGAACCCAGGAATTTGTGCATGCTGAGCATGCGCTCTACCACTGAGCTATACCCTCCCCCATCTCTTTCTGTCGTTCTCCTAATTGGAGAAACTGTGTATCAGCATATCATCACAGGAAAGTGGGGTTTTTTTTTAAGTGTAACAGTGTTTCCAATACTGTATTATGAATATGACTGTAAAGATGTTAAAAAATTTATAATGATTTCATTATTAGTGTATAGGCTAGGTTTCCACAAACAATCATGTTAATTACACTAGGCTACCATAAAGCAATCATATTGCTGCTTCTTCATTATCAGTGCATGTTGTTATGAGGTGGGAAGCCCCATAAAAAGACAGACAGGACCCCCAGGCAGGGCCACTACTCTCCTGCCAGCACCATCCGGTTCCCTGGCCCAGAGGCTCTATCTCACTTTTTGCCTCTTAAATGGCTTACTTCTAAGAAAGTGGAACTTATCCCTATAATTCTGTTGGTTCCCTGAGCTCACTCCTGATTGGTTATTTCCTTCACTCCTGATTGGTCCATCTCCCTAACTTCTGATTGGTCCATTTGTAGTACTTCATTTACATGGAGCTCACTCCTGATCGGTTATTTCTCTCCTTCCTGATTGGCCCATTTTACAAAACTTGTTCCTAATTAGTCAACTTTTATTATACCTTATTTGCATATGACATTGCAAAGTGTAAACTGGCAGCCTATAAAAGCCTGTGTAAACTTGCAGATGGGGGTCCAGAGCTTGGAGTGTTAACTTCTATGGGCCCGCTGGCGTAATAAACCTGAGTTCTCCAACTCTCCCAGTGCTGCTTGGTCTCTCGCCTGGATCCAGGTTGCTGTCACAACTGAGGTGTAACACTGAGCTGTAACACATTTTTTCTGCAACATTTCTATGTGTAAATAAATATGAATTTCTTTTTCATGTTATCTTTTCATTTTTAATGTCTAGTGTTAGTAATACATGTAAAATCTAGTGTTTTGTATCATATAAGATAATATGATCTAGGTACTGACACAATTCATCTTGTAAACAGATGTGATGTTACAGTATCAAATACAGTATAGTACTGTAAATGTATTTTCTCTTCCTTATAGTTTTAATAGCATTTTCTTTTCTCTAGCTTACTTTATTCTAAAAATACACTATGTAATACATATAACAAACAAAATACACGTTAAGCTATTGTTTATGTTATTGGTGAGGCTTCCAGTCAACAGTAGGCTATTAGTAGTCAAGTTTTGAGCAAGTCAAAAGTTACAGGTGGATTTTCCACTGCATGAGGGGGTTCAGTGTATCTAACCCCATGTTGTTCAAGGGTCAACTGTATAGGTTTTCTCTTAACCTCCTCATCTTCTGCCTGGTACCTTATCTTTACCCTCTACTGGTAACCTGGAGGCAACAGCCTGTCACCTGCTGTGGGGCTGACAAAGTCACCTGTTTGTAACAACGGGGAGAGTGGCCCCAGGAAAGGGGGTATCCAACATTTTGTATCAGTAAACCATTGCTGTGTACTTCTGACTAGGCAAGGGGTTCTCAAAGTGCAGTCTTGGGGGTTCCTGAGACCCTTTTTGTAATAATACTTACATGATATTTGCCCTTTTTTTCTTTTTTTAAACTGAAGTAGAGTTGATTTACAATGTTGTGTTAATTTCAGATGTATCCCAAAGTGATTCAGTTACATGCTTTTTCTTATAAGCATAGGATGGAGTTTTCTGGAAGCTATATAATATTGCAATAGACTGAACACAGAAATATAAAGCAGTGCCACTTTTCTCACTAATTTATTTTTTTGTTTTGGAAAATTTATTTTGTCATAAAAATTATGAGTTTATTATTTTTAAATGGACTAATAAAGATTTTTAAATTTCTTGGTTTTTCTTAAGATAATAAATCTAGATAGATATAACCCACATAAACAAAAGTTCCTTAGGGTCTCACCCAGTGCTTTTTAAACATACAGGTCCTTGGACCAAAAAGCTTGAGAAACCTACATTTCCCATTTTTCGGAGTCTAGCCGTTTGCCTTTTACTAGGTGTCTGTTTATACCTGTGTGGTCCAGATAGCCGCTAGTCACATGTAGCTATTCAAATGTAAGTTAAATATATTATATTTAAATATAAGTTAATAACATAAAATTAAATTCAAAAATCAGTTTCTCAGTCATACTAACCACATTTGAGGTGTTCAGTAACCACCTGTGGGTAGTGGCTACTGTATTGGGCAGCATAGATGTAGAACACTGGCATCGTTGCAGAAAGTTCTTTTGGACAGTGCTGATCAAAGCTATTAGAAGCTTTTCTTATCTCCTCCACTTATTCTTTCCTACCCCATGCTGTTTGTTTACATCATGATAGCTGAGCACATATACATCTATTTTTTATTCATAAAACATTTTATCATCACCAAAGCAAAGGGATGGGACAGGCATGCTTCTAGTGCACACACCCACGCACACTCAGATAGCTCGTGAAGTGGAGGTGATGCTGCCATGTATGCAATGCAGACCTATGCAGAGCACCACACAGTGATGCATGTTCACAAAAACTGCAGTGTGAGTGGCTCCCACTGGAGGTGCGCAGTGCAGTGGACCTGAATGCCTCAAAGAGCCAGGATCTGAATCCCAGTTTGTGTAATTCTCCAGCCTGTGCTTTGAAAAAACCTTGGTTAAGAGCACCGAATCAGTCCCTCTTGTCTCAGATAGATGTGCTGTTGAAGGAAAATTTTCAAAAATGGGTAAAATCATGATTTTCATGCAGATATAAAATGATTTTATATAACTTATTTAACTCATTAATGACATGAGGGAACCAGTAAGATGTTACAGCCAGTGCAAAGGGAGAATCCAAAGAACAGACACGTTTATAGATGAGGAATATTGAAATGAATGTGCAGACAAAGGCAGAACTGGCCTCTTCCACAGTAAAGTCAATTAAACCTCTACCAGACAGAATTTACAAGCCTAGAGGCAAGAGTTATTTTGCAAAACTATCAGTTTTCTTCAGTAGTAACTAACAAAGTAAAATAGTTCAACAGCAATGAAAGGCTGGACTCATAATCTGGGAGGGTGTGATCTAAATGCAGCATAGTTTTCCACTGAAGCACACATTTTTCTCTTACATAATTCATCCAGCAAAGTTTTTATTTTAATTTGCCTGCTCATGTAAAATTATCTATCTAAAAATTCTGGTTGATGGAGAAGTTACAATTTGTATTCTGGGTTTGTTTTGTTTGCTGAGTTACTTGCTTGTTTTAAGCAACTTGTTTAGATTTATGAGGCAAATCAGTGATGAGCTAAATAGATAATTTAGAAGGCTTCTCAATTGGTCCCAGACTGTTTTCCGTACCAGTCCGGAGAGTGACTGGCAATTTGTTTAAGTTCAACACTGCCTAGAGCTTGGAGGGCTAATAGCTTTGCAGGTAGACAGACAGACTATGTGCCATGTATTTAGGAGTTTTGACAGGAACTGGCTGCAGAAACAAAACAAGAATTTCTCATCCCAGGAGTTTTCTTACTTGTTTCTTATTTATTTTTCTCCACAGGCTTAGTTTAGAAAAGCTAAAGAACTAACTCCATTTTGAGCTCAGTTTCATTAGAACAAGGCAGTTTGGATGACAAAAAATTAGGAGGTGAGGCCATTAAAAAGGCAAAAAAAAAAAAATTAGGCTTTTTAGACGCAACTGGGCGTTCTGGGCAGTTAACCAAGGTTTGGTAGGAGACTGTTAAGCTCCAGACAAAGAAGGAAGGCCTTTTGTGTAGAAAGACTACTGTTTGCTTTGCTAGTTTTACTAAGAATATAGGTCAATGTTGATAGGACTTGAATCTTATGATGGGTCAGGGGAGGGTATCTGGAGGGGAAGGTGTCTCAAATTGATTGGCTGTGGACCATTTGTTGGGCCCTTACAGTATTTTGTATGTTTTGAATTAGTTGCCAACACTTTAAAATAAAGCAGCTTCAGATACACACACACACACACACCCCTGCATTTCTTTCCACACACACACACACACACACATACCTGCATTTCTTTCCACACACACACACACACACACACACATACCTGCATTTCTTTCCACACACACACACACACACACACCCATGCATTCCTTTCCAGTGTTTAAAGACCTGGAAGCTCTAAGACCACTGAGATTACAGTAGTACCTGGCTGCAATAGGCTGGAACTGGGGAGTGCCTGTCCCTTTTAGAAAGGCATGTGCTCTCCACTTAGATGTCCCCACCATTCCCTCCTGCCCCCAGTATCTAGGCTAAGTGTCAGTAGCCCTTTATCCTTTGTACTTATGATGCTGTTTTTCCACTGTAGCTTTAAGAAGGAAAAAAGGCCTTTTCATTATTAAAAAAAAAAAAGAGATTTTGTTTGTTTGTTTGTGGAAGCACAGAATGCCCCTGTTTTAGTATGCAAAGTGTATCTGTGTCAAAAATATGCAAATTAAGATGCATTTTAAAACCAACCATACACAGTAAGCACCCTAACTAGTATACAGAAACGATACAATAGGGTTTGTGTTTGAGTGGGAATTAAGTAAGGGACACCATTACAACATGTAGTTATTTATTTGGTGAAAAAATTTCCTGGGTCTCAATACATTACATCAATAGTAAATTCCTAAATCAGTGCCTTTAGAGTAGAGCAGAAATTATGTACCTCAAACAGGGAAAAAAACTAAATAAATGTAAATATAATTGGAAACAGTATTTCCAATTAGACTTCATAATTATATTTCATAGCATACTGAAGATATGACCAAACACTTAAAAGGTATTATGAATTTAAATTATTTATGGCATTTTCAATTTAAGCTTGTGAAAATACATATATAGATAATATCACACAGCAAAATTTGTGGTATCTGGAAATTTGAAGGAGTTGAAGAACTTCTGGATTTGTTGCCCATGAAAAGGCCAGTATCAAATAACTCATGTATGTATATTAGAAATGTCTGTCAAAATTTAATGTAAATGGGTAAAAATATATTAACTTGATTATAGATAGTACATTGGACCATATTGAAAAGACAATCCATGGATTTAATAATTTGTTTATTGCAGATTTTGCTAGGAATAATTTTAGGCCAAAAGCTTAAAAATGCATCCAAAATAGTAATTATTACCATAAATTGGATACTGATTCTTGAACTTCAGGTGTCTCAAGGATTTTCAAGATTCGTAGTAAGCGCAACTCTAGTCTCCAATACGTTGTTTAGGGCTGACAGTGCTTTTTGTTAATCTGTTGTAAGAAATCAATCTGTACTTGTCATCCAAGGGAAAATCTTTACCCTCAGTTTACCGATGACAAATGGTTCAAAGATCTGGCTTTTTTTGGTTGACATCACAGCTCATCTAAATACTGTAAAATTTTTTTTTTGCATGAGCATTCACAAGGAGTGCCACATTTATATGATTCAGTTCTCCCATTTGTAGTAAATATATATGTTTTTCGGCAAACTTTTTTTTTTTTGAAAGGACTAACCAGGATCACTTTTCATATGCTAAAGTTGGTTTCCAGAAATGAGAATTATGGCCTTAACTTCATCCCCTAAATTACGGAATTTAAGACTGAATTCCAAGCAGGCTTTTTGATTTTACACTTTATGAAAATGAACTTTTTTCAATTAGTAGCAATAATGTGAATAGATAGCTACAGATGGAAGTATTAAAAACTGATTATTGTAACATCAGAGCAACAGAATTTCTCAAATACCTTTGAATTATTCTAAATTCAAAACTCACTATACAAAAATTTCTTCTTTGTTTGAAAGTAACTATTTAAGGGGAGTTGTTTTCTCTCATGAAACTCAATTTAAAAAAACATACTGCTCTTAGTTCAAGGATTCAGGGCTGAAAGCTATATTACACATTGTATACAACTCTAACTACACTGAAATCTTGGCATGGGCAAGGGGTGTCAAGTTTTTTATTTTAGATCAAAAATGTATGAGCTACAAGAAAAATTTAATAATGAAGTTCCTATTTTTTAATTTGTATGTTTTTGGTTTCAAATTTATAATCTCTGATAGCATAAATGGTTGCATTATGTTACATGCCTAAATCATCATTCAAAAATAATGTTGGGGGGGAGGGTATAGTTCAATTAGTAGAGTGTGTGCTTAGCATGCAGGAGGTCCTGGGTTCAAGCCCCAGTGCTTCCATTAAAAAATAGATAAATAAACAAATAAACCTAATTACCTCCCCCCCGAAAAAGAATATAAATAAATAAAGAAATAGGTAAATAAATAAACAAATAAACAAATAATAAAGTTTGATTCTATTTCTAGCTCTGAATTTTCTGTTATCTTGATCAATTATTTATGTTACTAGCTTGTCCCCTGTACATATTTGAGTTTGTGACCCTTGTCATAGTTGAAAAGTAAATCTCAACTATGTCCTTGGGGAAGATGCCTATGAAAATATGGTGATCACATCGTTCTAATTGATTTTACAGTTTTACCACTTTTCCTTAACTTAGGCATGAAACATGTTTTCATGGCGGTTTGTTTCACGGTGGCAGTTTTAGGAAAGGAAAATTGAGCATTTATACTTACTTATCTCAACATTGCAAGCACACGTTAGGCCTCTCAGTATTACGCGGCAAGAGCTTTTCCCTTCACTCTTCTGTCACCCCCTGCAGAATCCTCAGTGAGAATTCCCTGGGAGAATTTCTGGGCAAACCATTGAAAAACAACACCCATAAGCTTCGATAGGATCAGAGACTCCATCCAGACTCTGTTTAGACGGGTAGTTCTGTTCTGGGGAGGAATCAGAGGCTGTGCTTCGTTTTGTAGTAACTGCTGAGTGTCGGCTGTCGCGTCGTTGATTCGTGGCTTCGGGATCGCGCATGTGCGGTGCGTGAGAAGCCGCCTGGTACTCCCCTCTCCGCCGCGGTGCTGTCCTCTCTTTGGCTCTGACGCAGCTATGGCTCTGCCTTCTCAATTGCTTGCTGTGTGTTGCCTTTTAATAGAATTACAGACCTTTAAAGAGTGTAGTAAAGCTTTGACCACGGAAGAAAAAAAATTTGGCTAGTTTCCAAACTGGCCCAAGGAAAACAAAGAAAAAGAGGACTAGGTTTTCTAAATCTTAAGTAATTTGTAGGTACTAAATTGTCGCTATTAACATTTTTTTCCCTTAAGTTCAGTGTCTAGTTGGGTGTTTAAATTTTAATTTTTCACTTACATGTGGAATCTAAGAAAAGATACAAATGAACTTACTTACAAAACAGAGACTCACAGACATAAAAAACAAACTTATGGTTACGGGGGGGGGTCAATTGCGAGTTCGGGATTTGCAGATACTAACTACTGTAAATAAAATACATAAACAACAAGTTTCTATTGTACAGCACAGAGAACTATATTCAATATCTTGTAGTAATCTATAATCAAAAGGAATATGAAAACAAATACATGTATGTATATGTCTGACTGAAATTTTATGTTGCACACCAGAAACTGACCCAACATTGTAAACTGACTATAGTTCAATTTAAAAATGTTTAATTTTGCTGAATGTTTAGCGAAAATCTGTTTATTTAAAGAAATGATAATATCAAGGGGTAAAATGGCAACTCTCCAGTCTTCACATTTCTTCTTGCTCCCTTTTGATCCTTCTTTGGGGTCAGATAGGTATCAGGTATTGTGATGTTTTTCAGTAGTTCTCAAGTGTGGTCCCTCTGCCAGTAGTTCCCAGTACAGTCTAGGAACTTACTGAAAATGCAAAATCTTGGGTCCCATCCCAGATCTACAGAATGAGAAACTCTTGAGGAGTATGGTGAGTAGCAACAGGTGGTGATTCTGATGTACACTAAACTGTGAGAGCCACTGCTCTATATAACTTGAATTATACTGTTAGCTTTGTACATGGAAACCTACAAAAGTTTTCAAACAACTCTTTTAGTGTCTTCATACCTTCCTTTCATTGCTTTGGGAGTCTGGGATAAAATATATATTGTGATGAATAGGGGACCTTTCTCCCAGCTGGCTGGGACTTTGTGGTAGCTGCAGTCAGTTAACTGCCTTGAATGACAGTTACTCATTGTTGAGGTAATGGATGAGACAGAGGCACTTCCAGAAGAAGTCACTTAGATCTGGGATCCCAGGAACTACTGATCAGAGGGGAACCTACTTTTGAGATGTGGCCAAGAGCAATTATTCTCATCCTGATTACATAGTATAAGTAATCCACTGGGAAAAAAAAAAGTCTGAGTATATATATGACTTTGTATGTGAAATTGTGTGTTCAATTTCTTTTTATTGTGGTAATATGTCCATAACATGAAATTTACCACTATAACCTTTTTTAAGTGTACAGTTCAGTGGCATGAAGCCCATTCAGATTGTTGTACAACCATCACCCCCATTCATGTCCAGAAGTTTTCCATCATCCCAAACTGAAATTCAGTACCTCTTAAGGAACAACTACCCTTGTTAGTAATGGACTCCCTGGAGCCCCAGATAACCATTGTTCTGCTTTCTTTCTCTATGAATTTGACTATTCCAGTTTCCTTATGTAAGTGGAATCGTACAATTTTTGTCCTTTTGTGTTTAGCTTATTTCACTTAGCATCATGTATCCAAGGTTCATCTATGTTGTAGCATCTATCAGAATTTCGTACTTTTCAAAGGCTGAATAAAATTCCATTGTTTGTATGTACTACATTTTTTTCCCCATTCACCTGTGGGTAAACATTTGGGTTGTTTTTACTTTTTGGCTCTTACAAATAATGCTGCTGTGAATATTAGGGTACAAATATCTGTCGAAGTCCCTGTTTTCAACTCTTTTGGGTATATTATAGCTGTAAGTGGAATTGATAGATTTACGGTACTTCTGTGTTTAGTTTTTTGAGGAACTGCCATATTGTTTTCCACAGTGGCTGCATCATTTTACATTCCCACCAGCCATGCACTAAGTTTCCAATTTTTCCACATCCTCACCAACACTTGTTATTTTCTGGTTTTTTGATAATGGCCACCCTAATGTGTGTGGTTTCTTATTATGGTTTTGGTTTGTAATTCCCTAGTGATTAGTAATACTGATTTCATGTGCTTGTTGTTCATCTAAGTATCTTCCTTGGAGAAATGTCTATTCACATCTTTGCCCATTATTTTAATGGGGCTATTTATTTCTTTTGTTTTTGAGTAGGAGTTCTTTCTATACTCTGGATACTAATACTTTATCAGATAGACAATTTGCAAACATTTTCTCTTATTTGTGGTTTGCCTTTTTACTTTTTGCACTGCCCTTTAATGCACAAAAGTTTTAATTTAAATGAAGTCCAATTTATATGATTTTTTTCTTTTGTTACCTGTGCATTGAATGTATAGCTCTCTTTGGGTATTATTGACATTTGAATAATTTTAAATCTTCCAATCCATTTTTTTGATGAGTGTTTTTTTAATCACAAAATGATGTTGAATTTTGTCAAGTACTTTTTCTGCATCAATTGAGATGATTGTATGATTTTTTCCCCCTCTAATTCATTTTATGAAGCTAGTGTTACCCTGATGCCGAAACCAGACAAAGAATTTTTCTTGAGGTACAGATCAGGATCCCTCATAATACTGAAGATGCAAAATCCTTAGCAAAATATTAACAATAGAATTCAACAAGATATAAAAAGAATTATACACCTTGGCCAAGTGAGGGGTGCAAGGCTTGTTTAATACTTGAAAAATTAATCAGTGTAATCAATCATATTAACAGGGTAAGAAGAAAAATCACATGGTCATATTAATCAATGTAGAAAAAGTAGTTGACAAAATTTAACATCCATTCATGATAAACACTCTCAAAAAAGAGAGAGAGGAGAGCTTTCTCAGCTTGGTAAAGAGCATCTATAAAAAACCTACAGCTAATATCACACTTAAAGGTGCAAGACTGCTTTCTCTTTAAGATTTGAGAACAAGAATGGGGATGGAAGTTAGAGTAGAGAATAGAAGGCAGCAGATCAGAGAGGAAGAAATAAAACTGTTCCTATTTTTGATGACATCATAATCTTAATAGAAAATTCCAAAGAATCAAGAGAAAAACTAGAACTAATACATGAGTTCAGCAGGATTGTAGGATACAAGAAAAACATACAAAAATCAATTATGTTTCTAAATGCTGGCAATGAACACGTGGACACCAAAATTAAAAATACAATACCATTTACAGTTGCTCCAAAACCCTGAAATACTTAGGTGTAAGTCTAAGAAAAAACATACAGGAATTGTTTGCCAAAAATTATACAACACTAAATACTTCTTTCAAGAGAAATACTGTGGATTGGAAGACTCTATATAGTGAAGATGTTGGTTCTTCCCAAATTGATATATAGATTTAAAGCAATTCCTATAAAAATCTCATCAATTTTTCTTGTCGATCTAGATAAGTTTATTCTAAAGTTTATATGGAAAGGTAAAGAACCTATAATAGCTACAATCTTTAAGAATAAGATTAAAATGGGAGCAGTCAGGCTACCTGAGTCTAAGGCTTACTGTATTTAGCTACGGTAATCAAGACTGTTGGTGTTGCTGGAAGGAGAGACACATAGATTAATGGGCCAGAACAGAGAATCTAGTTACAGGCCTATACTAATATGCCCAACTGATTTTTGACAAGATGCAAAAGCATTTCAGTGGGGGAGAGAGAGCTTTTTCAACAAATGGTGCTACCGCAATAAGACACCCACTGGCAAAAATATGAACTTTGGCCCAAATCTCATTGGTTATACAAAAATTAACTCAAAATGGATCACAGACTTAAATATAAAGTATAGAACTATAAAACTTTCAGGAAAAAAAATAGGAGAAAATGTTCAGGATCCAGGGCTAAATAAAAAGTTCTTAAAATTAATCATAAAAGCACAATCTAGAAAAGGAAACAGTGATATAAATCGGTGTTTATCACAATTAAAAACATCTGCTCTACAGAAGGCTTCGTTAAGGGGATGAAAACAAGCTACAGAGTGGGAAAAAACATTTGCAAACCACGTGTCTGACAAAGGACTAGTATTTGGAATATATAAAGAACTCTCAGAAGCTAAAGACTTAAAAATCAATTAGAAAATGAGCAAAAAAACCTTAAATTCCTTAAGAAACATTTCAACAAAGAGGATGTACAGCAGAGAGGGGATAACTCAGGGGTAGAGTGCAAGACTAGCATGTTCGAAGTCCTGGGTTCAATCCATAGTACCTTCACTAAAATAAATAAAAACCTAATTACCTCCCCCTTAAATTAAATAAATAAATTAATTAATTAATTAATTAAATAAATAAATAAACAAACAGATGGCAAGTAAGCACATGAAAAAGATGTTCAATATCATTAGCTGTTAGGGAAGCACAAATTAAAACCATAGTGAGATATCACTATACAATTATTAAAATGGCTAAAGTAAAAAATAGTGAAAACACCAAATACTAGCACGAAGGCCAAGAAACTAGATCCCTCATACTTTGCTGGTGTGACTATAAAATGGTGCAGTCACTCTGGAAAACAATTTGGCAGCTTCTTACAAAATTAACCATGCAATTACCATACAACCCGGCAGTAGCACTTGGGCATTTATGTATCCTACAGAAGTGAAATCTTACTGGTGAAAACAGGGTTCTTAATGGTGAAAGATTGAAAGTGTTCCTTTTAAGATTGGGAATGAGACAATAATGTCCATTATCACCCATGTGTTCGGCAATGTACTAGTGACCATAGATTGTGCACTAAATAAGAAAAAAAAAAAACCCTAAACTATCCTAAGATTGGGAAGGAAGGAATAAAATTGTAATTGCCATAGATCAAATGATTGTGTATGTAGAAAATACAAAGGCATCTAGACATAAAGCATCAGGAATATTAAGTATCTAGGAATACATCTACCATAATGTATGTACTGTATCAATGCTGAAAGCTATAAAATATTATTGTGAGAAATTAAAGTTCTAATTGAATGGAGAATATGACATGTTTATTGTACTGTAAAGAATTGTAAAGATTTCACTTTTTTTTAACATTTTTTATTGAGTTATAGAGGATTTCACTTCTTATCAAAAGGATCTATTGAGTCAATGCAATCCCAACCTAAAATCCAATCGGTTTTTTTTGAGAACTTGACAAGCTGATTCTAAAATGTACATGGGCATGCAAAAGGCCAAGAATAGGGCCAGTCTTGAGCAGTGGGAAGACGAGCTGTAAATTAGCTATCAAGACTTTATATAAAGCTGCGATTATTAAGAAAGTAGCATATTAATGGAAAGATAAAATTGAGCATCAGAATAGAATACAGAGCCCAGAAACACATGCATGTATCTGGATACTTAATATACGACAAAATTGACCCTAAAGAGAAAAGGGGAAAGGACTAATTTTTTTCAGCAAATGATGCTGAGAGCATTCCTGAACTCAGGTCCGGCTGCTCGCCGCTTGAAAACCAATACCCAAGACGCATATGTTGGTGGAAATGAAAAGTTGCTTTCAATCAGAAAGCCAGCAATCTAGGGAGAAGGTGGAGTCATATCCCCCCAAAACCAACTCTGAAGATCCTGCTCAGCCGTGAAAGTTTTTAAAGGGAAAAGGGGAGGTAATCTCAGTTAATCATGAAGACGGGATCAAACTTGCAGCCCTCTCCCACTGCATGCAGGCTTGTTGACTTCCCATGACCTTTTTTTTAGATAATGTCTTGTTCACACAGTCTATTTGCAAGATTACTGAGGGGCAGCTAGGGAAGAGAACTGGTCATCTGTTAATTACTTATTCTTCATTTCTACTTCTTTGATCTTCGGAAAGAACCGATGGGTTAGGCAAGGTATTGTGTGATCCAAAGATGTGAAAAGTGTGCTTGGGCCGGAGATGAGTAGAGCCGGGGTGGGGGGTGCTGGTTTAAGGTTAGTTACCATAGAGCTTTGCTAATAGAGCCATATTTCATGGTAGCATGCCCTGAACCCCGTCATTTGTAAATTGGTAGAGTACTTTGGGAGAATGATTTGGCATTATCTACTAACGTCGAAGATATGCATACTCTTTGGCCCAGAATTTTTACTCCTTTGGTTTATATTAGGGTAATCAACCATCCCAGTTTATCTGTATATTCAACAGAAATGCATACACATGTGCACCGGGAAGCATGCACAAGGATGTTCATAGTATCATTATTTATAGTAGTCCCAAACTGGAAACAAATGTTAAAAAAAAATTCAACTGAATAAATTTTAAAAATCTTACTGATTTTACTCAATGATTCGTGAATCTGGCAGCATCCCGTCTAGCAGATAGAAAGAAGCTCTGAGGAGCTGTTCAAAATGAAAGGCTTTTATATACAGAAGAGAGAAGGACAAGGAAGTTATACCAGCAAAAAGCAGATGGGCTGTGGCAAGGTCACTTTCCTTTAGGGGATGGTAAGGGTTTATGGGACCCATTAGTCTTGATCAGGTAATTCCAGATTGACTGGTTTAAGATTCCATTTCTGGGAGAGTAGAAAGTGTAATTAAGTATTAAGCAAGTCTTGGTTTGGTGATGTGGGGTTTAGGATAAATAGCTTCATTTTGCAACTGTCCAGTTTTTAACAAAGTGAAATACCCTCCAGCAATAGAACAGTTAAATTATAATACGTTCAAACAATGGGATATTATGCAGCAATAAAAATGAACAATGAAAGTGTAACCATATAGGTGACTTTCATAAACATAACATTGAGTGAAAGAAACTACATGTAAGAGAATACATGCTGTATCATTCCATTTATATAAAGTTTTAAAATAGAGAAACTAAATTAAAAGGTTTAGGAATGCAAGATTAGGTGGTAAAATTATAGTGGAAAGCAAGGAAGTGATTATTATAACCATCAGGCCCATAATAGTGGGCCTCTGAAAGGGAGGGAGGGCTTATTATGGAGAAAGGGCATTAGAGGGTCTTTGCAATGTTTAATTTCTTGATCTGGGTGAGTTATATAGATATTTACTTTGTCATGAATTACTGAGTTACACATTTTTGTCTTGTCTTATTTTTTCCCTTGTGTATATGTCATATTTCTCAAAGAGCTTCCCTCCCTCTCTCCCTTCCTTCCTCTCTTCTTTGCTTCCTTCCTTCCAACCAAGTTTTAGCCTTGCTGGGGAATTATTAGAGAGCAACAATTTAAAGAAATCATTGCTCACCAGGAATATTACGGTAGTATCCTCTCACAAATGATTGCAAACCTTCAAGCCTTTTTCCACAATGAGTGGTATCTGGCAATTATCAGCCAGAATGACTTTTCAAAGGTCTGACTATACATCTAATTTTGATGCTTTTTGGCTTAAAATTCTTCCACAAAGACTGGTTAAGTAAATGCTAGAATAGCTCCATAAAGTGAAATATTCTGCAGTCATTAAAAAGGATGGGGTAGAGCTCTTTGTACTAATATAGAAGAATCTCAAAGAATGGTTATTAAGTCAAAAATAAGGCACAGAATAGTATGTTTATAAATAGGCAGAGGAGTAAATAGATACAGTGGAATTTCATCAAAATTCCTTTATGTTACTCAAAATCAACCAATTCATGGAGGTAAAAGGAAGAGAAATATATATTATTAAGGAGGGACAGGGGGCAGCTGTTGCCTTTTCCCTACTTTGTGAATATGTGGTCCGTCCTACAACAGTCTATGGAATAGTATGCAAATAATTTTAAGGGTTTTACTGACCATTTATAAAGAAGAGTTATGCGTAATTTGGGAGGCCAGATGAGTGAACCGTTGTGGCTTTCTTAACTCTTGTGCAGGATTATTAGTTTTAAGAGTGTCTCACCATTGCAGGATATTTAGTATATCTGGCCCTCAACCATTAAATGCCGGTAGTTCCTGAGTTATTGGGTCAATCAAGGAACCACCCCTCCAGATCTTTGAACAGAAGTGGGTGGAGCAAAGGTTTGGCTCATGCTGTCTCAGGTTGAGAGCACTAGAGGAAAGAAAGAAAGAATATAAGATCATTGAGAAAAAGAAAGCTGAGTGAAGAGAATTAAGGGAACTGACCACCTGGTTGTTTAGGATTGGCTGCACAGAACTGTGAATGCTCTATCTGAATAAGGAATTTTCAGATTATTATGACCATAAGCGAGGCAGAAAAGCAGGCAAGGTGAGTGCACTCAAGTTCTCTCTGGGGTTTAAGTTGGGCTGTCAAGTTGCCAACACCAGGGAGCTGCCAGGGAATGGACACGTGCCTAAGAGACTCATCAGTCTTCCCCTCTGACCCTCACCGGGAAGTGTTCCCCCGGGATCTGCACTTGCCTCCTCAGCCCAGGGCCAGCCTGTCCCTCCCCCTTCCCAGAGGAACGGAAGGGGAGATACCCTCGAGGGGGGAGAACAGCCCTGAGGTGAGGAGATATGACAGTGACTAATTTAAGAATTCTAATTTGATGCAGAGTGTTACTGGATTAGACTAAGGAAACCCAGAATGAATCCACCATAGAGACTTATAACTGTGAAAAGCCACACAGACTTCTCGTCAGGAGGGGCTTGGTCCAACAGCTTTCCCTTCTGGTTTTGGGCATGGCCATCCTTGGTCTAGCACGGCATTAATTGACTGGGCTCAGTTTTGGTCTCCACACTTTAAAAAAATTGATGTAGATACTGGATTCAATATTTGTCTTTGGCTTTACAAAGTAGCTTGTATTTTTAGAATTTTCTACATAATATGGTAAAATGTAGAGCAATTGCAATGCATCAGTAAAATGGGTAAATTTTCTGATTAAAAAAAAAAGAGATGTAAATTCAGGAGCCCATAGAAGGATATCAGAGTGATCAAAAGCAGGCAACATATCAGCCCTAAGATTGGCATTGAATTTTTTGGGATCCCAGCCCAGAGGTGTTTATAGTTTTCAGTAGCAATACTATAAAAGGCCACAAGATGGCGACAAAAGAATGCCAAAAGGCCACTTTTTTAAAGCTAGATTTGGGATCAGACGTTCCTTGATGAAAACAAGAAAAAGAAAGTTTAAGAATGTCTATATTTTAAAACCTACGGAATTATCAAAATACTTGCTCTGGCAGTTTTTGCAATACTTGCTTATTGTTTAGACGAAGGATTTCATACACGTTAAAGGACAATGTTGTGGTATCCACTTATATGTGAAACTGAAAAAAACCTCAAAGTCATAGAAACAGAGAGTAGACATGTGGTTTCCAGGAGCTGGAGGGTAGTGAGGGAAATAGGGAGAGGTTGGTAAAAGGGTACAAACTTTTAGCTATAAGATGAATGAGTTCTAAGGATCTGATGTGAAACATGACTATTGTTTAATAACACTGTATTGTATAATTGAAATGTACCAAGAGAGTGAAACTTTTTTTTTTTTTACCAACATTGTGGTGTTTTACCGAGAAACAAGACAGTGAAACATTTTTAAATATTCTTACAAAAATTCATATATGGGCATATATATATAGTATATATATAATTAATATATAGTATGTAGTTAATTTATATATCCATCACTATTTATATAGAGTATAAAATAGATATAGTATTATATACATATATATGTATAAAGCCACATGGTGAGGAAGCAGTGTCACAAGAAGATGGAACCACTCTCAGCCAGGGACAGTGTGTGATTACTTGGGACAGAACCCCTTTACCAAAAAGCATTGGACATGTAGCACAAGCCAAAAAAAAAAAAAAACCTTTGTTGGGTTAATCTAAATATATGTATGTGTATATGTATATATGCACATACACACATATACAGGGTGATGAATGTTATAGGATAATGGGTGTGTTAATCAACTAGATGGGAGGAATCTTTTCACAATCAGACCCGTATCAAATCACCACGATGTACGCTTTAAAAATCTTACAATTTTATTTTTAAATTATACCTCAATAAAGCTGAGGAAAAAAGAAAAAAGAGCAATATTGGTAAATGAGTTAGATATTTGTTTCTCAGACTTTAACAGACATCAGGATTGCCTCCTTAGCCTTCTGCCGTCCTTTGCTCTCTTTTCTGACCTCTATCCCTCTCTCTGCTTCCACCAAGACATCACAATTTGAGGAAAGCAGTGTGACATAGTGGTTGACGGCATGGGCTGTGGAGCCCTACTGTTTGAGTTCAAATGCAGACTACCAGTTATTAACTGTGTGACATTCAGCAAATTGCTTCACTCTGCCTTGGTTCCTTTGTCTGTAAAATAGAAATAATAAGAGTGCCCTCTTCATTAGATTATTCTCAGGATTAAATAAGCTGATATGTGTAAAAACACTTAGAACAATGCCTGGCATATAAAAATGTTAATTTTTTATAGAATTAAGGTTTCAAATATTTTCTACTCATTTACAGAGTTGCATTGTTTTAATTTACTAAGCAGATGAGTGAACTGTTTCAGGATTTGCTCTTGTTAAAAAAAAACTTTTAAATCAAATAGTTGCTTTGGTGTAGGTGGTATTTAATAGTTTTTTTTTTTTCTATCAGTCATGTTTTCCTATTTCCCATCCTTAGATTAGTTACTGAAGAGATGATACGAATTTTGTTTATATGGAAGATTTTTATTAAAGGGTATAGGGTTGTTATGTTCCCAGAAAGTGAAAGAAAAAAAAACGACAGATTAAAGCAAACATTTTTATTTTATAGATATTCACTAACTGTATAGAAGAAAAACCTTTTCAATAATCCAGAAGATTTTTTTAAAGGGTACTATGCTTACTTATTTAACCATTTCAGGATTTTACATATATATTTTAGAGGGTTTTCTTAATTTGTGATATAGTTGATTTACAATATTGTATTTCTTCCAGGTGTACAACATAGTGATTCAAAATTTTCATAGGTTATACTTCATTTATAGTTATAAAATACTGGCTATGTTTCCTATGTTGTACAATATATTCTTGTAGCTTATTTATTTTGTACATAGTAGTTTGTACCTCTTAATTCCCTTCCCCTATCTTGCCCTTCTCACTTCCCTCTCCTTTCTCGTAACCACTAGTTTGTTTTCTATATCTGTGAATCTGTTTGCCTTTTTTTAATGGTCATTTTTTTGTCTTATTTTTTAGATTCCGCATATAAGTGAAAGCAGTATTTGTCTTTCTCTGACTTCTTTCACTAGGCATAATACCCTCCAAGTCCATCCATGTTGTGGCAAAAGGCAAAATTTCATTCTTTTTTATGGTTGAGTGGTATTCCACTGTGTGTGTGTGCGCACGCACATGAATATATATACATATACACACATATATATATAAAAGAAAACGTGGCATATATATATATATGTTTTTTATCTATTCATCTGTCAATGGACACTTAGGTTGCTTCCATATCTTGGCTGTTGTTAATAATGCTGCTGTGAACATTGGAGAGTATCTTTTTGAATTAGTGTTTTTGTTTTCTTCAGATATATACCCAGGAATGGAATTGCTGGATCATATGGTAGTTCTAGTTTTAGTTTTTTGCAGAACCTACATGTGGTTTTCCACAGTGACTACACCAATTTACATTCCCACCAACAGTGTATGAGAGTTCCCTTTTCTCCACATCCTCACTAACATTTGTTATTTGTGGTCTTTATTTGATGATAGCCATTCTGACTGGTGTAAGGTGATATTGTGGTTTTGATTTACATTTCTCTGGTAATTAGCGATGTTGAGCATCTTTTCATGTACCTGTTGGCCATCTGTTTGTCTTCTTCGGAAAAGATGTCTATTCAGGTCTTCTGCGCATTTCTTATTGGGTTTTTTTTTTTGATATTGAGTTGTATGAGCTGTTTATATATGTTGGATATTAAACCCTTATTGATCATATCATTTGCAAATATTTTCTGCCATTCAGTAGGTTGTCTTTTCATTTTGTCAGTGGTTTCCATTGCTGTGCAAAAGTTTTAAATTTAGTTAGGTGTCATTTTATTTATTTTTGCTTTTGTTCCCTTGCCTTAGGAGACAGATCCAAAAAAATACTGCTACAATTTATAACCATTTCAGGATCATATTAAAACTATCTGCTAATGAAATTGAAACTTGTACATTCACTCTTTAGAAAACAAAACTTTTTTAGAGGGGAGGGTATAGCTCAGTGGTAGAGGGCAGGGTATAGCTCAGTGGTAGAGGGCATGCTTAGCATGCAGGAGGTCCAGGGTTCAGTCCCCAGTACTGCCATATACATAAATAAATACCTAATTACCTCCCCCCCAAATAATAAATTAAATTTTAAAAATTTAAAAATGGTTAGGCTGATAATCTAGAAAACAAAACTTTTTAAATAAAATACTTCAAGTATCCAAAAGATACTGTATATATTTGTATAATAAATACATTTTTATATTTGATAAAATCATAAATATAGAATTAATGCCATGTACTTACAACTCAGTTGAAGAAATAGAACATTAATAATACTTTGAAGCCCCAGATGCCCCTAGGAAGCCCTTTGTATTCCATGCCATTTCTTAAACTTCCCCCATTCTGACTTTTGGTTTTCTTAATCTTTTATCTTAAAAAGTACTTTCTAATTTATAAACATATTCATATACACCATGTTGCATATTTGATTTGCATGTTTGAAAACCTTACATAACAAAAAAAAGTTTTTAATTACTTGTCTGATAAATATTCTTCCACTTTGTGACTTAATTTTTACCCTTTGGGAAATACCGGTATCTTCTGATAAACAATTTTCTAATTCTAAGCGGTGAAGTTATTAATATTTTCCTTTATGGTGCATGTTGTTTGAGTGTTCTGTAAGCAATTCTTTCCTACCCCGAGGTCATAGGGATATTTGCCTGTTATCTTTCGGTTTTAAAGCTTTAGCTTTCTTTCAAGTATCTAATCTGTCTGGAATGGGTTTGGGGGAATGCTATGAAAAAGGAGTGCATTTTTTTTTTCATATGGGTAATTATCCTTTCCCTCACAGATCTGCATGCCACCTCTGAAATATATCAATCAATTTTCCATAAATGCTTAGGTCTTCTTCTGGGCTCTCTTTTTTGTTCCATTAATTTTTTGTGTATTTCTGCATAATGCCACACTTTCTTATATATTATAACTTTAATGCCGCTTAATATCTGGTGGAACAATTCTCCCCTTCTAATTCTTCTTCCATAAGAGAATCTTAGCTATTCTTGGCTCATTATTCTTCCATAGAGATTTTAGAATTAGATTATCAAATTCCAAAAAAAATACAGTTCAGGTTTTAATTGAAATTCAATTAAATTAACATGTCTTTGGGGGAGAATTGCTATATGTATTGAATGTTACCATGCATAAACATAGTATATAGTTCATATTTATTTAGATTTTCTTTAATATCTTTCAATAAGTTTTAGGATTTTTCCACATAGAATCTTGCATATCATTTACAAAATTTACTCTTGGTACCTAAATTTCTATCACTACCATAGTTATTTTGATTACATTTTCTGACTTTTGATGTAGAGATATGCAGTTGATTTTGTAATTTGCTCTTATATTGTTACTATGATAAACTATCTTATTAATTCTAATTATTTACCTGTCGATTCTTTGAAGCTTTCTATATACATAGCCATAGCATCGTAAAAGTGTGATAATTCTATTTCTTTTTAATCTTTATACTGCCTTTTTAAAAAAATCTTACCTCATTAGCCATGACCTCCAATGTAATGCCCAAAAAAGCAGGGAAAATGGGTATAATAGTTAAATAGTGTCCCACAAAATTCACATCCACCTGGAAACTTAGAATGTGAACTCGTTTGGAAATTGGGTCTTTGTAACTATAACTAAGAATCCAGGTGAGATAATACTAGATTAGTGTGGGCCCAAAATCCAATGAAAGGGTTCTGATAAGAGGCAGAGAAAGACACACATAGACACAAAGAGAAGAAGGTGATGTGAAGATGGAGGCAGAGATTGTAGTAATATATTTACAAGCCAGGGATTGCCAGCAACCACTGGAAGGTGGGAGAGAGAGGCATGTACCAGTTTCTCCCTCAGAGCTTTCAGAAGGAACCAACCCTAATAACGCTTGCTTTTGGACTTCTGGCCTCCTGAAATGGGAGAATACATTTCTATGTTTTAAGCTTAAGTGGTTTGTTATTGCAGCTCTAGGAAGCTAGAGCAATGGGCATCTTTATCTTTTTCCTGACGTTACTGCCATGTTTATTTATTTATTTTCTGTGTGTGTGTGTGTGTGTGTGTGTGTTAACTTTAAACTTGAAAGAACTTTTTTTTAGCCCACTCTTTTAAAAAATTATTTTGAATAGGCAATGTATTCACATGGTTCAAATTTAAAAGGTATCAAAGTGTATACTCCAGCTACTCCCTGGACACAGTGTTCTGCCTCTTATTTTTCTGTTGTCACTAAATACAACTTAGTGATTTTTCCTGATCATTGTACAGAGTCCTTGCTCATTTCTACAACTTCATAGTGTTTTTATTGGCTGGGATGTACCTTGCTTTGTTTAACTACCTTGTTGGTGGATATTTAGGATAGTTTCAGTTTTTTGCAGTTACAAATAATGCTCAGTGAATAATCTTATATGTTTGAACAATTATGAGTACATCTGCAAGATAAATTCTCAGTAATGGAATTCCTATGGATTCCTAGCATTGCTGTTTCAAAGAGCATGTGCTTTTGTAATTTTGACAGATATTGCCAAATTGTCTTCTATAGATGTCCTAACAAGTTGCACTCAAAATAGGAATACATGGGGGTGCTGATCACCCACACTCTTCCCAACATAATCATACTTTTGGATCTACGCTAATCTGATAACAGTAACAGTAAGGAGTTATTTTTTCCTTATTGATATACAGGTGCTATGTAGTAGAACTAGTCCTTTGTAATATGTGTTACAAATACTTTTGTAGATACATTTACCCTTTAATAATGTTTTCCACACTTTCTGATTTTGTGATTTTTTTTTGTAAATCATTTCTTTCCTTGGTGCTAGTATGTAGTTTTGATAAGCACCAGGCTAGAAAAAATACAAATTTAGCATTCCCAAGAGACTATATTTTCAAAGGATCTTTATGTGATTTTGGCAATCTTTAGTCAAAACTTGAGGGCTCTTTCTGCTAAAATCTAGAATAAGCCAAGGATGCCCATTCTCACCACTTTTATTCAACATAGTATTGGAAGTCCTAGCCATAGCAATCAGATAATAAAAAGAAATAAAAGGGATCTAAACTGGAAGAGAAGAGGTACAATTGTCATTATATACAGATGACATGATACCATATATAGAAAACCCTAAAGATTCACACAAAAACTACTGGAGCTGATAGAAGAATTTGGCAAGGTAGCAGGATGCAAGATTAGCATATAGAAATCAGTTGCATTTCTTTACACTAACAATGAAATATCAGAAAAGGAAGTAAAAAAAAAATCCCTTTTAAAAATCACATAAAAAAATACTTAAGAGTAAACCTGACCAAGGATGTGAAAGACATATATGGAGAACTATAACATATTGATTAAAGAAAATAAAGATGACTTAAAGAAATTTAAAGTTATCCTATGCTCTCGGATTGGAAGAATTAATATTGTTAAAATGGCCATACTATCCAAAGCAACCTGCAGATTTAATGTGATCCCTATCAAATTACCGATGACATTTTTCACAGAACTAGAACAAATAAATCCAAAATTTATATGGAATCACAAAAGACCTAGAATTGCCAAAGCAATACTGAAGAAAAAGAATGAAGCTGGAAGAATAACCCTGCTGGACTTCAGACAATACTACAGAGCTATAGTAATCAAAACAGCATAGTATTGGCCCAAAAATAGACATACGGATCAGTGAACAGAATAGAGAGCACAGAAATAAATCCACAGACTTACGGTCAATTAATCTTGAACAAAGGAGGTAAGAATATACAATGGAGAAAAGACAAGTCTCTTCAAGTGATGCTGGGAAATTGAACAGCTGCATGTAAATCAGTGAAATTAGAATACATCCTCATACTATATGCAAAAAAAAAAAACCTGAAAATGGCTTAACGACTTAAATATAAGGCAAGACACTATAAACCTCCTAGAAGAAAACATAGGCAAAACATCTTCTGACATAAATCTTAGCAATGTTCTCCTAGGACGGTCTACCCAGGCAATAGAAATAAAAACAAAAATAAATAAATGGGACCTAATTAAACTTATAAGCTTTTGCACAGCAAAGGAAACCATAAACAAAATAAAAAGACAACCTATGGAATGGGAGGAAATATTTGCAAATGATGTGGCTGATAAGGGCTCAATTTCCAGAATATATAAACAGCTCATGCAAGTTAACAACAACAACAACAACAACAACAAAAACCCAATCCAAAAATAAGCAAAAGGCCTAAACAAGCGATTCTCCAATGAAGACATACAAAGGACCAATAGACACATGAAAAAATTCTCAGTATCACTAATTATAAGAGAAATGCAAATCAAAACTATAATGAAGTATATCACCTTACACACCAGTCAGAATGGCCATCACTAAAAAGTGCACAACCATAAGTGCTGGAGAGGTATAGAGAAAAGGTAACCCCCCTACACTGTGGGGAATGTGATTTGGTGCAGCCATTATAGAAAATAGTATGGAGATTCTTCAAAAAACTAAAAAGAGACTTACCATATGATCCAGCAATCCCACTCCTGGGCATATATCAGGAGGGAGCTCTAATTCAAAAAGATACATGCACCTCAGTGTTCATAGCAGCACTATTTACAATAACCAAGTCATGGAAACAACCTAAATGTCCATTGACAGATGACTGGATAAAGAAGTTGTGGTATATTTATACAATGGAATACTACTCAGCCATAAAAAAATCGTGCCATTTGCAGCAACATGGATGACTTGGAGATCATGAGTCTAAGTAAAGTAAGCCAGAAAGAGAAAGAAAAATACCGTATGATATCCGTTATATGTGGACTCTAAAAAAGAAAGACACAAATGAACTTATTTACAAAACAGAAACAGACTCAGATATAGAAACCAAACTTATGGTTACCAGGGGGTGAAGGGGGTGGAAAAGGATAAATTGGGAGTTTGAGATTTGTAGATACTAACTACTATATATAAAATAAACAACAAGTTTATACTGTATAGCACAAGGAACTACATTCAGTATCTTGTAGCAACCTATAATGAAAAAGAATATAAAAAGAAATATGTATGTATATGTGTGACTGAAACATTTATGCTGTACACCAGAAATTGACACATTGTAAACTGACTATACTTCTGTTAAAAAAAATTTTAATACTCTTCTTTGATGTATGTTCTGTGTTTCAGGTAAAAATTTTAAATCTGAGAACTGTATCCTGGCATGCACATAAGTTTTTAAAAGTTTGCTTTGGCATAAGAAAAATAAAACTGTGGTCATTTTAGAAAAACAAAAATAAGAAAGTATAGAAATAGAAATAATCAGGAAAAAATACCTCTCAATCTCTCCCACTGTTAACTCCAGGCTTTTTATGACGTACGCTTTTGGATATATGATTACATATGTGTTTTTTGTTGTTGTTTAAGAATGGGAACATACTACAGATAGTTTAAACTTTTTCAGCTAATCTTACAAATCTAAAAAATGTAACTAGTGAGTAATATTCTATTATAAGAGTATAAAACCATTATGTGGTTTGACCTCAATTATTTCCGCAGGCTCATCCTTTCCTTCAGTCATTAAATATTGCCTATTCTCAACACTTGGCCGTCTTCTCTTCTACTCAGTATTATCTCCCCAGGTAATCTCATTGATGTCTCACAGCTTCAGTTATTAGATGCATGCCAGTGACTTCCAAATTTATGTCTCGTAAGCCTCTTCTGAGCCCCAGGCTGGGTGTCTAACTGCCTACGTAGCATTTCTACTTGGATCAAAGACACTTCAAACTCTACTTATTCCAAGCTAGACAGAACTAATGGCTCCCCCCTCTCCCAATCCAGGGATTGGCTATTTTGAATACTACAAGAACATACCTGTTGTAACTCTATTTCTTTAGGATCAATTCCTAGATAAAAAATTGCTGCATCCAGGGTAGAGACATTTTTTAAAAAGGATTTTGTTAAGCTAAGTTGCCTTCCAGAAAGACTGCATCCCCATCAGTGTTGAAAGGGAAAGTTCATTTCTGTTCCTTAGCAATAGGCCTCTTTCTCTGTTAAGCTCCTTCAATAAATTTAACTGTTTCAGTCTTGGCCTCTGTCTCTGTCATCTTTGAGTGGGCTTGGGGTTTGAGGGAAGGGCAGCTTATTGTCCTCTTGTCCCCAGTCTGCACCTCAGAGACTGGTTCCTTTTGTCCCACCTAGTAGTAGCTTGGGGTGGGGCTGGAGAAGGAAGAAGGGACCTTGGCCTTTCAGGCATGGTGGTTCTTTGGCTCTTCCTGGGTACTGATCAGATCTCCCATTGTGTCTCCTTCTTTACTTTAGCATGCAGTAAAAGCTTTGGCTTTTGCAACCTAGTAAGGTTAGTGATATCTGATTCACACCCACTTTGGGATTAACTGTCTGTCGGCAATAAAGGTGCCTCTTTGCAAGGCTTTATGGTATCTCCTATCTGCTTTCAGATGGACCAGTTTGAAGCTTGTTCTTTTTTGCAAGAATTACATGTCAGAAGTGGCTAATTATATGATAGGATAGTTTTTGATTTTGAGATACAGAAAAAAAAATTCAGACAAATAAATGTATTGTTTTGCATAACCAGAAGTTCAGCAGTAGGGTGGGCTTTAAACTGGGAAAGATTAGCAATAGCTCATTTATGTCATTATACACCCAGATTTGTTCCTGTCTTCATCTGCTATTATCTGCAGAGGCTTCAACCTAAGACTGACTTCTTGTAGTAACAAGGGAGCTGCCAGTAACTATAGAGAACACAGACTTCCTGGGTGATATCTTGGGACATCTCCCACTAAAATGAAATAACTCTTTTCCCTTAGTCTGATTGGAACAACCTAGGTCATGTATTCACATCTAAAATTTTCTAAAATCCTTTAAAGATTGAGGGTTGATAGGCTCGCTTTGTGGGCCATCATGTGATCTATCTTGGGGACTGTTCCATGTGCACTTGAGGAGAATGCGTATTCTGCTGCTTTCAGATGGAATGCTCTATAAATTTCAGTTAAGTACATTTGGTCTAGAGTGTCATTTAAAGTCCTGTATTTCCTTATTGATTTTCTGTGGATGATCTATCCATTGATGTAAGTGGGGTATTCAGTTCCCCCACTGTTATTGTGTAACTTGATTTCTCCTTTTATGTCTGTTAACAGTTGCCTTATATACTGAGGTGCTCCTATGTTGGGTGCATATATATATGCAATTTATATATCTTCTTGTATTGAGTCCTTGATCGTTATGTAGTGTCCTTCTTTGTCTCTTATAACAGTCTTTATTTTAAAGTCAGTTTTGTCTGATATAAGTATTGCTACTCCAGCTTTCTTTTGGTTTTTATTGCATGGAATGCCTTTTTCCATCCCCTCACTTCCAGCCTGTATGTTTCTCTAGCTCTGAAGTGGGTCTCTTGTAGACCCCATATATAAGGGTCTTGTTTTTGTATCCATTCAGCCAGTCTAGTCTTTTGGTTGGAGTGTTTAATCCATTTATATTTAAGCTGATTATTGATATGTGTGTTCTTATTGCTATTTTGTTCATTGTTTTGGACTTGTTTTTGCAGATCTTTTTACCCCCTTTTTTCTTTTGTTCTCTTGTCTTGTGATTTGATGACTATCTTTAGTGTTATGTTTGGATTCCTTTCCCTTTTTTGTATATATATCTATTATAGATTTTTGGTTTGCAGTTACCATGAGATTTTGGTATAGAATTCTATGTATATATACACATGATTGATTTAAGTTGATGGTCTCTTAATTTCAAATGCATTTTAGATACCCTGTATTTGTACTCTTCTCCCCTCATGATTGCTGGCTTTGATATCATATTTTACATCTAATTATTTTTGTGTATCCTTTTACTGATTATTGTGGGTACAGATGATTTTTGCTACTATTGTCTTTCAACTTCCTTATTAGTTAGTGTGTGGATGATTTCCTATCTTTACTGTATGTTTGCCTTCCCTGGTGAGCTTTTCCATTTCATAATGTTCTTGTCTCTAGTTGTGGCCTTTTCTTTTCTAGGGAAAGAAAAGCTTCTAGGGAAGCTCCTTTAGCATTTGTTGTGAAGCTGATTTAGTGGTGCTGAATTCTTTTAGCTTTTGCTTATCCATGAAGCTTTTGATTTCTCCATCAAATATGAACTAAAGCCTTGCTGGTGAGAGTGTTCTTGATTGTAGGTTTTTCATCACTTTAAATGCATAGTATCACTTCCTTCTGGCCTACAGAGTTTCTGCTGAAAAATCAGCTGATAACCCTATGGGAGTTCCCTTGTATGTTAGTTTTTGCTTTTCTCTTGTTGCTTTCAATATTTCCTCCTTATCTTTAATTTTTTAATTTAATCTGTTTAATTACTATGTGCCTCAGCATGCTCCTCTTTGGGTTAATCCTGTATGGGACTCTGTGGTTCCTGGACTTGGGTGACTATTTCCTTTCCCAAGTTAGGGAAGTTTTTAGCTATTAGCTCTTCAAATATTTTTTCAGGTCCTTTCTCTCTTCTCTTTCTGGGACCCCTATGTGAAAATTAGTGTGCTTCATATCGTCCCAGAGGTCTCCAAAACTATCCTCATTTCTTTTCAGTCTTTTCTCTTTTTTCTGTTCTGCGGTGGTGATTTCCACTACTCTGTCTTCTAGCTCATTGGTTTGTTCTTCTGCCTCATTTAGTCTTCTCTTGGTTCCTTCTAGTATATTATTCATTTAAGTGTTTGTGTTCTTCATTTCCGTTTGGTTGTTCTTTATATTTTATAAGTCTACTAAAAACCTAACTTCTTACTATGTGCATCCATTCTCCTCCTGATTTCTCTGATCATCTTCACAATCATTACTCTTAACTTTCTTGTGTAGATCTCCTATCTTCTCATCGTAGTTCTTCTTGTGGGATTTTATCTTGTTTCTTTGCCTGGAGCATATTCCTCTGCCACCTCATTTTGTCTAAATTTCTATTTGTATTTTTCTGTATGTAGTAGATTAGTTATGTTTCTCAGCCTTTGAGAAATAGCCCTCTGTAGGTGACATCCCATGAGTTCCAGTAGTGCACTCCCCTCATAACCCAAGGGCCAGGGTGGGGTGGGTGGCAGCTGGTCCCAGGGTAGAGTCTGGCCTTCATTTGTGGACTCCTTCCTTAGGCTGTTGGATTGTTGTTTTCTTGCTTCTGGTGTCTGCCCCCTGGTGAGTGAAGCTGGACTAGAGACTTGTGCAGGTTTCCTGGTGGGAGGGGCCAGTGCCTGCCCCCTGCTGGGTAAAGCTGGGTCCTGGCCCTTTGGTGAGAGGGGTTGTGTCTAGGGGCGTGTCTAGAGACAGCTGTGAGGTCAAGAAGTTCTTAGGTAGCTTAGGTAGCTCTGCTGATGGGTGGGGCTGTGTTCCCACCCAGTTAGTTGTTTGGCCTGAGGCATCCAAGCACTTAAGCCTACTGGCTGTTGGTTGGGGCCAGGTGTTGGTGCTAATGATCCAGGCAAGATGTCAGCCTCCAGGAAAGTTTATGTGGCTGAATATTTCCTGAATGTCTGCCACTAGCTTTTACATCTCCCAGGTAAGCCACAGACGCCCCACCCCTCCCCAGGAGACCCTCTAAGACCAGCAGGCAGCTCTGGCCCAGGCTCATATGAAATGACTACTTCCACCCTTGGTCTCAGTGCACATGAGATTCTATGTGCACTCTTTAAGGGTAAAGTCTCTGTTTACCCCAATTCCGTGGAGCTCCTTCAGTTAAGCCCCACTGGCCTTCAAAGCCAAATGCCCTGAGGGATCCTCCTTCCGATGCTGGACCCCCAGGCTGGGGAGCCTGATGTAGGGCTGAACTCTCATTCCTGTGGGTGAATCTCTGCAGTGCAATTATTCTCCAGCTGGTGGGGTTGCCCACCTGGGGTATGTGACCAGATTATATGGCAAGCCTGCCACTCCTACCATCTTGCTGTGGTTCCCTCTTTATGTCTCCAGTTGACGATCTTTTTTGGTAGGCTCCAGTCTTTTTTATCAGTGATTGTTCAGCAGTCAGTTGTGGTTTTGTCGTGTTTGTGAGAGGAGACAAATTCATGGTCGTACTACTACACTGTGTTGTCTGGAACTCCTGTAGCATTCCCTGCAATGCTCGTATCATTCCTGCTAATAGTCCAGGGGATACAATCGCCATCGTTTTTTTTTTTTTTTTTTTTTTTGGTGGGGGGAGGTAATCAGGTTTATTTATTTTTAGAGAAGGTACTGGGAATTGAATCCAGGACCTTGTGCATGCTAGGCATGCACTCTACTGCGTGAACTATACCCTATCCCTCAATCTCCATCCTTTTTGTATTGTTGGGTCTGAAGTGTGTGTTCTGTAGACAATGTATATTTTTATCTATTCTGATGATCTCTGCCTTTTGATTGGATTCTTTAATCAATTCACATTTAATATTTTATTAATCTGATTGGATTTATGTCTGTCATTTTACTCTTAATTTTCTGTTAGTCTCATTTCCTCCTTTATTACTTTCCTTTGCATTATGTGGATGTCTTCCTAGTGTAACATCTTAATTCTTTTAATATTTTTTCATTATATAGATATTTCTTGAATTATTTCCTTAGTTGTTTCTCTAGGGTTTACCATATGCATTTTAACTTTTCAGAATCCATTCAGACTTATACTAACTTAATTGTAGTAATATTTAAAAGCATTACTCTTTACTTCTTCCCCTTTTTGATGCTTTTTAAATGACATTGTATATGTTACAAACCCAAAAATACATTGTTACAAATATTACTTTATATAATTTTATGACTTTTAGAGAAGCTGAGAGAAGAAAGGGGAACAAGTAATATGTATTTATTTATAGAGTTTGTTATAGTAGCCTTCCTATTTACCATTTTTGGTTCTCTTCATTTGTTCCTGTGTTTTCAAGTAGTGTCACTACCTTACTGCAACAGAGATTTGCTCCTGTACACTTCTTTTGTTCAATTATTGTCAAATGGATTACATGTCTATATGTTACAGGCTAACAATATAATTATGTACCTGTTGTTTTATAGGTTGATTTTAAAATCACTTAAGAGAAGAAAGGAAAAGAAATAGGCATTTATATTGTCTTTCATAATTACCTTTACTGGTGTCTTTGCTTTTTCCTGAGGATTTGAATTACTGCCTGCAGTCTCTTGTTTTCCACCTTAGTAACTTCTTTTAGCATTCTTACATATCTGTAAGATAGGTCTTTTTGCAACATATTATCTCAGTTTTTGTTTATTTGAAATGTCTTTATTTCACTTTCATTTTTGAAAGATAGATTTTGAAAGACAGATTTCTTGGTTGATCATTTTTTTTCCCTCAGCACTTTAAATACGTAATTCCATACCTTCTGGCCCCCTTTGTTTCTGATGAGAAATTAGTGGTTTTTGTATTGCTGCTTTCAAAATTCTCTTTGTCTTTCAACATTTTTGCTATGATATGTTTGTGTGTGGATCTCTTTGGTTTATACCACTTGGTCAAGCTTCTTGGATGTGTAGCTTAATGGTTTCCATCAAATATAGGAAGTACTTGGATATTATTTCTTCAATTTTTTTTTCTTCTGCTCCTTTCTCTGTCTCCTCTCTCCACTCTTTTTGGTACTTCCATCATGCATATTCTTCATTCTTTTCATTCTTTTTTGTCTCTGTTCTTCGGGTTGCACAATCTCTATTGATCAAATCTCTAATTTTCAGGAGAGCTGATTCTTTCCTATGTCAATACAAACCTGTTGTTGAACACCTGTAGTGAATTTGTCATTTCAGTTATTGTACATTTTACCTCCACAATGTCTATATAGTTCTTTTTAAAAATTACTTCTCTCTCTTTATTGACATTCTCTGTTTGTTGCAACATTGTCATATCTTTATCCACTTTGGTTTTCTTTAGCTCTTTGAATATGTTTATAGTGGTTATTATGGGATCCTTGCCTGTTAAATCCAATATCTGGGCCTTCTCACAGCCAGTTTCTGTTGCCTAGCTTTTTTTCCTGTGTATGAGTTACATATACTGTTTTTCTGTATGTTTTGTTGTTGTTGAAAACTGGATCTTTTAGGTAATGTAGCAAATCTGGATACCGATGTTCTGTGCTCTGGGGCTTGTCCTTGTTCTTGTTTATTTGTTTAGTGACTTGACTATTTTAGTGATGTCTGTTGCTCCTGCAATATGCAGCCTGTATACTTGCTCCTCAGAGGTTATAATGTGCACAAGTTGCTCTGAGATGACAGTGTTTTAGCAAGGCTCTCTTTGTCTATTCCGCTGATCTCTCTGTTAAGCTATAGGCCTCTTTTGGTATCACACCCAGCTTTTAGGTTGATTGCTGTGTTGTTTCTGACGATCCCCTGGGAGATAAATTTCTTTACACTCTGATCCAATTCAGTTTGGGCTTCCTTTGCTGGGGTACTTTTTGAGACTAATCTCTGACATTACTTCTGTCCTCAGGAGGCTCTCTGAGCTTTATCTTTTCTTGGTTCTCTCTGTTAAACTTGCTGACCTACCAGTTTAGCTTGCTGATATTATAAAGCTATCAGCTTTCTCTTAATTCTTATCCAATTTCTTCATTATTTCTGAGATTGCCCTTAGGTTTGAACTTCCTTACACTGTTAAGATCTCTGTCGTTATGGCCTCCCTCTCCCCCTGGGCAAAATTTCTGAGCCACTGCTCCAGAACAAGTGTTGGGGAGAATGGCCCATTTCTTTTGGACAACAACCCTGCTTATGAGCAGGACTCTGGGTAGGGGCAGCACAGCCTCTGTTCTTGTTGGCTTGCCTCTCTTAGAGTGGAATCTCTACCACTCTAAGTGGTACCAAAGGCTTGGGACAAGGCTAATCAGGGCCACAGTATTTTGGGCCTGCTTCATCTTTGACCTAACCTCCAACTTATGAATGTAGGCTAGGTTTAAGAAGAGAGCCCTAACCCGCTGTCCTGCACTTGCCTGAAATTTAGCCTCTATAACACATCGCCCGCAGGGAAAGAAGTGTTGGTGGCCTGTCCTCCTGGAGGGATGCCATCTCCCTTGGAGCTAGGGGAAGAGGGAGCCCCATCTTCTTATCAGTAGCAACTGGTGTAGAGCTTCCATCGCACTGAGATTGGTGGGAGTGGTAAGTGAGTGGGCCATGGGTCAAGTACCACAAACTCTCCCTTCTTACCAAGATTTAGTAGATTTTCTTGAAATAAATGTTTCTTCATTTGCTGTATATCCTGAGGACAATGTATAGAGACTTTAAACGATTTTTTTTAAAATAATTTTCACCAGTATGTTTGGTTCACTAGGGAGTATGTCTGTACAACTTTTCATGCTTCCATTCTTGAAATGGATCATTTTCTTGAATTGCTTTTGTAGCTGGTGTGTAGACGCTATACAAAGTGCTATGGGGTAAGGAACTCATAAGATGAAAATCCTGAAGGTAATGGATTATTCTCATTTTATGCTTGAGGAAACTGTTTGCTTGTATTGCTTAAATCAGAGTTCAAGTCCAAATTCTGTTGTTTCCAAATCCTAGGTCTTTGATGGATATATCATGCTTTTGATTTGTATTTTTAATAAGTTGAGACCTTAATCTTCAGATAACAAGTGCATTAGTTATGCACTTTTACATAAAAAATAATCCCAAAACCTAATGGCTCAAAACAACGACAAACATTTTTTTTTTAATCTTTATCATTTCTAAGGGTCAGAAATTCATAGCTGGGCAGTTCCTCCTTAGGGTCCATCATGAGGTTGCTTTCAGAATGTTGACTTAAACCACAGTCACTTGAATGCTTAACTGAGGCTGGAGCTTCTATCTCCAAAGTGGCTCATTGAAACAGCTGCCAATTTGGTGGTAGCTGTTGGCAGGAGGCTTTACTTTCTCTCCTCATGGGCTTCTCAACAGGCTGTTTGGATGTCCTCATGACCTAGCAGCTGGCTTTCTCTAGTGTGAGTAATCCAAGAGAGTGAAGGGAGGGTCAGATGCTGCCCTTTTCATGACCTGCCCGGGGAAGTCACACAGCATCACTCGCACCACATTCTGTTCACTAGAACCAATTTGCCAAGTCTGCCCTACATTCAGGGGAAGTGGAATTAGTTTCCACCACGTGAAGTGAAACGTATCAAAGAATTCATGGACGTAGTTAGAAACCACCTTAACAAAAGAGGCAAACTGATTTCTGATCACCATTATAGAAGCTTTGATACAAACTCAGAAAAATAACTGCTTGTTTTATTGAGTTAGTTTCTAACTATTTTATATATAGAAATAGTTACATATATAAATGCTGCAAAATTCAAATAGCAGAACCAAGTTTTCTTGATGTTCATGTCCTTTTGCGGGACATGAAATGGCTGAGGGATTTCTCAAACTTTCATCCTGGCCCTGTGTCTATCCCAATAGTTAGATTTGGGTTCTAAAGACAGAAGGAGGGCAATGGTTGCCCCCAGATCCTATTTATTGGGACACTTGCACTTGAGATGAAATGGCAGTGAGATTCTTTATGTCACTGAAACAAAGCCCCATTTATGTTAACAAGTCACAGGGGAAAGTTTGTGATGACTATTCTTTTTCTAATACGTTCGGGCCTAGAGCTGTGGCTGTGCTGAAAAAGCAGAAGCTGAGCTCTGGATGGAGCTGCTCAGTACTCTTCTGGCCAATCAGAAAACAGAGTACATAAAAGGAAACGATGGGGAATTGTGGAATAGAGTGATGGTGAGACAAGGATGTGGGGTTGGATAGCTAGCTTTTCTTCTATCAAGAATACTGACATCTTTCGATGGGAATTAGAATGTCTGTAAGTGGTCCAAGGAGACTAGATGATATAAGAGCTTGGAGTAGCATGGATATAGTGGACTCTAAGAGTTAAAAAATATTTTTTTGGAATGCCATGAATATTGATGAGCATCTTTCAGTTTACAGAAGATTTCCAGACTCACATCTTATGGGCAAGCTAACCTAGTCCTCTCCCTTGTAAGACATTGAAAACCAATGAGGTTAGTATCAGAGCTGGGGCTAGGAGGGTAATCCAGTGTCTTGTTCAGTGTGCAGTATTGCCTTGAGTGGTTTATAAGGAGTTTCATGATCTGACTCCTTGCTGCATCTCCATCCTTGTCCTTCCTCTGCATCACTTCACCTCAACTAAGCTGGCCTTCTTGTTATTCCTCAGACAATGCAACGTTCTTCGGTCCCAGGGCCTTTGCACTTGATGTGTTCTCTATTGAAAAGCTCTTCTTCCAGGTATCTGTATGACTTCCCCCTCTTTCTTTATATCTCTGCTTAGCTGTCACCTCACCGGTGAGGACTTCCCTGATTACCCTGTCTAAAGCATTTACCCAGCCCCTGCTTCATCATTTTCCCTCCCTGGCTTTATTTTCCTTTAAAGAAGTGATTACAGTTCAATGAGGTCATCTGGGTGGGCCCTAATCCAATATGACTCGTGTCCTTATAAGAAGAGGGAGAGACACCAGGGATGCACACACATAGAGAAAAGTCCACTTGAGGACACAGCAAGAAGGTGGCCAGCTGCCAAGAAGAAAAGCCCAAGAAACCAAACCTGTCCACACCTTGACCTTGGGGTTCCAGCCTCCAAAACTGTGTGAAAATTAACTCATGTTCTTTAAGCCAGTGGTATTTTGTTACAGCGGCCCAAGCTGACTCATACAGCCTATAAGTGTTCCTGGTTCCCTTCCACCCCATCCCCTATGTCCCCTCTTACTCATGCTATTGCAGCCTGTCCGGCCTGCTTGCTGTTTCTCACATATGCCAAGATGGCTTTCACCTCATTGCTTTTGTATTTTGTGTTTACTCTGCCTGGAATACTCTTCCTCCCAGATAGCTCAGCTATTCGCACATTTCAGTCAGGTTTCTGCTCACATGCTGCCTTCTTGGTGACGCCTTTCTTGACCATCTTATTTAAATTACAAGCCCCATCACCTCCTGTTCCCTGTGTCCTGACCCCTATGTTTGTTTTTCTCCATAGCACTTATTACCCTCTGACATACTATGTACTTACTGATTGTCCATCTCTCCCATCAAAGCTGTATGTGTCATAGGGCCGGAGTTAGAGTTGGTGTTGCCTTCTGATTTGTCACTGACTCTTTGGTACTCAGAAGAGTCCTTGGCACAGAGTAGGCCCTCAAGTAATATTTTTTGGATTAGTTAATGAATGAATAAATGGTCCTGGCCCATGGGTAAACAGATAGATTAGTAGGACAGACTAGAAGGTCCTTAAATCCATTTTCATAGGAACTTAATAATTTGTTGTTGCTGTTTTTTAAAGGGAAGAAGCATTTCAATGAAGGGGGGAAATGGTGGTTTACTTAGTATCTGGAAACATCACGTGACTGATTTAATACATTTGGAAAACAAAGTTGGATTGCTACTTCATATCACAAAAAGAATACATCTTAGATTAACTAAGCATCTAACTGCAAAAAATAAATTTATAAAATTGTAAGCAAAACTTTAGAAATTTTAGGAGAATTTTTGTATAATTTCTGGGTGTATATGCTTCTGGGCGGTCAGATGAGTCTTCTTAGACAAAAAAAAATTCCGAAGTTATAAAGGAATAGATTGACAAATTTGATTATGTTTAAATTTTATAATAGCAAAAGACACTCAAAATATTAATGGGGAGAAACCAACTGCAACAGATTTGATGAAGGGTTATACTCTTTATATTCAAGCACTATCTCCTGATAAAAAAGGGACAGTTAGCTCAATATGAGCAAAAACTATACTCAATATCTTGTAGTAACCTATAATGAAAAAGAATATGAAAACAAGTACATGTATGTATATGTATGACTGAAACATTATGCTGTACACCAGAAATTGACACATTTGTAAACTGATTATACTTCAATAAAAAAGAAAAAAAAAAGAAATACGAGCAAGTAATATTAAAGGGTATTTTTTATTTTTTAAAGAGGAAATGCATATGGCCGCTAGGTATGAAAGGATGCTCAACAATTTCATGCACACACACATACATACATACATACTCTCTCTCTTTTTTTAACCCATCAGTGTCGTTCATTCTTTCATCAAATATGCACTGATTTTCTACTGTGTGCCAAGTATCATTCTAGGTATTGGAGATAAATCAGTAAAGAAAACAGACAAATATTCCTAACATCATAGAGCTTGTGTTCTAGTGGAAAGAGATAGTTAAGAAATAATAAGAGATAACATGGTATGTTAGAAGGTGCTAGGTGCTGTAGAAATAAAACCATATAATGGGACATAAAGGAAATGAAAACAATTGAAGAGGTTAGTTTGCCCAACTCTCAGGGAGATGAATTTGAAAACCTAGATCGAGTGGATGCTTTTTTAGGAGAATGTAAATTACAGAAATGATTGTGGAGAGAGAGAAATCTAATGAAATTATATATTATAAAGTATCTAGAGAAAGTTATTCAAGAGAAGCCCCTAGAAAAACTACCAGAAGAGATACTTCAAAGGTGAATCCTACCAATCTTAAAGAGCAGACAGGTCCAACGATTTTTCGGTTATTTCAGAGTTTAGAAAAGAAGTGAGGTTGTGGAGAAATGTCCATTCTCTTACCTGTTTAGTGACAGTGGGAACTTGTATAAGCTTTTTTGAAAGTATTCTGACAATATCTTGTAAAATTAAATTATCTATCTTCCTTTCTTCCTTCCTTCCTTCCTTCCTTCCTTCCTTCCTTTCTTTCTTTCTTTCTTTCTTTCTTTCTTTCTTTCTTTCTTTCTTTCTTTCTTTCTTTCTTTCTTTCTTTCTTTCTTTCTTTCTCCTATAATCTAGTTGTCTCACTTGGGATTCTTGTCCTTGGAAATAAAACTATCATTTGGTAAGGCTGTTTGTATTTGTGTATGTTTGTAGGAATAGAAAGAAATATATGGAAGGAAATAAATATTAAAGTTAACATTTGTTATTTGGAGTTTTGGGAGAGCTTGTTGGTTTTTTCTTTTTTGTTTTTGGCTTGTTGCCTCTAGCAGGACTTTTTTTTTATTGAAGTATAGTCAATTTACAATGTTGTGTTAATTTCTGGTGTACAGCATAGTGATACAGTTTATCTGTCTATCTATCTATCTATCTACCTATCCCTTTTCATATTCTTTTTCATTATAGGCCATTACAAGGTATTGAATATAGTTCCCTGTGCTAAACAGTAGGACCTTGTTGTTTTATCTGTTTTATTTATATTAGTTAGTATCTGCAAATCCAAAACTCTGTTTATCTCTCCTCACCCCTTTCCTCTCTGGTAACCGTAAGTGTGTTTTCTATGTCTGTGAGTCTGTCTGTTTTGTCAATAAGTTCATTTATGTCTTTTTTTTTTTTAAGATTTCACATATAAGTGGTATCATATGGTATTTTTCTTTCTCTTTCTGGCTTATTTTACTTAAAATGACGATTTCTAGGTCCATCCATGTTGCTGCAAATGGCATGATTTTATTCTTTTTTATGGCTGAGGAGTATTCTATTGTATATATAAAATGTCAGTGGACATGTAGGTTGTTTTCATGTCTTGCCTATTGTAAATAGTGCTGCTGTGAACATTGGGGTGCATGTATCTTTTAGAATTAGGGTTTTAGCAGGACTTTTAGTTTGAAATGAAACTCTGATAAGGTATATTTTATAAAAGACTTTTCTTTCAGCCTTTTCTATGCTTATTTTAATGAGAATAAAAGAAATACATCTGCTTGGGTACTAGGTAACGCAGATGCTTTAGACTCAGGGTAGATGGTGTGAATTGTGTGGTAGGGCAGGACGTGTGAGTTTTACCAGATTTTGCCCAATGATTGAATTTTTATGTTGGTGTAGTGGAGTAACGTTGAGAGGTTACTCAAGTTCTCTCAACCTGAAGTTTTTAATAATTAAAATAAAGGTTAAAAATATCTATCACTTTAGGTAGGTATCTTTATTGTGAAACGACTCGAGAAAGGATTTTCAAAGTATTAAGCTTTTAGCTCAGTAGGCTTTAGCTGAATTCAAATTTCCTGACATTTTCAGTGTCTATGCTATACCTCGCATCATTGCTATAGGGATTCAAATCCACATCTATTCCTGTGTCTATATCTATCTATAGAGAGGATAAAGGCAGGCAAAATCTTAACCACACAAAGCATTACGATATCCAATGTCAGATGAATACTGTGTGTTTTAATGTATTATTGAAGGCAATAATGATCAGGGAAGACTTCATGGAGGAGGTGAGACAATGCAGGTCTTACCTACCCTCAGGGGCAGGACAACGCGGGAGTGGCTCACGGCAGGCAGAGCCACTGTTGCCCCAGTTTCGCGAGAACGCCGCACGCGAGAGCGCCTCCTTCCGGAACCAAGTCCCTCTGGCCCCTTTCCCGTGCCTCGGGGCGAGCGCGGTGCCGGCGATACGCAGGCGCCGGGAGCCGATGAGGGCTAGCGAAGGCTCGACAGGCGCGCATGCGTGCAGCTCTCTGGAGGCGGTAGCTTCTTCGGAGTCGAGACTGGAGGCTGAGTGCTAAACTGTGTGGGGCGCAAATGGGATCCGGCTGTTAGTCGGGTAGGCATAGGTCGGACGGCTGCCTTGTGGGGAGCAGGGGGCTGGAAGGCGGGAGCCCATAGCGCGGGGCTCCTGAGTCTCTCCTGTGAGATCCGGGCCGACTATTGTATCTGTGTCGCAGCGGCTGCGCACAAAATGGCGGCGGGCAGACGGCGGGGGCGGGAGGAGTTTGGGGGACCCCCGGGATGGGAAGGGGAGCTCGGCCGCACCGCCACCGCGTCGGCTCACCGCGCTGCCCCGGAGGGCCGGGTCGGGCTCCGGTGCTAGGACTCTGCTTCAGGAAGAGCCGCCTGACGCCGTTGCGCTGGGCCGAGGAACGAAAACAGCCCTTTGGCAAGGCCGTGGCGGCCCCTTCCCCATCGGCGCAGGGCCTGCCGAGACTGCGCCAGGCCTGACAGCCGGAGGAAGCGGTGGTGCGGGAGCGTCGCCGAGGGAGGAACCGTTCCCGTCGGGCCTGGAGGAGAGGCGGTGGAGCTCGAGCTGAGCCCTTTGGCAAGCGACATTGTGCAAGAAGCGTGGAGAGAAGAGCGTGTTTGTGTTTGGGGCCGGGGAAGGGGGGGTTGGGGTGAAGGGGGGACGTGGTGGTCTGCGGCATTTGCGGTTGGTGTTTCCTCCGTCTGCCTTGTGCGGGCATGAAAGCAAAGGAAATGTCACCTCTCTGCGGGATACGGAGGGCTCATGAACTGCTCTGATACTTACTTCAGAATTTCTCAGAGGAATCGAGAATGCGGATCGTTAGTGATTTAGTTTTGTGTGATTCCTGGCTTGGGCCCCGTTCTGTTGAAGATGGGGGTAGAATTTATACCCTGTACGAGAATCCTTGAAGACATCTGAAACAAATCTTTTGTTGTTTGAGATAACTGTGAATGAGGGAGACTTTTAAAATCATTAATTGAACTAGGCAGTGACGGCTGCCTCAAGCTATGTTTTTTCTTGGTCTTAGAATTTGCTCTTTGGCGAAATTTGGGGGGGGGGGAAATACTATTTTAATCCGGAGGAGTTCTGAAGAAAAACTTGTTACTAGGATCCCGCGATTTATGTTGATTCAGATTCTTTTTCTAACCAGCTTCGGAATTGTGCACACAAACATTTTTTTTTCTTTATTTGTTGTAGAGGGTTAACTTATTTTTAAAGGATGCTTGCTGGTTCAGATTCGCAATTGTCATGGATAAACTGAAAAAAATTAAAAGAAAAAGTGAGTGTAATGAAGTTTATAAAGGAAAAGTGACGCAAAATTTACATGATTTCAACATAGCTTTAAATATTGTTGATGGTTAGGTATTCTAGACTTAGTGGGCTTATGTTTCGGTTTTTTTTTTTTTTTGACAGTATTTCATATACACTTTATTTTGTGTTCTCATATTCTGTGATACACACTTTTAAATAATTATGTGGAATCAACATGTTGTTAATACACTAAAATATGCTGGGCCATTCCCTTCCTGATTGTTTTTGTTGGCACCAAGTGAGGGTGAAGATAAAACAGTTGGAAGAAATCACAAATCCTCATTCGTTTTCATTAACTAGTATTCAGAATGTATTTAGTCGTGTCACATATATCTATTACCTTGAGTCTTGGTTATATTTTAGGTTTGTAATCTTTTGTATTTTGTTTTGGAGGGTGTATACAGCAGATACTCCAGTTTAAAAAAAATACAATCAGTGATCACTTTGTACTTCATAGCTGTCTTAAAAGTTCTCTTGGGTGCTCTTAAGAAGGTGCTCTCTGGAAATTTTTATGTAGTGAAAGAATGAGATAAATAGTGAAAAGAGAATAGACTTTGGAATCAGAAGATCAGACTTTGAATCCCTGTTTTCCTTTTACTATATGAGTGTAATTTGGAGTAAATTATTTTAGTCTTTCTGAATTTTTGTTTCCTTATCTGTAAAATAGTGATAATACTACTTGTTTGGGATTATTGTGAGGATTAAGTGAGACGGTGTATGAAAAGCCCCTATCCCTTGGTACATACTAGGTGCTTAATAAATGTTAGCTGTTGCTGTTGCAAATTTTTAAGTGCTTAGGCAGCATCTTTTGATAGAAAATTGTAACCTGTGGCTACTCCCTCTTAATTAGAAAGAAGAGGCTGAAAGGAGTTTTGATAAAATTGATAGAATTTTGGAGCTGAAAGATCATCTAATCTTTCATTAAAATATTTTGCTAATCTATAAACTTTACACCTCTCTTGACCTATCAAAATATATTGTAACCATTTACTTATGTGGTTGTTACGCTCATCTTTGTATCTATTCCAGTGCCTAGTATGTATTAGATGCTCACATGTTGAGTGAATGAGCTCAGCTGATTCAGCTTATCCTTAACTTATTCAGTCTCTGGATCAGAACACTTGGAGTCCAAATCGAGCTCTTTCTCCTATGGCTTAATGTATCCTTATCAAGTTTAGGAAATACCTGCCCAAATAATTAATAAAATGCTTTATATATTAAGAAACAGTGCTTCCAGTATAGGTACCCAATAACACATTTTGGGCTGTTTTGCAAGGAAACAAGCTACTGGGTGTTAAAATGTGGTTTAGAGATCCTCCAAACTGAGAGTAATTACATTTGTGGCTAAAGTTGCTAAGCCATCTTTGTATCCAATTTATTCTTACATTGCTTCAACTTTATTTACTGTAGTCTGAAATTTGTGGTTGAAATGAAAATAGAAGGCAGATAGGTATATGGAAAATAAGAGAATAATGGAAAGGAATAAATAATGGTAGGGAAAAGCTGAAGTATAGAAGTAAAACATAGCTCCAATAATAACCGTTGAGGATCAAGAATAATGAGCTTTCTATTGAAAAGAGAAATGTTCAGGGAGTATAAAGAGTTTCAAGGTACACATATTTTGATATTTTCTTAGTGCTTACCTTGGAGTACATATATTTTGGATTATTTTTCAACTCTCTTGAGCCCCTTAAAAATATATGTACTTATTGTTGCAGTCATTCTGCAGTTTTTATACTTTTTTCCCTGCCTTGTTTCCAGTCTTCATTTTTTTATTGAACTTTCAACTGATTTCCCTGTTGTCCCTGCTAATGAGTGAATGTTGCCAACTTTCTTTTCTTTTGAATTTCTTCACTTTAAAAAATTTTTTTTATTGAACACACAAAACAGAGTGTATTATATAATGATTCGCCCATGTGTCTGTCACCTGGTTTCAGCAGTTAGAAGCTAATGGTCAATCTTGTCTCTACCCTCCACCCTGTTATTTTTAAGCAAATCTCGTATTATTCGTTAATTTATAGTTTGGAATTTTTCTTTAAAATATTTAGGAAAAAGCATGCTTATCACACCTAAAATAGTTCCTTAATATTAAGATGTTCAGTCAATATGCAGATTTCCCCAGTTGTTTCTTATACACCACACACGTGTGTAAATACACGTATTAATTTAATTTGTTTCTACTACCGTATTGAAATTTTCAGAAATTACCCGTCTTAATAAAAGGAGCAAACAACTACCTGCTTCTTAAATAAAACATTTTGTTTACTATTTAACATTTTTTAAGTATCTGTTGTATGTCAACCCGTCTTGACACCAACATTCTGTGTCGTTACACTGAGGCTTGGGTAATCAGCTTGCTCAGGGTCACATTTTTAGCAAGTAACAGGATCAGCATTAAAACACTGAGTCTAGGGTCTGAGTTCTTAAAAAACACTGTGCTACATTAGTGCTAAATTTTACTTATGGGAGTTACTCAATTTTGCATGAAGTCACTTGCTGGCGCACCCCTCCTAGCAGGGTGGGTATCTTCAGATCAGTGGAAATTTCCCCAAAGATCAGATTATTATGAATTGCGTAATGGGCTGACTAACAGTCAATAGTTAGGGAGTGAACATGATGCACAAAAAGAACAACCAAATCCAAAAATGTGCTTAGAGCTGATGCTCTTTACCATATTGCCGGCATTCTGCCTGTTGCCATACTTGCTTATAGTCCTTTTCTGACTTAGCATATAATTCTAAGATGTTAGATAGTCCAGTGTTGGTTCACTAGTTTTGAATTAATTTAACTGTTTGCTGATGGGTGAATTCCTTATTTCCCTTCCCTTTGTCCTTTGCCAGCTCACATGCACACACATGCACCCACTCACCCCTATTTTTTTCCTGAACTGTCTTGAGAATAAGGTGCATGTATTGTGCTCCTATATGGGTTATTAGTGTATTAATTAGTTTAATAGTTTATGTCCTAAGAATAAGCTGTTTTCTTTTGTAGTTATAGTACAGTTATCAATCAGTTTTTTTTTTTAAACCACATTCTGATTTTATTAGTTGGCTCAATAATGTTTCTTACAGCAGGTTTTTGCCTCCTCCAGTACAGTCAGTCTAGGGTTAGGTAATTGCATTTCGTTGTCATGTTTCTTAGTATTCCTTTCTCTGGAATATTTCTCTAGTCACTTTATCTTTTGTGAAGTTGACATTTTTGAAAAATACTATCTGCTTTTTTTTTTTAATAGGACGTTTCTTATTTTGGATTTTTTTTTTTTTTTTTGATGTTTTCTCTTGAATAGATTCAAATTATGTGTCCCTGGCCAGAAAAATCAAACTGCTATTTTCCCCAGTGGTGTCAGATTGGAGATGCACGAAGTCCATCTGCTTCTCATGGATAATATGATGTTTGATCATATGTCTAGTTAAAACATTTGATTTTTCTTTTTCCCCTTGAACTAATTGATCTGTGGAAAGATATTTCAAGACTATACAAATGTTCTATTCCTTATCAAACTATCACTCAAGGTTTAACATATAGATGATTCTTGTCTGAGCCAGTCTTTACATTACTATATTGGTTACAAAAAGATTTTCCAACTTAGCAGTTTCTGTACATTTATAGTGATTGATTGGTATGGAGTTATGGACTCCTGGTCTTCTCAGTTATTTGTAACTTATTACTGTCCAGTTCTTTCTTGCTTTCTCCCATTTCTCATATATATATATATGTATATGTATGTATATATATATATATGCACACACACACATACATATATATGTCTTGTTTTCCACAGTAAGAGCTCTGGTTCCCAGCACTATCAAAACATTTGCTTATTTGCTCATTACCATTATCTACAGTAATTTAAGGATTGCTTCTCCCATACCACTGCAAAAAAAAAAAAAAAGCAAAAAACAAAATAAACTACTAAAAAGAGAATTTGTTTGTAGTTCTCCCTTTTCTTCTAGCTCCACCAAAACTGAGAATGTGTAAATCAAATAGTGTGTTCATAAATTACTTGCATTAGTGTTTTTCCCCTCAGTGAGTTACGGTACTTATTTGAAAAATGAATTAGTTTGCTTTCAGGTTTAGCTTTTTTTGCCTCCCTCCCATCCTTGTTTTAATTTTTTTTTAAATGTAGATTGTTAACATGCTTCTAAAAATCAGAACTATGTAGTAAGATATACTCCATGAAATATCATTCCCATTTATTTCCTTTCAGTTGTCTCTGTTACCCCTTATAAATAACCAACTTCATTGTTTTCTGTCACCCTACGTCTATTTCTATTTGTAACCATAAGCAGATATGTTTTCTTATTTCCTTTTTTTTATATAAAGTAACATTATATATAATTTTTTGTACTTTGTAAAGACTTTAAAGCATTTGCCATTTTAAGGCATTTGGCCAGGTAGTTTAGGTATTCTTAATTGAAGATTTTGGAAACCCGTTTTAGGCAGATGGGAACAATTTTTGGCTCATGCACTTCATGAAAGAAGTGAACAATCAAATGGCAAGGAGGGCAAGGGTGTATGTAGTTTGACCTCAAGAACAATTGGAACTGATTAGTGAATGTCTTCAACACTGTATTTACCCGTTGGTCCTGCTTTCCTGTTTATTGGCTTTATTTTGTTTCAGTGTTTGTGCTTTCTTCCTAAGGCAGTAAGTATGCTATCAACAGCATTTGAGTTTTATCAGCATTCACCACTTTTCTTATTTCTAGTTAAAAAAAATCCCAGAAGAGATTTCTTTACTCCAACTTGGATCTGGTGGTTTCTCTTGGACTAATGTGTTGTATTTGTTGAGGTAATAAGCAAAGTAATAAGCAGGCCCACCAATGAACATCTCAGGGGGAGCATCATTTATTATGAATACTATGTTATCTTTAGAGACCCATTTATGCATGCACATAATCCTAAAAAAAGAAAATCATCAGATTATACTCACATATCCTGTTTATCAACAAGTTGTTTTCCTGGAAATAATAACTATTAAATCATTGCTATATAAGATTGTTAATGGTTTTCATGGTGATCTGTTCCTGGTATTGTGCATTATTAGTAAGTTGATCTTCCATTTTCTTTCAAGTTTGAAATCATGGTTATCAGTCTTTCCAGGTAGCAGTGAAGTTGTGATGTCCTTCATGATAAAACTATTTCTAATTTTCTGCTTATTTTTTTCTTTCTGTTTCTTGGACAATTTCATTGAGGTGCCACATTTTGGCATTTTTAACATATCTATATACTGGAGAAGATTAGAAGATTGAGTAACAGTTACACTGAAAAAAGCACAGAATGACTTGTATCCACCCTGTATTAACTGGCTGGTGTAGTATCTGCATTCTTAAGGTGTGAAAGATTTTATATATTCTGAGACAAGCAATTGGTCCAAGAAAGGGTATCAAATGAGTTATGTGGGTGTATACCTAGAAAAGTAATGTTAATGGTAATTTTCCCTTTGCGATAAGATTATAGAAAACTTTTTATTCTTTTCTGTGTGTCATGAGGATGATTTTTCTTTCTTTTAGGGGAGGATGGTAATGAACATGTTTTGCTTTTTTAAAAAATTGGAAAAAACAAAGCTATAAAATAAATTTTATATGTTTAGAATACAGCATGGAAAGAACACTGAGAGGAATTAGGGGTTCTATTTGTGACCTTGCCACTTAGTTCTAAGGCTTTACTTAATCTGCAAACTTAGATTCACTTGCCCACAGGGTTGTTGTAAGGCTTAAATGAGATAATAAAAATCAAAGTGCTTTTAAACCATGAAGTGCTGTCAAGCTCAAGTATGGGATTTAATGTAAATCTTTTTATTAATCTAATGGAGATATTATGATCTGGCTAATTCTTGATGATGCTTTTATATTTTTAGATTTCAGATTTCTTTATCAATATTTGTAAAGAAAATTAAGGATTCCCTTCCTTCTGAAAGACTGCATCAAAAAAGCAGGCAGTTTTTGATTGTCCATGGTGGTGGGTATCTCAGAAATATCTCATGAGGTATAATGGTGATATCTTTTTAATTCATCAAGCCATTTCTTCATGTCTACCTCAAGAACTCATTTTCGTCTAGATGCTTCTAAAAGAATTTTTATGGTTGACATTGACTAATTCTTGTTTAAGAGTGGCATATGTTAGTTCTTAGTAGAATGTAGAAGAGTTTTGAACTGCTACTTGTCAAAATAATTTTTAGGAGTTCAAAATGTTTTGTGACCATAAAATATCATATTTTTGAAGATTTTTAAATATAGGAAAATGCTGATTAAAAATAACAAGTAGTATAGTTCAGTAGTATAGTAAAGTTTGCTATACCCTCCTCCCCTTCCCATCCATGTATGTATGCACGTACAGAAAACTAGAATTATATCAAGCTAGTAGTTCACTGGTAAGGATTTCATTTACTACTTTTTATTTTAACAAGCATGTTATTTTTATCATCAGGAATAAAAATTTATTTTAAAGGGTTAGTATTATTTAATTGCAGTTACTTTCAAAGAAGTTAATAATTAAGAACTCAGATCTCAGATTTTCCAAGTTAGTTTAATGAAGTTGACTCTCCATAAATTCTGGTAAGTTAAGGAACCTCTTTATGGCCAGAACTGGAGTTAAATGAAAAAGGCTTTATAATTGTTGTCTGCTCAGTTGTTTTCCGTGTGTTAATGCCAAATTTACCCTTGTCTTACTAGTTCTTGTTTCTTATCACACTGTTTTTAGGTTATATCAGTTTCATTCTTGAAAAACTGAGGGTTTGTTTTCTTTGGTGTGGCGTAACTTAATTCTTAATCAGAGGTTTCGTATCAAGAGCCCTTTGCTTGTTTTGCTTGATTTTACTTTCTTCATCTCACGAGTAGTTTTTTTCTACCAAAAGGTAAAATGAAACAGAAAGTGAAATGTGAAACTGTTTAATAAATGCTGTCATTTGAGTCAGGTGGGAAGGAAAGATGTAGGTAAAAATGAACTAAAATGAGATTTTAGACTTAAATCTGCATTTGTTACATATACATTCCTGTTAATCATAACAAATTAGCTGCTCTTGGCTTTTGTTAGACCTTGGTGTGATAATGTTAGATTGAGAAGTATGAAATTATGTCGGTTTTATACTCTCCCACACCCGTTTTTTGCTTTCTGTTAAAAATATACCTAATATTTAGCACTTTGACTTTTTATTTTGGTAATTTTCAAACATGTAAAAAAAGTAGAGAGGAACGGTAATAAATTCTTATGGACCCGTCACTCAACTTCCACAACAAATATTTTTGTCAGTTGTGCTTCATCAAACTTCCCTCACCCACCAGCTGCTCCCTTCCCTCCTGCTGACGTGCATCCTTTGTTTACTACATTAATTTTAATGAAAATCCTAAATTCCATCATTTCCCTTTTTAGATTCTGGAGTCAATAATATTTGATTGTTTAAATGCCAGTGCTTCAGTGAATCTATGTGGATAACTAGATTTTCAGTTTATAATAGCCAAGGAAAAAGTGTTTTTAGTGTTTAGACTGGAACATACTATTGTGTGGTTGAGGAGCTTGCCTTTTTTTAAATCTTTTTGCATTTTGAGGGTTTTTTTGTTTTTAAGATTTTAGCATTATTGGGAATTAATTTCTTCAAAACAGTGTTTTATAAAGCACAGCTGACTTTTTGGATTGCTTTCACCTTTGGGCCTCCAGAGCATGTATTATATTGTAGTTCTTCAAAGGTAGGTTTTGTTTTCTGGAGAGCTAACTGTATTCTTAAGAATCTGTTAAGATAGAAAGAGGTTGTGTGTGAATGGGGATAGAAATTATTTTTATAATTTCTGCTTTTGCTCATCTCTTAGGCTTTTTTTTTTTTTTTTTTTTTTTGACCTGTCTAAATTTTAACTACCCTCTGCTTTGCAGAGACAGATTTCAAAGATAGTGATGCTTAGGACTGTGATTTGTCTACCTGAAAGGCCCCTGCCCAGTGGAGTGAGGGTAGGGAGTGTGGAACTAACATTTATTGGGCAGCTCCTTTGTTAGACACTATACATACTCATATTTCATCTGACTTAGTCCTTAACAGTAATCCAGAGAGGAAGATACTTCCTCATTTTACAGATGAGGAAACTGATGATCTGGAGGTTAACTACTTGTCCAAGATCTCAGTAGTAAATGGTGAATCTGGTAGAATTCAAACCCTTCTATTCTGACATACAGAGATACTAGCTTAGAAATGAATTTGAAACATTGCATATATTACTGCATTTATTAGATTAATAGTTTGATGTGTGCCATAGGAGATGGTCAAAGAGATTCTTGTGTTTGAAGAGTGAGTTTGATTCAGAGAGCTAAGAGTATTCTGGGTGGTGGGGTATGAATAAAGTATGGAAGCAAGAATATGTTGAAAGTGGTCAGGAGATTGCAAATAAACCAATTTGGGTGTAAATTTTTGTTAAATATTGGCTAGTAAAGTGTGAAAGATAGATTGGGATTAGGTTATATACTAAGTGCCAGGTTGACAAGTTTGGACACTATCTTACAGGCAAGCAGTAAAGTGGTAAAGATTTTTATGTAGAGGAGTGATATTGAAAGAAGTGTTTTAAGGATACTAATTAATAATGACGGAATGAATAGGGATGGAGGCCAGCTGTGGTATAGAGTGATAAGAGCTTGTAGTGGTGATGGTGGTGAAAGGAAAGGTACATATTAGAGATATTGACAGGAATACATAGAATTTTATGATTAGTTAGAAATGGAAAATAAAATGTTTTTGGACCTCATTGACTAAAGTTGTAGAAAACAGGGTTGAAAATGGGTAGTTTTTGGAGAAAGTTCCAAAGTCAGTAAAAACAGTCGCTGAAAGTTGTCATAAGGGAGATAGGTTCTTGGCAAATTTTTTTCTGACTTCTTAGATGATTTTTATTAAATAGTCATGGAGTTACTGAAGATACAAATGTCTTAACTGAAGCTGTATTTTATCTTCGTCCAGAACTTTATAGCTTTGTCATAAACATGCAGTTAATAGGTTTAGTTAGTTATAAACTTTTAAATCATTCCAGCAAGCTGTTTTCATCTTATTACAGTTTATTTCAGAAACCTTAACCTAGGCTATTCTGCATTTTCTAAAATTCGATAAATACAAGTTTAATAAGACCTTGTTACCTGAAATCTCTCTTCTCCCAGGTCCCTCAAAACTCTAGAAGATACTCATCCTATAAAACTCAAGAATTCATGACCTCTTCCAGAAATAAATCCTTTTCTGATACTTTTTAGCATTGTTGTAATACTGACAGACCCTACTACAGTTGATTTGTTTTTCTTATTAGATTGCTTGTACTTTGGCTATAGGAATTATGTTTTATTTGGCTTTAAAACTCCAGAGACTAGTATAATGACTGTCATATTAGACAAAAAATGTTTAATAAATTGAATGAATGATTCTGAACTCATCCCTTTCCACTAAAATCAAAAAGAAGGGGGAAAAAGATCTATGGTGATAAAGAAGCAACTACTGAGAACTTAACTGACTACAGCAACTGAATGTATATCCTCACCCCTTCCCCCAGTGGCATGCAGGATTTGGACACTTCTGAGAAGTTTTAAAAGGCGTTGTAATTACCTCTCAGCACCTAGGACAGCACCCAGTGCAACACAGTGTACATGAACTCTGGCTTGAGGTTTGGGGTTTGTATTCTGGATTCGGGAAAGAAAAGAAGAGAAAGTTTTTGGGGAAGTTTAAAATCCTCATAAGCACTTACTCTAAAAGTATATGAAATGCGGAATGGTTTCATGGCTTTGTTTCAAAATGTTTTACACTGGCTGTAGAACCCACTTCATGAAGTAGTTTGAGTTAAAATGATCTAATATTTGTGTTTTAACTTTCAGCTTTGTGTTATTCTTGGAAAATTTCGCACCACTTGTGAATTCCTTGAACCTGGGCATTGCAAACCCACTTCTGTTGGGCCCATCTCCTTTGCACTTTGCTCAGATTAAGACTCAGTTGGCTCTTCAGCAGCTGAATGCCGTTGCCTCACATAATTCAACACCACCTTATACTTTATTAAATCAGGCTTTCTTGAAAATAGCCATGTCGAGACCCAGGTTTAATCCTCGAGGAAGCTTTCCACTTCAGAGGCCACGAGCACCTAACCCTTCTGGGATGAGGCCTCCAGGACCATTTATGAGGCCTGGATCTATGGGTCTCCCGAGATTTTACCCAGCAGGGAGAGCCCGTGGAATTCCACACAGATTTGCTGGTCATGAATCTTACCAGAATATGGGACCACAGAGAATGAATGTTCAGGTAACACACCACCGAACTGATCCAAGATTGACCAAAGAAAAGTTGGATTTTCATGAAGCACAGCAAAAGAAGGGAAAGCCTCATGGTAGCCGATGGGATGATGAGCCTCATATACCTGCAGCAGTGGGAGTGAAACAGAGCTCTGTAACGCAGGTCACAGAGCAGAGTCCTAAAGTACAGAGCCGCTATACGAAGGAGAGTGCCTCAAGTATCTTAGCAAGTTTTGGATTATCTAATGAAGACTTAGAAGAACTCAGTCGCTATCCTGATGAACAGCTAACTCCTGAAAACATGCCGTTAATTTTGAGGGATATAAGAATGCGAAAAATGGGGCGCCGATTACCTAATTTACCTTCTCAGAGCAGAAATAAAGAAACACTTGGTAGTGAGGCAGTTTCGAGTAATGTGATTGATTATGGGCATGCAAGCAAATATGGCTACACTGAAGATCCACTTGAAGTACGTATTTATGATCCTGAAATTCCAACTGATGAGATCAAGAATGAATTTCGGTCACAGTCGAGCATTTCTGCATCTGTTCCCGCTCCAAATGTGATATGTAATTCTATGTTTCCTGTTGAAGATGTGTTTCGACAGATGGACTTCCCCAATGAGTCCTCCAATAATCAGTCGTTTTTCCCAGTTGAGAGTGGAACCAAGATGTCAGGCTTACACATTTCAGGACAGTCAGTTCTTGAACCTGTAAAATCTGTCAGCCAATCCATTAGCCAGACAGTTAACCAGACGATGAGTCAGTCTCTGATTCCTCCATCTGTGAACCAGCAGCCTTTTTCATCAGAATTGATTTCAGCTGTAAGCCAGCAAGAGCGGATCCCACATGAACCTGTCATTAATTCATCTAATGTACATAGACCGGGAGGAAGTAAAAAGAATTACCAGCCAGAGGCTGATATTCCCATTCAGTCTCCCTTTGGGATTGTGAAAGCATCATGGCTACCAAAGTTTTCACATGCTGATGCCCAGAAGATGAAGAGACTTCCAACTCCTTCTATGATGAATGATTATTATGCAGCATCTCCAAGAATATTTCCACATTTGTGTTCTCTGTGTAACGTAGAATGTAGTCATTTGAAGGTGAGTGTTTTTAAAAGATCACTGTATCATGATACTCAGCGCCCAAGTTTCCTCTAAATTCTCATATGTTTGCTGGTATTAACTAGTCATTGAGGAAATGGCAGAAATTAGTTTTGATTGCAACATCAACACTTAGATGTAATCTCAGTAGCCCTGGCCTAAGTACTGAATTGAGTGTTAGGCTTTCTGTATTCCTGTGACTGGGCACACCACACGGATTTGTCCATTTGTTTTGAGCTTTTGATAAATTATCCCAGAAAATACAACAAAAAATTTATATGACATAAACTGTGTACTTACAAGACAATGTTGTGAAGTTACTTTTATCTAAATAAGAGAATCTGTTAGTATAAAAAGTTGAAATGAAACATTTGTACTGCACACTTTTAAGAGACAGTATATCGTAGCCTTGCATGTGTCTACCAGTCTTGGGCTAAAGACAGTTACTGTCAATTCAGATGTTTTCTGACTCTTATCTGGAATAGGATTTTTAGTGTTTCATGAGAAAGAGCTTTCTAAAATAATGTAATCCATAGCAAAATTGAGTTAAGATGAATTATTTTGGGACCGGCTGTGGGCTCAGAGTATAGAGTGTAGAATGATAGAACTTTAGAGAAACAAGTCTTTTAAAAACAACGAAGCTTTAGGTATCTTCATGGTTATTATAGTTAGAAGGAAGTATTTTACAGAGGTGTTGAAGAATAATGTAGAATGTATTGTTTGATAGTAATCGTTGGTGGATTTGAGTAGAAATTTCCAAGTATGTTTTATATACTTACATATATTTGGAAATCACTGTTTTTTCTATTTACTAATGTGATTTGAAGATGTATATTACAAATGGGCAGAAGCAGTGTACTTCCCATGGGAATAAGCTGTGATTCAAGGCCGTAACATTGGTTCTATACTTTAAATAGGCTTAAGAGTCTATAGGTGTTAATTATCTGGTTTTTTACTCCTTCCAGTGCTGCCTTTTTATTGTCTTTCTATTACCCACTCACCAGGTTTCAACCAACAAGAATCTGATACCTAGAATTGATGCTTTTGTCATAAAGGCTAGCCTCTAGCAAAGGAAAGCAGCATTCTACCTCATTTTAGCCAGATTTGCTGAGTTCTAATAAAATAATTATTGTCCAGCCCTATCAAAAGGGATAGCAAAGTATTGAAAAATCTCAGAATAATTCATAGCACTTAGTTAAAATCTGTAAGCAGCCCTGGCCTAAATATTGAATTGAGTGTTAGGCTCTCTGTATTCCATTTATTTTGAACTTTCAATTAGTCATGATGAATCCAAGGAAAATACCTTAAAGTTTTAATATTTAATCTGTAGAATAGAAAAGATACACATTTATTCAGTAAGCATTTACTGATTACCAGTTTTGCATAAGATTATATTAAGTGCTAGGAAGGAAATGAAGAGCTGTATAAAATTTACATGTTCTTAAGCAGTTTATACAGTCTCACTGAGGAGAAAAATTTCACACCTAAATAATTTTTTAAAAATTGGAGGAGGGCAACAAATGGTTCAGTAATTGTAATTAACTTATTGTGTATTCTGTAGGAGGAGAGATGTTTAATATTTCTATCTTGATTGTAGGCTTATGTCAGTTCAGGCCAACATTATCAATTTACGAATGCCTATTGTGTATTCAGTAGTATGTAATTAAAAAGTATACTTTCTGACATCAGGAGACTTCTGTAATCTAGTTAGGAAGGACTACTTGAGTGACTGACTGCACTAAGTCTGTCTGGACTAGAGTGATCTGGGAGGGAACATTTCACAGAGTAGGTTGAAGTTGAGTCTTGAATGATGAGTAGGCTTAGATACACCTAGGGGAGGAGGGATGCCGTTTCAGGTAGGAGCAACAAGTATGAAAGCCCTTGAAAAGCCAGCCTAAGGAGTTAAGACTTGAGGGGAGAGGCATTAGGAAGCTAATTAAGTTTCTTCATATGTGAAGTGATATGTTAAAAGTGTATTTCAGGGAAATCTGGCTGATGTGTGCAGGATGAATAGGAATGAGAAGAGTGGGGTAAGGCACCTAATTTGAAGCTTCCCTAGTTTCTCAGATGTAAGTTGGTAAACATATGGGTTAATAAGATAAATGTAAAAATAGGAAAAGAAATCATTTAATGATCGTTAGAGTTCACAGAGATTGATTGCCATTTAAAATAAACACGTTTTAACAGCATACTGGACTTAACTAATGAATTCTTCACTACTGGATGACAAATGTTGTGAACATGGACTTAGGTGGTGAACTGCCTTTCTTGTTTCTGTGATATATTTTGCTACCTTGTAAGTAAGCATGTATTTGACATGATAAATGTGTAACCAATAAATGTAAATTACCAACTGCAGATTTTTTTCTTGCTAAGTAACATCTGACAATATGTTCCCCACCTCTGAGTCTTTAAAACTATAGCCTAAAAAAGGCAACAGTAGAATGTGAAATTATTTCTTTTCTAAATTGGGTTTTAAACATTAGAGAAGGAGCTTAGTTTAGAAATTACTTTTTATTTGACTGTCCCCAGCTGGTTTAGAAGCCTGTCCTTGGTTTAGAAGCCATGACTTTTAAACTGAAGTAATTCAGTTCAAGAAAATGCTGACTGGCATAAAAGACTTTGAAGATAGTTGGAGGATTAGAGAATGAGCTCTGTTGTGGATTGGTATTTTCGCAGTTTGATTCAAGGCCCATGCTAGTCCACAGTCCTTGCAGCATCTCCTGCTTAGCAGGTAATTATCACTTTCCTCTGGAGAGGCAGTACTGCTTTTGGACCCTTGTCTTACTGGAGAGTCTGGGGTGGCATAGATATATTTACTGAGCTTGAAGCAAGTAATGTCAGTAAAGTGGGCCTGTTAAAAGACAGTAGAAAGTGTGTGTGTGTGTGTGTGTGTATATGTGTGTAGAACTGGAGAGAGTAAGCCTTAAACAAGTTAGCTATCAGTATGAGCTGATAGTTCATCCATTAAATACATGTTCAGTATTAATTATATCTTCATGTATTTTTAAGAAAAGCTGGAAATCTCTGGTTTTTTAAATGTTGGCAACTTATTCAAATAAAACATTTCATGGTCCAATTAAGTCATGCCCAACTCACTACCTGCCAGTGTGTCTGTGTGATGTAAACAATATGCAGTTAATGTCAAAGACATGGGTTTAGCAGTTCTAGAAACTCTAACTGCCAGTCTCTTCTAGATTTCTCTTTGTATCACTGAGCAGGATAAGCAAACATTTCTTTTTTACAATCCACAGTCAGTTCATGGCTTAATGAAATAATTTAGTGTTTGTTATAACCTATTGCTGAATATTCCAAGTGGCATGCACTTATTTTCAGATAGTTCTTGACAAGGAAGTTTCCAGAATTAGTGTGAACTGTGGCTTTTAACTCTGGATACTTCTAGTTCATCTTTAGCAATGACAAACTAAAATGTTTTTGAAGTGAAATGAGTAATATTTTCCTCAAGGAGAGTTTTAAAATATGGAGCTGTTCAGTAAGTTTTCTGCCTGTCTAAATGTTGGAGAAACAATAAAACATTGAGTAATATGCATGTTGCTTTTAACTAATTGTTTCAATTGGGGGACTGTATCTTTAAAAACTGTATTGCCTTAAAAAAAAAATCAGATGTATCTTCCAGGAGCTATTTATGAGTACAGACTGTAATTTTAGGGCAGGTTTGTGAATGAAGCTGTGTATAAGAAAGCCTTTTGTTCATTGTAAAGCTTCATATGTAAGGGATACTGTGTCTTTGAAATGGTGTTACTTTCCCTTGTAGCCTGACAATAAATTAGAATTAATCAGCAGCATTTTTTCATATTTTTACTAATCTTATCCTTTGCCAATATAGTGAGTACTTTGTTTGGAATGGTATTGGCCTAAGAGGTAGGATTTTTTTTTGTTGTTAACGTTTGCCTGAATTTTAGAGGTGTAGGGCATTGAGATGATATTTTGAAGATGCCATTTCAGATACCATTCTATTTATAGAGTTCTTGGTCTTCTCTGGAGTGTTGTTTCATATTTGAGATGAGTTGTTTCTGATTCATGCTTTTATTTTCTCCAAGTTTAAATACATATTTTTCTTCAAATTGAGTGTCCATGGGTGTGATTTTTTAAAACGTTGTCTATACTAAAATGTGTTAAAATGGCATCAGTGAGGTATGATATTAAGTGCTTTTGTTTCGAGGCCTTTTATTTTTATTTGTGAAAATTTTATTAAGTAGCCAAATGCTATTTATAATTAGATTTGTTTAATTTTTGAAAAACCTAAGTATGCTGTGTCATTTTTAAAAGCCTAATAACTTTATTAGTTGAGGAATATTCTAATTTATGCACTTTTCTTCTACGATAGGATTGGATTCAGCATCAAAATACATCCAATCATATTGAGAGCTGCCGGCAGTTACGTCAACAGTAAGAACAATTTCTTTTTTATACATAGCAAGTGTACAAAATAGTTAATGTTTCAGGTATGACTGCTTAATACCTTTAGTGTGATACTTTGGAGAAAAATATTTTTAGAAAGCCATTGCCTATTTAAAATAGTAATTTTATATAAATATATTAATCTTTTTCTAAAATGAGAGAAATTAATATCTTTTCTTCTGACTCCTTCCTAATTTAATCCTAGTATATAGACTGTAATGTCGTTGGGTCATTCCTTGCTGGCTTGCCTTCCTTGGAATGGTTCATTTCAGAGCACATAGTCTTCACTTTTCCTATACTTCCTCCCCCTCCATCCTGCCCATTTCCCAAAGGATAAATAACTAAAAAAGCACCCAAACCAAACACTAGTGTTTAATTTCAAGTCTAAACCTCTTTGGTTTAGAACCTATTTTCAGAATAAACCTTAAGTAGGAGATGAACAAGCTAGATACGGTGCTTTCTTAACATTGGTTCTTCAGTTCTTTCACCTTTTCCTTCTGTAAGACGGGGCACCTGTGACAGGAACTGTATTCATTATATGTATGTATACATATGTATGACTGAAACACTATGCTGTACACCATTGTAAATCATATATATTTTAGTTAAAAAAATAAAAGACAAGGCACTATGAAGATGCAAAGTGTGATTTTAGCAGAATTTTTTTGTATCCCTTGGAGTTACATAACGTTAAATTGTGCTCCCCTAGCATCATTAAACATGCTGATACAGTTGTGTGTCAAGTTCCTGGTCACCAGACTGATGACAGTTAACATGCTCTTGAGCAAATGGATTTGTGGCGGCTGTTTTGGTTTTTGATTTTATTCTTTATGAAAACATCACAAAAAGTTTTTGAGATTATTCAGGACTCTTCTAGTCGTATGTGATAAACCTAACTCAGACTAGTTTTTTAAAGTAAGGGAATTTGTTAGCACATTAAACTGGGAAGCTTCAGGAGTATTTCTGGTTTCAGAGACAGCTGAATTAGATGCTCAGACAAAAATGAAAGTGTCAGAAATATTTTCTTTTTTTGGCTGTTCTCTTCTGCTTTGGCCTTACGAGATCCCAGGCACACTTAGTGCTGCACAAAGCAGAGTGACTCCCATAGTCCCAGACTTACGTGATCTGTATAACTAACAATTCCAGGAGTTAAAAAATTAAATAAAAACCCTTCTTTCCTCATAAATTATGTAGAAGTTCTTGGTTTGACTCTTTCAGTCCACTTTAGGTTAGTTGTTCATCTCTAAACCAATTTCAATGGGAATAGGATACGCTACCTCAGTTGGTGTCATGTGCCCACTCCTGGTGCTGAGTGTGATATAAGCATTGCCTGAACCATACAGACTAAGACTAGAGATGGAGTTGCTTACCTGTATAGATGCTGTGCACACAAACATAGGTTATCATACAAAGATAATTTGTTACTTGAGTTGGATAGTCCTTCCTGCCACTGTAAATAGAAAATCTCTCCTAAGCCGTAAGTCTCCCACAGATACCCAGTGGGATGTCTAATTTTTATGAAGGTAATGGATTTAGGTAGGAGTTAGTTATTTGCTGTAGGTAGGCATTAATGCTAGTAAGAGATTTCTAGCTACATGCATTGCCATTAATTTACTATGTCATATGGCACGTATACCTATTTAAAGCCTTTTGTCTAGATGAGCCTTTTTTTTCATACACATGGGACCCTGATTTTAAAGCGTGTGTTTTCCATACTTGCTATTTCATTGCTCTATCTTACATTTTTACCTTTTTCAAGTTATGTGCTCTTGAATAATTTCTTCATGGCTTTCTCTCTACTGCAAGAAAAATTTAACAAATACATAAGATTTGACTAGGTGCTTTGGGTCCCTCCATGGCAAGATACATACTACTTCATTTTTTTTTTTAAGCTGCATTGTGTTGTAGGTTGTATTGTGTTTCTATACTTTATTTAGTTGCTCTTTTGCTGATGTGTATTTGGGCTCTAATTCCTTTTCTTAAGGCTTATTGTCTCTTCCCTCTCTTTGTCTTGTTGGATCCTTCTGGATTGTGACACAGGAGTAGTTGGTTAACTTAAGATACAGTGCATTAGAGTTTTCATATTAAAATAATAAGACCTATATGCCTACTGTGTGCTGGGCATTCTTCTAAGTGTTTTACATAGCGTCTTTAATCTTCAAAGCAATCCTATGAAATACATGTGTAACGAATATTTGTGATTTTACCAGTGAGGAAACTGAGAAGCAATTTCTTTACTATTACACAGCAAATAATTGACACAACTAATCTGTCTAGCTCATGGATTTTTGCTCCTTTTTTCCCCTCAACATTTTATTCTGAAGTTTCTAAGCTGCAAAAAGGTTGAAGGGATAGTAAACATTCATATATTCTTTATCTTTATTAACCAATTATTAACATTTGCCACATCTATTTTATTACATCTTTATATACATTTTTAAAAACTACCTGAAAATAAATTGTAGGCATTATAACGCTTCACTCCTTAATTCAACATGTGTCTCTTAAGAATAAGGAAATTTTTCTACAGTGGTTATCTGTTACAACCACAGTATAACATATTGGTTAACAGTGATTTTATAATCCTTTTTTTTTTTTTTTTTGAGAAGGATATTTTTCACAGTAGTTGACTTCTGAAGTGTCCATGAAAGTTGTCTTGTAGAATATTCCACATTCTGCACTTTTCTGGAGTTTTTTTCCTCAATAAATTCAAGTTGAACATGTTTGTCACAAAAAATTTGTAGGTGGTGTATATACTTACTGCATCACATTGGGACACAGATAATGCCATTTACATAGGTCTTTGTTCTTAGCCATTATTTTATAATGCCTGTATATCATGCTTCTGAAACACATTTTTTAAAACTAGGTAACATATAGGTAATCCAGACTCTAGTTGCAGAATAGCGTATATGCTTTACCGTTCTGCTCTGAGTAACAGAGACAAGAATATGTAGAGAGCTCTGGAAATTTAATAACTTCTGTGTGTTGACAGCCAGCTTTATTTCTAGCATTGCAGATAAGAGAAAAAACTAATTCATATTAAGTAACTGGCTTTCTGATACATGGCTGTAAAGTGGCATCACCTACACTTAGACCCTGCTGTGTTTGATTCCACAGGTCTTGCTTTTAAACACAATACCATAAGACTGGAAATGTTTCTTCTTAAATGGTACAGGGTCGTGAAAGTTTTTAAAATGTAGTAGTAGATGAAACAAAATTGTTTGTTTTGATAGTTGTTGACGCCACGTGATGGATACATTAAAGTTTTTTTACCTTCATAATTTGTCACCTTATAATTAGAAGATGCTTGAAGCATCATATCTGTTCTCAACACAGGAAGAAGGGGTTAGAAGTCTGCCAGTGTGGTTTTGAACCTATGTCTCATTGGTTTGAACCTATCACTGAGGTATATCCACCCCCTGAGAATTGCTTTTTAGTTAACCTGCTAACAATGTCTGAGACAAACAGCAACAAGTAAAAGCCACTTTACCCTTAGTAAGGTTTTGACCTCACTTTATTTTCCTGCCAGGTGAATTGTTGAAGAGTCTGCAGCCTTTATTTCCTTACCTGGCTCGGTTACTGAAATTTTTGAACATCAGTGATTTGATGATTTGATTTAATCACCATTTCCAGTTAACTTTTAAAGTCTAGATTCTCTAGAAAAGGTGTGTTCTTCTTAGGCTTCTGTGATGTTATTGTTAAATTCCTCCTTTCTTTCTTTGATTACTCCTTAATCTTTTTCATTAGTTTATCTGCTTTACTCTTAAGAGTAAACTTAAGTGTTAGTGTGCATAAGACTCTGTCTTGTGCCCTTTTTTCCCTACAAACTCCATTCTCCTTTCATCTCACTTTTAGTACTATAGCTGTGGCTTCTGTATGCCTGATTTCTAAATATCTCAGCCCTCATCTTTTCCTCTAATCCAGACATTTATTTCCAGTTGTTCTGAAAACATTCCTATGTTCCTTTCACTTTAGAAATGTTTATTGATTCTCCATTGCCTTTTACTTGTGTGTAACCTCCTTAGCCTGATTTCAGGGACCTTCACCGTTTGTCTCTGAGCTGCCTTTCCAGGTTTTCCCCCTCATGATTCTTTTTCATCATTTCTATGCTACAGCCATACCTGTTCCTGGAATAGAGCACATGTTTTGCCTCCAGTCCTTCTTTTACGTATTGCCATTGTATGAAACCTAACCCTATCCATGCCTATTGATAGACCTTTTTTAAGGGCTATCTGAAAAGCAACCTTTTCTGTGAATTCTCTCTTGATCTAAGTATCACTTGGTACAATGTAAGGGGCACCATTCATATCTTATTTTGTAGAATGGTGTCCCCTGGAGTTCTGTAAAGATCTGTCTTTAACCCCTACCTAGTCTTATGTCTTATACCTCTTCTATTACCTCTTAACACTTTCATGTGTACTGTCTGTTTTACCTAAATGAATATTGAGGTCTTAAAGTATGAGGAATGTGTTTCCTTTCCCTGAATAATACTAACGTAATACTTGGATTATTTACTGAGTTAGACACTCAGAATATTTTACTTCGAAGACAATTTTCATATTTTAATATACTAATAAATAATGTTATTTTAACTTTGGTTTTGAACAGCCCTCTAGATATGTTGCAGGGAAAGATTAATTGAGCTTCATAATCTTATTTTAACTATTCCTTACTACTGTTTATTCTCAAAATTAGGTATCCTGATTGGAATCCTGAGATCCTCCCGTCAAGAAGGTAGTTGACTTTTTTTAAATAGTGGTATTATTGAAGCTTAATTTTCTTTTAAAAGTAAATAAGTAGTTTTTTTTTTAAGTACTATTTTGAATAGGGTCTTATTTTGACCATTTTTACTTTAAAACAGCAGGTAAATGTAAACATTTCTATGACTCTTTCTTTAATTACTCCAGCTTAAATGTGATAGCTCCTGTCTGTGAAGTTTTGTTTTTTTTTTTTTAGTCTTTTCTGAAAATATTTTATACTTTTAACATTATTTTATGTTTGTGGGATCCTAGATTATAAATGCCTTGAAAGCTGGGAATGGCTTTATTAAGCTTTGTGTCCCCTGGGGATAGGGTTCCCTATTCACTGTGTGCGTATATATACACACACACACATATAAGTACAGCAGTCAAAGAAGTGTTTGTGGATGGCATAATCTTTGAGGAAAAATTGTTGAAAAACTTTTTTTTATATGTCATTCCCTAAATTCTTTTTTCCCCCTAAATTCTTTATGTAACTTAATATTTTCAAAACATAATTGGATATAATAGTGGTATAGGAAAAGTGCAAGAAATTGATGATATTCTTTTGTAAATTATTAAAACAGAGGGGTCTAAGCAATTAGAGGGGTTATCTGCTCTGATTGTTTCTTATTCATCTGCAAGGCTATATTGCATCATAACAGGTTTTTACTTTAAATAAATATTGGCATTGTTAATAGTTTGTTTTTAAGAAGGTAAATCTGTCATTTAATGTAAATTTAAGTTTACATTAAATTGGTGAATCTTGTGGTTTTTTCCCCCACACTTTGTAGAAATGAAGGCAATAGAAAAGAAAATGAAACTCCAAGAAGACGGTCTCATTCCCCCAGTCCTAGACGGTCTAGGAGATCAAGCTCAAGTCACAGGTTCCATCGATCTCGAAGCCCAATGCATTATATGTATAGAGCAAGAAGTCGAAGTCCAAGAATTTGCCATCATTTTGTACCTAGATACAGATCCAGATCCCGTTCACCATATCGAATGAGAAATCCATTTAGAGTTAGTCCAAAATGCTATCGCTCAGTTAGCCCTGAAAAGATATCAAGGAGATCAGTGAGATCATCAGGTACACTTACGGTTGTGAATGCTTATTTTGACTAAACTTTTTTAGTTTTTTGTTTGAATTTTTTATTTCCATATTTCTATTAAGATTGAAATGGTGACTTATATACGACTGTCAAGAATTTTTTTTTAGTTGACATTTTGAGATATTTGCCTCACCTTTAAAAACTTAAGGTTTTTAAAAAATGAAATGTTCTATTTTATTAAATTTTAGAATTGCCATATGAAATCTTACCTACATCCCAACCTACTCCATTCCTCTTCCCTTCATCAAGTATCAGAAGAAATGTGGGAGATTGTATCTATCCATCCAGCAAACTTAAAAACCAGGAATATACAAACATTTAGGTTTGCCTTAGTAATGATTATAGACTTGCTATTCCATGAATTAACTTAAAACATTTTAAAGTCATACATATTTTCACCCTATGTTTTAATATTGGTTTAGTGACCTTTCCAGAAATAGCTCTTATATAATTTTTTCCTAAGATCTTTTCTTTAAATATTACAACCAAAATAATATATCCAGCAGATTGGATGCAGAAGCAGATATGAGAATTCTGATGTTTTCTTTTAAGCCCAACATTAAAGTGTTTGGGAAATATACAGTGGTGCTACTCATCTAACTAATTTTTGCTTTGGAATTAATGCTGTTTTTCATAAAAATATATTATTTATGTTAACACAGGAGTTTATTATTATTAAATGAACTAATATTTTTTACATTGTTTTAATTTCTTATATGGTAAATATTGATCAAATTTAACACAAACAAAAGCTCTTTGGAGTCCTCAATTTTAATAGTATAAAGGGATACCGAAAAGCAAAAGTTTGAGGACCACTGGTATAAGAGAAGCTCACTGAATAAGGGATCTTCAAGTAAAAGTCTTATGAGTGAAGAATTAAAGACTATAATGTTTTTGTGTGTATCTGCTACCTGTTAGGCCTAACAATGGCTCAGTGTTATTATTTGGGCTGTTGAGAGATTATTCTTTTTTTTAATAATGTGATGAGATGTTTCTTACCTTAAGTTGTTTTCAACTGAAGTTGTATTTATGTGCTTTTTTACTAGATAGAAAAAAAGCATTAGAAGATGTAGTACAACGATCTGGGCATGGGTCAGAATTCAATAAACAGAAACATCTTGAAGCAGTTGAAAAAGGACACTCACCAGCACAAAAACTTAAAACTGGCAGTGGATCAAAGCCATTAGTTAAATCTACAAGCTGTACAAAGAGTGATTCAAGTATAGGAGGACATTGTACTCGTTACAAATTAAAGGATCTTGAAGATGAAACCTCACCAGAAAGTAAACAGGTGTCTGATAAAGCTGTTTCTCTGCAACGTAAGGTCAGTAGTTCTTTGTTAGTGCAAGTGTGTGCGTGCATTTGTTAATATGACAGAGAAAACAAAGTTGTTCTGAATTTTTTATTTTCGTATTTCCGAAAGTTTAAAATCGTGACTTGTTAAATTATGGTGATATGGGATATTTTTATTGGTTCCTCTTCTGAATATAATAAAAGTCCAGTAATTACAGTCTTCTGGTTTACAAATCCTAGAGGTTTCGCATTTGGTACATCCAAAGTGAGAATTTTGATGGTTTGGTGTTTTTGGCTAGCCACACAAGGAGATCCGTGTGATGAGTTTTGCTCTCTGGTTGGGGAAGTGGATGTAATCAGTAGCATTAGTGAGCTTTTATAATCTTTGTTAGTAAGCTGTAAGATCCTCTGCTGAGAATTGATCATTTTTAAGCTGTTTTATACTTTTGCAGTACAGTTCAGAAGTCAAATACTTTGTTGTCTAGTGTAGAATACTAGTCTGTCTTCTGGGTACTGATTTATTGGTGTATTTTGATGGCATTGTTTTATTGTATATGTTAATTAAATTACTATTATAGCAAATAAAATATAAAGCATCCTGAAAGTATCAGAGTAACTCCTCATAGGCAAGATTAGCAAATGTTTAGTGTATTGTAATATTAACAAGTCTTCAAGTATTTTAGGTATATATACATTGTTCTTAACACTGTCTTAACTTTCAACAACTACAGTTCCCTGACCCAAAGAATTTAAAATCAGTCTGCAATTACAGGATTTTGAAGAGCATTAAGAAGAAATGTTGAATACAGGAAATTAAACAGGCTGAATTACTCTGTAACATTCTTTCATTTTGTTTCTAGACTTCTAGATGGTGGCAGTGGAACCTTTTAAAAGTTTTTTTTTTGTTTTTTTTTGTTTTGAGTCAATTTTTAACATAGGTGGTAAATTTGACACTGAAGTATATTTAAATTGTATGTAGTGTATATTAATCCTTTAAAATATCATTCCTATCTAGATACGATTTTTAATTATTAGAACACGGAATGAACAAAGCTGTAATTTCAGCTTCATTATTGATGTGCCATGCAGACTCATATAGGAAAATACTCTTTAATAGTTGTGGACCATTTCACAGGTCTTATTTGGTACAAAATGCTTCTAAACAGAAAAGAGCTTCTGTGATTGGTTACCTATAAACTGACCACTGTTGGGTTTGAATGGTAAAATATAAAATATACTTACCACTTTTCTGTAGCATTTAAAATTTTTAATAAATGTGCTGAAATATTTAGAAAAGACTTTAAAGGACTGAATTTAATGATGGAAGAAATTATTTTGGGAATTATTGTGACTGTACTTTGTCACTTAATTTGGTTTACTTTTCTTTCATCCCAAAAATAGCTTCGGAAAGACCAGTCTTTGCATTATGGTTCCGCTCTTCTTATATCTGAATTACCAGAGGATGGCTGTACTGAAGAAGATATTAGAAAACTATTTCAACCATTTGGAAAAGTTAATGATGTCCTGGTTGTTCCATATAGAAAGGAGGTGAGTCATTTAGTCTGTTCTATAAATTCATACAAAGTCACTATTTTATAAAGACTGTTGTTGGATCTTTTAGCTGCTTTTACTACATATATACTTGTTAATTGAGAGTTATGTAAATGTTTGGATTTGAATTAACAAGGTCCCAAAATATTGATTTATATCCTTTAGAACAGCACACTTTTTCAGTGAAGGGTCGGATAATATTTTAGGCTTTGCATGTCATAGGGTTTCAGCTACTCAGCTCTGCCATTGTAAGTACAAATGCAGTCATATAGATAGTATATAAATGAAATGAGCATGGATGTGTTCAAAAATAACTATTTATGAAAACAAGTGGCAGGCCATAGTTTGCCATCCATTGCCTTAGTACACCAGTAACGTCATGGTGAAAAAATGATTTTGTTTGTACGGTATTTTTTACATAGCTTTATTCCTGTAACTCACATAATTAAAAGTTCACCAAAACTACGAACCTTAGACTAAGCAGAACATAAAATTGTGAGATAAGACAAGAGAACATAGTTAGTATTGTTTTCTTTGTTGCAAGAAGTCTTAAAAATGTCAAACTTACAGCATCTAGAACAGATCCGATCCTGCCTTCTCTCTGATTTTGTAGTGAGCCTTGCCTTCCCATTTTTTATTGTTCCATGATCCTGCCATGGACCACTGCTTCCCTCTTACCTTGGTGATGTAAGGTTAATATCTGTAAGGTTAAATATCTGTTTCTTATGTGAAAGCATCCTAAAGATCAGAGTACACTTTAGCAAAACAAAAAGAGGTAAAAGCAACCAGGACTTGAGGCAATTTCATAGTTTTATGTTCCACAAAGAAATGCTATACAGAGAATTTTAAAGTAGATTATTGACTAAAAATGGAATACTTTTTATTTTAGGCTTACTTAGAAATGGAATTTAAAGAGGCAATTACTGCAGTCATGAAGTACATTGAGACAACACCTCTTCTGATAAAAGGGAAAAGTGTGAAAATATGTGTTCCAGGAAAGAAAAAATCACAGGTAAACTGGATTTAGATCTTATATGGTTTGTTGTTGATCAGTTTAACTTTTAAAAGTATGGCACATACAGAAAAATGTATAAAACACAAATGTTCACTCCGCAGATTGTGTATAAATTCAGATACACTGAACTTAGCAACTTCTTTGTGTATATATATATATTGCACTAAAAACATTACCATTAAATGATAAGCAACAGACTAGGAGAAAATACTTAACAGAATTAATAGACGTCTATGAAACCTCTACCTAGGTCACAGACTATAGCATTAACAATATCTTGGAAGCCCCTTGCATTTTTCTGAATCCTCACACCTTCTCTTCTGCCTCATAGTAACCCCAATTTGGCTTCTAATACCATAGTTGAATTTTCCCTGTTTTGAACCTTGTATAAACAGAATCGTAGAGTATATATTCCTTTGGGCCTTTTACTTCTTTAGAAGTATCAATGTTTATGAGTTTTCTCTTTGTAGATAATTTTCTATGCTTTAGTTTATTTATCCATAGATAATGTTTATAAAAGTGCTTTAAAATCTCCACTAAGTTTTGCTTTGTGTTTGTGTGTTCTTTTTATTTTATTTTCTTCTTTGCTGAAGAATGCCTGCTTTGAAGCACACATTTTTCATTCAGTTATTTGATTTGGAGGTCAAACCATGTTAGTACATACAGATTTTCATCATTCTTTTAAAGTTCTGTGTGTTACTACTTTGTATGAATATACTACAGGTATTTTGCCAGTTCCTTATAGATTGATATTTAGGTTGTTCCTAATTTTTCATTATTGTAAGCAGGACTTTAGTTAACTTCCTTGTGTATGGCTTTCACAGGCCTTTGTACACATTTATGATAGTGTTTTTTAAGGCGATATCTACAGTGGAATTGCTGGGTTATAGGATATCCAGAAGTAAGTAATATCAGACTGCCGGTTATATAGCTGTTATAATTTACAGTCTGATAATATGTGTGAGTACTGGTGTTTCTGTATTATCAATGACATCATAATACTAAAATCTTTAATATTAAGTTTTAAATTCTGGCATGTAAAAAATGATATCTAGTTTTAAGTTGCATTTTCCTGAGTATATTGAACTTCAGCATCTTTCAATATGATTATTAGTTATTTCTATTACTGTTTTAGTGAGTTGTGTAGACCTCACATTTTTGTTTTGGGTTATTTTCCTTTTTAAAAATATTTTGTCTGAAGGTGTTCAATACCCTAGATACTAATTTTGTATTATGCATGAGAAGTATTTTCTTTTAGTCTTACTTGTATGTATGCATGTATAAAGTTTTAAATTTCAGTGCACTCAAGTTTATTGTTTTATTCCTCCTAATGGCTTTTGCTTTTTTTCTTTTGTCTTATTTTAGAATATCTTCTTTACACCAGTGCCAGAAAGATACTGCTTCCTTCCTCCTTTATTTATTTATTTATTTATTTATTTATTTATTTATTTATTTATTTGTTTGTTTGTTTTTTAAATGGCAGCACTGGGGATTGAACTCAGGACCTTGTGCCTGCTAGGCACACAATCTACCTCTCAGCTGTACCCTTCCCTCCATTATTTTTTAAGTCTATGATAGGTGATACTATGTGTGGGATGACTACTGTTTCCAAAATGGGTAACCAGTTGACCCAACACCATTAATTTGTACTTCCTCGTTGATTTGAAAAGCTGTCTTTATGTGTATAAGTCACCCTATACACACAGATCTGTTTCAGTCTGTTTATTTTTGTATGAATCCTGTGTGGTTTCAGTTATTATTAACAATTACAACTTTATAATATTTGCCTATTTTTCTAATAGGATCCTTTTTCTTTATATTAAATTTATTTTGGTTAATCTTGAAATTTATTCCTGCCTATTAGTTTTAGAATCAGGTTAAGTTTACTGAAAAAATCTTACTGGAAGTTTAATTGATACTATATTGAATTTGTCTTTACAATACTGAGTCTTTCTGTCCAAAAACATAGCTTATCTCTCCATTTACTTAGATTTCATTTAGTGTCCCTCAGAAAGTTCTGTATTTTTTTCTATAACATTCTTTTGTTACGTTTCCATAATGTACATTTTGGAGGAGGTGTTACATTTACTTCTTACTTACATTTATTTGTATATATCATAAACAGTATTTCAGTCATGATTAGAGAAAGGAGTTTTATTTTTTGTATTTCTTATGTTTTCTGATTAGTTACTACTAGAGTAACCCATCATCCTAGTTTATTAACACTTACTATGTACATGCCCATCCCATTGTCCCATTGTCCTGATTTGAATATGAATTAAATGGTGACCCTAGTTATTACAATTAAGAATTTCTTTCATTTCCAACTAACAGAAGACTTCACCAGTGGTATATTAAACAAATAAGAGGTTTATTTATCTTATAACAGGAAATTTGCAGATAGGTGGTCCAATACTGGTACAGCAACTCCAAAATATCTTCAGGAACCCAGCCTTTTTTTTTTTGTGCTCCACTATCTTTAGCATGTACTTTTCAACCTCATCATAAGATGGTTGCTGTATCTTCTGGCATTATTTCTGACTTCTAAACAGAAAAAAGGAATGAAAAGAACAGAATGGATTCTCCCCACCTCCACCCCTCCCCCAGAAGAAGAAGTTCCCCAGCAACTTTTACCTATATTTGATTTACTAGAACTGTGACACATAGCTACCTCTAGTTGCAGAGGGGGGTAAGGGGAAGCAGGAATTGAATGCATAATTTAAGAATTTAAACTTTATCCTGTAGACAGTTAAATGTTAATTACAGGTTTTTAACAAGGCTGGGACACAACGAAATGGATGGATTAGAAAGATTCATTAGGAAGTGATTTGCGGAATGAATTAGTTGGGTAAATGACTGAAGGCAAAGAAAGCTTAGATTGATTAAAATAGAGAAGAGAAAAGATCACTGGAGTCCATTTAGAAGACTCAGCTAGCCAACCAGACTATTATAGTAATAGTAACGGTTTGGGGGTAGATTAGTAACCCAGAATAGAAAGGAGAAATTGCTTATACCAGTGATTCTCAAGCAAGACCTGGCTGATCATTAAATGTGGAGAACTGGGGAGATTGGTCTTCTTTAATTCTAAGAAGTTTAATATGGGAAAATAGGCGAGTAAGGATACATTTAGGGTATTAGAGTATTTCAAACATATTAAAATAATTCTCTTAGATGACTTCTTTATAAGGTTGGTAAGGCAGCAACTTAAGTCGAATAGCCCAGTCGTATTTACTACTTTGATTTTCATAGTAATGAATGGGGTGAGTACTAGCACTGGGAACATGAAAACATGTCACCTATCTGTCCAAAACATTGATGTTCTTCAATTAAATATGGTTTGGATGGTGCTGAATTGAAGAAGCCTCAGAGGGCTAACTCATGACTTCTCTGTTGTGATAGAGCAAAATGCCTCGGGATTGACTAGAGGGGACCCCCTGCAGAACTCTGGTTATGGCTTTTTCAGGGTAGGAGTATGTGGACAGTCTTCTTTGGCCTGTTATCACAGGGGAAGACATCAAGTTGTCCTATCAGAGAAAGCACAAAATAGGCTAAAAATTCAAATGAGGAGAAAAAAGGGCAGTGCTATAGTTTTCTTGGTCTCTATCTTAATTTTGGCATAAATAGTTAAAACTGCAACAAAACTTTTCTACTCACATTTGATATTTATGTTAGGACTGCCTTTGACACTGGCTGTGATTCATAGAACATTCTCTTCATTTTGCTACTTCTTGGCATCAATAATGAAATGTTAGAGAAAAGGTAAAAATTTCCCACATCCCTGTATTTAAGCCTGAAGGATTAAAATATGGGTCTGCATAACTCTGACAAACTCAATAACCTTGTCTTTAATTATAAGTCAGCATAGACCTCAGTCCTTAACAATAATTCTTAACCTTTTTTGAGCTACTCTCTCCATCACCACTACCTATAATCTGCTGAAAGCAAGCATTTTTTTTTTTCCCAGAGAAATGGACACATGTTTATACTCACAAAATTTTCCTTAAAGGAGCAAGAGCCCTTGATATAGAAAAAAGTATAATCAGATTTTTCAACAAACAAAACCTTTGCAACTATAAAATAGTGCTGAACTCAACCCTTTGCAAAAACAAACCAAAAAAAGATTTAAAAATTTTTAATGGTCTTCAGCAAGATTAACAGGACATTACATCTAAAACCTAAAGCATGCAATCAGCTAAGATGTAAGAAGACTGCATGGAAATAAACAGTGCTGGGAAGCAGTGAGCAATAGTTCGAGAGTTACAGAAAATCCAGTGAATGATAAAGAGAGAAAACAAAGAGATACAGCCAATTCAGGAGAGTTTGATTTCATTTTATTTCAAAAACTATTAAACATCTGTTATGTGTCAGGCATTGTGGTTTCTGTAGAAGATGTAGTGATGAACAAGGTGAATGTACTTCCATCCTTCTTAGCGCTTTCAGTTTATTAGGGAATGTTAAAAATTGTAAAATCATGAAGAGGAAGGGCATGACGGTTTCATCTAGGAGACCCACCTGCATATAACTGGAATTCCAGAAGGAGCTCACCACTTAAATACTGGTGAATATTTTAAATTTCATAGTTATAAAGGTACAAGCTATAGTGATCCAGGAAAAAAAAGGCAGAAAGTGTAAATGTAAACAGGAAGAGTCTAGCCTCAGATAGCCTAGCAACACATTCTCAAGACTGAATAGGAAAAAGATTGAGTAGTTGTAATTCAGTACATGCATTTCAAGTCAGATCCTAAGTTGTGTGTTAGGACAGTATTCTCAGACGTGCATGAGCTTGGAGAACATTTCATCTGTATATCTTTCCTAAAATAGTGCTTTTATAAAAATGAAGAACTTAAGTGGAGAAGTTATGACATAAAATGATTGGTAATGAGTAATGAAATCATTTAACCATAAAGTCTAAACAGTCATATCTTTATAAAATAACATAAATTGTAAAAAAAAAAAAAAAAGGTCAATTAAAATTAAAAACTATGATTTTGGTCTAAAATATGTTATTAAAATTGGCATGTAAGCCAAGGGGTAGGGGCTCTTAAATTTATACAGAATAAATCAATAGTTTCAAATTTCTTTTAAAACTAAAGATACCCATTAGTAGAATAAAAGTAGGAGGATGAATGTCTTCTAAACCATTGGAGTGAGGAAGGTATTTGGGATAAAATCCTACATAGCACAAAAGGAAATGGCAAGGATGCCCCAAACAAACAAAAAACATGACAATTAAAATTTAAGTTCAGATCAATTTTACACATGTTTATTGAATGTTCACTAATTGTCAAGCATGATTTTAGGCACTGGAGATAGAGTAGTGAAGAAGAGAAAGACCACAAGGAAATTAAAAGTACATACATACTATGTCTGTTAGCAACAAGTGCTGTGGAGAAAAATAACAAGAAAAGGAAAACAGAAGTGCTCTTGTGGGGGAATGAAGAGCTGTGCAACTTTCAGTAAGGTAGTGATGGAGGTCTCATTGAAAAGGTGATATGTGAGCAAACTGTTCCCTGGATTGAGAGCATTCCAGAGAGAAGGAACAGCAACTGCAAAAGGCTTCTGAGGTCCATGCCTACGTAGCTTGTATGAGGAGTATAAAGGGTGCTTGGGATTAGAACTAGAGAAGGATAGGTGGTTTGTGGGTAGAGTGGGTGGAGAGTGTGGTGTAAACTCTGACGTATTGGCTTTTTCTCTGAGTGTGATGAAAAGTTTTTGAGTTTAGGAATGGCGTCATCAATCTGGTTCTACCTTAAGAATGGAGTGAGAGTGGGTGAAAAGGCAAGGACAGAAGCAGAGACTGTTACGAGGCTATTGTAGTAATTAAAGCAAAAGATGGGGGTAGATTGGACCAGGGTGATAGCAGTTAGACATCAGAAATGTTATAGCACTGTTTGGAATAATGTGTTTGGAAAATACTGATAAGAAAATGTAGATAAGTGATGAAAGACAGGACGTGAAATTACACTGTATGATCATGAATTGAAGAAAATATTTTAATCTTATCTATAAATAGAAAAAGGTAATTAGCATTTATTCTTCAGGAAAATTTTAGATTTTTTTGTGTGTATATATTTCTTAATGCTTTTGTGTATTTTCTAAATAGCCTTTTATAATCAGGGAAGAAACTAAATTCTTCAAAATACTTTTCCTTCATAGAACAAAGAGGTGAAGAAAAAGATGTCAGATTCAAAGAAAACAGCTGCATCTACTTTAAAGTAAGTAAATCCATGATTTCCTGTGTGAGAATGAATATGCATATGAATTAAATTTTTATTTTTACAACTACATTTTTAATACATTTTATCGCCGTGACTCCCGTTTAAATGGGACATTGTTAAAGTTGAAGTATTTTAAACTTTTTTATATTTAAGCGTTGCATCTTTAGAAGTTTTAGAAGTTAGAATTTCATTCTGTGTTAAAGTTTTTCTTCTTTTAATAGAAAAGATACAGATGCTTCCAGAGCTGTTGAAACTGTGACTTCAGCCTCTGCTAGTAAGTTGTTACTTTTAATACTCCTCCAAATGAGTATATTTTGTCAGTTTACTAGAATCTTCTTGCAAGATGGTGCTAGGAAAACATTATTTATTGTGCTTTAGTGGAAGGGACCTGCATTGGCTCCTGTATTAGGCTTGTGATTAGTATTTAGTACTGTTTAATTATGAAGTCTCTTCTGGGATAAATTTAAGGACTCAGTGAGAATGAGTGAATGGGTGAATGAATGGACAAACCATGGTATATACCTACCACTCAGCAATTAAAAAGGAATGAATTATTGATACGTGTAACAACTTGGATTATAGAGAAATAATGCTGTTTGAAAAAATCAATCAAAAAATTTATGTATTGTAAGCTTTCATTTACATAACATTCTTGAAATGATAAAACTAAAGAGATAGAGAACAAATCAGTGGTGGTCAGGGCTTGAGGAAGGAGGAGGGAGGGAGGTAGCTGTTTCTGTAAGTGAGTACTAGGAAAGACCCCTGTGGTGGAACTGTTCTGTATCTTCACTGGTGGTCACAGTAATCTTCACATATATGATAGAATTTCATAGAACTAAATATACATTGAGCATATGTAGCCTGGGGAAATTTGAGTGTAAATTGTATCAATGTCAATTTCCTATTTGCAATATACTACTTAGTTATGCAAAATATTGACATTAGAGGAAACTCCTTAAAGTGTATATGGGATCTCTCCCTGTTATTTCTTAGAAGGCCATGTGAATTTACAATAATCTCAAAATTAAAAGTTAGAGAAATGGTTTAAAATGCTGATAAAGCTATCATAGTAAATTGAAGCTGTAGATCAGTTTCATTTGATGTAAAGTTTTTAAGTAAAATTTTAGCATATAATATCTGGAAGTACATTAAATGAATAATGTACTATGCCCAAGAGGGGGTCGTATCAGAAATACAAAGATGGTTCAAAACTAAGACATCTGTCAGTTCAGTTTACTATCTTAAGTAGAGATATAAGTGCGAAATTCTTTAAAGTAGATGACTACTTCCTTAATATGATAGCATGTTTGTGTAACATACTTTGATTTAAATACATACAGACACATACATCACGTCAAAAGCCAAAGTATGCTTAAGAGTAAAACAGCAGAAGCGTTCCCATTAAGGTTGGGAACAAAACAAAGGATACCATTCATCATATCTATGAGTTAACATAAATATTGTTCTGAAACTAGTAGCCATTACCCAGCACACTGCAAGCAAGAGGCATACAAAATGGAAAGTACGATAAAACATCATTTGCATTATTTGATGGAAAACCCAACAGAGTCTGTTGAAATGCTATTAAATATAATTAGCCATCTTAATTCTCTAAAATACTTTAAAAGTTTTAATTGCTTTATTAGATAAATAGAGTAACCATTTATATACTAATAAAATACTCTATATACAATAATAAGAAAGGTAAAAGCTATGAAAAGAAAACTTAAATACTAAGAGGCATAAAATAAGGCTTAAATAAGAAAACAGTTCATTATTGGATAAAAAGCTCTATTATAATATGCCTTTTTTCTTATATTAAAACATAAATATTAGGAACCTAGTAAAAAAAACCAACTGAATTAAAGTAAGATTTTTTTAAAACTCTGTAAGCTGACTATAAAGTTTATAGATAGACAGGAAAATTCTGCAAAGGAAGAGTAATTAGGACAGACTAGTACTGAGAGATACTAAAATATATTAGAAAGTTAAAGATTTATATAGTATCAAACAGCTGCATAAATAGACAAAAGATCAGTAAAACAGAAGAGATTCTAGATATTCCTCCAAACGTGGAATATCAGCAAATCATTATGGTAATATTTCATATTAGCAGGGAAAAGATCAATTATTCATTAAACTGACTAGCCTCTTTATAAAGGTAATGCACTTGTAATATCAGAATAAATTAGCAAGATCAAAGATTTAATGTGATACATAGATGGTAATTTAAAGTGTTGAAAGAAAATGTGGAGGGTTTTTTGGTTTATTTTTAATTTCACAATGAGAAAGTCCTCCCCTATCAGGAAGACATTGACTACAGGAAAAGTATATTTGTACAAGTATTTTTGCATAACTGTTTTCTTAAAAATTGTTACCTCTGTAATACAGGCTAACTTTCTTAATATGTAAAAACCTCAATAACCCAAAAGATAAATTAGCAAATATTAAGAATAGGCAGATCACAAAGAAATAGAGATGAATTACACATATAAAAATTGACATAATTTTACTTAAAATCAAAGAAAAGATTAAATCATACTAGTTTCCATCTCAGATTGGAGTGATTAATAACTTTTCTCACATACTGTGTGTGAAAATGGGGAAGTCGCAGTCTTACGTACTATTGATGACATTAATTGGTACAACCTTGTTGGAGGACAATTTAATTTTAATTGTTAAAATTTAAATCTGTCCTTTTGTCTCAGCAAGTCCATGTCTAAGAATTTATGTATAGGTTATAGTTCCATGGGCATGCAAAGATGAGTATAAGGATGTTTCTTGCAGTGTTTTTTCCAAAATTATTGCTAAGTTAGCTCTTTTCTAAGTCTAAATGAAAGTCTAAATGATGTTATTTATATGTATTATTAATATATTTTTCTTATTTTAGCTAAAACTGGACAAACCAAGATATCTGCAGCCAAAATGAATAAATCTTCAGGTATTTTTTGTGTGTGTGTATTAGGATTCTAAGCAGATGAGTTAACTTTAAATTGTTTAAGAAGTTTTTGTCAGTAGTCTTGGATTACACGTGACATAGTGTGTGCTGAGTATATACTAACCTTTGAAATTTAGAGTCATCTAGAAATTTTGAGAAAGCGGGTTTAGTAGATAATGCTCTCTCCTTATAATAATTATCAAAATAATTTAACTGGAAAACTATTTCTCATGGTGAATATGAGAGATATTTCCCTGTTTCTCTTTTATTAAGGTCTTCTCTTTGCTTAATTTTATAAAATAGTCCAGGTAACCTTAGAGCAAATTATATTCTGTTTGCAGTTTTTATGGGCTATAGTGGGTTTCAAAGTAATTGTTAATTTTTTTTTTCTTCTCCTAGCATTATCCCCCTTTGTTTTCCCTCCCATTTCTGCTCAATGCTGGTTAATTATTTTCTTAAGTGGATGGAGATCAGTGTATTAAATTGTCTTCCTTATAAAGGTAGAAAGGAAAGGGAGCAGTCTTGAACTAGCAGATATCGTTGTTAATGGCAGATCTGTAATTTTCATATAGTAGTTTCTTAGAAGCAATAATCTGAGGGAGTCGGGTGGCTAGAAAACTTGTTTTGAAGATTTATTTAGCAAACACTTTAGCATTACTTTAATAGTAAGTTTATGGGAGTCATTGGTGGAGATTTGGGGGAGCGGGTGCTAAAACCGTTAAGTGTTAGAAATTAATTCTGGATAGTTTTTCTTCAGTACTAGTCCTCAGTTACAAATAGTAAAATGAATTGGCTTGTGGTGGTGAAAGACCTTAAGGGCTTACTGGGGCTGAGGTTACTGCTGTGTGACAAACCTTGGAATTGACTAAGAAATGACGAGTTAAGTGACAAGCTGTAAGGATTGGTATTTTCTCTTTTTGACCAAAAATTAAGATCTGTCTTTAGATATAAAGGGTGGTTTTATAAACAACTGATTTTTGTAGATGTCAATAATTCTTTTTATTTGTTTGATAACTTTTTGAAAGCATAATCATATTCTCACAAAAAGTCATGTTAGGTTGTTAGGACAATTACCACTCTTGTTTGTAGACGGGGAGACGTGCACAGAAATCAGTAAAATTTCCCTAGACTTCACTACTTACTTGGAATTTAACTTGGATTTACTGACTTCTATCCGGGGGTTTTTCCTCATAGTACCTTGCTAGTTGTTGGGAATCCTTATTTTCAGAGCTAAACCTCCTGTCGTTCTCTGAAGGAAAAAGATTTTGGCTCTTTGGCAGTCTTTTTAGTGACACTTAGATGATTACAGTCTTTATAAGCAACAGTAATATATGCACATGTACAAAGAAGCGTCAGAGCAACTTAAATAGTCCTGTTCAGAGAAAGCCCATTAGAAGTACGTCAAAACCAGTCTTTATGTGGCCTGACCAATATGTAGTATTCTTAAATGCTTTTTGATCAGCTGGGAGCCAAGGAAGCATGGGCTGGGGGGCCCTAAATATAACTGCTTTTGGAACCATTAAAGGCATCAAGGGGTTATTTCTATTCTTATAGTTAGTAATTTTGCTTCTAGTTCATTCACACATTTGGAGATTTATTTAACTTGCCCGAATGGCTATTTTTAAGTACCTCAATGGAGAGGTGAATTCTTACGGCAGTGATGTTTCTCTTCCTAACAAACTATCATTTCTAATTTAGCAAATGACCTGTGTCCTGATGATGACAGCGTTTTATGTTTTGAGTAATATACAGTCTGTTGCTCTTTAAAATATTCTTTATGAAGTTCTTTGGGGATTGTTGATACTCGTTAAATAAACCAGTTTTGACCAAGCTTTTGTGATTTAGGGAAATCAGCGGGTTCTGTAAAATCTGTGGTAACAGTAGCTGCTAAAGGTAATAAAGCTTCACTCAAAACAGGTAAGACTGTTGAAAAGGAGAGATTATATTGTTTATTCTAAAGTTGCCTTAGAAGAATTAGTAAATATATCAAAAGCAAATTTTAAATTCATATAATTTGTAGTATCTAATAACATCTTGAAAAGTTTAGTAGATACTTCCTAGATATTTAAAACCTGACACACGTAAGACTTTTATTTTTTGATGCTTTGGTCTTTGAGAGTATCTGCCATTGCAGATAACATTTTTGACAGCTATATAATCACAGACTGCTCTGCCACTCCCTCCTACAAATTGTTTAATCTTTGTTTTCCTCATTTTAGAGTTGTCACTTCATATTACCTTCCCCAGCTTATACAATTCCTCTGATACTTGTTACTTTAAAGAAGGTTTTCATTCGATGTTATAAGAATGTACCCTCAATAAAGAAATGGAACACTAAATTATAACATGTTGAAACTAACATGACCATTTATTAATACATTTTTCCAATTGCCTAATGCAATTTTAAAGAACTTTTGTAGAAATTATAAACTATGATTTTTTTCCTGTGAAATTATGATATGCTTTTGCCATATGAGGACTTAAATTTGTGAATCGTTAATGACCCTCAACAAAAATTGTATTTCAGTTTAAATTTACTTTTAATCTTACTGGTAAACAGATACTGAAAATAAATGGAAATATATATGTGGGAAAGAGCTGCTTTTATAATAAAGTTAAGCTACATTTACTAATAGTGTGAAACATGCTAATTGATTGAATAGACCTTATAATAATGGTTCGATTCTACTTTTAAAAGCAAAATCTAGTGGAAAGAAGTCTCTGGAAGTAAAAAAGACTGGAATTGTCAAAAACAAAGACGCCAGTAAACCTGTGATTGTACCAGGTAAGCTTGAAATGCTGTCATTCAATGCTTTCTTTAAATCCTGTTGGTATACATTCAAGGTATATTTTGAAATCATTGCTTAAAAATCTTCAAAAGGATTGTTTTGTGTTTCAAAGGAAAACTTGTATTAGCTTTGACTTAAATCAAGTCAGCCTGGAAGACTTGAAATTACAAAATAAACTAGCTTATCTTCCTGTTTATAGATTCATTAGTTTAATTTTATTAGTGTGTATTTCTAGACTATTAAAGTAGACTATTTCATGCAGAAAACTCTGAAATAAAGACGAGTGTGGAAGTCAAAGTCACTGAAAATGGTGCTAAAGAAACTATTTCAGGTAGGTTGATAGAAATTTTATTTTCTTCTCTTACATTTAAAGGTAAAAAATTTTCTTCTCTTACATTTAAAGGTAAAAAATTAAATTTTAAGAAAATAAGATATTTAATTTTGTGTCACATATATTTTTTTTCAATACCAGGGTCATAGTTAAGTGAAATTAAGAATGCTATGATTCAGATCTTCACCCTGTCTCTTGATTAGTCTGAAATTTTGTTCTCATAAGAAATAAAACTAAATGTACTATGTAAAAGCCAGTATAACTTTTGTAGTTATTTCCTATTTAAATTCTCTAGTCTTTTGCCCATTGTATACATTTTTATGTAGCTACTGTTTAGTCTATTGTGGAATAAAGTGGGATCTTGATAAATAAAATATATCTGCATGAATTCTTATGTTATTTTCTATCTTAAGCTGCTGCTTTGGAGACCACAGAAAATGAACCAGTTAAGGTCAGTTTTTATATTTTATGTATTTTTTAAAAGCTTAAGGAATTTTGACACAACATATTTTTCTTACTATAGACCCAGGTAAAAAATGTACAGGATTTGGCATGGTGAAACATCCTGGACAGTTGTGATTTTATACATACGGTTTCAGTTCAAAAACCTTGAGTTGTAGAGTAAGTCACAAAAATTTAGGTGCAGATTATCAATAAATGTACACGTTATTGAAGATTACTTTTAACTGAGAAGAAAATGTTAGGCCAGTTAGCTTTTTGAGTAGAGTAATTTGTCACGTTAGAACCAATAGAATTTTATGAAATCTTTTTTTTTTTCCCACGGAGTCTAATGGGAGATATGTTAACATTTAGAATACCAGTTGTTTTTTGTGTTTTTAGAGTAGCAGGTAGGGTTTGCATTTTTATTTGACGAGCAGGAAGTTCACTTTATTGTTTTCTTGTGGTTATATGTCATGAATGTATTAAAATTTCATTAATTTAGACTTTACTGGTTGAAATTTTGAGATCCTTCAGGTGCTAAGGGTAAGTTTATTTTAGACTGGTTGTGCCATTCTTCATGTAGTAACTAATTTACTATTTTCTTTTAGGAAGAATATTTTAAAGCATCAGTAGAATATTTTAAGTTTACTTAAAGCACTTTAGAAGGAACCATTTGTGAATACAATTGATATGCTAGTTAAAAATCATTCTCAGCTGACTTATGAAAATTATAATTTCCCACCCTTTTCCTTCCCAAAAGAAGTCACAAGTTGCCTAATTTATACCTTCACATCCACTAAAGGAACAGTTGGCATTAATGAGAGTCATCTTGAAGAATAAAATAGATCTGAGAGAAGAGAAGGCAGAAATGAAAGTATTTACTGTATTGTGGGGATTGGGTTATGGAGTGAGGACTCTAAGAGACTAACTAAGCTTCTTTTATATTGCCCAAAGGGGGTTTATTTTACTCAGTAAGGTAAAAAGATATGCTCAGATTCAGACCTTGAACATGTTAGCATCATAAGGCACAGGAACGACAACAGTATACAAAAGGAAGGAGTTGTAGTTAGATACTGACACACTTGTGTTTTTAAACCTTTTTTTAAGCAGTGGTTGCAAAAGAACCAAAGACCTTGACTAGATGACAGATGGTATGATTGTTGAAATTATTCTGTGTGCTTGAAGAGAGGAAATTTGCATTTTGTTTTGTTTTTAATTTGTAGTTCAGACCAACCTTCTGAATTGATCAGACTTAGTATTAAATACAATTTAAATATTAACATGATCTGCAGTGTTTAAATAGCAGTTCAATTTTAATGTCGATTTTTAAATTTGTTTTGAAGGAAACAGAAGAGATGTGTGTGGTACTTATTTCTGATTTGCCTAATAAGGGATATTCTGTCGAAGAAGTTTACAACCTAGTAAAACCATTTGGTGGCTTAAAGGATATTTTGATTTTATCATCTCATAAAAAGGTAAGGGTTAAAAATAGTTGCGAATTCATATGGCTGCAAGCACATTTTGAAAAATGTTAAACTTCACAAAACTAGGAAGAAAGGGTTTAAGAGCAACACCTCAAAGTAAGCTGTCTCAAGCTAAGATATTTTTAAAATGTAAAACACAAATAATCCCTTATTTTAAAAATACATTATTCCAATCAGACATAATTTTATGATAGGAAGGATGGATTTCCCCATTAAAGTTTTGCTCAAATGTTTGGTTTAACAGAAGGTATTTTGCATCTTTAATTGTTAATACAGAGTTTTAAACAAGTTATAAAATTTTATAGAATACTCTTATTAGTATTTCTGCTGTTTGACCAATATACTCAAATGAGAAGTAACCATTTTCAGACTCAGACTAGTGAAGTCATCAGAACTTAGAACAACCTAGATTTATGTGTATGTTTTCAGTTTTCTGTAAGTATATATTGCTTTTGTAATTTTAAACAAAACAAAATGTATGGTTAATAATGAACAACTTGTGGAAGGTATTTTATAGGAGGTGAAATTTCAGGCAAGTTTAAATAATGGAAACAACACTGTTGTAAGTGGTGGAAAGTAGTGTTCTTAAAATAGAAAGGAGTTGATGATCACTAGAGATTTTTGAGAGCCCAGCCACTGTGCTTAAGAAAACAAAGTAAGAGGGGAGAGTGAGTTTAAGTAGTTAAATGCAATTTCACTTTATGTTAAAAGTAGATTATTTGAGGCCTTCCTTTTGCCTTTTGAGATGGCTCACACTCTGTCTTTGGAGTGTGTATCTACTTTTACTTTAAACTGAACACCTACCCCCATGCCTCATGGCCTCTCTGGACTTCTGAGATGGCCTGCACTCTCTCTATGGAGTGTGCATCTCTCTGAGAAAATCTACCTTCACTCTTAAAAAAAGAAAAAAAGAAAGATTATTTGAATCATGCGCAACTCTAAATATATTTAACACTGATGAATTGTACACTTAAACAAGTGAACATTACGATATGTAAACTATATTTCAGTAAAGCTGTTTTTTAGAAAGCACATTATTTGTAATGTTCAGTGATATATAAGAATAAAAAATGCATTTTTAATGTAAGAATTTTATGTGACAGTACATTGAAATAGGGGGAAATTCTGTGAATCTGGGAATGAATAATTCAAAGTCATACTTTGCATCATATACCAGAGTAGATATATATAGATAAATATGAAGTCCAAATACAGAAAATCTAGATTATTATATGCCCAATTTTGCTTAGAGTTGAGTAGAAATATTAAGTATTTGGAGATTTAATATTTTTCTAGATGTTAGATGGGAAGATAACTGATTTAGTCATACAAACATTTTAGAAATTTGTGAAGCTAAAATTAACATAAAGCAAAATAGAGATAAAAATTAATTGTGTAAAATGGTAAACAAAGGATTTGTTTAAACATGCTGTAAAATATTGAAAGTTTAATACATTGGCAATTGACAAAGATAATTCATTTTTTAATTACAACTATAAACAAAAATATGGGATATTTCTGCCTCATTAATTATCAGACATATGGAAGAATGTTCAGTCTCTTTACTTACCCAGGTATGAAAATTAAAATGTATGGAACTACAGTTTTACACTGTAAACAATGAAATAAAATAACTTGGCCTCATTACATATTTCTTTGGTTCTTTCATTTCTCATATATTTCTCATATTTTGTCAATCATTAAGTTTATTTACTCAGTAGCTGTTCATTAAATGTCTTCTACATTCTAGATATTGCTCTAGGCACTAAGGCTACAGTGATGAATAATAAAGATAATTAAGATTTTCCTTACTGTCATTTACTACAATGTCCCTTCTTATTTCTCTTTAATATTGCCTTATGAGTTCAGTCATTCATTATTTCTTGGTTATGGTTGTAATGTTCTAAGTCTATTGACCTCACCTTTCTAAGGAATGCATTTTTTATCTTAAAAATATTTACTAAGTTTTTCAGTTCATTTGACTCTTACGTATTAAATTTTTTCAAGAAAAAGTGAATTAATTAAGACATTTATTTTTTCATTCTTGTAATTTCTATTTTAAAAGGCATTTATAGAAATAAGTAGAAAGTCTGCAGATTCTATGGTAAAATTTTATACCTGCTTCCCAATATCGATGGATGGAAATCAACTCTCAATAAGTATGGCTCCTGAAAATATGAATTTAAAAGACGAGGTAAATAATAGACTTAACATCATATTTACTAGAATATTATTAAATTTCTAAATCAAAGTTATTGTAGGCTGTTATGTTTTCTAGTTTTCTTCGCTGGGTCACATATTTTTCCTCAAACAGTGAGAAAGCATCTTCTTGTTTCTCCATACTCTCCCATCTCACTGTTTGAGAGTTACTTCCATATTGAAGGAATACAATCCCTCATGTATGTTGGAATGGAAAAAAAATTGTGAACTACAGTCTGTAGAGAACTCTATTCTCGTCTCCCTGCCATTATCCATCATCCAAACTGGAATTCCAGAGGTTATCTTTAATTTTTCCCTCTCATTTCTCACAACCAATTGGGTCACTAGTCTTGTCTGTTTTAACTCCAATAGTTCTGGAGTTTGTTCCCTCTTCATCCCATTCACCATTGCTTCACCTCTTAAAAACTCTAACTAAAATAGTTACTCTTTATATCTTCTACCTTCAGTTTTGTCTCCTTCAGAACCCTTTTCACAAAGTATGAGCCTGCATAAAATTTGAACCTAATCAAATTTAACTGATTTAGAAACTTCATTGTTTCTGTGTGGCCTACATTTACTACTAAGAGGCATGAAGCAGAGATATTAGAATCTCTACAGGAAGGTAGAAATGCATGCATCTTGGAAAAGCCCTCCATTGAGAATCACTCTAATGGGATGTAATTGCTAAGGTTGTTTTATATATGTCAGTACTACTGTCAAAGAGGAAAAAAAAATAAGAACTGTAGTCTCATAAAGTTCCTTTTCTATACATTGAAGCCTTCTGTTAGCTAGCGTCTCCCAGCTTTGACATCCTAGTCTCAATGTCACTCTTGGCTTCTTTATAATTAGCACCAAATCACTGTACACTTAAAACCCTGTGATGTTTTTACCAGCCTACATTTTTGCTCTTCCTCATCCCCTATTTTACTTAGTAAACTTTTTGTTTTATAATTTGAATTCTCTTACTGTCTGCTAAGTTAAATCTCCTTTTCCTTGTATATGAATTTGAGTGTTCTCTCCTAAATGGTACCTATGACCTTATTAGTCTTTAAATGTACTTATGGGACTAGGAAGAATTAAGGTCCACGGGTCGGGTGGGACTTAGATAACTTGTTTAGGAAGAGGGAGAGATTTTGGAAGAAACGGAACTTTTGCTTATTTCTCACTTTATGAAATAGTTCTTAATGCTTTTTAATATAGGTTATTTTACTATAAATTTTGACTAATTAAATTTATAAATGAGAAAGAGCTTATACCTTCAGTCTTCTTCTATTTGCCTTTCTAGGAAGCTGTATTTACAACTTTGATTAGAGAAAATGACCCAGAGGTGAGTTTTGCACTTAAATGCTTGTGTACACTTGTTTAATTGATAGAAACTGATTATTTTATTGTTCACCTCTTAAGAATTAAGGAAAATCTTAGCAGTAATTGTAAAATATTGAGGTGATGGAGATGTCACATGAGTCTTCTCTTGGTAAAAATAAGAAAGGGTAAAGAAGTCCTAATGTGAAATATTTTCTAGATACTGGAGCCATATTAACTGGCTTGGGTAAATACTGAGTATATTAAGTGTTTTGGGTGAATATTACATTGATAGAAGAAAGATTATACTTTCTTTTTGGTATGTTGTTTCACTGATTCTCAAATCTAAAACTGAGACCTCACTGTCTTTACCCATATAATCATTTTCTTACTCTTGGGAGAGGACATCACTTGACCTCTGAAAAATTACATTATTGTTAATCTGTGTTTTACAGTTTGATACTTCAGCTTTGTTTCTCTTTTTCTGTGCTGTCTCTTAAAAAAAAAAAACTATAGGCAAATGTAGATAAAATTTACGATCGATTTGTACATCTTGATAACTTACCAGAAGATGGACTTCAGTGTGTACTTTGTGTTGGACTCCAGTTTGGAAAAGTGGATCACCACATACACATGAGTAATAAAAACAAGGTAAAAAGATCCCTCCTATTTCAGCTGTATATTCTGTAGGGAACATGTATGTACTGAACCATGTATTCTTATGGTCTGCAACTTTGAATTCAGCTTCTGAACTGAAGCATCTGTAAACATTAATCAGTGTCTTAGAATTATGATAAACCAGCATATTTTCTCCTGCGCTGTGATTGGAAGGAAGAGATGCTCTCTCTGTCTCTCCCCCCTCTCAGAACTCCTAGTTTTAAAAGGAAATAAAACTTGCACAAGGGAATATGTGCAAAGAACATCATCTTATGGGGAAGTTTAGACTTGAGCTCATCTAGCCTTTATTACCTTTGTAACCTTGGCTAAGTTGGTTTACAGTTTTAATTTTTATTTGTAAAACCAGGTATTTTCTAAATCCCTTCCAGCCGTAAAACACAGAGATTAGTGTTATATGGAAAGAAGTAGAAAATGATCATTCCTTACTTCGTGATTGGCTTCTTTCCTTAAAAGAAATTGTTATCCTCTTTACATTTACTATGCCCTCTGTCTTTTCTGTTTAATTCAGATGTGTCCATTAAAATCATATTTTCTTTATTATTTTATAATTAGGTCAACCATATATTACCTAGAATGGTAGATAGGGTTTTATAGCAAAATTGGCAGTGTTTGCTTTTATAGCAAAGTTGACGGTGCTTCATAAAAGATGTCTAATTGACCAAAAAGTAGATACTTATTTCTTTGACGTACTGAGTGATACATGGAGCATGTTTGGTACTTCAGAAACAGTGTGACCTAAGATGGAAGGGAAATGACAGATGGCATAAAGAATTCAGAACTTGTACTTTAGATGGTTTTAATCCCATCTTTAAAAATATATACTGTTTTTTTTCAGTTTTGCCTTGACTTTGCAACATTTAAAAAATATTTTCTCTTGTTTACTTTGAAATGAGGACTAACCTTACTTTTTTGTAATCACATGTTTTGAAGTGTGGAAGAAAAAATATTTTTAAAAACTAAATTTTTTATTGTGGTAAAGTATGCATAACAAAACTTACCATTTTAACAATGTTTAAGTTTTAAGTTCACTGGCATTAAGTAGATTCACAGTGTTATACAGCCATCACCACTATCCATCTCCAGAACTTTTTCATTTTCGCGAACTGAAACTCCCTGTCCATTAAACAGTAACTCCCCATCCCCCTTTTTCCTGGCAACCACCATTCTTCGTTCAACTTTCTGTCTCTATGAATTTGACTACTTTAGGTACCTCATATAAGTGGAATCCTACAATTTTTGTCCTTTTGTGTTTGGCTTATTTCACTTAGCATAATTTCTTCTAACATGTGTTGTAGCATCTATCAGAATTTCGTTCCTTTTGAGGTTGAATGATATTCCATTGTATGCATATGCCACATATCCACTCATCTGCTGATTGACACTTCAGTTGCTTCTAACATTTGGCTGTGTGAACAATACTGGTATGAACGTAGGTGTACAAATAACTGTTTTGAGTCCTGGCTTTCAGTTCTTTTGGGTACATACCGAAAAAATAAAATTGCTGGATAATATGGTAATTCTGCTTTTAATTTTGTAAGGAACTATTAACTATACTTTTTTGTTTACTCCAAAGGCAATTCTTCAGTTAGATAGTCCTGAAGCTGCTCAATCAATGTACAGCTTTCTGAAACAAAATCCACAGAACATAGGTGACCATGTATTGACCTGCACATTGTCTCCAAAGATGGATTCATTGAAGGTAAGATTATTTTGTATCAATTTTTGTGCTTTTAGAAAATGAAAAAAGCTTAAAGGTCATTCTCCCAAAAGTAGAAGATATACTCAGAAGGTAATTTGGAGAATTATTCTTGGTCAGTAGTCAACTGGTTCTGAGTTTGGATACACTTGGTTTTAAAATTTTATTTTGCAATCACTATTCTAATTTTCATGGTTTATGGAGTAGTACAAATTTGTCTAAATGTGAATAAATTGAGGTAATTTTGGAAAATGTAGTATATTCATTGTTACTTACTATGGACATATGTGCAGAGTGATTCCATGTATATAGTATGATAATCTCCAGACTGCAGAATCTACAGAGTCCATTTTGATTTCCTTCTGATAGAAAGTTCATTTATTTGTTTAAATTATTATAAACTCTGTTCTTGTATAAGAAACAAGATGTTAGATTCTTGGCTTGCATAGTGATAATCTATGAAAACTATAAATAGTCTGCCTATGGAAGAATTAAATTCAAACTCAGATGTTTTCTCTTTCTAATAGTTTTATTGTATCTCAGTGAAAAGTAAATAGGGAGGTAAATAAAGCCTTATCTTTGGTGTCTGCATGTTTTTTCTTAATCTGCCAAAAATCTTGTGCTAGCTCAAAAAAAATAATTCCACCATCTAAATCCAAATTAAAGTACATTTAAGTAAATGCACCATGGTAGGTACTGACTTAAGCACAAATTTGAATGGCTTGTTTAACCTGATTTCAGAAAAAAATTTTAAAGTTTTTAGCATTTTTTTCCTCAACAGAACCTGTAGTTTAAAAATTTTGTGGGTTTGATACATGTTTCAGGTTATTACTTTCAACTGTGTTCAGAATTAGAATAAACTCTGGCTATACAGAAATTTTCTTCCAGAAATATGGTCCCAAGGTCCCGAGTAGACTTAATGAAACAAGTGGAAATTATATGAAACCTCTGCCTGAATTAATGCTTTGCTTCCCAGGTCCTTACTCAGCCTTATTCTGACTCAGCTCATTAAGTTGGAGAGCACAATTGACTTATTATAGAAGACTTATTAGCTCCACTACTGATAAGAGAGCCTCCTAATCTTGAGCATGACACATAGTGTCCATTATATCCATTCAACAAATCATAAGTCGAGGCAAGTAGACTAATTTCAAGATACTGCAATGGTCTATATGAAAAGGAGTGAAAGCCTAAGCTAGACTATGAAATGGAAATAAATTCTGCCCCCACATTTTTTAATAACAGTTTTAAATTTACCATGTTCATAATGAATTAGCATCCTGTGTTACCCTCTCTTTAACACCCTCCCCCCATTTTTGTTAACCTGTAGTGTTACTTCCACAGGTAGTACATTACAGCCTTTAATTCTATAACTATAGTAACCTTGCATACAAAGCATGAAGGCTTAATTCTAAGTGCCGAAAACCAATACCTGCATTTTTGATACCTTGACTGAAATATTTAATGAGTGCGTAAGGAAAATAATGAAAGAGTAAAGAAATAGGTGTCAGTAACTTGGACACGCAGAAGTGTCTTACATTCAGTCATTTTTCAAAATGATGCTGTGTTTTTGTTTTCTTCAGTATTTGAATTATGGCTTTCCTGTATAGTTTAGTTTTTTGTTGTTCTTGAGAGGGAAAAAGAAGACTGTCTTCATGTTACTCGGTTATATAACTTAATTACTGTTTGTTGAATAGAATCTACTCTCCTTTTCAGAGCTGTTCTTCTGACACCCTGTTTAAATTTATGGCCATTTGCTTCATAAGCACCTATATACCTTTGATTTTTTGTTTATTGCTCTTCTGAGTTACTTCTGTTATTCCTTGGACTCTATCTCCTACTCTCTTAGATTACTTTTCTGTTTGCTAGAAGACGCTGTCAGATAATTTTTTCAGAAAGTATGTGTGGACGGTAACCTTTCTGATTTCCTTGCATATTTGGAAATAACTATTTTGTTCTTACGTATTTCATTGATAGTATGTCTGGGTGGAGAATTCCATGCTCAGGTTGTTCTTCCTTTTATTTTGTTTTTCTTAACCAATGTTAAGGAGAAGGCTGATTCCAGCCATACCTTTTTTATGTATTCTATTTTTTTCTCTCTGAAAGCTTTTAGCATTTATTTATTAATTCATTAAACAGTTACCTAATTCCTTCTCTATGCCAGCACTGTTTTAGACTTCAGAAAACATTGGTAAACAGAGGAGTCAGTGTCCCAGTCCTCAAAGAGCTTCTATTTTAGTGGAGGAGACAGACTATAAATAGATTAAGATATATGTATGTGTGTATACACATATTTAAAAGGATTATTGTTAAATTTTGTCCAGCACTTTTACATGTTTGGAGTAGAAAACTTTTTCTTTTAAGGCCTTTAATAAAAATATTTTGGAGGGAGGAGGTAATTAGGCTTATTTTATTTTTAGAGGAGGTACTGGGGATTGAACACAGGACCTTTTGCATGCCAAGCTTGCGCTCTACCACTTGAGCTATACCCTCACCCCCCGAGTAGAAAACTTTTTAAGTCAGCTGGTCTCCCTTATAAAAAAGTCTTTCAAAATAATAATTGCATGAAAAAGATGTTGATATTTCAGGTTAGTTGTTTTTATTCTTAGCAAAAGCTGGTATTTCTGGGCTTTTAAAGTTAAAAAGTATCTTATTTATATCATCATTATGGAAACTCATTTTTCTCATTAATTGCTGTGTGTCATTCTGTCTAATCTTACTTAGTGCTCTTTATCTAAAAATGAGAAAAAATTCTAGAGTCTGATAGTTATGTGGACACTGAAAACTAGCTGTTTTGAGATATTTTAAGGTGTGGTTTTGTTTTCTTAGCTTAGATTTTAAGAACTGAAAATACTGCGTTAATGGGTTAAATATTTAAATCCTGTAGAATAGCCTCTTACAAAATGTGGAATTATATTACAGGCTGAAGCTGAGAAAGACCCAGAACTAGGAAAAGAAAGGTATGTTGTTTTAAGTTTGCTAACATTTTCTATGGTATATAGTTAATTACTGAATTTTATTTCTATACTTCATCGTAATCATTCACTTATAACAAAAAGTTTTTATCTTTCATGATCATTTTGTATGTATGAGTGTTATGAAGGTGTTTTTGGTTTGGTTTTGTTTTGGGAGGTTTTTTTGGTTCTGTTTGACCTAAGGCTTAAATGTTTGTTGTTTGGGGTCTGTTTTAATTATTTAGGGATTTTCTTTTAAGGAAAAGTGAATGTATAAACACAATTTGAATTAAATATATAAATTTGACTTCTTTATGACGTGTTTTGCTAAGACTTTTGAACAGCTCAATTCTGTTACCACTACATTCATAGATTTTTCTATTCCAGAATAGTTAGGTACAGTAGTAAATTTTTAATATTTTTATGTAATCCTTTTAAATTTCACTGACTTTTAAAACCAAAAAGATAATAATTACTATGTATTTCAGTGTAAAACAAAATAATATGTACACTGCTTTATATTTTCAGAGGATGAAAGCTTGTTCTTCAGAATCTACAGTAACTAAACTAGTAACTCATAGTCTTGCTTTCAAGACAGACACAAACACACACCCCTCTTCTTAGTCACTTTCTCATCCTGATGAACTCCACCCTTATCACCACCTTCGTCCCACCAATGAATAACCTCCCTTTTACTGCTTGTTGTTGGGAATCACTGACTGATAATTCTTTCTTCTTTTATACTAGGTGATTTACCCTTATTTCTTAGTCAGTGTAATAAGAGCTTATCAGTTTGAAAGTGTTTAAATACAGAAAGTTTAATTATTTTATTTGATGCACTGCCTAATTATAAGATGCTTAAAAAATAAGAAGTCTTATGGATTTTTCTTCTCAGTGATTAATTTTTATACAATGAAACTTTAAAATGATAAAGATGATTATGAGTACATTAAAAGTATATTGGTAACTTTAAGCAATAGGTTTTTGCTGTATGTGTTTGCATAGCAAGTTTTTAAGTTGCACATCATCATACCAACTATATTTACACACCTGCAAAGTAATACCAGCAGCAGTGCTTGGTAGAAAAGCCCACAGAGGGCTGAGAAGGTAGCAGTGCCACGTGTAGTACTATGAATAGACCTACAGTTTGGCCACAAGTAACTCTGGCTGGTAAGTAAGTAGGCTCTTCCAAAAGTCCATTTTGTATAGTTTCTTTGACAGTTTCTTTTATATCTGAGAGAATGGTTATTGTCTCTGTATTGGTCATTTTCTCTCTCATTGTTTTGACTTCTCTTTTATTTTAAAACCAGGTATGTCTTAATGAATTTACAGATAGTTGTCTAATCTTATAAAATTAATTTTTAAAATTCTAGCACTAATCATTTCTTAATTCCTGCTTTGCAGTCAGTTTTTTCTGACTTGTATGACATTAGAGAAAAAATACATTGGATGTGGCCAAAAACTTCACGTTTCTTTACTGGAGTAAACTGATTCTGGGAAAATGCTGGTGGTTGTTGTGTCTTTTGTTTTTGTTTTAAGGGCTTGCGGGTGCTAATTCATCATGAATATGATCCTATTGCTTATAATTAATGTAAAGTATTTATTTCCTTTTTAAAGAAATCTCACATGGATATATTAATAACTTAATAAAATTCTACATTTTGCCTGTTCTCTCACCACCCCCCCAAGTGAATGTTATTTATTTATTATGTGATTAAGGCTCCAAATATGGATGCAAGATGAAATGTTCACCACTTCATTAACAATGTTGGGAAGTACTCAGTGGCCCTCTGAAATAAATACTAATCTTCAGTGTTGTTAAGTCTCAGTCGAAAGTTTCTCGGAAAGTGTATGGTATGACGCTAACCTTTGTTCTCATGGCCAGCTTTTATTGTGTACATTCTCTGAAGATTTTGAAACCTTGGTGTTATGGAGGGATGGGAGTAGGACAGGAGGGTGGGAAACTAGGTATCTGTATCCTGAATCTAGCCCTCCTGCAATCCTTTTTAGGGCCATTTCCCAGAATATGATTGTGTTTTCTTTGATCTTTTAGAAGACTTTTTTTTTTTAACTCTGGTATTAATTTTGTTTATTTGACATCTCAAACTGACTTTCCAAGCTTACTTGATGAACACTGAAACTTTTTACTATGTTAGCCAGAATACTAGATATTAATTTTTAGAAAATTAATCCTATGAAGAAAGCACTTGGCAATTTTAAAAGATTGACACAAGAACAAATATGGAATTAAGCCATTTTTCAAAATAGGTTTGTGCTCTCTGTTTGAAGTATGGAACTTGCACAGTGATTCATTTTGTATAAAAGATAATAGCTTTTTAAATTTATTGACAAGATATAAATAGGTAAAGGGGAAGGACTTGCTATACCCTAGAGCCAGGAATCAAAATCTCCATTGTTACCCTTCTAGCCCAGTAAACTGGTGTTTTTGTATAGCCCTAATTTGTAAAGCCTTTAGGGTTAATGTCCTCTTATGTAATGAGGCAGGAATTTAAATTCAGTCTTCATTATTGGAAATGAGTCTTGTAACCTAAAAATGAAAGATTATTTTTTGAGAAAAAATATTTACATAACTGCTGTAACTGAACATCACAACTTTTCCTTATCTTTGTCATATTTGTACTTGGCAACAAGTTTTATTTTGACTTGTCTTAAGAATTTGGAACATTGGAAATTAGTCTTTGTTATTTTTGAATATAAGGGATGTGAATTATTTCAAATAAAAAAGCTTAAAACCCTTTCATCATACAAAGGGTAGCTTATACAAATGAATAGAATACACGTTGATTAAGGTCTGTGATTACTGACTTTTTAACTTAAATAAATTCCTCAGATTTTTTGGCCTTAACTTTTCTTCAAAAGATATTTCTTTGATCTCTTAGAAAAGTTTTCTCCTTTGGAAGTTTAAACTTAACGATCTTTTGTGGAGGGAAGAATGGTTTATTGGCTCATATGATTGGACCCTGATGTGGTAGTGCTTACTTCTTCCAAACTTCTGAAATATTATTAACATCTCAAGATACAAATAAACGTCATCTTACATTAACCTGAGAGTATATGGCCACCCTGTGAGAAGCGTATCAAAGGGGATGTCTCATCCCCTCCTTCCTTAAAAAGTAGGGGGAAAAGTCAATACTGAGATACTGATATGGCATGATCACTTTCTGGTGTCTTTTTCCAACCTGCTGCTATTCTGATGTACTTAAGTGAATGTATCTCTTAAACTTTAATTTGTGTTGATAGCGTGCTGAACATTGTCTTCAGAAGCTAAGAAGCTAAGATTTTCCTTAATACTCTTCAAGAAAACCGCTGATGTATGGAGCATTAATATCAAAACAGTTTATCCTCTCTGTGTCAGTGAAAATAGTTAAACCACATACTTTTAAAAATGTTGGATTTCGGAGGACCATGGTGAAATGAGATCAATCGCATGTACTTGCCGTGTATTTTCTGCATTTCTTCTGAATAATTTTACTTAAAATCTTAAGTTATGTATTGTAATCTTAAATTATTCTCTGTAACTGGAAAGATTTCTTTTAACATATTTCTTCTAATAATATACCCAAAGGCACATATTTTATAATAAGACTACGTGTTTATGTTAAGGTGATTCTATTCGCTTTGCCTCTAACTTTAAATCTCCAAAAGTGTATTTAAAAGATATTTCCAAAGAAAGTTTTCTTTTAAGTATTACTAATAAATACAGTTCTTGGGAAATTAAAAACAAATCTGTTACACATCCAAAAAAAAGAAGTGGTTAGAGTCTGGCCTATCATTTTCTGTTTATCTTCCTTTTAGGTAAGGCTCATTTACAAAATTTAGAATTTTAATCCGTAGATCATTAGTTTCATTGTAGAACCATAAACATATTATTTCAGCTACAACTGTTGGGATAATGAGACCTAATGATTTGATATGTCTCAAGTTCACATACGGTCTTCTGATGTCAGAGGCAAACTTGACACAGAAGGAAAAAAATTGGCTGTAACTTACATGAGTGAAAGGATCATATCATATTGCCATTATTTCCTTTTAACTAAAAAGAAATCTTCAGTGCAGTGGAGGATCTCTTTAAAATTTTACACTGTTTATATATTTACATCAAAACTTAACCATTTTTAATGCTGATTGGCTGGATTTCCCAATGCTTATTGCTAATGCATCAGGAAGTCTTAACAATTAGCATTGACAGGATTATTTATGATGGTTGATTCTCATCATAGTTTGATTTTTGTTTGTGTTTTTTGTTTGTGTTCTTTTTGTTTGTTTTTAAATACTTTTAGCCCTGACTTGAAAAACAGTCCAGTTGATGAAAGTGAGGTGCAAACAGCAGCTGATAGTCTCTCTGTTAAACCTAGTGAGGTTGAAGAAGAATCTGTTCCCAACATTCAAATAGGAACTTCTATACAGCAGGAAGAGCCTTGTGAGGAAGAACCTGAAAAAGCACTGTGTGACTCTGACTTTGTTATTGAAACGTTGGAAGTTGAAACCCACGGAGAGGAGGTCAAAGTGGAAATTCCTCTTGTAGCATCCACTCCAGGCAGTATTGACTTATTCACTGACAATGTAGAGGAGTCTGTTTTAAATCAACAGGTGTATACCAGTGACTTTGAGAAGGAAGAGGCAGAAATTATTAACCCTGAAACAGAATTATCAACATCTGATAGTGTATTTATAGAAGAAGGGAACATCAAAGGAATTCTAGAAGACTCGCCATGTGAAGCAGAAGATTTCTTTTCTGGGATTACACAGTCTATGATAGAAGCTGTAGCTGAAGTAGACAAACATGAAACTGTTTCAGAAATAATACCATCTACTTGTGTTGTGGCCTTAGTACCGGGAATTTCCACTGGGGATGAGCAGGCAGTGAGCACAAAGGGAATTTCTGAAAAAAGTAACATGGATGAAAAGGAGGAGAATGAATTAAATACCAAGGAAACCAGAATGGATCTGCAAATGGGAATAGAGAAGGCTGAGAAGAATGATGATAGGATGGTTGCAGAGAAGTTGGAAAAGATTGTGGCTACAATAAAAGAAAAGCCTGCAGAAAATTCAGTGACCAAAGTATGCCCAAATAAAGGAGTGGGTCAGGCCAATAAGCCTGATGAAACTAGTAAAATCAGTATGCTGGCTGCATCAAATGCATCTAGCAGTAAATCAAGCATCAAGGCTGGTATGATCTCTCCAAAGGCAAAAGCTACGGCCTCAAAATCTGAAAATCAGAAAAGTTTTCTAAAATCTGTACTCAGAGATCAAATAAATGCAGAAAAGAAACTTTCAGCCAAGGAATTGGGTCTGCTTAAACCTACAAGTGCCAGGTCAGGCTTGGCTGAAAACAGCAGTAAATTGAAACCCACTCAGAGCGGTGTTACCAGAGGAGGCAGTGGAAGGATCTCAGCCCTGCAAGGCAAGGATTCTAAACTGGATTACAGGGATATTACAAAACAATCTCAGGAAACAGAGGCTAAACCTTCCGTCATGAAACGGGATGACAGCAACAATAAGGTGAGGCGGGTAGGAAGAGCGGCCCAGAGTATCCTTGAAGTGATTAGCTCTCTGCTGTAGCTAAGGAGTAGGAGATGTAATCTTGTTTTATGCTTTCACCTCCTCACTCCCTTCACCCCCAAGCTCCCATTTCCCTTTCTTAAATGATTCCTTTGATTTAAACCAATAGACACTTAGAATAATAAGCTCAAGTTTGTAATTTATTAACAGGTTTGAAAGCATTGTTTGGATAAAATGTGGTCAGAAATACAACTGTGTTTAAAAAGTCTGCAGTGAATCTCCTAAGGTGATTTAGCGCTCTGCTTCTGAATGGGAAACCGGTTTTCTCTTTTAAATTGAAGCTTCCTGTATCAGCTTACTGACTGCCCAACTTAGACATTGTGCCTATAGGGAAGAAAAGATCAGTAAAACTGAATTTGACTACAACTTATGGAGATGATGCCTGTACTGTTAACTGATTGTTGACTTAGCTTGGTATACCTGTTAAATATTTGTATAAATGAACGTGTTTGGATACTGTTTGCTGTTTGAATTCTTTTTTGTTTTAAAGAACATTAATAACCTCTTTATAAATTCTGTTTTTCTGTATTTCTTATTTAATATTTCAGACTTCGACTGGGCAAAACACTAAGAATCCTAAAAGCACCACTGGTAGAAGTTCCAAATCCAAAGAGGTAAGAAATAGGCCACTCATATTAACCCATCTAGTCCATCACTCCATGAAAGAGTTCATCTACTGTGTAACTTGTGTCTTTCCTGCAATGACTAGTTTGATAACAAGAGACAGGAATGAGAAATTTACCTTTGACCTCCATCACCAGTTCTTTATCTGACCTTGAGCTAAGTTAAATAGTTTGTGTTCTTGGTGGAGGGCAAAAAGTTACACAGGGGTGGAAAGGGAATTAGAGTAGGAAGACACCTCCAGTCTCGTATCGATAGGAGTTCGTTATAAATGCATCTGTGTAAAGGAGACTGGTGTTTAACTGGAGTCCTCTCCATTTTGTGGTCCTTTGGGTATAGCTTAGTTTAACCCACTGGATGGGCTCTAAGATTTATTTTCTTGGTACTGGCCTCTACTGCCAAATAAACATAGAACAGTTTATATTTGATTGTTTGGTATTTTAGGTTTCCATCATTCATAGGATATTTTTTCAGTTACTGTATTTTTTCCCTTGGTAGGGAATAAATTAAGGCCGATTTTGTTGGGGCAAGGAGAAATGTCAGTAGTTTAAGAAGCAGAAATAAGGATTGTGGTTCGTTCCATGGCTTAATAAATTGATAGTACAATTGCTTACAGATTTCTCCCCCCACCCCAAAATTACAGAGTATATATTCTGATATCATTATTATATTTGCTAGTAATTGACCATTGATAGCATACTAAATGTGTAGGAGGGCTGCCAGGAATTTATTTTCTTTAGTATTGGCACCATATTTCAAATTACAGATACTGTTTTTTTTCAGGTGCAGTTCTATTTGGCTTTAATAATTTTTCCATATAACTTTCTCACAAAAAAAAAAAAACCTCATATAGGCATACCTCACAGATACTACAGGAAGATGCAGCTGCACATCTAGCACAAGCTCTAGTCACTGTGGATGAAGTACTTCCAGACCACCATAGTAAAGGGAATATTGCAATAAATGCAAGTCACGTGAATTGTTTTGGTTTCCCAGTGCATATAAAAATGTTTATACTATACTGTACTCTAATAAGTGTGCAGTAGCGTTATGTCTTCAAAAACAATGTACATACCTTCATTAAAAAATACCTTATTGCTGAAAAATGCCAGCCATCATCTGAGCCTTTATTGAGTCGTGATCTTTTTGCAGTAGTAACATTGAAGATCGCTGACCAGAGATCACCACAACAAATAAAATAATATTAAAGGTTTGAAATATTGTGAGAATTACCAAAATGTACAGAGACATGAAGTTAGCAAATGCTGTTGGGAAAATGGCGCCAGTAGACTTGCTCATTGCAAAGTTATCACAAGTCTTCAATTTGTAAAAAATGTATTATCTGTGAAGTGCAATAGAACAAGATATGCCTGTACTTAGTATTGCATATCTTAAAATACGTATTATATAAATTTTTTTGTGTATATATATAAATTGATCAATGGAATAATCTAGTTAGCTACTAACTTTCTAGTTGCCTTTGAGGTGCTTTTAATAGTCCACAGTCTCCAAAACACTTGCTAGATATTATTTAACATATGGAACAGTAAATTCTTTACATTATATTAATTGTTTGATAAATGCTTTAAATATAGTATTTTTGTGCATCATGTTTCAAAACTTGTACATCATTTAGGAAATAGCTGTAATCTTACTGAAATTAAGTAAAGGTGGAATTAGATTGATATCATTAGGATTTTACCTTCTGTGTTATTTTGTAGATTTATTTGTAGGGCTTTAAAAAATATAACTAATATTAGTTTTAGGAAACGTGTCTACACTGAAATTCTCACAAATGATATTGCACATTTATTGAGACTGTTTGGAACCTGGCCAGTTGTCAGTAGTTGTTCACAATTCTGCGTTTTGTTTTGTTTTTCTTAACTTTTCCAACAGGAACATTTATTTCCATTTAATTTGGATGAATTTGTTACTGTGGATGAGGTTAGAGAAGAAGTGAATCCTTTTCAAGCCAGACAGAATCCACTAAAAGGAAAAAGGAAAGAAGCTCTCAAAAATACCCCCTCCTCTGAACTTAACTTAAAGAAGAAGAAGGGGAAAATCTCTGCTCCTCGCATGGTTGAGGGAGAATTATCTTTTGTGACACTGGATGAGATCGGGGAAGAGGAAGATGCAGCTGCACCTCTAGCACAAGCTCTGGTCACTGTGGATGAAGTAATTGATGAAGAAGAAATAACTATGGAAGAAATGGTAAAAAATTCAAATTCACTTCTTACATTAGACGAGTTAATTGATCAAGATGATTGCATTTCCCACAGTGAAGCTAAAGATGTCACTGTACTGTCTGTGGCTGAAGAACAAGATCTTCTCAAACAGGAACGCTTGGTGACTGTGGATGAAATCGGAGAAGTAGAAGAACTACCGTTAAATGAGTCCACAGACATAAGTTTTGGCACTTTAGGTACTAAAGGAGATGAGGGAAATACTGGGAGGGATTCCATTGGGTTCATTTCTTCTCAAATGCCTGAAGACCCTTCCACTTTAGTTACTGTAGATGAGATCCAGGATGACAGCAGTGACCTGCATTTAGTGACTTTAGATGAAGTAACTGAAGAGGATGAAGACTCTCTGGCAGATTTTAACAACCTTAAAGAAGAGCTTAATTTTGTTACTGTTGATGAAGTTGGAGAGGAGGAGGATGGAGACAGCGATTTAAAAGTGGAGCTAGCACAGAGCAGAAGTGACCATCCCACCGAAAAAAGAGGGGATAGAAAAAAGAGATCTGTGGACACAAAGAAGACAAAACTTGAAGCTTTGTCCCAAGTGGGCCCAGTAAATGAGAGTATTATGGAAGAAGATCTGAAAACCATGATTGAAAGACACTTAGCAGGTAGATGCCTAAAAGTGGTAGTTTTTGTTTTATGGGAGGACTACATTTAAAATTTTTTAAGTATATGTTGCAGCCATTACTAATAATTTCACTGTTTTGACATAAGAAGCCGACAGGTTTACAGCCAAATGGTATTTTCCAAATAAATGTGTTCAAGTTTCACAAATTTCTTTTAGTTCAGAAGCAGACATTACCCCCAAGGTACTATATATACCTTAAGAAAAATTGATGAAACCAGAAAGCAAACTGGAGTGCCCATTAGAATTGGAATGAAAATTATATGTTTGTATTTTTGGGAAAGCGTAGCTTTTGATAAATAGAAGGATGTTTATATCAGACTGCCTCCTAGCTTTTGCTTAGACTTAGGATTTAGAAAAATTTGTGAAGGTACCATTTCACTTTTAAGTAATATTTTGATGGTATAGAATAACAGGTCAGCTCACTCAGTACTTTAGGGAGATCAAAATAATTTTCAATACAAAAATCTTGAAAGATTTAACCAAACTAAGAATAAAAAATACTAGTAGGTCCCACAGTCTTGTGGAATAAAATAAAAAATATGTGTAGGATCATTGAAGAAAGCAGGTAGGAAGGTGTAATTTTGATCAAGATAAATGGGAAGATAAAAGGAAAATGCTTAGATTAATGCTGGATGTTTAAAAATAAAATCCTATTTTAACCTAGAAATAAGTTTCCTTCCCAAATTTGAGTAATATCTATCTTGTTTGCAGGAAAAAAAAAGTTAAACTTGTTCAGAATTAAAAGCAATTTAAATTCTGTTACTGTGGCAATAAAGGAGACTTTCTCTTTTTTAAAGCTAAAGTGCCAACCAAGAGAGTTAGAATTGGGAAAACACCACCATCAGAAAAAGCTGTTATGGCAGAACCAGTGAAAGGTGAAGAGGCCTTCCAAATTAGTGAAGGTAAAGCAGGATTGATAGAAGTGAGGTGGTTAAAGTTCCAAAGATCTACCATTTAAGAAGAAGAATAGAAAAACAGTGAACTGGGCAGAGGGAGGAGTGAGGGGGTGGGGGAAGGCAGCCTTACAATGACTAGATCTGGATGAAGATTTTTGTCTTTGTAACTCACAGAGATAATGGAACACAATGGAGTGGGATAATAAAGACTGTCCTGTTATAATAGAATGTGACAAATATGTGGAAATGATCCACAATAGGTTATTCTGACCGTATTGCAGCATCAAGTAGAAACCACGTATTAACTAGCTCTTATTTGTGGACCAGATCCCTTGCTTTCTGGATGCTGCCAAGCAACCTGCCAATGAATTAAATAAGATGTCTTAATAACATTAATACGATTTATGTTGAAACAAATAGGGAACAGTGTCTAGTGAGGGAGAATACTCCAGTTACCTACCAAGCATTTGTCATTGTGTCCATTATATTCATAGCAAAATGCTAAAAAAAGGTAAAAAAAAGAAAAGCACACAGGTCCAGATCTCGAGTTTATTGATTCAGAGAGGTAAAGCAAAAAGTCAATTACTGGTATGATTTAAACAGCACTATAAGGATGTCCCCTGTGTCATTCTCTTTGTAGCACCCTCGTTGCCCTCTTGCTTTTGTATCTTATCTTCTATAAGAAAAAACTACCAGCTGTGATTCAGTTCATTGAGTCTGATCTCAGCTGGGTCCTCAGTGCTGCTCCACTATTTAGGCCTCCTTCCTTTCCCATTTCCTAACCAGGTGTAATAAAAACCTGAAACCCTTCTGTTTGTTGTCAGATTGGATTTACTGAGTTTTTTTCTTCTTAATTTAGTCTTATTTGACTTCTCTGCATCATTTGTTGCTATTGATCCCATACTCTTTCTTGCTCTCTGCCTTGGTTGGCCAAGTGGGTATTCTTCCTTTTTCTGTTCTTTTCTATTACTTTCTCCTTGATACCAAGCCATACCTAGTGGTTTTACTAACTGATAAATGCTTTTAACATGATTTCATGAGGGTTCTCCCCCTCCACCAGAATTTCTGTTGTGACAGGGCAACTTCAGCTACCGGCTTGCTTAGAACTGCCTCACTTCCATGGAAGAATAGAGAGAGGATTGTTTCTTTACTGCTTTTATAACCATGTATTTTCATTAGTGGACAATATGTTTGACAAAAGAACCTAGCTTAAGAAAAAGTCATTTTTTAAACGATTTTTAACTTAAAATTTTTGTTTTAATCTATTAAACTTATTATGTAATTATATATAATATATTATTATTGTTGTTGTTGCTAGATAAAGGTGCCTTTGGAGTGGCAAGAGAAAATGTGTTTGAGAGAGATTATTACTCTGGTGAGGGAATAAATTTTTGTAGCAAGAGACCAGAGGCTGTTTTAACCATCAAGTCAAGAAAAGGAAGAGACAGCTTTTTTAATCGACCATCTTTGGGCTTGGTGACTGATAAATTCGAGGAAAAAGAGAAGAGTAAATAATGATTTCATCGTTTGTAGCCATCCCCTCACATCTGGTTGGTAACGAGTAGCCTAATTGCATGGGGAAAGCACTGAACTTGAAGTCGCAAGTCTGCCACTTACTCAGTATGCAATCTTGGACAGATCAGTCTTTACAACTCTCTTGGTTTTGTTCTCTCCATCTGTGAAGAAATAGGGCTAATAATGACTTGACCTGTGTATCTCACACAAGATAAAAGCTAAATGAATGGCATATATGGGAAAGGGATTTGTCAAGTACCGTACAACAGTTAGGTATTTCAGCTACTGAGGGCAACCGGAATTGCTCGAAACTAGTTTTTGTTTTGTCTTCCTCTCATCTATTATGCAGTCTGCTAATAGCACTGAGTGCCTCTTAGATGTTAATTCGCTTTGCTGGGCTTGAATGTTTGTAAGTCACTTGTGAGTCTGTCTAACAAGGGTCTTAGTCCATCAGTTTAGGCTCAGTTTTTCTTGACTAGATGGTCTTCAGTACAGGGCGTCAGCATTACTGTCTGCTCTTGTCCTTTTCCCCTTAATCCACACTCTTCCCCCAACCCAGCACTTTGCATACATGTGTTAACTTGCCAGTAACATAGAATTTGAACTTCTTCTGTTACCCTTTAAATTTTTTCTGGAACTATGTATAAATAAAATATGCTATAAGCTTTAGTCCCATATCCTTAAATACATGTAATAAGATTGAACAGATTTACCCATTTATTCCTTTCATAAAGAATCTTGAAAGAGTAGTCAGATGGGATTAACCAAGAAAGATTTACTTAGAGAGATGATTATCTGTGTTAGTTGCACAAAGTAAGTACGTCTATTTTGAATAACTTTCTTTCTTGAAAAATTTAATGACTTTAGTTGATGAAGAATCTGAATTAAAGGATTCAGAACCAGAACGAAAACGCAAGAAGATTGAGGACGACTCTTTAGGGAAATCAATGGCATCTGATGTCCCTGAAGGTAAAGTACAAATGACATTTTTTCCTTATCCATGTGAAATAATCAGTGTTCTGTTGTTTAGATGAGTAATGGGACAACCTTGCTTAGAAGATTATTTTAAGGTGGAAATTAGCACATTGGCATTTCTGAGAACAGTTTATTGAGCTGTGTTTTTACCTAGCAAAGATATTTTTATTGCGCTCTTGAAGTCTGGGGTGTGTCTCTTCTTGTATTCCTCGTGCTTTCTTTGCTACTCTGGTAAAAATTGAGTTCTCCTTGCCTAGGCAGGCATTTCCAGTTGAGTAGAATGTGCTAAAAAAGCTCAGCTGGTAAACTGTTCATGGCCAGCTGAGCTAAGGGGCACCTTGTTTGTTTACCCAGTATATTCTTCAAGCAGACTGTTGCCTGTCATTCTGCGTCTTCTTCCTGTTTTTTTTTTTTAAACAGTAGATTCCTAAGAGGTTTATTTCAAAAACTATTAGGTTCTTTCCTGATGAATTGCTATTTTGAAGAAATTCCATGACATTCTTGGAGGCACTGGAATATTACAGAATTTGTTAAAAAAAAATAAAGACCTCGGTTTTGTGATTAAAGGCTTAATTGTCCTTGATCCCTAGATATATACAGCAGTATATGTTATGTATGTATATAAGTATATACTGTGCTTAGTATGTTTATCATGTTTAAATAAATTGATTAACACAGCTGTAGATAAATTATTATTCATTCTTTCCCTCCCTCTTCCCCCTCTCTCTCCCCCTGTCTTCTAGATTTAGACTTCCTTGTACCGAAGGCTGGATTCTTCTGTCCAATTTGTTCCCTCTTCTACTCAGGTGAAAAAGCAATGACAAATCACTGCAAGAGTACACGTCATAAGCAAAATACAGAGGTAAATTTTTTTATTCTCTACTCCTCATAAAACCTTTAAGTGGTCGTATTATAGCCAAAGTACTGATGTCTCCACCCAAAACGTGGATTCCTTCCCTCTGGGAGAACTTTGTAAGGTTTGTGCCAGGATGTTTCTCTTGAGTTCAGAGTCCCGTTCATGTCCTTCACTGTACCTTGCCAGTGACTTCTAGTTTTTATTCCTTTTCCTCTGGCAGCATTTGCCAGAGTAGATGCTGCACATCACTAGTCCCATGTGATATCATCAAAATGTGGAAAACTGTGTATTCTGATGCCCTCTTGCAGAGTCATAGACATAGCATATGTAAGTTTCTGAATTGTCTGACCAAAGAATCCACTAAACTTTAACCCATTTCCTAAACTGACTCAGTCACACCCCTCACTCTGCCCCCTCCCCTTTTAGTTATACATCACTTCGGGAAGCATTTAGAGTAGAACTGTAGAAAGTCACCATTAGCCATAATTGAAACAATGGCTCTGGTTCCTCCTGCATGTTTGAGAGTTGCTTTCTATGTCCTCTGTTTGTGGCACAGACACTCATCTAACATTTATTGAGCTGTTTTTTGCTAGAAGCTTATTCAGTCCCCCCCCCCCCCATCAACTTTATGAGGTAGGTGTATCGTTCCAATTTTAAAGATGAGGAAACAGGCTTAAAGAGTATCTAAACGCAAGTATCTAACCGCAAGGTCACACGGCCGAGCTGTGGCAGATTGAGGATTTGCGTGTCTGGGTCGTTCTAGGCTCGTGTTCAACCGCCGTGCTGTGCTACTTGTGCTCTTGAGTTTATGGCGTCATTTTTCCATTTGAAATCTTCCACTGGCTTCGCATTACACTTGGAATAATATCCAGACTTCTTATTGTGGGTCTGTAAGGCCCTGCATGATTTGATTCTCTTCGACTTCTCTGATCTCAGTTTTTTATTGCTTGCTGTTTTCCAGCTTTTCTGGCTCTCTTTGTTTTATTTTTCATACAAGAAAGGCCCCTTTGCTGCCTTCGCGCCTTGATACCGCTCTTCCTTTGCCCTGTCTCAGACCCCCTTGGATAGCTGATTTTTCCTCATCTTTTAGATCTAGGCTCAAATAATAGCTTCCCAGAAAGGCCTTTGCCTAAGAAAGACCTAGCTTAAGGTAGAGCTCTCCTCCCACCCCCAAAAAGGTTCAGTCTCATTTGCTTTACTGTATTTCTTCCCTTGATAATGCTTACCACCACCCGTATTATCTTGTTTGTTTATTTTTTTGTTTTTCTTCCCCCACTAGAATGTAAGCTCCGTGAGGTAAAGGGCCTTACCTATCTTGTTGACCACTGAGTCCCCAAGCATCAAGCATAATGCCTAGTATATCATAAATATCAGATGATTCATGAATGGAAGGAAGGAATGTTAATGTAAGGCACTGTGTTTCTAATCTTTATTTTGTAGGATCAAAGCGCTTTTAAATTGTAAATGAAATATATTAGATATGTTTGTATACACAGCAAAGCAACATCTAATAAATATTTTATATTATGAATTGCTTTTAACAGAAGTTCATGGCCAAGCAAAGGAAGGAAAAGGAGCAGAATGAGGCTGAAGAAAGAAGCTCTAGGTGATTGGGGGAAAGGGGAAAGAACTCATTAGAAATTCGTTTAGGGTCCAGTTGATTTGTGTATTTTTGTTATCACTTAATTTGTAATTTTTGTTTCAGAAGCAAATATTCATGTTGTACAAATTTCTGATTGCCCTTGATGTAGAGAGACTGATGGGGAAAGTATGATGGGTTTGATTTTTATATCAAATCATCAGGCATGGAGAAATATCTTTTAGAAGTGTTAAATAAATGTTCCTACTGTATATTTAAAATACAAGCTTGTGTTTGTGACTGATTTATTAAGGATTTGCCTGCCTCTGATTGCAGACAGGCTTCTTGCAACCACTGTGGCTCGGGATATTTGGATTTTCTTCGTGTATTACTGGAAGTCACAGACATGACCGTGTTTGCCTTTGTTTCAGCCATCCTTGTACAGGTCATAGACTTCTTAAAACTCTCAGTTTTTCTGGATAAAATTAGATTATGGCGTGTTTGGCCCAGGTAGGTTTGAGTGAAACTTTGCTTGATTTTTTTAATGGGTTAGGAAGATACTTCTTCTGCTTCTGGTAACATCTGCTGTGGGTTTTTCTAACTCAAAATTTAAAGCTAAATTAGTTAGAAACCTGAGGAACACAACATAAGGAAACTATCAGAGAACACTATTGAATCTCTCTTATCCTTCTGTGAGCCCTTGATTAAGTAATTGACTTGTATTTTAGGCCTTTCTTACTTACTTAAGAAATACATTATCATTAAACTTGGAATTACGCTCAGTAGGGAGAGCTGTACGTGCTGAGATGGGCATCTGTGACCTACAGACAGCTTGAGTCATGTCTCCCTGTGTCCACCGAGGGCCTTTCTCCTTGAGTGGTAACATGAAGTAGTCTTGGATAGTACAGCTGAGTGTCTTGATCTTCTTGGTGGCTAAGGAGGGCTACACATAACAAAATTGCATAGTGCTATATACACACGAGTGCATATATAACTGGTGAAACTGAACAGCTTTATGGGTTGTACTAATGCCACTTACTGATTTTCATATAACTTTATAGTTACTTAAAATGTTAACACTGGGGGGCGTTGGCAGAAGGGTGTATACGAACCTCCCTGTATACTTCTTTGCCACTTCCTGTGAGTCTCTTAATTATTTCAAGAATAAAAATTTTAGAAGTTGAATTCCGGGATTGCATTGATCACGTATTCACAGAGTACACGGATAACCTCTTTGTCGGGGGTGAATAGGACGTGGTAATCTGGTATGCAGTGTCATCACAGTTATTCCAGTTATCACCAGTGGTACCAGGGAATGAAGTGCAGTGGAGGGCAGGCATCAGAAGACCAAGCTTCTGTGGCACTTAAGTCACTGTGACAGCAATAGTCATTATAAAGATTGTAGAGTCACCTCGTTTCCTGTGGCCTCAGTGAGCATATTTAGGGAGAAAGAGAAAAGTTATGAGCATACAGTTGAAACAGGCATGGAGACCCGGGAAGGTCTCTGTGGCAGCTTTGAAGGAACTCCTCACCTGGCATCACCAGGCAGGTACGGGTGAGGAGCTCCTGATGTGACACGTTCCCTTCAGAAACCTGCCAGCCACTTGCTAGCTGGTTGACTGTATTCAGCCCCTCCCATCGTGAAGGGTACAGTGCTTTCTCCTTACCAGGCACGTACACATTTGCGGTATGGATTTGCCTTCCCTAAACTCAGGGCTTCTGATAGTCCCACCGTTTGTGGACTTAGGGATGGACTTACTCATCACCATAGAATAACATCCAACATAACTTTGACAAGGAGATACATTTTTGGGTAAATGGACATGTGAGCCATGGGCTCGTGCCCACAGACTTCACGAGTTTTACCATGTGCTCCATAACCCCGCAGCTGCTGGCTGATAGGTAGAATGACCTGCTAAAGACCAGTTGCGGCCCAAACTGGAGACAGCGTGCTGGAAGGTGTGGGTGTTGTGCTACAGATGCTTTATATATTAGAGGCCAGTATGTGGTACCATCTCCCCCGTGGCCAGAAAGCATGGATTGGGGTGTTCCCCTCATTATTATACCTATTAACCCACTGGAAGGATTTTTATTTCCCTTCTGTGTGACCTTGACCTCAGTCTTTTTGGAAGTCCAAGTACCCAAAAGAAGAATGTGTATACACCAGGAAATAAGGACGTGACTCTAATGAATTAGAAGCTGAGACTGCCCTCTCACCTTTTGGGGTTTCTCATGCCACTGGACCAACAAAAAGGGAAAGAGATCATATGCCTGAGGGGGTGATTGGTCTTGTTGACCAGGGGAAATTAGTTGCTGCTACACAGAGGGGGCAAGCAGGACTGTGTTTGGCACCCAGGGGATTCGTGGGGTGCCTCTTAGAACTCACTTTCCCAACAGTTCCAGTCAAAACTGTGGCAACCCGATAAAGACAAGACCAGCAAGGACTCAAATCTGCCCTGCCTTCCTGTAAGCAGAGGTGGAATGAGCAGTGGAAAAATTAACTGAGATTATCAACATCGGCCTTGTTACCAGATACAGAGGTGGGGACTATAGCAGCCATGTTATTTGATTCTTTTTTTTTTTAAATCTCTTTTGCCTCCATTATTCTATATGCTGGACGTAACTAAGGATGCTCTGACAAGTACCCAATTCTAAAAGCAAGAAGGGACTTGAATATTAGTAAAGATTGATCGCAGAGCTTCAGCCTGAAAAGGATCAGCTTGGAAGAGAAGATGTTCGCAAATGTTACGGGTGCCAGTAGCATCTGATTTCTGGATCAAACAGCAGGCGATGATTGGGCAAGAGAGAAGAGCAACTGAAGCACTGGGAACTGGGTGGGAGATGCCGCAGCATGCTTTGTTCTGCTGTCTCAGGAGGAACTTTGGCTCAGTTCTGTTCTTCTCAAGCAAAATATGTTAAGAACCTCGAGATCTTCCTCAGCTGATTCTATAAAAAGAAAGCTCTTGGGAAGGGTGGGGACTCACCAGGACCAAGGAGTTAAGTGGGTTTCCTGGGTTTGAGGGAGCCTGGTTAATAGAGAATGTTGTGGAAAAACAGAAATCACAGGTCGCTTCTTTTTCAGTTCATCGTCTGAGAGATGGAATGGTCCCTAAGGTAAGTTGAGGTGTTACTAGATGCGCATCCTTGAGCTAGTGTACCTTCCCCTAAATGTCGGAGGGCGGAAGTCTCTCCTGACCACCTCCGCTAGCCCTTGCGCTAGAATCGTCATCTCCATCGATCGTGTTCTCCAGTTTCCCCTCTCCTGTAACCCTCACCAAGAGCCGTTCTCACGTGAGTCTTGGTGAGGGTTTCCATGCAGGGTGCATCTTCTTGATCTGCGGGGCTCTCCTGCCGTCTGGTAGTTAGGCTGCTTTGAACAGGAGCCTCATTCACCACTTTGTTGTGTTGATGGAAATAGCTCTACAGTTAAAACCTTAGAATGTTCCTGCTGTGGTTTAAGTGTTTGTGGCCCCCAAAAGTCATATACTGAAATCCTACCCCCTAAAGATGGCGGTATTAACAGGTGAGGCCTTTGGGAGGTGTTTAAGTCGTGAAGGTGGAATCCTTATGAATGGGATTCGTGCTTTTTAAAGAGGCCCCAGAGATATTTCTGGCCTCCTGCCACATGAGGACACAATGAGAGAGCTGCGACCTGGGAAGGAGACCTTACTCAGCCGTGCTGGCACCCTCATGTGACACTCCCAGCCTTCAGACTGTGAGGAAAAAAAAAAATACTGTTTATAAACCACCCAGTCTATGTTTGGTTGTAGCAGCCTGAATGAACTCAAGACAGCTTACAACATTTTTACAGATGTTAGAGACCATAAACACTATCTGTATCTTCATTTCTAAATTTTTAATGCTATGAAATTAATAGCTACATATTCCAATAGTAATAATAATTAAACAACAAAAATAATAATAACTAGCTAATACTGATTGAATGCTCACTGTTCACCAGGCAGATGCAGTGCTTGTAAGGCACTGTATGAGAGTTCTGAGGACAAACAGAATCAGTGGGATGTATATAAGTACATAGAAAGAGATTCATTGTGAAAGACTGCGCTTCTGGAGGCCAAGTGCCATGATCTGCCGTCTACAAGCTGGAGGCCCGGAAAAGCCCGCAGTGTAGTTCCAGCCCCAGCCTGAAGGCCCAAGACCCAGGAAGGAGTGGGGAGGGGTGGGGTCGGGTGGAGTTTACTGATGGTATAAGCCGTGGTCTGAGGAGGCCCAGGAGCCAGGAGTGCTGGTGTCTGAGGGCAGGAGGAGATGGACGTCCCAGCTCAAGCAGAGAGTAACTTTGTCCTTCGCCTGTGCTTTTGTTCTGTTCCGTCTGTTCACTCCCTCACTGGACTGGGTGATAACCCACTCGCATTGGTGAGGGTGATCTTTACTTAGTCTACTGATTCAAATGCTAATCTCTTCCAGAGTCCAGATTCCAAACAGCCTCTCAGACACCCAGAAATAGTGTTTCACCAGCTATCTGGGCATCTCTTAGCCCAGTCAGGATGACACAGAGAGTTAACCATCACAAGCACTTACTCCGTGACACCCCCACAGTATCCATTTCACCAAAGGAAACCAAGGCCCAGGAACGGACTGTAACGTGCGCAAGGCTGCACAGCCAGAGGATAAAGAGAGTCAGGTTTGAATCCTGGTAGTCTGACTCTGAGTCCTCCTGTCACACTGCTGCCATTGTCCTTTTCTCGTCCTACTGGTTTTACAGTTTTTAGCTGAATATTACCTCCCTCACCCCTCCTCCCAATTCTCCTTTTTTCCTCTTGAAGCCAATCTCCAAACAGCCTTCTCAGTCCTCGTGAAATGCGCTCCAGTTGGATTCAAGAGTGCATTCAGAGGGGAAGGTATAGCTCAGGGGTACAGTGCATGCCTAGGGTGCACAAGGTCCTGGCTTCAATCCCCAGTACCTCCCTTAAAAATGAATAAATAAATACCAATTCTCCCTGCCCCCAAATAAACTGAAAAATAAAATTTTTTTTTATAAAGAGTGCATTCACTTGGCATTTGAGGTTAGGATCCAAAGAGCCAAAGCCTGTTCTTTGACACTACACTGCATAGGTCAGTGTTTCCTGGTCTTTGTTCTGTATAAGAATAACTGTGGAGTTATAATAAAAGCTAGATTCCTGGGCCATTTGCAGAGATTTTGATTCCCTAGGTCTAGGAGTGCCGAGGAACCCGAGTGTCTCCACTTTACCAAAGATTCTGATGCAGGAGACCTTCAGAGTGACCACACTTAAGGGAAAACTGATCAGTCAGATACTCACTTCTCTTGGTGTCTTCCTTTTCCAAAGTCTCAGCCTTCAGCCAAGGAAGACACACCAAAAATGCCACCAGTTTGGTTTGTTGCCCTTTTAACTCCTGGAAATATTCTTTAGGCCTCTCTGGTAGTGTCTCCCAGGAAACAACAGGAGTCCTTTGGTGTGTAAGCTTCAGAAAGCTCTCTGGCTCCTCTCTGCCCTGGACACACGGCAGGCACCCCTCACACCAGCTCCTCCTCGGCATCAGCTCCGCCGGTGCCCTCATTCTGTACCTCTTCGCTGGATGGATGGATGACGGGGAACCATCCATCATCAGGACCTGCCTCTTCTCTCTGCTGGGTGGGGCCTGGAACAGGTGTCCTCACATTTGCTAAGATTGGAACATCCTGGGATGTCAGCCTCTTCTAGAAGATGAGACAACCTCACTTTGGAAAAAGTTGAATTCCTAGGCTTTCCCTCCATCACCGTAGTTTGGATCTCCCTGCTTCCTCAGAAGCCACTCTTGCTCTCTCTCCCCCACGCGCCTACTCCATTTGTGTGTGTCTGCGTGTGTGCGCGCGCAGGCTTTCCTTCATCCTCTCTAGAGACTCCTCATCCTTTGGAATTGATTCGAAAGGAGGACCATGCGAACAAGACGCCCTGCTCCTTAGTGCCAGGGCCATGCTCCCTGCACTTCAGCAGACGGGCTGCTCCCCACTCCCTGCTCAGGGTGGGACTTACGGGGGTGATTTCAGGCCACAGGAACCCCCAACCCTCCATTCTGAACACATACCTTTTCAGTATATCAGCCATGCCTGAACAGATAAAAATAGTTTCTATTTATTGAGTGTTTACTAAATGTTTATTATGGTAGATTCTTGGGAAGGTCCCTTTCGTAGATAATTGAAACCTTCTGACGGTACCATGAGTTTTCCTCCTCGGGGAAAGCAGACGAGATGACCAGGGTGTGACCGGGGTCTGTGGCTCTTGGCAAGCTTGGCAGAGATCTGTTTGGCAGAGGACGTACAAATTGTGTAGCATTAACACCATTATCTCTCCTCTCAAAATCTGTTGCTACTTTCCTTCTTTCTTTCTATTTTTTATTGGAAAATAGTATCAAACTTGTCTGTGGGTGTTACAATGAGATTGGAGAGCTGGCCCTTTTCTGCCTTGAAACAGAAAGTGGTAAAGGTTGTCTGAGACTTTTCGATCGTCAGAGACTCGGTGTATTAGTTTCCCATGGCTGTTCCAACCAATTGTCGCAACTGCGGTGGTTAAAACAACTATGTTCTTTCACGCTTCTGGAGGCCAGAAGTCCAAGATCCAGGTGGCAGCAGGACCACGCTCCCTCCAGAGGCTTTGGGGGAGAATCCGTTCTTGCCTTCTCTAGCTTCTGGCGACTGCCTGCCATTCCTTGACTTGTGGTCCCATCATTCCAGTCTCTGCCTCCATCTTCACATCACCTCCTGTGTACGCACCTGTCCAATCTCCCTCTGCTTCTTTCTAATAAGGGTACACATGATTGCATTCAGGGTCCAAAGGGAGAATCCAACATAAACGCCCCTTCTCCAGATCTTGAACTTAATCACATGTTTCGCCGTATAAAGTAATGTTCACGGGTTCTGGGGATTCAGAATTGAAGAGATCTCTGTGTGGTATTTTCCTGACAACCACACTTGGCTGTGGAAAGTAGGCACTCTCTGTTGTCAGCCCCAAAAGACTTAGCAAGGCCAGACCACCCTAGGGCCCTGGACAATCCAGACAATTGAAGAATCTCACCTTCAGCAGAGGGCAGGGACAGAGTCACCTCTGCATTTGATAGGAAATAAAGGATCAATAAAATATTTTAAGCAGCCTCTGTATCCTGATGTTTTGTAATTTCTTACCTGCTGTGATCAAAGAAAACAAAAACCCTATCTAGGCCAGAGAAAAGAGGCACCCTTGATTTTGGAAGACCCTAAAATAGTGCTTTGCATACATTTTATTCTCATCATAAACTGTGATTGTATTCATCTTACAGATGAGGAAACTAAGGCTCAGAGATACTAAATCTGTCAATGGTCATACTGTAACTGGGAGCTAGCACTGTTACCGTCCCTGCTTTCTGCCCCCAGTACACCTGACCCATCGGATTCCTCTGCCCAGAAGACCTGAGTTCATAGAAGCAAAGATAGACTTTGAAGGTTCAAATAATTTTTCCTTAGATCACCCAAGTTGGACTCTACTCACTTACTTTCGTTCCCAAAGAAGAAGCCAAACTGTAACTCTGGAGAGAGTTTTAAGAATTGAACGAACTTAACTGGTAAATACAGGTAAATCTAAGCAAATCTTGATAAACTTAGGTAAGTTGTTATATAACTGTGGGATGAAGCAGGCTCACTTATCAAGACAACAAAGGTAGAAGCCATAAGGGAAAGGACTGATAAGTTTAGCTACATGAAGTTGTGTAACTTCTGCATGTCAGCCAGGCTATCTACAGAGTAGAATTCATCTCCGGGGGCTTCCTGAGCTGAAGCTAACTGACTGCCTATTTAGTACCTCCAGCTGTAGATCCTGACTTTGACATGGCTGTGGTCTATGAGGGTCACCATGTATCATTGTTCAGTGCACTACCTGTGCAACCATACATGGCAGCCCTGATGGTTATTCTTTCATGATGCCCCAAGTAAGGGATGGACCCCAGCCCACAAAAATCCCGCTGACAATAACACACACACGCACACATTCACACATCCCTAGACTTCACCTTATCTTCTGAGGAATTTCCTGGGTTACATCAAGGCTCTAAGTCCTCATATTCTCTACTCCCTTTTTCTTAATCTGGTCCCAATCATAGTCCCAAAGGAGAGCAGGTAGGTAGAAATACGACACTAGTGGTGCCAAGGTTATTTCATAGCAAGAAGCAGAGCTATGCTTAGATACCCTAAACAAAATGTAGAAGGATTCACTCTAAAAACACTGGGCATGTCAATTGGATTCTTGGGTGTTAGCAACAGCAACCAAGCTGGGGCGTCTGGATCAAGAGAGGATTACAGAAGAGCTTTGGGGGCTCACAGGATGGAGGGAAGCTGCCAGCCTCAGCTTGGGAAGTGGACAGGACTCAGGGCAGTGGGAGTCATTGCTGTAATCCTTCATCCTAGGGCACGAAAAAGCTGGTCATTTGCTGTCGCTGCAGCTGCCATGTCTGACTTCCTGAAGCTCCTTAAGGACTTATTTCAAGTCCTGAGAGACAGCATCCAACTGGCTGAGCCTGGGCCACACTGCGTGGTGACAGGGAGGGGGAGGCCCTCGCTCTGAAGCTTCCAGGAAGGCAGGTACTTCTGCTCCCTGAGACCACTTACAAGAAGCGGCAAGAGGACATTTTTAGGAAGGAGAAGTTAAAAGCTGGGAGCCAAAAATGACAAAGACTCACCTCCAGGGCCATCTCAGAATTTATGGGCAGAAAGACTTATGAGAACTGGGATCCAGAAACAACAAGAAGGGTCTCTTTTTCTCTGTTCCCTCACCCTTCCCACCCCTATCACACCCCATGTATGAGTTCTTTATCTCTGCAGAACTTTCTTCACTTCTCCCTAAATATGGCTCTTTCTGAGCCCCCATTTTAATCATCTCAGCTCCAGCTACACACAGAACCTAGCATCTCTCAGTCCCAATTCCAAATTCTTTGAAGAGATCCTCAAATGGGTTCAGCTTGAATCATGTGTCTTTCTCTGTTGCCAGAGGGTGGTCTCGGAGAACATGGTTCTTTTAAATAGAGAAGACACCCCGAAACATGTCCTACATATTGAGGAACAAAGTTGGGGTATGTTCCCACTAGGAGTTCATATCTGTTCAGACCTGGCTGTGCATAAAAAGTCTGAAGAGAATTTGCTGCATGAATAAATAAGTAAAGAAGTTGCAAGGGGGATGTTTAACTTTTAGAGAAAACTGGTTATTTTTTATTGAAGTGTAGTTGATTTACAATGTTAGTTTCAGGTGTACAGCAAAGCAATTCAGTTATACGTATACATATTATGTGTTAATACAAAAAAATCGAATACAGTTCCCTGTTCTATACAGTAGATCCATGTTATCTATTCTATATATAAGAGAAAACTGGTTCTTTTCAAATTACTTTAGTTACGCTGTATTTGCAAGCAGTTCAGTGCTTCTTAGATCCAGTTTTTGCTCTGTCTTTCAGAAGGTTCATGTTTCTTTATGCATTGGAATACAGCCCAACTGTACTTCTTTAAAAATAAACCATAATTTGGATTTCCCCTAGATCAACAGGGCCTCTTGCCCTCCTTCCTGATGAAATTAACTTTTACTCCTCCTTGATACTCTGCTCTAAAACTCTGAATCTCAAAAACTCCTACCACATACACAGCACCCTATAAATATGGGTTAAACAAATGAATCAATCCACCAGCCAAGTACTCCGTCCAAGTCAAAGGTTTTTTTCCCTCCAGCAACACATCATGGCCAAGTTTAGCAGCAAGAAACTTGATCTGCTCCACCTGCCTTGCAGAACAGCCTTCCCACTTCCCACTTCCTCCCAGCATTACTTTGTTCCATCCCCGCTTTCACCACCCTGGGCCAAGTCACCATCAAGTGACCCTCTGCTGTAGCTGCTAACTGGCCTCTTCATCTCCACTCCGGCCCCTTGCACCCCATTCTCCAAAAAGCGGCCAGAGGGAGGCGCTGAAGAGTAAACCAGATCCTGTCCCTCCGAGGGACTTGGCGGGTCTCAGGCAGCTCCCCACAGGCCTGGGTGGTTCTCTTCAGCCTCATGTATCCTCCAGCCCTCTCTCCCCAAGCTTGCACTCCAGTAAGGATGTTCTTTCTTCCCTCTCTCTTCCCAGGACCTTGACCCAGAACATTTCCTTCCTTCTCTCTAGAGCCCTCTTGTCCTCTGCCCCAACCTCAGTCTTGCCCAGTGAACGCCTAATTGGCCTTCAGATCTCATCTCAAAGAGCTCTCACTGTCCCTGGACTGGATGAGGGCTCCCTGCTATCTGCTCTCATGCACCACCATTTTCTGTCCTTTATCACACCTACTGCAGTGACGGAAGATTGGCTTAAATCTTTGGAAAGTGTCAGTTTCACCACTGAAGAGGAAACTCCTTGAGGTCAAGGACTCAGTTTTCTCAGGCTGCCATAACAATACACCACAGACTGGGTGACTTAAGTGACAGAAATGTACTTCCTCACAGTTCTGGAGGCTAGAAGTCCGAGATCCATGTGTCGCTCAGCAGGTCCGGTTTCTTCTGAGGCCTTTCTCTGTGGCATGTGGATGGCCGCCTTCTCGCGGTGTCCTTACACGGTCTTTCCTCTGTGTGCTTGCATCCCTGGGGGTCCCTCGGTGCACCCAACTTTCCTCTTCTCAGAAAACCTGTCAGGTTGCATTGGATTACAGCCCACTCCAACAGTCTCATTTTGACTTAATCACCTCTTTTAAAGGCCCTGTCTCCAAATACAGTCACATTCTTAACTGGGGTTAGTGCTCCAATGTACAGATTTGAGGAGAACACAAGTCAGCCCATAGCAGGGACCATGTCGCTTCTGGTCACCATTGTGTCCCCATCACCCAGGACTGTGCTTGGCATGTTGTAAGACTCCATACATACATGTGGACTGAATGATGAAATTTAAGCCCCCTCATTTTTCTCTCCACCCAACCACATATTGTGCTAGAGGCAAAGGAAAGAGGAGGCACTGACTGCAGCAGGAGGACCATAAGTGACCACAGGGAATGTCTGCTCTTCTGATCCTAAAATCCCAGACCTTTGGGGGAGTGTTGCTCCCTCCTGGTACCTTCCTATGGGGCAAAGCCAGCCCCTTGTCAGTGGCTGACTCTTCCTGCCCTGGGAGAGTGTGCTACCCCCTTGGGCTGCTGGCGGAGGAGGAGTTTTGCTGACAGCTGCACACTTACACTCATCCAAGTGGCCCACTTTAGAAGGTGAGTCACCCAACTGCTAGGAGCAGGTCCACATAGCTCCCGGAAAGCAGTTTAGCAACAGGTACTAGGGCCAAAAAAAGGCATGTTCTGGGCCCTGATAATTCCAAAGCTGGGAATCTCATTTGAGGAACATGCAGAGGGGCTCAAGGGGGGTTTATATCCCAGTTTTTACATAAAAAATAATTTCTTACTACTCCGCTGGTAAGAAAATGGGAAGAGCCTAAATGTGCAGCAATAGGAGAAAGTTTTGTGAATTTAATATATTCATATGATAGAAAAGTATGTAGCTATTGAAAAAAAACTTCATAAAGATTTTTAATGATGCAAAAAAATGTGACATGAAAAAGCAGGGCACAGAAAAATGCAGACATTCTGATCTAAGGTGTACAATAAATACTGTAATTTACATACATATACGCATGCGATTTACAGGAAAAAGCCTGGCTTGGTAAATATTCTAATGTTAATACTGTATTTCTCAGACTCGGCGATTTCTTTTATGCTTCAGTGCTAAAAGTAGCATGTGTTGTTTTTACATGCAGACGAAGGGTACAAAGTTTTTAAGGCAGCCGGCGCTGCCGTTCAATGAAATTCCTTAGCTCGGGTCTTCCCTCGGGAAAGTGTCGGTCTTGCGCCTGCTCCCCAGCGCGTCCCTGGGGCAGTCCGACTGGCTCCGAGGAGAGTGCTGGAATCCTCGCGGCGGGAGGAGGCGACGGGCTTGGCGTCGCGCACGGCTGGAGGTGGGAGGTCGGGGGAGGGACCAAGCCTTCCCCCGTTCAGGAGTGAGATCTGGACTGCGCCGGGCGCCGGGAGCCCAGATCCAGTCCCCGGCCACCGCGACCGCCGCCCAGTCCGCTGTTCCACCGCCAGGTGCAAAATGCCGTGTCATTGGGAGAGTCTGCGGTCGGAGCATTGAATTACAGCTCAGCCGAGCCCGGGTAGGGCGGCGGGGGTGGAGGATGAGCAGAAGCCCCTGTTCTCCTCGGAGCGCCCGCTGAAAAGCGGACTAAGCGCAGCTGGGGCGGGGAACGAGCGGAGCCCACTGGAGCAGCCCGGGACTGGCCTGTTCCTCTTCCAAGAGCCGCGGCTCTGAGCCAGGAGCCAGTGATCCGAGCTGGCCCCCCTCCGCTAGCCCTCTACAGTGAGGGGACCCACGAGCTGCGCCTCGGCCCTGTCCGACCTTCCCCAGCCCTCTCCGCGCCCTGCGCGCACGGGGCCCTGACTCGCGCCAGTCATGCTGAGGGTCTTCATCCTCTATGCCGAGAACGTGCACACCCCGGACTCCGACATCAGCGATGCCTACTGCTCCGCGGTGTTTGCAGGTAGGAGGGGCCAGCGATCCCCCCGGAAGAGGAGGGTGGGATCGGGGAGGGGACGCCGCGGCTCTCCACCCTGGAGAGCACCGGGATGTGAGAGACGACTCCTCGCCCAGGCCAGATCGCTTTTGAGTGTTGCAAAGGCACACATCCTCGGGGAGAGGCGACCCAGAGGGAAACTGAGGCAAACAGGGAGAGGGGCCTGGCTTCTCTGGGGCCTGGAAGCTGAGCCCGGGTTAGGGCTAAGGGGGGTCCGGAAGGCAAGGTCAGCATCTCTCCTGAGCTCTCTGGATCTCTTAAAAGAGGCCTTTCCACGCTGTGGGCTGCAAAGCGTTGTACCGCAGGGCTCCCCTCCTCTCCCCGGAAGGCTGGTCCCGGGCCTATTTATAATCCAGCTCTCTTCCCCCGCCTGGGCCTGGCGGCTCTCCTCGGCCTTTGCTCTGTATCACAGGCTGGACTGGCAGGCAGGCAGCCGCTGGAGGCAGAGGCACCGCCCACCTGTCCAAGGATCCTACCCTTGTTCTGGGCACAGGATGGGAGAATTTTAGCCTGTTAGGGGCTACCCACATGCTAAATTGGTTGGAGTATCTCTGTGCACAGATTGAGGCTTCCTTGAGCAGGGGGCACCTGCTCTATCAGATTGGGACCTCCTGCAAGAAGGTCTTTTCTTGTTTTAACTGGGCTTCTCCTCCAGGAGGTGAGGGCTGGGCTCTGTCTAGTTATCTGGGACCCTTTCAGGGTTGAGTCAGAGCTGGGATCTACACAGCCGGGTCTGTGGGTTTGGAGCCATGATGGGAGAGAAGGACCATAGGGCAAGAGAGTGAAAACCCATCTGTACACCCACCCTGTGGGTTCACACTCAGCCTCTATCACCTGTCACTCCCTTTCTCCCCCGGAGATCTGGCTACATCCCAGGGCTCCAGAAATCATTTTATTGGCTGGTCCCTGGGCATCCAGCAGACATTCCCTTTAAGTTTTGTGAGCTCCTGGACTGACCTGTTCCCAGATGCCCATGTGCACATATGCTCCCAGACATATGCATACCGGAAGCGCAGGCGACACCTGCAAGTTCCAAGAAGTAGAGGCTCAGAGAATGCAGGCATGTGTCCACAACAGCACACACAGATGTGTCATATCAGGTGCGTGCGCACACACACGTTCCTGAGTGTGTGATCTGGGGTTTCTCAAGAAGGAGTCACTGAATGGATGGGTGGCTTGGAAGGCCGTGTGCACCGAGGGTGGGGGTGTGGAGTGGGAGGTGACACTCCAGCTCTGTTTGTTTCCTATCACATTGCTTTGACCTGTTCTGAACCAGTTTCCCACAGTTGCCTCAGGAAATGAGCTTTGTCAAGGTGTTTCCAGGGGGAGAAGGAGGGCACCCGTGGGGGACTTCCACACTTCCTCGGCATCCTCTGAGCAGCCCAGCCAGTGGTTCACCTGCACAGCTGGGACTAGCAGGCTGGCTGAGGGCCCTGGGCTTCGAGTTGCGGAACTCCAGGGAGCACCGCTCACTCAGTACATCCCCCCTCCCCGCACCCCCCTCTCCCTGCTGAGGGCAGGGAGGATACCTTTGCCGCCAGAGGGAAGACAGGCACCCTGTGCTCTCAGCAGCGGCCTCCTGCCCCTCCCCCAGCACAGGTTCCCCTCTGAGGGCTGAGCAGGCTCTGTGAACCCCACCCCAGAGCTGCCCAGGGTACAAATGGAAGGCCAGAAAGGCCGCCTTGGGGCCCCTGCCTCTGTTCTCAGGAGTCTTGTCTGCTCTGGCGTCCACTCAGCCTGAACCAGATTTTCCTCCATCTTCTCTGAGCGCATCTCCCACCTCCCAACCCCCCCCCACCTCTTCCACACACACACACACACACACACACACACACACACACACACACACACTTGCTTCAGACTTCATGGTCCCCCTACCCCTTACACCACCCCCAGCCCTGGTCAGGCTCAGAATCCTGTAAGAGAAAGGAAAGGATGAACAATGAATGGGGAAGCACTTTCTAACCCACAGGAAGCACCGCTGGTGGGGCTCCTTTCCTGTCGTTACTTCAGCCCCCAGGGCTGTCTGTGGAGCATCTGGAGTCCTGCCCCTCTGCCTGTGATCTGGCTCCTCTGGGGGGGCTCCTCCGTCCCTGGGGAGAAATGAACCCCTACTCGCAGTCATCACAGTCACTGCCAGGCAGTCATGGGGAGCGCAGTCCCTCCCTCCCCGAGCCCTGGCCACGGTCCGCCTGCTGCGTTGTCCATGTCCAAATTTGGCCTCCCTGCAGCATATAGGCCTGCTCGGCCTCCTTCTCCCGGCCAGAGCCAGACTGGTGAATGATTACACCGAAGGCTCTGGTCTCAGGGCAACACTACTCAGAGCATAACACCCTTCTGGAAAGCCTTCCCTCACCAGCTGGCCCATAATGGGGCCCATAAAGCCCCTCCTTTGGCTACCTGATTATAATATCCATACAACACCTCAAGGCTCCTCCATGCATGCATAAATTCATTTCCTGCTCACAGCAGCTTTGTGAGGTCAAGGGGCAGGGATATTATCCCCTTTTACAGATGAGTGGATAGGCCCAGAGAAGTGCAGGGGCCTGGCCAAGGTCACCCAATGACCAAATCACCCCCCACCTCACCCGCATCATCAGTGCCCTCTGCTGTTCTCAGCGTCCGGGCTCATGAACGAGAAAGTGCTTTAGATAGCATACCTTGTGCTGCCCACACGCGGGACAGCCTGGGCCTGAGCCGGCATGCGGGGAGGGCTGTGTGTGGGGTACCCAGCACGGGCTGAGTCAAAGTGGGGGGCGTGCAAGGCCGTGGGGAGCGCAGAGTACGACAAGTGACCAAAAGATCGAGGATTCCGATTCTGAAAATGCGTATTCATGACAAGGAGAGAGAATGGTCATTCATGAAGCACAAATAATGTAAGGTTTTCAGATGCTGTTTCCTTAAAACCCCTCAACACTCCAATGAGACAGATTTAACTGATCTATACTTATTAGGTGCAAGGCACTGTTCTTAATAGAACTTACTTCCTAGGACCTCTGTCATGTTCAAGTTATAATTTATACCAGGCACTTATATAGACGCTTAATGCTCCTAGCAACCATATATGGTAGCAAATATCACCCCTACTCTACAGGCGAGAAAACTGTACCACAAAGAGGTCATATGCTGGAATTAGCAGAGTTTGGATCCAAGCCCACACAGTCTGGCTCCAGACCCCCATCTTTAACTGCTCCACCACCTCCCTCTGGTCTCAGCTCTGATTTACAAGGGACAAGCAGTAAAAAGGGGAGGGGCAGGAGTAGACCCAGGCCTGCCTCATGCCCCAGAGCCCAGTCTCAGGCTGCAGTGGCCCCCTCACCTCCCGCCTTATGTCACGCGTTGCCCCTGCTGCCACTCGCTCCCTTTCTCCCTCGGGCCCAGACATCCTCACTCTCACTCTCTGGTCTGGAGGATGCTTTCTGATCTCAGAAGGGTTTCTGCCCTTCCGCATCACCGTCTCTGCATCTCCTGGGATCAATCAGTCACCAGGCAGCCCAGGATGCTCCCTCTGGGTGGTACCCTTATGCCAGGCCATCTCAAGGCCTCTGGCAGGGCTGTGGTGGCTGCTCCAGATCTGCTAAGCTGAGACCATGGTCCTGGGTCACAGGGCACTGAGGTGGGCAGCCTACAGTGGGTGTGGCAGCACCCAGGGGCCTCCAGAAAGGGGGCATGGGCCCCAACCTTAGCCAGTCGAGTGGGGTTGAAGGGCTCAGGAGTGCAGATAGCGGCAGCCTTGGTCACATTGCAGTGGGATGAGAGCATCAAACAAGAGGGAGAGAAGGATGGAAGCTGAGGGTATTGGCTCTGGACCCAGACTGCCTGGGATCCCACTTCCCAGCTGTGTGTCTTTGTGCAACTTACTTAACCCCTCTGTGTCTCAGTTTCCTCATCTGTAAAGTGTTGATAATAGTAGGATCTGCTTTGGAGGGATGGTTCTGAAGAGTAGTGTTTCGAATAGTGCCTGGCACTCAATCCATGTTAACTATTTTTACTGTTATTAGATATGATAATACATATATTTATTATACTTAGTATAGTAAACATGTATTGTAAATTTACTAAGAAATCACCGCACACATCCCAAAAGCCTTTCACTATCTTTTTTGTCTGGTCTGTCCTACTACCAGCTCTGTTTGTCCATCTACTCTCCTACCAGACTGGGCACAGTGAGCCGAGTGGCTGAGTCCCCCAAGGGACCCTGGTCCTGCCTCCTCTGGCTGCCCCTCCAGGAGCAGTCCCTTCTGAGCCCGAGGCATCTGTCCACTTGCCTGATGGCTGGCTGTGGCCCTGACCAGCGTGCTAGATCTTTCTTGAAATTAGTACCCTTCTGGTGACTCTCCGAGCCCACAAACCTTCTCAGTCCTTCTCCCCAGGCCAAAGTCTCTTTGTTTCTCTACTCAGTGCACGCTAGTCTCTTTCTAGTTTGGGTCATTAGACTGAACTGTTAACAGGAAGAGCGCTAGCATCCACTGGGTCCCGACTGTGCACCAGGCGCGCTGTGGGAAGCACTAGGGTTTGGCCGAGTCCTCCTAACACCTCTGTGAAGCATCATTCTCTTGATTTCATAGAAGTGGAAATAGACACTGAAGGGTCAAGTCCCAAGCCTCGGGACACATGGCTAGAAACTTGTGGACTGGGATGGATGCCTGGGGCCATCTGATTGTTCCTGAGACAGGGCACTTCTTCCCGGGCAGTCACGTGTTCACGGCCGTAGCCAGGATCCCTCCTGCCTGCGCAGTCCACACCCCTACAGCCCTGGTGGACACGCAGGTGCCTCTCCCGTCCTGCCCGCTCAGATTGGGGTACCTGCAGGGCAGATGCTTCAAAGAACGTGAGGGGCGAGGGCAGGAAGATGCATTGGATCACCCATGCTCTTGGAAGCTTCTGGACCTTGGCAAATATGCCCTGAAGGAATCCTGTAAACTCCCACGCAGAGTGTTCATCTCAAGGCTGTTCCTATTGGAAGCAGAGGGGCAAGGTTTGTTTGCTTCCTGGGCACCCCATGTCAGACCTCAGGGACGTGGCCCTGGGTGTTAGGACACTGAGCCAGAGGAGACCAGTGGGCCCAACTCCAACAGCAAGAAGGGGCCCTACTGGAAGTACCCCTACCTTGACTTCCTTGACTACTTTCCTTGATTAGCAGGGGGGTAAGACCCCAAGGAGATGACAGAAGAGGACAGAGGCCACAAACTCACAAGTGTGGGAGCCTGGGAGGTGGTGTAACTAAAAATGAGGTTAGAGGAGGAAATACATGCATGTTGGGTGCGTGGTGGCAAGGAGGGTGAGCGGACAGGGCACACTTCCAGCCACAGGGGCCAAATAATCAGTGTTAGGCAGAAAATTCGTGTGCTCCTGTGCCAGCTTCTCTGATTTTTCTTTTTAAAATGTTTTTAAAGTTTTTATTTATTTTAATTTTTAATACAATTTTTAAAGGTTACTTTCCATTTATCGTTATTACAAAATCTTAGCTATATTCCTCGTGTTGTGCAATACATCCTTGAGCCTATGTTACACCCAATAGTTTGTGCCTCCCACTTCTCCATCCCTATGTTGCCCCTCCCCTTTGGTAACCGCTAGTTTGTTCTCTGTATCTGCAAGTCTGCTTCTTTTTCTTTTAAATTAAAAAAGTTTTTTTTTTTATTGAAGTATAGTCAGTTTATAATGTTGTGTCAGTTTCTGGTATACAGCATAATGTTTCAGTCATACATATACATACGTATATTCCTTTTCATATTCTTTTTCATTATAGGTTACTACAAGATAGTGAATATAGTTCCCTGTGCTCTACAGTAGATACTTGTTGTTTATCTGTTTTATACATAGTTGTTAGTATCTGCAAATCTCAAACTCTCAGTTTATCCCTTCCTACCCTCTACCCCCTACCCCCATGAGCCATGAGTTTGTTTTATATGTCTATGAGTCTGTTTCTGTTTTGTAAAGTTCATTTGTGTCTTTTTAAAATTCTGCATCTAAGTGATATCATATGGTATTTTTATTTCTCTTTCTGGCTTACTTCACTTAGAATGACAATCTCCAGTTCCATCCATTTTACTGAAAATGGCATGATTTTATTCTTTTTTTATGGCTGAGTAGTATTCCATTGTACCATATCTTCTTTATCCAGTCATCTATCAATGGACACTTAGATTTTTTCCATATTTAGCAATTGTAAATAATGCTGCTATGAGCATTGGGGTGCATGTATCTTTTTGAATTAGTGTTTTTGTTTTTCTCCGTTACATACCCAGGAATGGAATTGCTGGATCATATGGTAGTTCTATTTTTAGTTTTTTGAGAAACCTCCATGCCGTTTTCCCACAGTGGCTGCACCAATTTACATTCTCACCAACAGGGTACGAGGGTTCCCTTTCCACCACATCCTCACCAACATTTGTTATTTGTGTTCTTTTTGATGTTGGCCATTCTGACAGGTGTGAGGTGATATCTCATTGTGTTCTCTGATTTTTCAAGAAATGCTATAAGTCCAGATCTGTATGAAAAATCTCCTTATGTTTAATTAAGGCACAATTTTTGTTATAAAATATCGTGTTTGTCAAAGACCACAGGTAATAGGCTGGCTGTTTCCCGGGGACACCAGTGGCAGCATCTGATGCCCAGTGTTTTGTTTAATCTTGGAGACCTTGGTCCTGGACTCTCTAGAGAACAGGCAGCCAGTCTCCTCTGACTGGGATGATCAGTCAGCACCATCCATGACTACACCCATGGGCAACGTAGGAGAGCTTCCGTTCCTCCCTCCTTTTCCTCTTTCCAGCCCTGAAAAGGCACTGCAGTTAACATGAAGTTGTGACTAAAAACTGGGCTTGCTATGCAAACTCAGCTTCAAAACAGGTCCCCTCACCATGCTGCGAGCTGACTTCTGCTCCTAAGCTGGCCCTACCACCTTCACAGTGGGGCTGGAGTAGTCTGGGCTGCCAAGGAGCTGCCTTTACCTGTGGCCTTAGGTGAGATGCAGACCTGGCTGCTGGTTAGCGAGCCCTAACTGATGGTGGAGGACACAAAAGTCTCTCTCACTCACCTAATGACTGATGTGTAAGTAGTCCTGGCTAGTGAAGTTCTGACCCACAAGGCTGTCCCGGACCCCATATCCTTCTGTCTTGTTGCTCTGCTATCCCCCGGGGTCCCTTTGACAATATGGTTGGTGCAGTGGACACTGTAATTGGCTGCCCAGTGTCCCACCCCATGAAGAGGCTAAGCCAGTGGTTCTCAAAGAGGATAGTACTGCCCCCTAGGGGGGATTTTGGATATGATGATTTGGGATATGTTTTCACTGAAGCCTGGACAGGACACAGCTGGCAGGTTCACATACCCCGTCTGCTCACATTTCATTGGTCATCACTTGGTTTCCTGGTCAGGTCAAGCTGTGAGGGGGTTCTGGGAAATGTAGTCCATGTGGGTGGCCATAGACCATACGTATGGAAGGAAGGGAGAATGTCTTTGAAGGGGACAATGTAAGGTCTCAGCACGCTGTCCACAAGAGCTGCATTCCTGAGGCAAGCCCCCTTGGGAGAAAGCCCCCTTGAGTACTGGGCTCCAGGATGACATCTCCAAGGGAACAGTCAGCCATCCAATCAGGGAGAAGTGAACAGTAGCCAGGCTGGGAAGTGGGAGGCTTTGGGAAGTGTCCAGGGCTTAGGCCATCAGCTGCTGCGTTTGTTTCTGGTTTACAGAGCAGCTGTGTGGAGACTCTGTTCCTTGGACAACAGCCAAGTGTTTGTAAAAGTCCCTTGGAATATTCCTCTGGAAATATGAGATATGCCCTTACCGATTTCCTGTGCCACCTCTGACTGATTAGAGCAGGACTTGGGGGCAGGGTGTGGTGTGCTGGGGGGAAAGGAGCACAAGCAGGAATCATCTTGATTGTTAAAAAAAAAAAAAAATCCCAACTCATCATATCCAAAATTCCCCCTAGGGGGCAGTACTGTCATCTTTGAGAACCACTGGCTTAGCCTCCTCGCGCTGGGTGGAAGGGACACTGGGGAGCCAAGTACAAAATATACCACAGTAACCCCAGGCTAGCCCTTACGATGCACTGGGAACACCTGGCTGCCTGAGGCGGACTTGGTCTCTCCCCTCATTGGCCAGCTCCACAGTCTAGCTAGACATCAAAGCAGTAATCACACAAATAGTTACTGCTTACGATTGGGACGAGTGCTAAGGAGAAGGGCTGCTATGCAGTTTGCCAGAGGACCCAACCTAGGTCAGGTGGTCAGAGGCTCCCCAGGGAAATAATGTTTAAGCTGAGGTCTGAACGATGAGTTGGGGTGGCTCTTTAAGAAAGGGGGAAGACAGGTGCAGGCGGAGGTGACAGCAGAGCTCCGAGTTTGGAGGGAGTTTGGAGGGATCTCAGCATGTTACGGAAACTGAGAAGCCACTGGAGCAGGAGCTCAGAGCGTTGGGGGAGGGGCGGAGTAGCCTTACCCTGTAGGCAGAGGTAAGGGAGCTGGGCTTTATCCCAACAGTAAGGGAGGCCTTGGAGGGATCTTATGAGGGGAGTGACCTGATTACGTTTGTTTTAAGATCACCTGGCTCCAGTGTGGATAATGGACCAGAGAGGACCAGCTAAGAGGCAGCCCAGGCAGGAGAGGGTGGTGTAAATGCCTCAGTGGAGGCATTTGGATGCTGTGGCCACATAGATAGTACCATGTGTACTGTAGTCCTACCTCCAAAAGGTTTGAATAATAAACAGCCTTAAAGTGATCTTCATTCCTGATACAAGTCCTCTTGGGAGGAAGCTCCATTGAGTATTAGGCCCCAGTGTGATCCAGAGACACGATCCAGCGACCTGCAGGTCTCTGGGCATGTATAGTGTGCAGTCATCCAGGACCCAGGCAGACTCCATTTTTCTCACTGGTTTACCATCCTTGGTGTCTGCTACATCTTAGAGCTGGCGGGCAATTGGATCTACATGCTTCCCTATTCTCAAGAAGCAGAAGAGGGGTTGGGCTTGTCTATTCATGGAGTATGTTATCCCTCCAGGAGAACAACTCAGGACATATGCCCATCGCTAGACCAACAGCTACTGCCAGGAGATGGGCTCAGATAGTCAGGATCTGGAGCTAGGGATGGGGGTAGCACTCGAATAGTTGGGTTCCACTGAGAGAGAGGAAGGTGGTTTGGATGTCAGAGAGAATGCAAGTGTCCTCCTCATTATGAGGGTGAGTGGTAGAGTCAGGAGGAAGAGGGCACAAGCCAGCTAGAGAAGGTGCAGCCTTTATAAAGTTGGGGAGAGGACAGCCTCAGACTTGTCACAGAGTGGGAGAGAGCAGGTAGGACCTAGTGCCCAACTGCTCAGCTGGTCTTAGTCAGGAGTACACATGATTCGTTCACAATAGCAAGAGAGAAAGCAAAAGATTTGGGCGCAGAAACTTGCGGGTTAGGCCGGGAGCATGAGGAAGTTCTCTACTCAGAACATAGGAAGCAAACTCAGCAATGGGGTGTTGCAGGTTTGGGGAGAGAAAAGTATGAAAAAGTTGTGTAGGAGAGAGGGAGACCGAAGGGACTGGAGATGCAGTGTGGCTGCCTGGCGGCAGTCAGGTGGTGACTAAAGGTGAGGCGGGCAGGTTAGCTGTGTTATTCTCCAACACCTTTAGTGCTTTGAGTGCAGAGAAGGAGGCGGCAGAATTGAATTTCACCCAGTTATGGTTTAGCCACATAAAAATGTGGGATCTTCAAAAAAAAAAAAAAGTGAGAGAGAGGGGAAAGGGAGTTGAGATTTTGTGCAGCAGAATGATGATCACTGAATTTAGGCTGAGTGAGGAAGCTAGTGAGGACGGGAGGTGGGAGGACAGTGCCCGTAGGGGTGTAAGGGATGAGAAGCCAAGACCCCTGTGGCCAAGAAGTTCACATCAGTTGGAAAGGAACCAGACGTAACATGGGAAATGCGTGTTAAGGGCAGTCACCGCTCGAGGCTGACGCTGTAAGCAATTCCCCCCACAGTAGGGGCGAGGGGACTGAGACTGCTGTTCGGGATGTTGCTGGGGACCGAATGGGCAGGAGGTGGATCCCTGGGCTCCAGGGGACGCCAGATAATTAATTTGGACTCCAGAGGCTATGGACCCCGGACTGCTCTGGAGAAGGCTGGGGGGCGGCTCGCGAGCCCTCGAGTCGGAGTCTCTCGGGCCGCCCGGGCCCCGAGGGCGGGTGAGGGGCAGGCGGGCCGAGGCGAGCGGCGCGGGGGCCGGGGGCTCAGGGCTCAGGGCGCAGCGCCCACTCTGCTGCTCCGCCCGCCCCTCCTTCAGCGCTTGCCGTTTCCCGCGGACGCCCTCCGGTCCCTGCAGCCGGGGCTGCCCGCTCCTCCGGCCTTCGCACGCAGTCGCCCCGTGCCTTCGGCGCGCCGGCCTGGGCGCAGCGGGCAGGAGAGCAGCGGACGCCAGGTCGGCACTGGCGCGCACCGGGCCCGGGCGCGCTGGCCGGGCGGGGAGCCGGGACGCTGCGGGCTCCCGCGAGCGGGCCGGCGGGGGCCCTGTCCCAACTGCGCAGCCGAGCCGTGCGCCCCGCGTCAGCCGCGCTCCCATTCCCGGCGGGGGCGGAGACCCGCGGAGGGGGGCCCCCGCCGGCGCCCGTCTGACCCCTGCCCCGCCCCGCCCGCCGCGGGCAGGGCGGATCCGGGCCGGGGCCGAGGGGAGGGTCCGCCCAGCGGGTGTCCGGTGTCCTCTCCGCGGCCTCTCCCAGGCGTCGGGACTTCTCCGCGGAGGCGCAGCGAAGGCGACAGCTCCCCTTTGGCGCGGCTGCCGCGGAGCCCGGCGCTTGCTGGGTGGGGGCCGGCCGAACCATGCTGAGCTGCCAGCTGGTGAGGGCCAGCAACCTCCCCAGTGTGAAGAGGGACCGGCGTAGCGACCCGGTCGCCAGCCTGACTTTCCGAGGTGAGAGCCCCGTGGCCGCCGCGCCCCTGCGCCCTGCGGCCGCGCCACGGACTCTGCGCGCGCTCCGCCGGGTCTGCCGCCCCGGCTCCGGCACTAACGAGTCCAGGCCACAGTTTCTTCTTTGGTCAGCGTGCACAGAAATCTCAGAGAAATCTCAGCCGTGTCTTCTGTAGAGGGGGTGAGGAAGATGAAACCTAGCACACATCCCACAGTGGCCTGAAATTTTGGTAAACTCAAAGTGCCATAATATGTCAACAGTTACCACTTTTCTAAAACCGATACCCAGAGGGAATAACTTGTAAGCCCACAGCGGGCAGTTGGTACGGTTGGAAGATGGGTACAGAAGAGAGAGGAATCAGGATTGCTTAAAAAGTGGGTGGAGACCGTGTGCTTTGAAAGTTGTGTCTTGATTTCATTCATTCATTCTCTCATCTTCCTTCAACATTGGCTGTATTGAATCCGCCTTGTGGCCTTGTCTCAGTTGGGAGGAAAAGGGACAGAATAGGATGGTTATGGTCTTATACAGCGAATTTTGAGAGTTCTGGAAATTTTGTTTTTAAATGCAAAGAGCTTAAGTGCCTGCACGTGGTGCTTAGACAAGAGAGGGTCTCCCTGAGGCAACAAAGAACTCACACCCCGCCCCCTTCTCACCAGGCACCCTTCGTTCCCACTTCACGGCAGACATTCCCACGGGAGGAGGTGTCTCAGGAGGGGAAAGGGAAGAGGAAGGACCTGTCAAAATTAAGAGAAGGAACAATGGCTGTGAGTCAGGACCTCAGTTCTGCAAAGAAAGATAATTAAGGAGAGGAGAGAGGGTTTTTCCTCTCACCAGGAGGCATATCCTGTGCTTTTGTGGAATTAAAAATTATATGCAGCACAAAAGATGGTCAAACGTAGAGGGACAAGTGGCTGGTTTTTCAGTCAGTTTGAAAATGGTGGGAGCACCCTGGGGGTTCCTTAGCTTTGACTCATGACCTCCATCTGCTCCCCAAGCACCCCAAAATGATAATAACCATACATGAAAGATACAGAATGGCAAAATGAGAACCAACTGTTGATTTTATTCTTTGTTACGGGGCAATTCACTTTTTATTACTTTTTTGAAAAGTGTGAGTCAAAACATGTTAGAAAACTTGGCTATTTTCATTAATTGGTGATAGTCTGAGTGCCTACTATGACATGCTGCTTCAGGACAAGGTCCCTAGCTCTTCCCTGTCCACTGGAGTCTGCCTGAGCCGTTCCTGTATAGAAATTACGGAGCCACCACTGGCTGGAAAAGAAGTTCCTGAATGACCCTGAGCCCAGGGCCCTACATCACTCTAAGTCTTTTGGATGCTTTGGACTTCTTGGGTCTGTTCACTACTCTCTTTCCCTGGTTTTCTAACAGTTTTGTGATAGCAACTAATCTCCTTGTCCTCGATAAGGAAATGGAAAACTGGGGAAGTTCAATGATGTGTCCAAGTCAAGGGTCATGGCAGGGAGCCCTTGGAGTGGGCAGTGCTGTTGAGTCCAAATCTCTTGAAGTCCCTCTTGGCTGTTGCCCTGGCCCAGGTACCCCAGGCACGTGCAGCTACTGTCCTCTCCCCATCTCTGCATTCCCCACGTTTTACGATGCTCACGATTTATTTGCACTGATAAGCCCCAGTAAAACTGAAATATAATGGTATGTACCATCTCCAACTGTTCAAAGTCTATTTGTCTTTCAAAGCCTGGCTGCAATGCCACCTTCTCCAGGAAGGCACCCAGGATTCCCCTGGCTGTCATTAGTCTCTCCTCTCTGGATGCACAGCCCCCTGTTAGGGCTGCTACTGCACTTACCCTAGCCAGTCTGTGCTCAGTACTCCGCTCCATAGGTAGGATCCCATTACTCTGTGAAGGCAGCAACCTGTCCTATTGATCAGGATGCCCGGGGCTGAACACAAATAGGCAGTGCCCTGTCGTGTGCGCCCTTTCTGGCCCAGCCTCTTGCCATCCTCCAGATGTGCCTGGGAATCTCAACAGTCTGGGGCAGTGGTCCTCATGTTTTACTGTGCCTGGGAATCCTCTGGAGAGTGTGCTTCAAAGACAGATTCCTGGGTCCCATCCATAGAGGTTCTGATGCAGCAAGTCTAAGTGATCTAAGTATCAACACTTAACACATACCGGAAGCAGGCCATTTCGGAACCACATCTTGATAGAAATTGATGTGAAATGTGATGAAAAGTGAAATTAAAATATGACCCACCTGCCCAACCCCGCCACCATGGAGGTCTCATGCTGGAGTCTGGGGCTGAGTTGATGCTTAGGGGACCCGGCTGTTAGAATCAGACCTAGAATTTACAGATCATCTAGGCTGGGGTACCCAATGCCGGCTGCACATCAGAATCGCGTGGGGAGCTCTTCAAAAGACCTCTGCCAACGTCCCTATCCCTCCTCTCTTGAAGCTAAGAGGGGCCCAGAAACGTTTAGGTATTTCTAAAAAAATCTCCAAATGTTTTGGAAGCGCAGTCAGGGGTGGGAAGCCTTGACGGAGTCCGTCACAGCACAGAGGGGACCCGGCTGCTCGTAGAGAAGCCGCCCCGTGGCGTGCTGGGCTCCCACCCGCGGCCCGGGGTGCCTGGGACTGGCCCGCCCGGCTTGCTGCACAGTTGTTCCTGGCATTCCAGGCTCGGGTGTAATTTCAGGACCTACCTCCCAAAATAGACTATGAGCTCTGGGAGGCTGGACTCCGAGGGTGCTTTTTTGGTTTCCCTCCCTCAGGGCTTCAGAGGCTATTAATGAATCCGTATCATCCCTTTGTTCTTGTATTAATTAGTTAGTTAATGAAAACTACCATGAATACCTGGCCGTGGTAGGTATTTTTGGCTGATCATCTGGGCGAATGAGAAGCTTCATTTCCAATGGCGTTTAGTGATCTGCACCTCTCTTCTGCCCTGCCCATGTTCCACGCTAATGTTATTATTTATGCCCCTTCCTTCACTGTAACAAGTATTTATTGAGCACCTATTAGGTGCCGGGTGCTGTTCGAGGCACTGGGGATGCATCCAAGCACAAAACCGGACCTCTGTTCCCTTGGAGCTCAAACATCTTATTTCCTTGAAGGTCAGATCTCCTGTGCCCCAACTTGGTAGCTTTCTACCCTGCTTCCCCCAGGCCCACCAGCCAGGTCTGAAGAGTCATTATTTTCCCTTCCCTTCCTCTCCTCCCGTCAGGTCCTCTGTCCCTCCTTGTGTCACTGCAGTCGCCTCCTCTCCCTTTCTGCCTCCACCTCTCTTCATTCTCCTGGGAGTCTCTGGACTTTGGGCAGGAGCCTGGGGGATTTTATAGAACCATATGAAGACCGAAACACCCCTGAGGGGCCCACGTGGCTCACCTGTGTGGGGAAGGTGGGCTGCAGGGCCACTGGACTACCTCAGTCTGGCTTTTTGAATATTAAAAATGACTTTAAAGTATTGAAAATAACCTTTAGTTTTCTTTTTGTGAATATAATAGGTACTCAATGTAAAAAAGGGTGTACTACTGAAAGGCATGAGGCAAAAGTGAAAAATGCCCCTCCATCCTGATACTTTGAATTAACTTGTTAATGATTTGATATATTTCCTTCAAAGTTTTTTTTCTCTTTTTAAAAAAAACAATTTTAGATGTGAAATTTAGCACCCAAGTAAGTACGTAAAATAGAACTGTATGCTTTAATGCAGTGGTTCTCAATTAGGGGATGTTTAGCTCCTCGGGGGACATTTGGCAATGTCTGGAGATATTTTGGGATTGTCACCACTGGATGGGGGGACAAGATCATATTGGCACCTACTGTGGGTAGAGGCTGGGGATTCTGCTAAACATCCTGTGGTGCACAGGACAGCCCCACAAAACACAAAACAAAGACTTATCCAGCCCCAGATATTAATAGTGCCAAGGCTGAGAAATCCTGCTTTAATGAAAAAATTATGAAAGGAATACATACATATATTACCCATGTCAAAGAATTGAACCTTACCGGTCCCAGACACTTGCCTTCCTCTCTAGAGATTAATCGCATCCAAATATCTTTTTGCAAGTGTTTGCATACTTACTTTTTCACTCAATAATAAATCAGGGGCATTTTTGTATGTCAGTAAATATGCTTCTACACACCTTTTAAAATGTCTGCATTATATTTGATTATATGGATGCACCATAAATCAGTTAAGCAACCCCCTATTGATGAATATTTATATTGTCTCAAATTATTAATATTTGTATCCAATGCTTAAATTATACTGTCACTATGAGAAATATCCTGCTGACTAAATTTTTGCCCACGTATCTAATTATTTCCTTTGGGTAAATACTGGAAGTGGCATTGCTGTGTCAGAGGTTATAGTATATTTAAGGCTTTGCCGCATTTCCCAAATTACTCTCCTGACAATCTGTACCAAATTTGCCTTCCCATTAGCTGAGTATGGGGGCTTATTTTCTTATAATTCTGTTAACACAGAGCATTATCATACAAATTTTAAACAATTTCTTAGGTCTAAGTAGTATTTGTGATGTTTCAATGTTATCAACTATTCACATTTATTTCTTACTGAATTGCTTTTTAATTTGCTCAGTTTTGCAGAGAAGAGATGTTTGTCTTTTTCTTTATTAGTTGTGAGTACTCTTTATATATTAAGGACTCTTTATATATTAATATTTTGTCATAGGGTTTCAAATATCTTCCCCAGTTCTAATTGGCCTTTTGAGTTTAAGGACTACCCTTCTCAGAGGGCATTCCACCACAGCCAGTATACCCATTCACCATCATTCCTTCCTGGCTACTTGTTTCTTAGAAAGTGTGGTTTCAGTTAAGTTTAGAAAGATGGAGATCGGGGTGGGAGTTCTTGAGGGTGAAAAGACTAGGGCTCTGTTAGGGAGGGCAGGGTGACAGCTGCCCAGTCTTGGGGTGTAGAGGCTTGAGTCAGGGCACAGCTGGTGGGGAAACTAGCAGAGTTCTCAGAGTCTACCTACTCTTTTTGTTAGGGGGTATCTTTGCCAAGAAGTAGAGCAGACCTTCCTTCAGCAGAAGCCAGAGCTACCTGTCTTCTGTTCAGTTTCTAGCTCCTTTTGGTTTTCTGCTGGTAACTTTGAATTTCTATCGCTGTGCTTGTCCGATGGGTATTCTAATGAGGTGTGGCTCTCAGAGTGCCCAGCCCAGAGCAAGTCCTCAATAATTATTTGTGGACTAAAGGAGAGGCTGCATAGAGGCTGCCTGCAGGGTCTGAAGATGCCCTGCTGCTCTGGCATTTCCTGTTCCCTGCTTCGTGGGCAGAAACGTCTCTCTCTGGGAGTTCCAGATGCCCCATCTCTTCTTTTCTGCTCCCTCTCCAGGTGAGGCACCACTAGCCACCGGTGCATCCTTGTTAAGATCTGAGATGTGCTCTGCCCCTCCCCTGTCCCCACCCAGACACTGGTCAGTAGACCCCAGTCCCACTGCCTGTGTCCTCACCATCTCCCACGTTGACTTTAAAAAAATTGTGTTAAAATACACATAATGTAAAATTTACCATCTCAACCATTTTTAAATGTACCGTTCAGTGGTATCAATTACATTCACATTGTTACAAAACCATCACCACCATCTCTATCCAGAACTCTTTCATCTTCCCCAGCTAAAATCTATATCCATTAAATAATAACACCCCATTTCCTCCTCCCCAAGTCCCCGGTAATTGGCTTATTTCATTTAGTGTACTGTCTCCAGGGTTCATCCATGTGGTAGCATGTGGCAGAATTTCCTTCTTTTGTAAGGCTGAATAATATTCCCTTGTACGCATATCCCACGTTCTGTTTATCCGTTCATGTCAGTGGACATTTGGGCCTTGGTGCCTTTGAGATGCAATGGGAAATGCGTCAGTATTTCTCAGCCTTTCTGTAAACTTTGGACAGGCATTAGAAACGGGAGCAGGTTACAGACTGTGATGTGAACCCTCAGTGAAAACTCTTGCTTTGGCGTTTTTCTTCTCTATGATCCTACCAGCCCCAAATATTCCATTGTCATCAGTGTTACAGAAACAAGCGTTCTGTCTGCTTCCCAGATGTACTGTGACCTGATCATTGTGTTGAGGGGAGGCAGTCTGTCCTATCATGACTATGCTGGTTCTGCCAGAGATTGGGGTGCTCCTTTCCACACTGTAACTCCTGTGCATATTTAGAGGGGCTTGCAAGCATCCTGGGCCCTTTGAAAGGGGCCTGTCCCCATGAGATGGGCCTGAGGCCAAGATTGCAGGGGAGACAGCTGCTGGCAGGTCAGCCTCACCAGGCGCTGAGCAGAGGGCAGTGATGTGGCTCTTTGTGTGAGGTCGTGCCCACGTGTGACGATGCTCAGGTGTCAGATGTGTGGGGCTCCAGTGGAGACTGCTCAATCTGGTGACCCCAGGCACTGGCTGGGCAGGAAGGACTGTCTTTTTTTTTTCTTTAATTCTTATTTTTTGTTGACGTGCAATCTTTACAATGCTAGTTTCATGTGTACAGCAAAGTGATTCAATTATGCATATACATACCTACACATATTTTTTCAGATTCTTTCCCATTATAGCTCATCATAAGAAATTGAATACAGTTCCCTGTGCTATACGGTAGGTCCTTGTTGTTTATCTGTTTTATACATAGTAACGTGTATCTGTTAATCCCAAATTCCTAAGCTATCCCTCTGCTCCTTTTCCCCTCTGGTCATGTTGCAGAAAAAATGTGTTACAGCTCAGTTATAGCTCAGTATTACAGCTCGGTGTTAGAGTCTTAGTTGTGACAGCAACCTGGATCTGGGCAAGAGACCAAGCAGCACCTGGAGAGTTAGAGAATTCAGATTTATTATGCCACCAGGCCCAGAGGAGTTAACACTCCAAGCTCTGGCCCCCGTCTGTAGGTTTACACAGGCTTTTATAGGCTACCAGTTTACACTTTGCAAGATCATATGCAAATAAGGTGTAACAAAAGTTGGCTAATTAGGAACAAGCTTTGTAGAAATGGACCAATCAGGAGAGAGAGAAATAACCAATCAGGAGTGAGCTCCATGCAAATGAAGTACTACAAATGGACCAATCAGAAGCTAGGGAAATGGACCAATCAGGAGTGAAGGAAATAGCCAATCAGGAGTGAAGGAAGTAACCAATCAGGAGTGAGCTCAGGGAACCAATAGAATTTTAGGGGTAATTAAGCTGTTTCAGAGGCAAAAAAGTGAGATAGAGCCTCTGGGCCAAAGAACCAGATGGTGCTGGCAGCAGAGTAGTGGCCCTGCCTGGGGGTCCTGCCAGTCTTTTTATGGGGCTTCCCACCTCAGTCACAGCACTTTCTTTTCTGTGTCCGTGAGTCTATTTCTGGTTTGTAAATAAAATTTTTATCTTTTTTTTTTTTTTAAAGATTCCCCATATAAAGGATGTCATATGATATTTGTCTTTGTCTGACTTACTTCACTTAATATGATCATCTCTAAGTCTATCCATGTTGCTGCAAATGGCATCATTTTATTTTTTATGGCCAAGTAGTATTCCATTTTATAAATACATCACGTCTCCTTTATCTATATGCCTGTCGATGGACATCTCTGCTGTTTCCATGTCTTGGCTGTTGTACATAGTGCTGCTGACTGTCTTATCTCCACTTTGTTCCCGTCTCTGGGGCTCCTCCCACATCCCCTCCCACAGCCCAGGGTCTTTATCAGACATGGCTCCAGTGGGGGATCAGGCCGGTCCACTACATCATCCAGCCTCCACAATCAAGGGTCAAGATGGTGATTTCTTTGTTCTCTGGTTCTCCTCTGACCACTTTCCTTTAAGGCAATATTTTCAAACTTTTAGGACTGTTATCCACAACAAGAAATATATTTTTACATCAACACATAGTACCCTCACATAAATATGTATGTGAAAATAGAACCAAAAGTTTCAAGTAACAGTACTTTTACATGAAAGCTGTGCTCTGATATTTTCTTCTCTCGTCTATTCTGTCACTAAAAAGACATATTGGTCAACTCAGTCAATTGATGTCATAGCCTGCTGGTGGGTCCCAATGAGCAATTTGAAAAACACTGCCTTGCAGCCCTGGGTGACTCTGGTCTAGGAGTCAGGGGTCGAGTTGGGGTGGGTGGGCCAGGGGAAACCAGTGAAGAATTTCTGTGGGGACAGAAGAGTCCTCCCATGGCAGGTTCATTCCCCTCCACTGAGTCAGTCTCTCTGGAGGACCCCCCAGGGCTCCAGCGTGATTCTCATGGATGCCTCCTGGCCCCTAGTTCTGCAGAGCAACCTGGGGAGAGGATGTGGTCCCCTCCCCCCACCCCCAGCATGAGCTGTGAGCTCTCCTGTATCTTTAACTATCCAGTCGGCTTAAGTACACACATAAAGCCACGTCTCTCAAGGCCAATGCTGATGACCAAGGACAGGACAGGTCTAAATCCATGATGAGGAAGGAACTCTTTTCTCAACTGTTTCCTCATTAGCAGCCTGCCTTCCTTTTCCTTGGCGTCTGTAGGTCATGTGATTGTGCTGGGCTAACGTTTCACTTCTTTCTGACTCTTCCGTGGGGCTGTAGCATCCATCAGTGACCCCTCCCTTAGTGTGTGTCACCCAGAGGGTCCCACAGTCGGCCCTTCCACCCGGGACTTAGGGAAATCCCATCCAGGGCCTTTGTTCTCCCCATCTTCAGGGAAGGCAGGCAGAGAAAACATTTGAAAGGCGCTTGGCACAGGGCTTGGCACACAGATGTCGCTCAGTTGATGCTAGCCGGGAGCACCCGGATATGTTTCCAAGTGGACAGTTCAAGTGAGGTTGCAGATGGAATTTTCCATGTTGCTTCTGTAGGTCATGGGAAGTTGACAGGGGAGAGGAAGTGAACACTTAGATAGCATCTCATATCCCCTCAAAACTGATCAAGGAGACACTCATTATTATCATTTTACTGCCAAGGGGGCGAAGGCCTTAGAGAGGTTACAAGCCCTACGTAAGGTCACGAGGAGTACCTGTTATTCAAATGACTTCAAAGCCATGTATTTAACCCCTGCTGGAGCCGCAGCAACATGGCCCACAGGGCAGGCCTGGGCCACCTTGAGAAGCTAACTGGGCGCCTCCTTTCCTCCCCTCTGTGGGAGTGCCATCTCTGCATTCCCTGAGAAGACCGTTTCTGTCCTCTTGTGATGAGGTGAACTGGCAGGAAAAGAAAAGGACCCATTCATTCGGTACCCAAGTACTGGGCACCTTGCTATGTACTAGGGTTCCTAACGTGAGTAAGGCCCGGCGTCTGCCCCCTGAAGCTCACAGTCTAGCTGAGGGGACAGACGTAGAAGCACTCGGTTGTCCTGCTGTTCAATATATGTGGTCACATCTGGCAACCATCTCTGTCTGGAGAGGCTTATCAGAGGAGAGACACCTGAGCAGGGCATTGAAGAATCAGTAGGAGTTCACTAGATCAGATCATCAGAGTGGGGCACAGAGGGGAGGGGAGGGGAAGTGAACCCACATTTAATGAGCATGCAGTGTGCCAGACACCTCTCTCATCCCATTTGGTTGAATTTTCACAACCACTCCATAGGGAGGTATTATGACCTTACAGATAAGGAAACAGAAGCTGAGATGTTCAATGAATTTCCTAAGAGGTTCTTCAGCTGTGGTCCACGGACCCCTGGGGGAAGCCCCAAGACTCTTTGAGCAGGTCAGAAGGTTAAAACCGTTTCACAGTAACACTGAGATGCTCTTTGCCATATTCACTGTGTCAGCATGCGCGCTGATGGTACAACAGCAATGGAACGTGAAATTGCTGGTGCCTTAATACTGATGAGGGCCTTGGCACCAACTTGTGCTGGTCGTTTTATTTTTCATCCTCATGTGCTCACAGTTTGGGGGAAAAAAAAGCCAGTTTTATTGAAGAATGTCCTTGATAAAGCAGTGCATTGATTGGGTACACGTGTTTGTAATATTTTGTGTGTTGAGACGGGAAACGTGCACGGAGCGCTTCTGCACACTGAAAAATCATGATTATTGCAAGAAAAAGCACTGCGTGACTGCTTGAGGGACAAGGGGCATGCCGAACTAGGCTTTTTTTTTTTTTTTTAGTGGAATACTGTTTTTACTTGAAAGAATGACTGACAAACTGTGATTATTCAGATTTGGGCATTTGACAGACATTTTTCTTGAAAATGAGTGAGCGGGCCTGCCGCTTTAAACTGACACGTCATTTGTTGCCCATCATGAGATCTGAGCTTTCAGATTTCCAGAACATTTCATCACTCCCAAAAGAAACTTCCATTAAGCATTCCCTCACCGTTTGCATCTCCCCTGGGAACTATTAATCTGTTTTCCATCTCTGTGGATTTGCCTCTTCTGGACAGGTCACATGAATGGAATCGTACAGTATGTGGAGAGAATTTTTTGAAAGAAAAATGGAATATTGTCTATGAAGATCCTCCATTCTTAGAATCGGAAAATGTACAACTTTATTTAGAAATTTAAATACTTTATTTTGAGAATCAGGAATAACAATTAACAAGCTCATTAAGAAGAATCAGGCTGGGTGTTTTCCTTTAAACCGTCCTCCAACGGGGCTGCTGTTTCTCCGTCCCAGAGCTGAGAGAGAGTTTGTGTGGCCTGACTATGCTTTCATTGCAGACCAGTGGGGCTCTCAGGGGCTCATGGGTTTTGTGAGCTTTCCTTTGGTGGGCGCTGCAGGGCAGGCCTCAGAAGCTGGCATGCACTCGTGGGGGAAGGCACAGGGTGGGGTGCGCCTCTCCAGTCTCCCTTTGTGTCTCTCGTAGGGGTGAAGAAGAGAACCAAAGTCATCAAGAACAACGTGAACCCCGTGTGGAATGAGGTATGTGAGCTCTCCCACCCTCCCTCCTGTCCCTTCTCTGCGCCGCTGTCTCTGCAGGGACAAGTCAGGGGGCTCAGCAGAGGTGACCTTCTTAGTGGCGCTGTCATGGAGAGGAGGGGTTCTCTGGTCCAGCGTGCCAGCGAAATCCTCCTGGCCCCAGGGACCTGGGAGGGGGCTTGGTGGCCTGGCCTGCCATCTCCCCTGTGATGTGAGTGCGGCCTGGACAGGAGTGAGATGCCTTTTGTCTCTGCTGCCTCCAGCTCTGGCCAGCCAGGTGGAGGGTGTTGAAGGCTCTCTTGTCTGCTTCTCTGGGCCCAGAGCCACCTCCTCCTGACAGTCCTCCCTGGTTCACCAGGTCCTCCTCTGGCTCCTGCTGGCCTCAGCCCCCTCCAGCAGCTTTCTGCATGTGGTTCTCCTGGATGCCTTGTGAGGGTGGGTCAGGTTGCAGAGGGGAGCCTCTGGATACCAAAATGGCACTAAGTCATACTGTCACCAGGGGCCTGGCTTCTCCATGAGCACTTCGATCTTGGTCCCCGAGGGCCCTGCATGGTCACCTGGTGTTTTCCCCTGCTGGGGGGCTGGTGACTGATGGATGGAATTGGGTTGGGGGGGTGTCACAGGAGTCTGGCCTCTTCTTCTGCTGCCTTCAGCTCTCACTGTCACTTCTGAAGCTCTGGAACACTGCTGTTCATTCATTCATTCATTCATTCACTCACTCATCCCTCCCTCCCCTGGCAGTGGCCGTGGATGCCTGTTTAGTGCCCACAGGGCACCCGAGTGAACCAGAAACAGCCTCTTCTCTTCTAGGGGTCCACAGGTTAAGACAGCTTGTCTCCTTTTCTTCCAGGGCTTCGAATGGGACCTCAAGGGCATCCCCCTGGACCAGGGCTCTGAGCTGCAGGTGGTGGTCAAAGACCATGAGACGATGGGGAGGAACAGGTGAGGTGGGACAGGGGGGCTCTGTGGCCTGTGGCTCTGGGTAGGGTCCTGGTGGATGTGGACTCTAGAATCTGAGCTCTGGCCCCGTGGTGGATTTAGGGGAGAGGCTGCAGCCGTGGGTGAATCTGAGAGCTTCCCAGGGGGCAGGGAAGGAAGATGGGCCAGAAACAGAATCAGGCTGTCTGTGCATGTGTTTGCAGAGACAGCTGGGGCCCTGGGGAGCAGGGGAGAGAAGGCGCTCTGCGTCCTGCTGCAGCCCAGAGGCGCCTGGCACAGCCCTCTCTCCCCGCCCGTGGTGCAGACTGGGGAGGGCACGCTGCGGGAGGTGGGCCGGGCCGGGCTGCAGCTCTTGGGGAGCACTCAACGGAGGCGTCATGGAAGAGGTGGGACTTCAGGTGAGACTTGTGGTTGAGAAGTCGGAGCAGTAATGTCGGTTCACACCGCTGCCCGCCGTCCTGTGGCAGTGCTTTCTGGTGTTATTTCATGCACACAGAGGGAGGGTTCCCAGGCAGGGGGAATAGCAAGAACACAGTTCAGAGGTTCGTGGTGGCGAGAGCAGGCTCTCGACGCAGGTGATGGGTCCTTCCTCTTGTGCTGGGCTCCTGGCCTTGTGTGTGCTGGTGCTAGTGGTGCGCGGCAGGGGTGGGAGGGGAGGTGGGTGGGCAGGGCCCGCAGAGCTTGCAGATTGATGGGCCTGTTGGCTGTGGGGTGGCCTGAGAGACACGGCCTGTGAGGGCGCTTGGTGACAAGCGCTGAATGTCAGGGGAGGGGTTCAGCAATCCCTGATGGGGTGCAGCCGTGTGAGGTACCTGAAGGGGTGGGTTCACGCCCTGGGTGCCATTTGCTGAGATCTGGCCTTGAGACTCAGGCATGGGCTTGCTGTTTGGTGATCTGCTGACAGGGGAGCCTTTGTTTGGGACCTGGGTCAGCTAGTGTCTGAGGCCTGGCTGTGTTACCCTGGGGTGGGGTGGGGGAGGAGGAGAGGGAAGGAGGGAGGACTCTGAGAAGGCCGATGAGTGTCTCAGACTGCAAAACACCTGGACAATTTGAAATCTTAAAAATCTTGGAATCAAAACCCGGCTGCCATGGTCTCCCTGTGGCTCTGGTGGCCATGGGTACTGGCTGTGGTATGTGTGGGGAGGATGGGGGCACTTCCACTGGGCCGTCCTGAGGTGGGGCTGCAAGGTGTAGGGGCCCAGGGCATCTTGGGTCCATCTTGGCCATCCTGGACCTGAGCAGCCTCCATGTACACAGGGCCAGGGGCTGGAATTAATTCACACAAAGCTACCCCAACACAGATGTTTTGTGGAAAAAGGCAGCTTCTGTCAAGCATGAATGGTGGACCTGCAGGTGAGGGAGCAGCCATGCTGGGCACTGGGTGGTCCTGGAGGGCTTCTTGGAGGAGGGCCACACAGACTGACTCAGAGGAGAGGAAGGGAGGCCCTTTCAGTGTTCCGGCATGGAGGGCAGCCGGGCTAGGGCCTCACAGGTGGGACTCAGTCATACGACCTGTGCAGCCCAGTGGGAAGGGAGCAGCAGGGCCGGATGGGGCAGGGGCCCCCTGCCACCAGGCTGAGGATAATAATAGCAAGCCCACAACAGCTGATGTTTACCAGGAGCTTAGCCAGATGTCTGACCCTGTGCTGAGTCTTTATGTAAAAGATCTTTTTTCATTAGTTAGGTGCTACTGTTAGCATTGTCATTATTCCAGAGGGAAACTGAGGCTCCAGGAGACTGGGTAATTCCCTCGAAGCCTAGTGATGGCAGAACGATGATTGATGGGCAGGTCTGCAATGTGGTGAGAATCACCGCGCCCCTGCCCCTCTCAGAGACTCCGGGAAGCCCCGGGGGGTGCTGGGCCCTTCTGGAGAGTTCAGTTCCCCGATGATGCTGGAGTTGAGAAAGCTTAGTGGGGCAGAAGCACGCAGAGGAAATGCAGGTTTCATTTTCATGATCACATTCAGCATTTTTCAGGCCCTGTGGGGAAATTTCTAAGACCATGAAGGCACCAGGGGACAAAACATGGTTTTGATCAATTCAAAGGTCAGGGTGGCCCTCAGGGTGACACTAGGCCAGTGCCACCTGTGGGCTAGCCTGGCCTTGTGGGTCAGAGGTCACAGCAGGGGCTGGCTGCATTGCACCTCGCGGCCCTCTTGTTGGCCCCCATGGGCGTCCTCTGGCTGCTGCGGGGAAGCCAGCTCCCTGAAGACCCATTCCCCACATGACCACTTCCCTGCAGGGCCAGTGTGCTAGAAATCAGTTCCTTAAACATCAGTTTGCAGAACAGCTCATTCACAAAGCTTTCTCATTTACCAGAAAGTTCTTTCTGATAACTACTTGAATCCTGTAATGTTTGAGTTTTCAAACATTTATCTCAATTTTGCATTTCTAGCAATTATATTAAGCTTTAAGTTTACATTTAAACTTACATTCATAAATATCTGGAGAATTTCAGAAGTTACCCAAACCACACTGTCGTGTGTGGGAATAATAGAATTTTAGCCTCATTATCGGAGCCAGTGGGTGTGTAGGCTTGAGAGAGGTTTGCTTGGATGGGAGGTGCGTGAGGGTAAAAACTTGGTGGAGCAGTGGGAGGGAGGCTGGTACCTGCAAGGTGCTTCTGTAAGGGTCCGGTGGTCAGACCGCACAGTACCTCACCGTGCACACGAAATGGGAGAAAATAATCCGACATTAAAATGATTAAAAATTCTAAAGCTTGTGGGGAGGGTACAGCTTAAGTGGGAGAGTGCATGCTTAGCATACACAAGGTCCTAGATTCAATCTCCAGTACCCCCATTAAAAAAATAATTAAATAAATAAACCTAATTACCTCCCCCCCAAAACCAACAAACAAAGAGCTAAAAAAAATTAATAAAATTAAGATTAAAAAAAAAAAAGAGCCAATGACCTGGCATTAAAAAAAATTCTAAAGCTGTAAAAGTAAGAAATATTTCCAGGAAGTGACAAGAGCAACCATGTGACATTTTATATTTTGAAAGAGAAAAGGGAAAAATTTCAATGAATTCAGTGTAAAGAACATTTTAATTTTTTCAGTTTATATAAAATTCTATATATATTGTTTTTAGTTGAAGTATAGTCATTTTACCATGTGTCAATTTATGATGTACAGCATAAAGTTTCAGTCATGCTTATAAATAAATATATTCCTTTTCATACTCTTTTTCATTATAGATTACTACAGGATATTGAATATAATTCCCTGTGCTATACAGAATAAATTGTTGTTTACCTACTTTATTTCTAGCAGTTATTACCTGCAAACCTCGAACTCCCCATTTATCCCTTCCCACTCCCTTTCCTCCCTGGTAACCATAAGTTTGTTTTCTATGCCTGTGAGTTTGTCTCTGTTTTGTAAATAAGTTCATTTGTGTCTTTTTTTTTTTTTTTTTAATTCTACATGTAAGTGATCTCATACGGTATTTTTCTTTCTCTTTCTGGCTTACTTCACTTAGTATGGCAATCTCCAGGTCCATCCATGTTACTGCAAATGGCATTATTTTATTCTTTTTTTAATGGCTGAGTAGTATTTCAACGTCTTTATCCAGTCATCTGTTGATGGATTTTGGGGTTGTTTCCATGTCTTGGCTATTGTAAACAGTGCTGCTATGAACACTGGGGTGTATGTATCTTTGTAATGAACATTTTAAATTGATCAACTGTTCACTGCCCTCAAGTTGTCACTGACTAGTCAGGAAGCAACAGGGAAATAATAGTCCTGGCAGTGACCGTTGTCATCTGACTGCCTTCTGTTTAAGTGAGCTCCATGGGGTCATGATGCAGTGGCCCCCTTCATGTCTAACCTCACCGAGGGTCCCCCTGGGTCTTCTTCCAAGGGAAGTGCGGCACCACACACCACAGGCATTGCCTCCTGCAGTCTCCCTCTGTCTCCCCACTCCCTCTTCTGAACCTCCATCCCCTACCTCCGTTTGTTTCGAGAGTTCCCTTCAGTGCCTTGCTCACTCCTTACAGCCTCTCACTCTGCACCTCTGTCTCCACAAGTTTCCGGCTCTGCCTCTTTTCCTTGCTGGCCCCTCTCCTTTTTTCTTTCTCTCTTCCGACTCTCCCCCACTTCCATTCTCCTCTCTTTCCCCATGGTTTCTGCGGGATTTGACGTTTCTGTGTTTCCTTGATGACCGTTGGCAGTCTCGGGTGACCTCGTTATGCCAGACTGGTCTGCTGACCTGGAGTAGGATCTCGGGAATCTCTCAGGAGGGGAACCCGAGGCTGGGAACGGCACCTCACCCACCCTGAGCCAACTGCAGGGGTGGATCAACTCTGTGTCGATAGAATCAGATGCACATAAAAGGAAACTGCTCCTCCAGATGGGAGACAGGCATGCAAACCCAGCTGGACTGGGTCCTGGACTCGTGTCCCAGGCTGAGCTGAACAACTTCCTGTTTACTCTGGGCTTCTCAGAAGGACGCTGGAGGGGATCTCACCCTGATCCCTGACCAGCTGTTTGACCCCAGGGATGTTCGGCCCAGAAGTTCCTAATCCAGGCTACGCAATGGCATCACTCGCAGCTTTTACACACTCCAGTGCCCGGCCCCGCCCACAGATTCTAATGTAATTGGCTGGGGGCGGGGCCTTACATCATTACAAACTCCCGGGTGTCAGGTATTCTACTGTATAGCCTAGAATGCAAACCCATCATCTCCACTCCAGACCAGTGCTGCCGGATAGAACTTTCTGAGGGATGGAATCGTTCTGTGTTGGCTAGTGTAAATGAGGAACTGAATCTTAAATTTAATTTTAATTAATTTAAATTTAAATAGCTAAGGTGGGTGCGTAGTGGCTGCTTACTGTGTTGGACAGCGCAGCTGTAGATTTTTAGAAGAGTCCAACCCTGGGTGCATATTAGAATGACCTGGGAGCTTTGCAGTAAATTAGTATCTGGGCTCCACAGCAAACTGATTAAAGGGGAAACTGGAGTCAGGTGCAGATATCAGAACTTCTTGAAACTATTCAGGGGAGGCCAGTGTGTGTGCACCAGGGCTGAGCATCCACTGCGTTATAGTGATGCTGGCACTTCTGCAAGGAATTGCTCTCAAATTTTTCACAGATGAACAAAGAAATAAATATAATTCTTGCGATAGTTTATGTATGTAGTTGTTGGTAGAAATGATTACCATACATTAATCATGAGCAAAACTGCACATGGTAAAATTGTTAAGGAAATTAAAAACAGACTGAAGAATCCTGTTGGTAACTGTAAACATTCACTTGGAGAAATTACACTTAATAGGAATAGTTCCACAAAAGAAAGCTTGAGAATGGAAGGGAGCTATATTTGATAAAGCTTGATATGAACCAAAAAAATTAAAAAAAAAAATCTTTGCACCAAATCTATGTTGGGAAGTTTGAACAGAAAATAATTGTTACCACACAACATTGTAAATCAACTATCTTTCAGTTGGAAAAAAAAGGAAAATTATTATTACCAATGACAATAATTTCGGTGTAATAAAAATGAAAACTAAAAAAAGGAAAGTGTTTAACTGCAGTGTATAGCAAATATATTAACAAATTAAATGGGCTTAATTTAAACTGTTCTGGAAAATGCCTTTCCAGTGGAAATGATTTAATGTAGGTGTATTTTTTATTTAAACGCTTGGTAAATATAAACGTGGAAGCAAAAGTCTCCATGGGGTCAAAACATCCCCCTGTCAAAACACCAGGGTCAAAATGACACTCACCCTGACTGTGGTAACTCACTGGCCCCAGGTGTTGGTAATAGCATTTTCTTTGGAATAGTGTGATCTTTCAGCGACTTGGTCACTGTGATAAGTGGGGCATTGAGGCCTCTCTCCACCACACACAGAGCCTTGCCTGCCTTCCCCTTCCCCACCACTGACCAGGGCCCAGGAGGGACCTTGGGCACCTGCCTGAACACCGCTCCAGCTGCTTGGAGTCCCGCTGACCCAGCCCTTTCCCACCAAATGCTGCTCTCAGCCAGCTCTTGTTTGAAAAAAAGACTCATTCGTACTGAAGTGTTGTTGGCAGCTTGTGGCTTAATGTTTTGCTCCTTAGGAGGAACGTGGGGGATGCTGTGTTATTCTCCAGACTCTGCTTTGACCAAGAAGGGCAGTGCTAATGGTGCGCACTCAGGCACCAGGGTGGGCTGGGAGGAGCTATTTTGGGAATGGTGGGTCTTCTTGACATAGGTGACTATCCCCTGTAGAGCTGTCGCTGAGCCTGGAGCAGGTGTTGGTGCCCCGGGGTGGAGATGGGAGTGTCCTTGTACCTCCTGGGACAACGCGCTTAGTCTATGAGGGAATGTGGAAGTTTCCAAGAAGAAGCTGAACATGAGTCTCTCATGTACAAGAATGCATAGACGATGGCAGAGGTGCCTGGGGTAGCAGGTCTGGCCAGCTGGTGCCTGTCAGCCACATCCGGAGTGTGTTGATGTGGTCGAGGGGTTCCATCCTGGCAGAAGCAGGTGGTCTCGGTTCCCCGGGCTGTCTGCCTAGCTGAGCAGGGCAGCAGTGGTGGCTGGCATGATTGTGAGGGTCAAAGGCTTCTCTCAGGGACTCCACTCTTAGCAGTGAGCTTCACGCTGGCACTGCCTGTGACCTGGACCTCTCTGAACCTCTGTTTCCTCTTCAGAACAATGCCAATAGCAGTACTTACAATGCAAAGTTGTGCCTTTTAGATGAGATAACGCATGGGTGTCAAATGCTTATGCCATCCTTAGCACATTGAAGGCGTCCAGTATGTAGGGGCTGGTGGTGGCAGCAGGATCCACAGAGATGCACATACAGAGACCACACCATCGTGTGACTATTACGGTGTGTGCACGCCCCCTGTGGATACAGGCTGCACTTGAATGTGCACCGACGTATTGCATAGATATGTGCACGCATCCTTTTATTTAAAAAAGACTAAAGAAAGAACCAGACTGCTGGTGGCTGTCGCTGCTGCACCTCCTTGTCCTCCTGTGTCACTGCTACCGCCACGCCTGGAGGTCTCTTTCTCGGGGTCTAGGCTCCCAAGTTCGAGGCCAATACTACCGTGGGCTGCATCCGTTTCCACGACTATCTGGGAGACTCATGGGGCATTCTCTTCTCCCACCCTTGGGACTTTACCCCAGTGTGTACCATGGAGCTTGGCAGAGCAGCAAAGCTGGCACCAGAATTTGCCAAGAGGAACGTGAAGATGATTGCCCTTTCAATAGACAGTGTGGAAGACCAAGGGTATCAATGCTTACAGTGGTAATGAGCCCACGGAAACGTTACTGTTTCCCATCATTGATGATAAGAATCGGGACCTTGCTATCCAGTTGGGCATGCTGGACCCAGCAGAGAAGGATGAGAAGGGCATATCTGTGACCGCTCAGGTGGTATTTATTTTTGGACCTGATAAGAAGCTGAAACTGTCCATCCTTTACCCAGCTACCACTGGCAGGAACTCTGATAAGATTCTCAGAGTTATCTCTCTCCAGCTGACAGCAGAAAAGAGGGTTGCCACCCCGGTTGACTAGAAGAATGGAGACAGCGTGATGGTTCTTCCAACCATCCCTGAAGAGGAAGCCAAAAAGCTTTTCCCTAAAGGAGTCTTCACTAAAGAGCTCCCATCTGGCAAGAAACACCTCCGCTGCACCCCCCAGCCCTAGGCTCTCCGAGGAGCTGGTGCTGGAGCCGCTCGCTTAGCACAGTGAGCCAGAGGATGCCAGCCGTCCGTCCGTCATGTTTTCCTGCAGCAGTTCCATAGCAACATCCTGGTGTGATCACAGCCAAGGTCTATAGGTTGCTATACAACTGGCTTATTAAATGAAAATGGCACTAAACATTCCTTGGGATTCTTTGCTCGGTGCCCTCAGCAGCATTCTGTTCTGTTCGTGTATCTTAGTACTCTCTGCTGACTGTCTTTGAAATTTGTGACTCATCTTGTTGGACCTCTGCTGGGTTTCTGACCAACAAAGGTGGGGTCAGTTTATGGTTGAAAAAGCCTGCTTTGCTCCATCATAGAATGACTGTCAGGTTTTTTTGTTTTTTGTTTTCACTGTTTAATCAAATCCTCTCTTCTGCTACCCATTTTTGGAGAAGCAGTAGAACTTGGGGTTCAATGTCCTCTGTACCTAAGTTCATAACCTGAGAATTTAGAGGAACCTTGATGTTCTTCCGTATTCTGTATTTTGATCACACCCGGGGGGAAAACCTTTTCCATTTCTGTACTTTTCCAGTAGATAACTGAAGCGGGATGAGCACGGGGGAGAGGGATCTTTAAATATTTTTCTATCAGGAAAATTTTTCAATAAATATCTATCGAAAGTGGGAGGCTACAGAGCAGGCTGTACTTGCTGCCAGGGAGGTGAACCAGAAGTCCTGAGCAACGCGACAGTGCCAGGTGCCTTTCAGAGTATATCTGGATGTCAGTCCGCTCTCTGATGACACGCACGCGAAAGGGCACACCTTGGGAAGAGAAGAGGACGACTGAAAACGTTTTATCTTGGATCTGTTCTTCCATTGAATTCATAAATTCAAAATCAAGTTTCTGAATTTTGCTTTTTTAGGGATCAGCAAATAAATCCATTGTTAAAACTAAAAAAAAATTTAAAAAGACTAAAGAAGAAACCCCACCAGAGTATAAAATCATAAGTATTTTTGTCAGCATTAGTGAGCTTCATTTTTAAAAGGTTATTAAGGATGAAGTGCAAGTTCCCTAGCCACTCCTTCTGTTCCCTCCAGTCCGCTGTTGACAGTTTGACACATCTTCCTCAGCCTTCCCTAAGCATATGCAAGCATCTGTTTACATACAAGTGCATACGTTTACTTACACAAAAATGGAGTCATGCCATATATATTGGTCCCCATCTTACTTTTTGTCATTTTATCGTGGACCATTTTCCCACGTCGGCGGGTATTGATCAGCCCCATTTTAAGTGTTTGTGTGGTATCCCACAGTGCGTGTGCCCCAGTTTATCCCAGTGTAGCCTTATTGACTGGGAGGTAGTTTCTTTCCAGTTTCTTTCCTGCCCCTCCACTGAGCATCTTTATCCAAATGTTTTTATATCCTTATTCTATTTTTCCTTTAGGATAGGTCCTTAGAAATGGGATACCTGGATCAAAGTGAATGAGCGTAGAACATTTTCATTGATTCTGTCAAGTTACTTTTCCAAAATGTCCTGATTTATATCCACCAACAGTGTAAAAAAAGTCAGTTTTTAATTTTTGCTAATGCCATGGGAAAACAAAGGTATTTTATAATTTGTGTTCCCTTGACTACTTGTAAAGTTGAGCATCTTTCCGTGTGTTTATTGCCAACTTGTATTTCTTCTCTTGTCAGTTGCCTGTCTTTATATATTGAGTTGCTTGTCTTTTTCTTCCTAATTCATAGTAGTTTGTACATTTGGGATCTTGTTAGGAATACTGGCCCTCGGTCTGTTTTACGTGTCCATTGTATTTTCTCTCTGCTTGTCACCTGTCTGTGGCTTTGTCCTGGTGTCATTCCCACACAGGAGTGGATGCTCTCCTGGATGTGTGTGAGGGCACACAGACATTTAAAAAGACAGAGAGGCAGTCTGTTGTTGCTGGAAGTTGGGGAAAGCCTAAATGCAGCCTCTGGGTTTCAGCAAACTGGTTTGCAGGCCCCTCTCTCTGGAGTCCTTGGCAGGCTGTTTTGGGGCAGAAATATTCCCAGTGCACTGTCCCATTGTTCTTAGCATCCTCGGAAGTGTTGACCATATCCTGATTTACCAAGGATTTTTCTAACTATAATTTCTCCTGGATTCTATCCAGGACATCCCTGAGTTTCAGAACAGTTTTTCTTTTGTCTTTCTCTGGACTGAAGTGGAAAACTATTTAGAGTTACCCTTGGGCAGCCCCTGGGGAATCAGATCCTGGCAGGAAGGCTGCCAGAGGCCAGGTGGGCTGGGGTGTATGTGTGTGTGTGTGTGTGTGTGTGTGTGTGTGTGTGTGTGTGTGTGTGTCTGTGTGTGGAATGTCCGGTTGCCCCTCATTTCCTGCCCTTCATGGCCAGCAATGTGCAGCTGGAGGGGGCGCCGCTTATGATGTCTCCTCACTGCGGTCCTTATACCTCCCCTGGGTGTGTGAGTGTGTGTGTGTGTGTGTGTGTGTACCCATGTGTGCGTATCCTGCCAGGACAGGGGCTCTCTGACTCTCCGGTCGTGCTGACTAACTAAATCTAATGAGGAAGGTGCAGCTACGTCAGTGATGAATGGATTTGAGTTGTAATGTGTATGTCTTTAGTTGACAGGTCTTCTTCTTAGTATAAAAGATAAGGAATCTGCAGATATTAACTAATACTATATAAAATAGACAAACAAAAAGTTCATACTATATAGCACAGGGAACTATGTTCAATATCTTGTAGTAACTTACAGTGAAAAAGAATATGGAAGTGAATTATGTATGTTCATGTGTGACTGAAGCACTGTGCTGTACACCAGAAATTGACACAGCATTGTAAACTGACTATACCTCAATAAAGTATATATATAAATTCTAAAAAAAATAACAATAAAAGATAAGGAACCAGAAACTGACATATGGAGACCCTTCGGGAACTTTTGGGGAAATAATTTCAAACTTATAGAACAGCTTCAAAAATAGAACCAAGAACATCCATATACTCTACTCAGGTTCTCTTACCGATAACATTCTATTTTATTTGCCTTGTAATATTCTCTCTCTCTTTCTTCCTCACTCACTCTCTCTGCTCTTCCTGCCCCCCCCTTTTCTCTCTGCCCCATTTGAGGGTACTTTGCACCCAGCATGGCCCTTTATCCCCAAACACTTCTGTGTGTATTTCCTAAGAGTAGGCGTATTTTTACGTAATCGCAGTACTGTTATCGTCTTCAATAAATTTAACGTGGCTGCCATACTTTACTGTTTGTATTTGGACCCTATCAATTGACCAAATAAGGTCTTCTATAGCCTTTTGTCCTCTCTTTCCCCGAGTACAGGATCCCCGGTCTAGACTCCCATATTGAATTTTGTCATCGTATTTCCATTGCCTCCTTTAATTTGGGACATTTCCATAGCCTTTGTCGATAATTTACGTGTTTGAAAAATGCATCACTCTAATTTTTAAAAATTGAAGTATAGTTGATTTACTGTGTTAGTTTCAGGTGTACAGCAAAGTGATTCAATTTATATATATTTATATACAAATCTATTTGTTTTCTGGTTCTTTTCCATTACAGGTTATTACAAGACACTGAACATAGTTCCCTGTGCTATACAGTAGACCCTTGTTGGTTATCTATTTTATACATGTTAATCCCAAGCTCCTAATTTATCACCCCTTTTCCTTTCCCCTTTGGTAACTGTAAGTTTGTTTTCTATGTCTGTGAGTCTGTGTTTTGTAAATGAGTTCATTTGTATCACTTTTTGATGCCACATGTAAGTGATATCATATGATATTTGTCTTTCTCTGTCTGACTTACAATAATACAATACCCCGATTTTTTAAAAAAATTGAATGTTCCTCCTTTGGAGTTCATCTGACATTTTTCTCACAGTTAGATTCATGATCAGATTCGGTTACTGACTCCTGGCTAGAATCCTCAGAGGTGTGCGGTGTTTATCTCAGACCTGGAGGCACACCATGTCCCTCGTCGGTGACGTGCATTTCAGTCACCTGTCAAGGTGTTGCCTCAGTTTTCCATTGTATCTTTACTGTTCATTTCCCCACCTTGAAGTCTGTTCAGAGACCCTTTCAGGCCCTGCAAACATCCTGCTCCTCATCAAAATATCCCCCAAGATTTAGCATCAACAGCTTGGCTGGCTCAGTCTTTACCATGATGGTTGCCGACTGGTCTTCCACGGCGGGTGCCGCCTTCACATTTACCAGGCTGGGCTGTGTAAGCCTTTCCTGGGGGAGGCGCTAGTGGTGATGCTTGTCTAACCCCACTGCTGTCACATATCCATCCAACTATGTGCCGGGCACTGGTCGCCGGCCACCTGTGCTCTCACTGGCGTCTCATCCCTCTGCAGGTATGTCACCCAGAGTTGAAAGGCCTGTGGATTCCCCAGGCTAGGAGTCTCATCTCTTCTGTCCTTCAGGAAGAGGCCGATTCTGGGCCTGGATTATTCTGTTAGAAAGTCCTTCCTTCTACTGAGCCCCAGGCTCTCTGCTTGAGATTCTGAGGGTCTCATCATCATCAGGAATGACCCAAACTAAATCTAATTTCTTACATACGACAGTGCTTCAAGTCATGATTTGGCGCTCACAGCGATTTGGCGGGATAGTGTGTGCAGAGGATGGGAAGACGTGAGTGGGGTGACATTTAGCAAGCACCTTCCATGCCCCCGGCACAGCCAGGGGTGATAGGTATGTGAACTCGGATTCTACAAGAACCTTCTGAAGTTCTTTCGCTATTCCCTTGAAGCCCCACCGGGATAAGAGTGGTTGTCCATTTTGTGCATCCACATCCAGTATTACCAGTTCCTTCCACAGTGCCTGAGCCATGTAGGTACTCAGTAAATATTTGTCAAATGAACAGATGATTTTTCCAGGTGAGGAAACAGGCTCAGAAAGGTTTTGGAACTTGTCCGTCTTAAAACTGTCACGTGGCAGGGCTGGGTCTCCCGCCAGGGTAGGATGACTTGAAAGTTCTTACTCTCCATCACTCAATGATAAATATTTATTTTTGGAAGTTGGTTGCGAGGAAGAAGTGTTTCCAAAGTGTTGCTCTAGAGTGAAAGGCACGGTTTAAAAATGTTGAGAGTTGCAGACACAGAAAACAAACTCTGGTTACAAAAGGGGAAAGGGTGGGGAGGGATAAATTAGGAGTTGAGGATTAACAGACATACATTACTATATATAAAATAGATAAGCAACAAGGACCTACTGTACAGCACAGGGAGCTATATTCAATTTCTTATAATAACATGTAATGGAAAAGAATCTGAAAAAAAAAGACATATACGTATGTATATGTATAACTGAAACTAACATTGTAAATCAACTACGCTTCAAAAAAAAAAATTGGGGAGTGACCCAACACGTGAAGACAGTGGTTGGTGTGTGTGACACCCTAGAGTCCGCCACGTGGGGTGTCCCGTGAACCAAATGGAGCAGTGCTGCGTGTCCTGCCAGCCTTCCTGGGCCATTTCCTTCAGGGTATTTGGAGAAGGGGCCTGACCTAGAATTCACTTCTTGGCCAGTGTCAGTGTCAGTGAGGTGCACCCACTTCTCCCATCTCACTGCTCCCTAACACGGCTCCAAGCACCTGGGAACATTGTCTTCTCTGGCTGTAGCACCCTGGGTGCTGAACCCCTTCATCTTTGGCTCACAGCATCACCACATAGAGGAAGGCCTGGGCTGACTGGTGGCGGGTCTGCCGCCCCCTGCAGGTGTGGACGCCACTTCTAGTGGAAGAGCCTCTCTCTTAGGGCTGTGGCTTCACCAAAGGCTGGTTTCCCCCTGGGGTCTCAGCCAGCTGCCATGTCACCAGATCTGTCCCCTACACTGAACCCCCCTTTTCCTCCCTTTCCTCAGGGCCCAGACTTCAAGGCTACCCTCTGAAAGCTTCAAATGCATAGTGTAGACTACTAGGCCTCCCCACCTCCTCACAGGACAGTGTAGTACATCTACAAAGAACAGCTGCTGAGCTCTTTACAAAGGCCCTTCACCCCTGATCTCCCCCGCAGAGAGGGAGCAGGCTTGTGTTTTAAAATGTAGGTTTTATTATTCTTTAGGTATGGTGAAGCCAACAAGCCAGGAGAGGATTACCACTGGAAGGATAGTTTGTTACAGTTCCCAAGAGGAGGGGGCATGCCGCACCAGCAGGGCCACATGGGGAAGCACCAGGGTCAGTCAGGAGGCCGGTGGAGTGAGGGGAAAGCACTGGCAAGAGCCTTTATTGGGTTCCTTTGGAAAAGAATGGGCAAGGCAAGGTAGGCAGGTTTAGGATTGGCTGGTTTGAATACTTACAGCGGGCTCTGGGGGGTAGGGCTCTCTGGAGTTGCGTGGTTCCTGGCCCTGGAGTGTTCAGGGCAGGGAGATGCTGGCTGAGTGTGAACGCTCCTGAGAGGAGGTGGTGGGGTGTGGGCTGTGGACTTGTTGGTCTGCATCTGAAAGGTGCAGTTGCAGGCGAGTCCTTTACTATCTCTAGGAATTGGCTAGCCCTGGGAGGGGCAGTCCTTCCAGAGTCAGCAAGCATCGAATATCCCAAATGTCAAAGCATCAAAGTGCAAAAAATGAAAGGCATGATTAATACAGCTTGGAATTAGATTTTTCAAAAAAAGGTTGGACCGGAGCAAATTTATAGCCTGGGCTCCCTTTTCCATGAATGAAGCAAACCAAGGATCTTTCTGTTTCTTTCATGATGTGCTCGTGGGGCTCTGAGCTGTGCCAGCTGTCCTGGGATAGGGTGTAAAGCAAGGTCTTTGGAGTCTGGCTCTGCCTGTTATTTGTGTGAAATCAGACAAGCCAAAGGCCTTTCTGAGTCCCAGTTTCCAAATCTGTAAGGGGGACTAAATTAATATCAGTACCTACCTCCCAGGTCTAGTGTCAGTTTAACCGTAGTGGTATATATACATGCAGAGGATGTGGCACCGAATCTAATATACACTCAGTTAGGAGGTGGGTAGCTCTTAGGAGATTGTAAATTCCAAGAGGGCAGGGTCTGTGTTTTGTCTGACATGCTAAATAAGTATTTATGGAATGAATAAATTCTAAGATTAAAAAAAGTCTTGATGCTTTGTTCTTAAATTTAATTTTTGAGTTAGTAAAAAAAATTTAAGGAGTTATAAAACCAGAAACTATTTTTTCAAAATGCAGCAAAAATTCTCCGTGTCCCCTCTCTGCCCAGTTCTCATCCTTCTCCCAGAGGTAACCATGGTTCTTCCTTTTTTTTTTTGTATCACTTGTATAGTATTGCTTATTCACCAGTATAGAGTCTGACTGTCCTCTTTTTTACATAATAGATAGCATATTTATTTTTTAAAACAGACTTTTTTGGATTGTGGTGAAATACACATAACAATTACCATCTTAGTGATTTTTAAGTGTATATAATTTAGTCGTATTACATTCACAATGAATAACCATCACCACCATCCATCCCCATTGCTCTTTTCATCTGTAAAACTGAAGCTCGAAACCTATTAAACAGTAACTCTCCATTGTCCCCTCTCCCCAGCCTCTGGGAACCACCATTACACTTTCTATCTACCTGACTCCTGTAAGTACTAGGTAACATATTATACACACTTTTTTTGAACTGTTTTGTCACTTAACAATGTCTTTGAAGCTTTTCCATACATTATAAATCCACAGTGTACTTTCCATTCTTTTTAGAGTTGTATAGTATTCCACTGTATGTCTAAACTTACCCATCTTCTAGGATGGGTATTTGGGTTGCCTCCTGTGTTTTGTTCTTACAAACAGTGATGTAAAATGGCCCAATATTTTAAAATAAAATTGTTTAGATTTCTTTGTGCTTTGTTAAAATCAACTTACTTGACACCTTAATTCACACCCTTCCACTTAAGGCTCATATCTGGAGGCCACCACTTCACATTTCCTATAGGACATAACCTACTGGATGATGAATTTGGAAACGAGCTCTTTTTCCGTGAGGAAAAATGTGTGCCCTGTCAATATGGAAGCTGCTTTGACCTTTCCTTTCCTCCCCCATGCTAATTCCTGACCTGGCTTTCTGTCTCTGGGGTGGCAGCAGCCCGTATGGCCCCCACTTCTCCTGCCCTCACATTCCAGTGGCTTTGGAACACAGCACAGCCAAGAGGGATGACCAGGTCTGGGGAGGCTGGGCAGCACATTTTTCTGTCAGTAGGCTGCAGGGGGTGGGGCCAAGGCCCACAGGGTTTCCTGCCAGCCCATCAGGCTCCACACACACTCAGAGCTGGCCTATGAGGCAGCCGGTGCCAGGCTGTCCTTGCCTCATTTGATCCCTATCATATCCTATCTGACACACTTGGCCACTGATTGGTATCCACCAAGCGTGCATGCAGCATCCCTGATGTACAAAAGGCCCCTGGGGCCTAGGGTCTGTGTCTCAGCCTTGATCTCAAGGTGGCGTGGCTCGCCTCAAGGGTCTGGGACCTCCCAGGTCTGATCCCTTGAATAACGCGTCTTATCCAACTCTGCGAAATGAGTGAAGAGTGGCTATCACAGTTTCTGTCATCAAGCCCCCCTTCCCTTCCTCCTCCTCCCCCGGCCCCTCTTCCCCCCCACTCAGGGGAGGCTCTGCCTAGGCTGGACTTATGAACTTGACCCCACAGCCTGCTCCTTAGGCTTAGGATCAGGCCTCCAGTCTTTCCTCCTAACAGAGTAGGGGCTTGAGAATTCGCCCAGCCTCTAGGAGGGGTGGACCCCAGGGCCTCTGGAGGGCTGGGAGGTGAGGGTATTTCATGGTCCAGAGAGACATTTAAGGGAGGAAATAACAAGCAATCCTGCTGGCCGGGGACCCTCGGCAGCCCGGAGATGCCTGGGCTGGCAGAGGTGGGACTCGCGCTTCCTGCCGCATTTCCTCCCATTGTTCCGCGCCCCACTTCCGGGAATTCTCCCGGGCGGGGGCGGGGCTGGGGAGCGGGATGCGGCCCGGGAGGCAGGGGAGGCGTGGCTTGGCGCTGCGCCGCGACCCTCTGCGCTGTGGCCGCAGCCATCGGGGCCCCGAGCCAGATCCCCCGCCGGCACACTAGCCATCAGCCCTTCCTGGCCTGCCGCCCCTCCGCTCCCCTGCCGACCCTGCCTCCCGCCGCCCCAGCTGAAGCCTCAGAGTTGCCAGGAATTGCCACTGGGAATCGGGGGACCTAGTTTGTCAACCGAAAAATGATGCAGGAGGCTGCAAATAAGAAAAGAGTTCATTTGGGATTGTAAAGAATTGCAATTCGGGAGACACAAATTCAAGTAACCCCCGAAGAGTGTTCTGAGAAAGAAGGGCTTGTGAAGACAAAAAACCCAGGAGATTGTCAAAAGTTGTCTGGTGAGAATTGTGATTGACGCTGAAAATATTTGTATTTGAAGAATCACAAATTGTTTTAGGGTAGGGGTGTCCCGTAAGTAGGCAGATTTCCATGAATTATTTTAGGGTAAGGGTCTGATAAATATCTTGAGTGTCTGGCAGGTGTTCTGGCTGACTTCATCAGATAAAGAGGTCAGATTCCATCCAGGCTGAGATGAGCCACTTCATTAATGGCCTCCCAGCTCCATTTTAGAGAGCTCTCTTAGTGATACCAACTCTCTTGATTTTCCTTTCACCGGTTCTAGGGCAGGGTCCACCATCTACCTGCTTAAGTGAGTCACTTTACTCTGCTGCCCCAGTTTCTCAGTGTTACATTGTAACCCGGAGACTAGGTTTGTCTCTTGGTGGGTGTGGAGCCAAAAGACACAACCAAGTCAAAGACTGGGAGAAAGAAGGATTTATAAATTGCAGCAAGTGATGCAGGAAAACAGATGTGGGGCGTGAGGAGGACCAAGTCCCAGGTTGAGCCCCTGGGATGTGCCCTGCAGGTGTGGGTCCTTGGCTTCGTGCAGGAAAGAATTCAAGTGCGAGCCACAGTTGAGTAAAGGTAGATTTATTTAGCAAGATACATACTGCATAGAGTGTAAGGCAAGAGAAAGGCAGGGAAAGAGGTGTGGGAATTGGATGCTCAGGTTAAAGTAAAAGTAGGTGCACACTCCATAGAGTGCAGGCCATCTCCAAAGAGGAGGGAGTGAAAAAGGCCACTATGCATGGTGGTGTCAGTTTTTATGACCTCAGTAGCTCCACAGGCCTATAGGTGGGACCATTCCAGCTGCCCTGGGGAAGGGGCTGAGAGTCCCAGGAATTGGGCCACCGCCCATTCTTTGACCTTTTGCGGTCAGCCTTGGGGCTGTCATGGTGCCTGCGGCATGTTATTTGATCCCGCTGTTACAATGAGCATATAATGAAGTTCAAGGTCTACTAGAAGTCAAACTTCTTAATCCTCAAGGCCAACTAGGAGGTGAATCTTCCACCATTTTGGTGAATCTTCCACCATTTTAGTGTTAAATTGCTGTCATTGCTTGAGTGGCTGTACCCTGCCCCCTTCCAGCCTGTCTCACAGGTAGGGAGAACACCAAGGAACTTTCCCAAAGCAGGGTGTTTCTGGAGGTACCAGGGATTGAACCTAGGACCTTGCGTATGCTAAGCAGGCACTCTACCACTGAGCTATATCCCTCCCTCCCTCCCACACTGGGGACATTTTAAGCTATGGGTACATGCATATTCATGAACGGGGCTTGCGAGGTAGGCAAAGTCCAAGCTTTAGTTGATTGAAGTCAGGAGGGTCAGAAAAGGTCAACATCATCTTCCCTTAAGATTCCAGTTGATCTGGTGGTTGAGGGCCTGAGGGGGGATTTAAATTATGCAGAACAGCTTGAGACAGTGCTTTAGGCTAGTCTTCACCATTGAAATAGAACTGGGAGTCTTTACAACTGATTTGTTATCTTTGCTATTATTACTTCTCTTGCTTGATAAGTTTGTCCTTTTGTTCTCTTAAGATCATTATTACTGAGACTTGTTCAAGGGCAGGCTGTTGTGGCTTAGGCCAAAATGGCTTCTCTTATGTCAAGCAAGCCATGCCTGGTTCTCTTTCCCCAAGGGATTCCTCCAACCCCATCTGCTTACAGCATGGATTCAAGGATTCTCTATACCTACCGTCTGGTCTTTTTGCCATTGCCTGGGCCCTGAGGACACTTCAGTCAATACACTGATCACAGTGGTCTTCTCACTGGCTTTGGGATGGAGACACTCCAGGAGACCTGGCTTAGGAAGCTATGGTACAAACATCCTCTCTTCTGCAAAGGAATATTAACAGAAACCAGTACAAATTCTAGAAAATGAGATTCCTAGCATCATGAGGGGTTCTAGAACCCTGGAATGAATATCAGGAAACACCTCTCCCTTGAGCCCTGCTAAAAGACGAAACTCAATCAAATAAATTTGAAGATCCAATTGGTTTTATTCAACAATTCATGAACCTGGCAGTGTCCCACTTAGCAATAGAATGGTGCTCCAAGGGGGTTGAAACTTTTATAGGCAGGAGGGTGGGGCAAGAAGGTATTAACAAAAGAAAATAAAAGGTTATTTTTAAGCCAAGACATCAACTTTTTTGGGTGGGGCAAGGACCCTCAAGGGTTTCTCATACAGATTGCTTCTTCCTCTGGGTGGGGTAGGGACGGGGTGGAGAGGGCCCATGTGACAGATTACCTTTGTGGTGCTTGACCAGAACATTCCAGTCTGGCCTATTAAGATTACATTTCTAGGAAAGGTTGAAACTGCAGTTAGACCTGGTATTAAATCTAGATTTGATATCATGGGCTTTAGCATGAGTGACACCATTTTGGGCCCATGGTTTTCTTTTTAACAACCCTCTCTTTAAAAAATGTTAGAAAAATTGGTCTTGAGCACATATCAGGCTTATTGCCTTGCTAACAAAGGGACCTGCAAAGCAACCAAGAATCTGCTGGTTCCAAGATGGATGGAAATAGAGGAATTTCATTGCCAAGAAACTTACACATGCAGCTATTTAATTAACTAATTTATTTTTATTGTGGTAAAACACACCATAATAAAACTTACTATCTAACCGTTTTAAATGTACAATTCATTGTTTGCTCAATTGTATATTCATTAAGATTGTAATATAGCTCAATCCAGGACACACATTCAATCTTTGAAGATACGTGATCACAAGAAATAGAAAAAGATTAAAAAAAGTAAATGTACAGTTCATGGGATTAAGTACATCTATATGCTGTGCAACCATCACCGCTATCCATCTCCAGAACTTTTTCATCTTCTCAAACTGAAACTCTGTGTGCACTAAATAGTAACTCCCCACGCCCCTACCCCCCGGCTCCAGATAACCACTAATCTGCTTTCTGTCTCCATGAATTTAACTAATCTAGGTCACTAACATAAGTGGAACCATACAATATTTGTCCTTTTGTGTCTGTCTTATTTCACTTTTCATAGTATCTCCAAGGTTCATCCATATTGTAGCAGATATGAAAAAGTTTCTCTTTTTTAAGATTCAATGATACTCCACTCTATACATCTACCACATTTTATTTATCCTTTTGTTAGCAGATAGAGGGAGCCCTAAATTAGGAAGCTCACCAAAGTGTGGGTTCTTGCCACTGGCTATGAAAGCATTTGCGCAGCAGAAGCAGAGGGACAAAGTGAACAGCCGCTTTATTGCTCAGAAGAGGAAAAGGAAGGACGCTTTTGAGCAGGAAGAAGAGAAGAAAAAAGCTTGAGCTGTGAGCCGTCAGCCAAGATGGCTGGTAGAGACAGCTCTAGCCTGGGTTGGGCCACGTGGATTTTATGAGAGGCTCTGCCATCATGTCCTCATTCTGGGTGTGCTGGAGCCAGTCAGTCTTGTATGGACTTTTTTGGTGGCTGTCGCGTCACTTGTCAGCCCTCATGGTGCTGCTGGGTGTGTCATTCAGCATGCTAATACATTACAGTGAGTGTATAACGAGGCTCAAGTTCCACTAGAAGTCAAATCCTCTGCCATCTTGAGCTCCGTTGGCTCTAACCAGTTCTAGTTTCTTGTCGTTGCAGTTGCCTCCTGGGACTTAGATAAGGGTAACTGGTTTCTAGCCGAGAGAGGGGCAGAGGTATGATCCTGGGGGCAACAGCTTTGGTAACAAAAAGGAAAGATGCTTTTAGTCAGAACTCGGGCAATCTGATGGATCCAGTGTCCATCCCCCGCCCCCCCCCCCGAAAAAAACATCTCTAAAGATTCTGATCAATCATAAGCAAGAGGCAAGCATTGGGGGCCTTAAGTTCCTGCAGAAGAACTTAAAGATATTGTTATGTATATTCATTGAGGAGGAACCAGGACCCTGCCCCAGGGCTGCTCTGTTTTTCTTGACTGCTTTGCCCTTGTTTCTGCATTTCCTCCCTTCCCTGATTAGCAACTGTTTGAATCTGCCCTTGGGAGCTCAGGGAAGGTCAAGGAGGCTGAATGAAGCCTATTTCCTAAGAAAGAGAAACGGAGGACAGAAAGGATTTGAATCAGGGTTCTGCTCCTTTTCACATTCATTTATTGGTGGACACTTGGGTTTCTTCCACCTTTTTGCAATTGTGAATAACGCTATTGTGAATCTGGTTGTACAAATATCTTTGAATCCCAGATTTCAGCTCTTTTGGGTATTTACACAGAAGTGGAATTGCTGGATCTTATGGTAATTCTGTTTAATTTTTAAAGGAACCACCATACTGTTTTCCATACTCGCTGCACTTTTATCCATTCCAGCCAATGGTTTTCAATTTCTCAGCATCCTCGCCAACATTTGTTTCTTTTGTTTTTTAATAGTAGTAATGGATGTGAAGTGGTACCTCCTTGTGAGCAGCCAGTTTTAATAATCAGCTAATTAGGTCAAGATTGAAGTTTTACTTCATTAAGTCATAAAAACTCATATCCAAATCAGTTGTTACAGAGACTAGATAAAGACAGGTCCCAGATAATAGGTGTGCTATTTACCCATCAGGGGAAAAAAAAACTAAGAAGCGAATGATGAGGCGAAGAGGATATATCTCAAGGATATGCATGCTTAGCACGCACTAGGTCCTGCATTCAATCCCCAGTCCCTCTGTAAAAGTAATTAAATAAATAAATACGTAAACCTAATTACCTCCCCTCCCCCCAAGAAAATTAAAAAAAAAAAAAAAAAAGAAGCAAATGTTGAGAGTACATCTGTGGCTGGTCATTGTTCGTGTCCCCACAGTAACGTGCACGAAGCACGCTGAAGTCCCATGAGGGCACTGGGCGACAGTCCTAATTGTTACAGGCCACTCGCTGCCCTGGTTTCCTGCTGCCACTGCAGAATGCTCACTTCTTAGCTTAGGTACGTAGGCTTTTTCCTTGGCACTCTTTTAAAAGCCCTTTTTTTTCTACACTGACTTGTAGAAGTTCTTTATGTGTTCTGGATACATGTTCTTAGTCGGGCTTTTTTGGAGGGGCAGGTAATTAGGTTAACTAATTAATTAATTAATTAATGGAGGTACTGGGGATTGAACCCAGGACCTCGTGCATGCTAAGCACAGGCTCTACCACTGAGCTATACCCTCTCCACTCCTTGGCAATCTGTGAAGGGTCCCGTCACTGATCACGTAATGATCTTTTTCCTAAGAGCCCATCGGTCTATGGACTCCCTCCCCTCAGTCAGAGCTGTGGCCTCAGGTGTGTGTGCTGTGACAGTCCCGGGCCTCTCCTGGGAGTGGGACATGCTTCCTCCGCCCCAAATCTATTTTCTCCCTGTCCCTGAAGATAAGAAGGTCTGTGTGTTTTCCGTGTATGATCACTGTTGGCCGAGCTCTGGGAAACCAGTTATAGACGGCCTGTGTGGATGGGGGTCAGGTGATGGCTGAGGCAGAGGAACAGTGCAGAGGTGGTGATGGAGAAATGGCCTCTGCTTTCAGGAGAGGCTGATCTGGTGGGCTGTTCAGGGCTGATGGACAAGACAGCCCAGGTGGCCGGGGTGGCAGGGCTGGGCCTCTGGGAAGGGGTGGAAGGGACGGAAGGGGTTAGAGTCGACCTGGGGGAAAGGCAGATGTCTCTTGTCCTTGCTGTGCAGGGAGAGGGCCCTGGCCCTCCAGGGAGGTGCGCGGGGTGACTAGGACAGGGCTGCCGGGGGAGCCTGGAGGGGGCCTGGGCATCCTAGGCAGATCAGCTTGTCCATGGGGTGTTTGTGAGGTGGCGGTGGTGAGGGTATGCGGGGGGAAGAGCTGGGCATATTTGGCTGGTTTCTACATGTAACTTCTCTTTCCTCTCAGGTTCCTGGGGGAAGCCAAGGTCCCACTCCGGGAGGTCCTCGCCACCCCCAGTCTGTCTGCCAGCTTCAATGCCCCCCTGCTGGACACCAAGAAGCAGCCCACAGGGGTAAGTGTCCACTGGACTCTGCATCAGGCCAGGTCCTGTCTGAGACCTTGCCTTTCTGACCTCCGTGGTATCTCAGAATCCGGCTCCCAGCAGCCAGGCCTGGCCTGCCCTGACCAGAGCACAGGGTGCCTGGGAGTGCTCGGGGGGTGGACAGGATGGGAGGGGAGGGAGTCCGGCCCCAACTACAGCGCTGCAGTCAGCCTTGCCTTTGGGTCACCTCCTGGGATTGATTTTTCACTAGAAATCTGTTGTCTTCTCAGGCTTCCTGGCAGCCTTGATTACGACCCCCCAATCTCCCTGGTAGTCCGTCCACACAGCCAGTCCCCCTCTCCAGGTCTGGAATATCTGACTCATCTGGGTCACAGAACACACAGGAAGGAGACAGACATTCCCCTCCCTGGCCCACCAGGACCTGTCAGACCCCCTTCCCTTCCTCCATTGTCCTTCCCGCTCCTCCCCCAGCTCCCAGTGCTCTCCCAGTCCTCCCAGACAATTCCCAGCCCTCATCTCTGGCCGCCCGTTATTTTTAGTGAGCTAAATATACCCTGTGGGGTTCTTTCTTCATGGTCAGTAAAATTCCTGACCTTCCTTCTGGGTCAGCCCCACCTCCCAGGATGCATGGGTTGGGGGGACTATTGATCTGGAAACACTTCCTCCCAGTGGGACCCAGGGGATTCTCTCGGACAGAGTGCAGCTACCTTGCCCTGTGGAGTGGGGTGTGTGTGTGTGTGTGTGTGTGTGTGTGTGTGTGTGGCTGGGGACTCTTCTTGGCTGGCTTGGACGTGGCCAGTCTTGGCAGAGCTCTGAATGGAACCACTACTGGGTACTGGGAGCAGGAGAAAGAGAGTGACTGACTGAAGTCACACAGTGAATCTGTGTCCAAATGGGGACCCAAATCAGGGGGCGCATCTCCTGAGCTCTCAGGGATGAAAGGGACTTGAATGAATGGACCCCTGGTTCACTGCCCTTCAGATGCTGGAATTTTCTCCTAAGGTGGCTTTGACCAGTGATGGCCAGGATGCTTCCTTGATGGGGATATGCCCCTTCTCAGAGAATCCACCCCTTTCTCAGACAGCGCTCACTGGCAGAGCATTCTGGGTCAGTGCAGAGTTCACTGAGGCTGTCTCCATCACCTCCTGAACCCCTCTGGTCCTCCCTTTGAACCCTTCAGTCTCCTAATGCTCCGGCAGTCGAGAAGGGCTCCAAGGACTCTGAAGAGGGCCAGAGCTGGCTGCAAAGATGTAGAGCCCTAATGGGGGAGTGGCAGGTGTCAGGGCAGCTGGTGGAAGAGGTGTTTTGCTTGGTGCTTCTCCACTGCATCTCGGGGATGGGGCTGCCTACTTTGTAGTGTGTCGGGTCCCCGGTGCCTCCAACCAGGGTTTCTCGCTTCCTGGCTGAGCTGCTCAAACGTCTCTTCCCTCTAGCCCTGCATGCACCCAGGACGCTGATGTTTCCTGCCGGGCCTCCTGCACTTGCTCCCCTCCAAGCTCCAAGACCCATCCAGCCCCTAAGACACGTGCCCAGGCACCCTCCCTGGGTGCCTCACCTCTCCTCTCCTCTCTCTTCATGCCCATGCTCTCATGTCTGCGCTTCCTGCGCACCAGCTGGGAGCCTGCTTCCTTCTCTTCCCTGGGCTGAGACCCCTGGCTGTCCGAAGAATCTGCCACTCCTTCAGAAACCATGTCTCCAAGAAGAGGGGCTGAGGGCCAGAAGGTGACGGATAGGAGAGGAGGGCTGGGTCCTGACAGATGTAGCCTCAGCTGAGCACGCGGTGCGGGAGGCGGGGTAAAGTAGGTTTCTGGACTTACCTCGTGTGTGTGTGTGCGTGTGCGTGTGCGTGTGCGTGTGGTTTCCCTGCACCAACAAACAATGCCCCAGACAGCAGCGGGGTGGCCTACACTTCAACTCAATTCTGACAATGTCTACCCTGCGATAGCATCAGATTCCACAGATTAAGGGCTCAGTCCTATAAGACCGTCCCCTCAGCCCCCTTCAGACAGCAGCCACAAGCCCAGGCGACTGCCTGGGCTTCTGATCAACTGGCTATAGATCAGGGATTCCCAAGACTTCCTCCTCAGCTGATTTGCTAGAGCAGTTCACAGAACTCAGAGAAACATTTTACTTCCTAGATTACCGGTTTATTATAAAAGGATCTAACTCAAGAATAGCCGGATAGAAGAGACTCACAGGGCCAGACTCAGAGGCACAGAGCTCCCACGCCCTCCCCAGGAGCGCCACGCTCCACGAGTCCACCAGCCCGGAAGCTGTCTGAAACACATCCTTTTGGGGTTTTACGGAAGCGTCATTAGATAGACGTGACTGATGAAATCACTGACCGTGGCTGATTGATTCAGCCTCCAGCTCCTCTCCCATCCATACCCAGAGGGTGGCAGGTGGGACTGAAGTTACATACCTCTAAAGACATGGTTGGACCTCCTGGCAACCAGCTTCAGACTTAGGTGGGGTCTAAAAGTTACCTCATTAACATAACAAGAGACACCTTTGTCACTCTCAACACTTGGGATATTCCAAGGGTTTTGGGAGCTGTGAGCCAGGAACTGCGGACAAAGACCACATATACATGAACATCGTATTTTGGTCATCTGAATGACCAAATATGCATTTCATATACATCAGTATTGCATGGAACCTCCTCCCTGCAGCCCAGGAGGTAGCTCTGGCCTGCGGAGGGGGTCTAGGGCCGTCTTCTAGTCCCTGTGACAGTACTAAGTCACACTGCAGCCCCAGGCAGGTCCCAAGACACTCAGTGCTGGGGCTTCCTGCCTGGGACCTGGGGCGTGTTGCACCGCAGTGTGGGGCACAGAGAGCCGGGCATGTGCTCAGAAAGGACAGGGAGCCCTATCGGCAGCTGTGGAGTCTCACTGACCACTTACTGAGGCCGATTTCTGGGCGACACCTGGTGGTGGCTCAGGAACCTGCATGGCTGTATAGGACAATGCCTTGAATTTGGGACTTAGAGGATCTCATTGCCATCCCCGGCCTCTTCCTAGGTCTTCTGGGATGGGGAGCTAGCTCCAGCCTCCTTCTTCATTGTTCTGAGCACCCCTCCACCCTCACCACACACACACCCCGGCCCTGCCCTCCCTTAGCCTGGCTGCCCTAGCCCAGGCCCCAACCTGGAGGGTTCAAACTCCAGAGCTGGATGCATCCAGGACCTCGAGCTCCTTCCGTCTCAGGACCAGGATTCACTCCAGGAGTTTCTTGACATCCCCAGTATTACTCAACAGAGATAGATGTCTAGTGAATTATGCTGAGTTGCCCAAAATATAATAGTTATGTTAATAAAGGGTTTATCAAAATTTGGGGAAATACTTATAAAATATTAAGTAAATTATTAAGTAAAAGAAAAGCATTTGATGTTCAGCAGAGCTGTACAGTATTTATTTAAAAAGATTGGAGAGAATTATATCAAAACATGAACAGTGGTGAAATTATAGCAATGAGTTTTCTTTTGCATTTTTTTCTTTAAGGTTTTTGTAATTTCCACACTTTCTTACTTTGGAGTTTTTGTTACTTTGATCAATAAAAAGGTAGCCCCAGAAGGCCTGCTGGACTTGTGGGACCAGGGAAGCTCGGCTAGGCCCCCATGGGCCTGGGAGCTGCGAGGCTGGAGGGCCTGCCTTGGCTGTGCCTTTCCTTCAGGCCTAAGTGCCCCTTTGAACAGTGCTGGTCTCCTGGTGGGCTCGGGTTGGGTGGGAGCATAAGGAAGTCTTCTCTGTCCATGTGAATGGCATGACTAGTCACTCTCCTATTGCTGGTCAAAGCCAGAGCAGCTGGGGGTGAGATGGGGGACAGGGGTGCTTCTGGGAGGGAAGAGGGGTCAGAAGGGTGAGCAGTACCCTGAGACCCTCTCAGTGCTAGCTGGGGCCCGAGCAGAGCAAGGCTGAGCTGTCTGTGGGGAAATGGGAGGGCCCTTAGCTGAACAGAGTGGCCAAGGGGGCTTTTTCCTGCAGATGGGCCTAGGCTGAGAGTTGAAAAATCCTGCAGGCAAGTTTCCATCATTGACTCACTTATAGAAGCTTACTATGCATTCTTTCAACTAATTTAATCCTCATTTGACCCTATGAGGAAGGTGCTATGCTATCACTATGCCCATTTTACAGATGAGGAAACTGAGGCACACAGAGAGGTTACAGATCTTGCCAAAGTCACATAGCTTCTGAGTGGTGGAACTTGATTGTAGATTTGGGGCCCTTAACCACCTATGTTGATGGGCCCCTGGTGGTGGCTTTGCCACAACCTCGTGCAACCCAGACCTCTTCCTTGGTGGAGGGATGAAAGGAATAGGAAGGATGCTGGAGGGCAGTGGTCAGAGGCCAACATTCTAATCTGCTGCCTTCTCACCCCCCATCTCTTCCAGGCCTCACTGGTCCTGCAAGTGTCCTACACACCGCTCCCTGGAGCTGCGCCCATGTTCACACCATCTGTGCCTCTGGAACCCTCCCCAACTCTGCCCGACATGGATATGGTGGCTGGTGAGTCCACCCTCGCCCTGACAGGGCCTGGGGGAGGAAGCCCAGCAGTGGGCCCCAAGCCTGGGGATGAGGTGCCTTCCTCAGATCAGGGGCTGCCCGGGCCTGGAGAAGAGAGGGAGTGGGTGGATGGGAAGTCTTGAGAGCTGACTTCTGCCGTGCAAAAAGCAGGGGCAGGAGGCATGCTCCCCTAGGTGCTGCAAGGATCAGTGTGAGGACGCCCTCCCAGCACCACCTGTTCAGGGAAGGGGCTGGGTGCCTGGTACTCTGCAGCTCCAGATGGCTGGGAGCTTTAGAGAACATGCCTGTGCTGGGGATGGGGTCTCTCCCAGGTAATGCCTGGGGCCCCACCTGCTTCCCAGAACTGAATGCTTCCTGCCCGGGTACTCCACAGGCCTTTAGTGACAGCATGTGACAAAGGGCTGGATTTTCCCTGAAGGAGTCCTGGGCTGAAGTCAGGGGACATGAGTTCCAGGCTTGTCTTTGACACCAAGTAGCCATGTGACTTTGGGCCAGTCCCTCCTTCTCTGGGCCTACAGTTTATCATCAGTGAAGTGAGCAGACCGAATTGGCTAAGTCTCATAGTTGCCTTGGTCCCTTTACTTCCCTCTCCTGGCCCTGAAAAGTGAGGACCCAGCCCAGGGTGGCTGGTCCGCCAGTGGTGGGTTGGTGAGGCCTCCATGTAGTCCAGTCTGCTGACAGGACGTGATGGGCCAGGTGGGGACTTGCCTGTGGGAAAGATTCCAGAGTTTCTCTCATGGTGAAGGAGCTAGAGGCAGACACCGCATTAAACCCCGCAGCCTGTCTCAGTTGTGCCCTGAGTCCATCCCTGGCCCCTAGTGGGCTTCTGGTGAGGGAGGCAGAACAGGGCCCATCTGTGTGGGACTTGGCACTGTCTGAGCTTGGAGGTGGGGAGATCCCTCTGGACTAGGGTTGAGGGGGGAAGATGAGGTGTTTCTGGTGATGGAGAGGGCGGGGAGGCTGAGGGCCCTGAATGTTCTGGGACCACTTTTGAGGTGGATTTGACAGAGTTAGGATTGGCCGCTCAGGGAAGCCCCTAGTGGTGAGCAGCTCCCAGTCCTGTCCAGAAGATGGTGAGGACAGTCCCTGACAGATTCGGAAATGGTTTCTGAGCTTCGCGCCAGGCTGGGGCAGGCGGGGAGAGCAGGGTCGAGGTCTCGGACCCTAGGTTGGCTTCCCTCACCCAGCTCCCTCCTCCCTTCCTGGGGCTGTGCCCTGCCCATGTGCCAGGTGGGGGACAGAGCCGGGCCGAGACTTGGTCCCTGCTCAGTGACAGCACCGTGGACACGAGATACTCTGGAAAGAAGTGGCTGGCCCCCACGGGTGAGACACGGGCCGGGCTGTCCTGATCCTACCACCTGTAACCGGCTCCCATGTGGCCACCGTCAGCTCCTGAGAGTGGGACTAGTGGCTCATCTGGCAGGATAGGATGGGGAGGGCAAGGGCCATTCTGTTCCCTTCCTGCTGACTAACTGGACTGACCACCCTCACGTTTCAGCTGTTGGAAGCTCCTCCTCTTCTCCCTCATCCATCCTGGCTGACCGGTGGGGAAAAAGAGGGGCAGGGGACGTGGGTGCTGGGCCTTTGGGTCCTCGGTCGGCTGGGCTGGGACCCAGCCTCATTAGCACCCTCTCCTCCAGACACAGGAGGAGAGGAGGACACTGAGGACCAGGGGCTCACAGGAGACGAGGCCGAGCCATTCCTGGACCAGAGTGGAGCTCCAGGCCCAGGGGCTCCCATCACCCCAAAGAAACCGCCTTCCCATCCTCCCCCCTACCACCCTGGGGGGAGAAAGAAGAGGAGCACGCCCACGCCCAGAAAGCTGCTGTCGGACAAACCGCAGGACTTCCAGGTGACTGCCGTCTCCTCCTTTAGCCCAGCAGCTGCTGCTGCCGGCACCTGCCTGTCTGTCCAGCCTTGGGGCAGGTCCTGAGGGCTTTCCTAGGTGGGATCTGGTTTCCCTGGGTCCTGGGCAAGTGCTCGATAGGGAGTCCATGTCTTGGGGCCTTCAGAAAAAGCCTCTGCCCAGCCTGTGGTTTTGCTCTTAAAAAAAAAAAAAAAAAAAGTGAGGGGAGGGGTCACTGCCAGAGTCAGCATCACTGCCGCTGATACCTGTGTTCCCAGCCACAGTTCATCTAGCGGCCAGCTCTGTGCTTTTCAAAGTGTGATTCTGGGGCCAGCAGCCTGGAAAGGCAGGATCTTGGGCTTGTCCCTAAACCCACTGAAAAAGAATCTGCATTTGAACAAGATCCCCAAATCTGAGAAACTCTGCTTTTTTTTTCTCCCTCTATTCATTCCTCTATTTACAGTCATGATTTTTCTGTATGTCATGTGGAATTTGAATTTGTTCAAGCTCCTCACAGAGTGAAACTATTAATATTAACCCTTTGACATATTTTTTCATCCAAAAATCTATCCCTTTTAATTTGCCTTTTAATTTTGGTCTTTTGCTAATTCTTTTTCTTTTCTGTTTTGATGTAATTGGATTTACTGATATTTAACTCTTCAGAATAACTTTTAAAATTAAAAACAGGAAGCTTAAATATTTATTTATTCAATGCAACAGATTGTAAAAATATATTTCAGTTCTAAATCATGATAATTTAAGCAAAAGTTCTACTTATAATCACTATGTTTGGCTGAAAGACAACATTCTAACTTATTTTTATCGTTATTTGCAAGACGTTCTTACATTTTTCTCCTTAGAAAATTAATATGTATTTTTTTGGTAGAAAATTTGGAAAATACTATACAATGAAGAGAATAAAAATCACTCACTCTGCCCCCTTTCCCATTGCTATTGAAAATATATTCTTCTATAGAATGCTATTTTTAGAAAAGAATTTTAAAATATTTAAAAATATTTTGCCCAAATTTGGAAGCACAGATGTTCCTGAAGCTTTTATTTACTTAAAGTTCAAAGAAGAAAGCTCAATTTATTTCTCAGAATGTGAGATGTTCTGTGTTGCGTCTTTTACTGTGTAAGAATAAAGTGCGGTTACGTCACTACGTAACTTTGACCTCTGAGCGAATTGTCAGTGAGGACACTGACACTCAAACAGAAACGTCAGCATCAAGGAGTCTGAGGTGGGGCTGAGGAGTTCCGGGGCTGGATCCTCAGCCCAGCCCTGGGGTTTAAGGCTGGCAGCTTCCTTGGGGGCAGCCTGGCAGCTCTTATGTGGAATCATGGGATTTTATAGATGCGAGGGACCTTGGTGGGAAAAGATTGTTCTTCCAGTGTTCCTCCTAATTCCTTTTTAATACCTGTCCCAAGGAGCCAGCAGTGAGAGTGGTCCTGAGATTTCTGACTATCTCGCGTTGAGGGGGTGGGCGCCTGACTGCTTCCTCTTCCTCCTACTCATGCCTCCTCCTGGCTTTCAGATCAGGGTCCAGGTGATCGAGGGACGCCAGCTGCCAGGGGTGAACATCAAGCCTGTGGTCAAGGTCACCGCTGCTGGGCAGACCAAGCGGACGCGAATCCACAAGGGAAACAGCCCCCTTTTCAATGAGGTGGGAGACCCTGGGTTGGGGCTAGAACCTTGGTGGGTCTTCCAAACTGGGAGCGCAGAACAGATGCCTGGCAATTCATTCAGTGTTTGCTTATGGTGCTAACGTTGGGTCAGGAGCTGTGCCAGGTCCTGAGTAGGTTATCTGAGGAACTGGAGAGAGGGCTCCTGCTCTTACTCCTGCCGTGGGCTCCCTCTGCTCCATATCCGCATCATCCTTTTAGGCCAGCCGTCCACTCTGTCCCTGAGGTGACAGCCTCCATGAGGTCGAATCCCCACTTGCTGTGTGGACCAGACCTGGAGGCTGGGCGGTGGCCACCCCTCTCCCCACCCAGAGTCAGTGGGCCTTCATTTGTCTCCCTCTCGCCCTGAACCAACAGACTCTTTTCTTCAATGTGTTTGACTCTCCCGCGGAGCTGTTTGATGAGCCCATCTTCATCACGGTACGTGTCAGTGTCCGGAGGTGCTTTGTGGGCTGTGTGCACACGTGTGTGTCAGTGTGTGTGTGTTTGTCTGTGTGTGTGTCTGTGTGTGTGTGTGTGTCTGTGTGTGTGTGTGAGAAAAGCCTAGAAGCCGGGCCTGGGTTACATGGAGAGGCTCCAGTTCTCTACCCCCTGATCACAGAGATGCCTTCAGCTGCTCAGACGCAGACGGCAGCCAGGTGGGGAGACTCGCTGCTCAGGGTCATGTGCCTCTGGCCAGGGTCCTGAACCCACTCTTGCAGCAGATCTTTGATTTTTATCTTATTTTATTTGTCTACGTGCTTGCTTCTGGCCAAGATTTTCTTTCTCTGGGCTTCAGCCCCTCCCTTTTTTCTTTTCCCCCTTTCTGCTGAAAGGCAGTATAGCTTAGTGGTTAAAGTGTGGGCTCTGGAGCCAAACTGGATTCTGGTCCTACCTGTGCCATGGGGTTGGCGGGATGTTGTGTGATTCTGTATAAGTGATCTCTTTGTGCCTCTGTTTCTTCATCTGTAGAATGGGGATAATAATAGTACCTACTCGTGGGTTTCTTGTGAGGATTCAGTATTGCTTGCAACAATCTCTAATAGAGCAAGTGCTACCCAAGTGTGGGCTGTTATTCTTTGGAAGGGAAGAGCAATTGGGTTGGGCCCCTGTCTGGGCCAATGTTTATTTGTAGATGAGAGTTTTAATTTATCTTTCCTTCCAGGTGGTAGACTCCCGTTCCCTCAGGACGGATGCTCTCATTGGGGAGTTCCGGGTAATGGTTTATTTTCTTTGAAAGCAGTTGGTTCTCATTTGTCCACATTAGTGGAGGCTCTGTGGGTGATGGGCAGCGTTGGTGCCCCAGAGAGCCTGTCATCTTGGTTTGTGTTGGGGAAATATAATTAAGAAAACAAAACAAAACAAGATCTTCTAATGCAGAAATCCTCTCTACCACAAAGGTAGTAGAGAAAGAAAGCGATTTTGTTGCTGAATAAGCATTGAACCAGAATATGATGTGTATCAAAGGCAATCTGCTACGAGATTGCAGAGATGGAAAGAAATCTTGTACAGAGCCAAGCAGACACACCCCATTCCATCCATGTTCTCAAGATGAACAGTAACCAAGCTAGAGATCTGGACAGCATTTCCGGCCACACATGGTTCATCCTAACTTTACCTGGTAATCGGGGCGACCATCTCTGTTTGCTAACTGACTTTATCCAAAAGAAAAAAACAGAAAACGAGCTCGCATTTTTACGATAGGAGGTAGTTTTGTAATTCGGTTAAGGTAGGCCCTTCCCTTTCCAGAGGAAGCTGACAAAAGGGTTATTTGGTTTCTAAAAAGATACATTTCAAAGAGATAGATCAAGTACTCACATTGAAAAGTTTTCCAAGGAAAATGTTCTGGCAAGAAGAGAAGAGAGGGACAGGGGGAATTCAGCTTCTTATTTATAATTTGCCTTTGTCCTTACATCTTGGGAAGGCAGCGTGGGACCTGAGTTTAGGCAGCCTTCCTCCTAACTCTGAGCATCTTGGGCCAGTGTGACGCCAGCCCTCTGTGTCCTGAGCTCACCTGGGTTGGGAGCGGGGTCCAGATGTGCAGTCCAGTGGGGTCAGGTGGGGGGCAGTGGAGAGAGGGGGGAGCCTGCCCTCTCCTTCATCCCAGATGGTGCAGAAGTGAACAGTCCACTGCAGAGGACTTTGAACTGTGCACAGGATGGCGTTAACAGGGTGCATAGAGGAAAGGCGACTGGTAATGGAGACCTTCAAAAATGGTGTTTTAATGTCATTCTGATTGATTTTCTCATTTTTGAATCCTCAAGCATTTAGCAAATAGAAAGAAATGGCACAGGTTTATTTTGCCCTCCTCCTGCTGTCCAAATGAAATATGACCCCTTTTCTAGAAAGTAGTGACAAGATAGAAAACTGAGTCTGTTTTTCTAGAGAAGCAGTTTTTCAAAAGAATGAGCTCGAACTTGAGTCATTCTGTAACAAACAGGGTCTTCTGTTTTGAGTCTCTCATCTTTGAACCACATTCTTGTTGAGAACCCAAGGGCTAAGTTAAAAATAATCCATGATGTTAAAAAAAAAACCCCTTTATATTTAGAGCAATTTTAGGTTCATAGCAAAATTGAGTGGAAAGTGTAGAGTTCCCCCATGTCCCCTCGCCCCACACATGCATAGCCTCCCCTACCATCAACATCCAACTGATCTATGATTTTTTTTAATAGAAAATTATAAAATATAGGAAAGTATAAAAAGAAAATAAATGTACGACCCAGAGATAGTACAGGTACCATTTTGTGTTTCCTTTGCTCTGTCTTTTCTATGCGTAGATACACATTACCAAACTTCGATCAAAATGTATTCCACTTTCTTTCCGGGTTATATCAGATGACAAACATTTCCCCATGTCTCCAAATGTTCTGGAAAACATGATGTTTAATGGGACAGCATAATGCATCATACTTTACTGAACACTCTGTGAGCAAGAGTGTGATTTGTGCTTCCTCTGTTTGATTGCAGATGGACGTGGGCACCATCTACAGAGAGCCCCGTGAGTCACGCTCTCACCCCTAAGCTTGGGCAGGTCCTTGCATTTGGGTTCTGCAGGCTGCATGGGGGCACCGACTGGGGACACTCATCTTTCCTTCCTGGGGGTTTTAGAATTTAGAGGCGGAGTTTGATCTTGGAGGTGAGGTGGCAATTATGAAGAGAGGGCAGGCTTTCAAGCCCCCAGGAAGATGAAATGCTCACATGGGTCTCAGTTGGCTCAGCTGGGGTGCTAAATCTGTAGGGCCTCCAGCAAGGGTTGCTGGAGACTGGAATCATCCCCAGACAGGATGGGTCATTTGGATGACAAGTCTAGGATTTCTCTACACCCTGGTCCCTGAGGAGGAGGAAGATGGTCTGGGGTCTGGCTTTGGCAGCCTCTGATAGGGGTTTCTATTAACATTTCTAACTTGGACTTAAATGAACACTCAAAGTACTATTTATTCTAGAATTTGAGTCCTTCCCCCATGTCCGGGTAGATGAATCCTTCACCTCAGCCCATGTAGTCTGCCCCGGGCTCCCGGATGTGACTGCAGACTCGAGTCCTTCTAGTTCTGGGATCACCAGTGGGTGTCGTCTCTCTAGGACACGCCTACCTCAGGAAGTGGCTGCTGCTCTCGGACCCAGATGATTTCTCTGCGGGGGCCAGGGGCTACCTGAAAGCAAGCCTTTGCGTGCTGGGGCCTGGAGACGAAGCCCCCGTGAGTACATTTCCTTGTCCTCCTCACAGCCCCTCCACTTAGCAGTGGTGACACCGAGCGAACAAACAAAAAAAATCAGCTTTAGATTTTTCTGATTTAGAAGAATACATGGTAACTATGAGAAAGGCAGAGCACGTGGAAAAGTATAAATAAAAAAAGAATCACTCATAATTCTATGAGTCACAGAGAGCTGTTCTTAATTCCTTCTTGCAGAAGGGTATGCGTGTGTGTTTTTCTCTTTTTTTGTGTGTGTGCAAAAGTGAGATCATTCTCTCTATATTGTATTGGAGTCTGAATTTTATTGCCTAAAAATATAACATTATGATCTTTATAGGTCAGTAAGTAAAGTTATAAGTTGGAGGTAGTAAGAATAAGAAAGGTGTTCCGAGCTGGGGAAATAGCAGATGTTTGGGAAGAGGAGAAAATGTTGGGAACAGAAATGAGGGGTTAATTAGATACAAGCAGAAGGATTTCTGAGAAGACACAGAGTGCCCACTCCAGGCTGGCGGCTTTCTGGTACAGCCTCATAGTCCTCAGTGGCCTAGAAGCAGAAGAGAGGTGGTGGATGGAGGTGGTGGCAGGTGGGGATGAGGTGGGAGTGGTGGAGGCACAGGGCTGAGGTAGCTGATGGAGCCTGGCAGGGAGGATGCAGGAGGACCAGGCATAGAGCTGATAAGCAGGACAAAGAATAGGACAGGGCTGGGGGGCACACATTTATTGAGCACCTGCTGTGTGCCAAGCTCTGTGTTGGGTGCTTCATTTGATGTGAGTGGGGGTTGGAGGAGGTGGAGAGGTTGGAAACTGTCTTTAGAGAAGGGTTTCGGTGGTCAAGATTTTCCTAGAGGATTGGCTCTGAGTGGCTGGAGGTTTGAGTTACGGCCATCCCTCTAGCAGCTGAAGGGGAGGGGAGATTCAGATGCTGTTGGTGAGGGACATGGAACTATGTTGGTGAATGACTTGTCCACATGGAGGTTATCTTATGGGAGAATTGGAAATCAAATAGGCAAATGGTGAGGCAGGTACTGAAATCATCAAAGCGAGGCGAGCCAGGAGGACTGGGAGAGGCAGGAGGGGCAAGTGGGGCTCTGGGGAAGGGTTGGGGAGGTGGAGTCCCCAGGGAAAGCCGTGTGCCATCATGGAGGTGGAGGGCAAGTTCCATGAGGATGTTAAGGATGGGGAGCTGGGTGCTGACAGGAGCTCAGGAAGTCACCATGGAAAGGGTTAGGGGAGGGAGAACTCAGGGTGCTGCGCAGCGGCTGGCTGATGGAGCACATGTGGACCAGCCCCACCCAAGAGCCCCTCCCCTGCTCTCTCATCCTCCATCCCTCTGTAGCCTGACTCTCCAGACCTCATGCCTTCTTGCTCTTTCTGCGTGGCATCTCTGAATCTATTATCTAGTATCCTTTTCTAAAACCCTCCCTCTTCTTCTTCCCATTCAGATGTTGTTTTCCCCAGATGAAACCACTTTTCTTGAGACCAGCTCAGGGGGAAGCCTCTGTTTTCCATGCCAGTGCTCCGTGGTCTTTGGGACGGAAAGTGTGGCCGTCTTTTGGCTTCTTACAGCACCTCCCCAACTTCAACACTGCCTTCTTCTTTGAAGCCTGCCTTACTAGTTATTTCCCCCTCTTCCGGTCTTCTGGGCTGTTACCTACCCTTGGCGCAGGCAGAGCTGGTGCAGGAGGGTCCTTGCTGGCAGATTCCCATCTTTGCCATTATTCTGAGGTCTGACGTGTCCTCACCCAGGAGCCATCGATGTCTGCTCTTACTTCCTTCAAGATCCTGAGCTCTGAAGTTCCTCTCTCCACCGGTTTCTTTCTGCCTCTTTTCCTCCCTCACCCTCAGTGAGTGACAGTTCTTCCTCCCTGAGGTTACAACCCTGATCCTTCTCCATTTCCCCTTCCATCAGCTCCCTCCATAGCCCGGACCCCACCCACAATCCTCACTCACACTATGTGCTTACTAGCCCCTGGGGTCTGCTGCCACACCTCATGTCCCCCACCCTCCCCATGACTCGCTGTCCACACCCTTGGTCAGCTTTGGTGGCAGACGTCACTGGGAGCTGCTGTTAACTGCTTCTTTTACTTGCATGAGGTTGACTCTTAATCCCATTCTCCACGGAGGCTGCTTCCAAACATTGCTGTCTTTCCTAAACCCCAGCCTCACCCTCCTTAGAGAGGCAGGGCTGCAATGGTGCGGACCTCTGAGCTCCTGAAGCTCTCTGGTCCTCAGCCTGTTTCCCATCTTCCTGGTCTTCCCTCCCTTCCTCACTCCCCACCCCCTTAGCCCAGGCTCCCCTCCTGGCGTCTTGTTCAGCCTGCCCTTCCCGTCTCTTCTCTCTCCCCCTCCCCTGGCTCCTGCCCTCAGATCTGTACCCGGCTCCAGATTTCTCAGTCTCACAACACCCTGCCTTCACCATTTCTCCCCATCCCTCCCCTCCAAGCTGCTTTCACCTTCCCTCTAGCATCACCAACTTCTTGAAGGAGTTCCTGGTGTCCCTTTTCTCCGGTCCTTTAGCAGCTGCTCCCCTCTTCACCTCTTCAGTACGATTCTGCTGCTTCCTTCCCTGAAACCACTGCTTCAGGGTCACCCATTGCCAAATCCCAGAGCTCTTCTCTCATTAGTCCGCTCTGCTGCGCCACAGCGTTCGATTCCAGAGCCCGTGTCTTATCTGAAACTCTCTCCTCCTTTAGCATTTGAGACTGTCATTCTTTTCCTTTTTTTTTTTTTGTATATGGCTCCTTCAGATTCAGTGGCTCAATAAAATTCTGCTGCATGCCCCTTTGCTGTGTCTTCGACCCTCACTGTGGAGTTAGCCCATCTCTGTTGACCTGAGGCTCCTGAATTGCTCATCTCCAGCCTGATCTTCAGAGCTCCAGACACTCAGTTTCAGTCGCCTTGTAACAAAGCACATCAGCACGTCCCTTAGGTCCCTCTAACTCGACACAGGGAAACCCGGTATCCTTGGCTGCCCTCTCCCCACACCTGTTCCCCATCCTATGTGAGGTGACATCCTGGGAAAGGGCACTTGTCATCCACTTAGTCCCCCAGGCCAGCAGCCTGAGCATCATTCTTCATGCCTCAGCCCCGCATGCACACAGTTGGCCAGTCTTGTTGGCATGACAGTCTCAGTGCATGCTTCTCCTCTTTCCCAAGACCAGGGTCCAAGGTCAGGCTCCCATCATATCTTACTTGGGCCTCTGTGTGAATGAAGATGTAGGACCAGCTGCTGTCATTCCACTTATCCCCACGTTACCGCCAAAAATCACCTCCTTTAAACCCAGGTTCAATCATGTAAGTCTCCGTCTCTTAAAAAATTGCCAGTGACCCACCCCATCTCCCAGCTGCTTTCAGGGTGAAATCCGAAATTCTTAGCATGAGTCAATGCCCACGAAAATCTGGCCTCAGACTGATTTTGCGGTGCCACTTGCTGGTATGTACCTCCACGGACTCCAGGCAGCGTGCCCCTTTCCAGAAGGCACTTCATCCTCCTCCCTGCCTTTTCAGCTGTGGAATGCCTGCTCTGTCTTTGCCCACCAAAAGCCGATGTGGTCTTCAAGACCCAGTTCAGGTGCTGCTTCCTCCACGAAGTCCACTTTGTTCTCCAGGGGAATTTATTGGTCTTTCCTTTTGGTCACCAGGTACCCCAGGTTTTGTTGGTTTAGTTAGTTTACGTGTCTATCTCTGTCACTAAGACTCAGTTTCTTGGGGTCAGGGACACTATAATACATATGAACTCTTTTATTGCCCCTCTTGCCTAGTATAGATCTGGTACACAGTAGGTGCTTGATCAGTGCTTGTTGTCTAAGGGAATGAACAGTGTTACGGATGACTGAGAGCAGAGATGATCATCTTCTTCAGACTTGAGCTCAAGAGAAAAACGTAGAACGAATAGTTCCCTCATGGGTGCTTGTGTGATGTAAGGCGTTCTGGGTGGAGAATTTCGCTGCAAAGATTCCAAAGCAAGTTTCTGAGTGTGGACTGAGTGGGGCTAGGCCAGGCAGCTTTCAGGGAGTGGGCTTCTGGGCGTGGCCTGACGCCCTCTCTCCCCTACCCCTCTGCCACCCACTTGCCAAAGTGCCACACCTGGATCTCTTGTTCCTCAAGCTGCCATGTGAGCCGTCAGTCTGCGTGAGTTGCTTCCCCTGCCTGGAGCCCTTGGTCCAGGTCTCTGAGCTGGGAGACGCCCAACACTGTTCCCTCCCTCCTCTCAATATAGTTACAAGCCCCCCTGCTCTGTTTTCTCGAAACTCACTGGTTCTGCATCCAGCCTGTGTTAACCCTCGTCCAGAAATCATCTGTGAAGTGGGGGATTCTAGGGCCTGGCACCCACAGCATAATCTGTGGACCAGCAGCATGGGTGTCGCCTGGGCACTTGTTGGAATGTGAGTCGTGGGCTCCGCCCCAGACCCACTGAACCAGCGCCTGCATTTTAGTTGACAAGTACAGCAGTGGTCTGTATGACACTGATTCTCCAGTTTCTAACGTTCAGTCGAGTTTGACACCCACTGCTCACAGGGGTTGCTCTGAGGATGAAGTGAGACTCTGTATAAAATCAATAAACATTATTTTTCTGATTACTGTCCTAATCATGATGCTCAGCATATGTTATTACATTCATTTGCTTAACATATCTGCTTTCCCTGGGACATGGTGAGCACCATGGGGGCAGGACCTCTGTCCACCTTGTTCACTGCTGCATCCCACATCCCACGGCTCCGTGCTGACCCTTAGTCACTGGGTAAATAGTTTTCAGATGAATGAACAGACATTATAGAAGACAGTGGCCAGCATAGGCCTCTGTCACTATATTTGATGGGTGGAGTGGGATGGAGACCAAGGTTCTTGAGTGCCTGCCGTTGCGATGCGCATTTACACATTACTGAAGTCGATCCTCCCACAGCCCATGAGGTCAGTGTCATTGTCTCCACTGTTCAGACGAGGAAGCAGGGTCTCAGGGTAAGGAACCTGCTGGAGAGGACAAGCTAGGAGGTGGCAGGGCGAGATCTGCTTTCAAGATGCACCCTTTATGTGAGTTGGTTGAGAGAAAAGGAAGGGAACACATGGTTCTCAAGAGCACCTTAAGGAATCCCATTTGCTTGTGTTGTAGCTGGAGAGAAAAGACCCCTCTGAAGACAAGGAGGACATCGAAGGCAACCTGCTCAGGCCGACCGGTGTGGCGCTGCGCGGAGCGCACTTCTGCCTGAAGGTCTTCAGGGCCGAAGACTTACCGCAGAGTGAGTCTGGTGCCCTCGCTGGGTCAGAGGCCAGCAACTGTGAGGGTGGACCCTGGGCTGGGCCGCCTCAGCATCCTGGGGGGAGGAGACGGAGGGGCTGGCCCTCTGCCCACTCTCTGCCTCCCCTTGGCCTGGCTTCTGCACCCGAGGGTCTACCAGATCCCTGCCCCTAGCTCTTCCTCCGCTCTGCCATCTGGGAAGGGTGTGAGGCCTCAGACCCTGTCTAGTTTCCCCAAGGGTTTTTACGGTTCTTAACAACAGAAAAGCAGTCAGAATTAATGAAAAGTAATATCAAGGCTGCTGGAGTCCCAGAGATGCAAGAAATCTTGAGAGTAACAGCTGCCCCCGGGGCTCCATCCCGGCCTCCCCTAGGCCCGGTCTGGTGGTTTAGCCACTCCATGGACCCATTTTCCCGGTTTTCAATGGGGAGCCAGCACCATTTTGATTCTGTTCTGTGCTCACCTAACGGCTAGATCGCATTGATTTTCTTTCCCTTGTTGAGGAAGCCCCAGCCTGCATGTTGGCAGACCCTGGGCTGGGGAAGCAGTTGCTGACATGTTGGAAGGGCCCAGCGTCTCCACGGATGGTAAAGTGTCCAGTTCACCTGGGACTGTCCTGGTTTTAGCACCGAAATCTCACATTTCCAGAAATCCCTCATTCCCTGGCAAATTGGGATAGCAGATCACCCTAGCTGTGGTCATGTCTTCATCATCCCAGGAAGACCACTGTGGCCACTGCCTTGTTTCCTACAGTGACTAGCCCAGTGCTAGCCCTACCCTGTGTGCTCCATCAATGCTGGGGGAATTACGCTGAATATTCTAGAGCCATGGGTGTCAACCCAAGCTGCACATTAGAATCATCCTGGGAGCTTTAAGGAAGTAGATGCCTGGGCCCTTCCTCCAGTGCTTCAGATTGGCTTGGTTTGGATTGGGGCTCACACATTGATAGTTTAAAAAGGCTCCCAGGTGGTTCTCTGGCTGCCATCTATGAGCCACTATTTGGGAGCACATCTTAGCATAATTAAGGCAGTTGCTGTCCATAGTAGAGTCACTGAAAACGAATAGTCCGGGACTATTTGGGTCCCTGTTTACAAGTTTTGCATGAATCTAATTGTTTAAGGATTTCCGCTTTGACTATCTGAGCCATATAAATGGGCTCCTTCTGTACAAGCTTAATTGAACCAAAATCCTGGGGAGAGCCCTTAGATAAGTAATGGGTTTTAGATGGGCATTAAAATACAGGCTTAAGAACATTCTGCATTTGTCTCTTGAAACTATGCAGAAGGGAGGCTGGTGAGCTTCCAAAGAGGGCTGGGGAAATAGAAATGAAATGTTTGCTTTGAATTCTCTGCAATGTTCTTTCAATATAAATGCAACAAAAATAGGTGGGTAAATAGAACAGAAATATTCGCTAATTGTTATCTGTTGTATTCATGTAGACATTGGCTAGTATATAATCTTTACCCGTCCCCTCCTCTCCCTCTCATTCATATGCATATGTGCATTTATATATAACATAGACACGCATACATGCACGCACACATCTAGCAATCATATGTAAATACACACGGAAATAATATGGCTAATTCAGTAAAATACTGGTTTGGAGCAGCCTAGATTACATATTCTTTTTTTTTTTAAACACTATTTTTTTGAAGTTTTCTTTTGGGAGGAAGTAATTAGGTTTAATTTTATTTAATTATTATTTTTTAATGGAGGTATTGAGGATTGAACCCAGGACCTCATGCATGCTAAGAATGTGCTCTACCACTTTGAACTATACCCTCCCCCTACTTTTTTTTTTTTTAACAGAATTGACTCATTGATTAACCTCAGGAAAATTGCTGTGCTAACGGATATAAAGGAAAATGTCCAACAGGCACCAATAATGGGATATTATTATAACAACTTCCAGTCTTTTTCTGGATTGTTTACTGCCCTTAGCAGTGTAGATTTCTAATCAGTCAATCAAGCGGACCTGTTCTGAAAGTCTTTGAGAGCCAGGTAGGGGCGAGGGTGGGGGGCAGCGAACCAGCTGCTTGGAGCTGAGCAGGGAAGCAGAGCAGTGCCCTCAGGAGCTGCTATTCTGCGATGCTCCTCCCTCCAGGAAGCCCTGGGCTGAGGGGACCATGGCATCTCTCACAGGGAGTCTCGGGCCTGCTGGGAGGCAGACTGGTAGGAAGTGGGGGTTTTGAAGGTGGGGGAGCAGGCGGACCATGATCAGCATGTCCTTCTCCTCAGTGGATGATGCCGTGATGGACAACGTGAAGCAGATCTTTGGGTTTGAGAGTAACAAGAAGAACTTGGTGGATCCCTTCATGGAAGTCAGCTTTGCAGGGAAAATGGTAAGGAGCAAGGAAACAAGAGAATTCCTGTGGGAGGATGACGACTGGGCATCCCTGTGGACGGGTGCTGGGTGGGGTGCAGGACAGAGTGAGGCACACACAGTACCCCCCCCCCCCGCCACGAAGGGGGGCTGGTGGTGGGACACAGGGCGAGATGCGCTTGCCCAGCTCTCAGGGGCTGCCATGCACATGCACGTGGACAGGTCTGCCTGGGCGTGTGAGACAGACACACAGGTGTGGATGGACACGGAGAGGACATCTGGCCAGTGGATAGATGGAGGAATATTTTGGGGGAAATTAAGCAATAGTAAGGAAACCAGATGTGAAGTCAGAGAGCTAGGTAAACTTTAAAAAATATGCCATAAAAACATAATGATTATTTTTAAAAAGCTGTGGCAGGAGTTGGGCAGAGAAAGGCCACTCTGGTGGGGGCCCTGGGGATCAGGTATCTCTCTTCCTTGCAGCCCGCCTTCCTGCCCAGAGGCAGGGCTGTTGCTCCAGGCCCTCTTGATTTCTGCCTGGGTGCCTCCCTCCATCCTACCTTAGGGATGGCTTTGCCTCCCACCGCCCCCACATCTCAGGCTCTCCGCCTCAGGCTCTCCTAGGCTTCAGTGTCTCCTCTCCACAGAGGAATCCACAGCTCTAACTCTGAACCCCGACCCCAGCCCCAGAGCTCCCTATACACATCTCTCTGTCCTGCCCCTGGAGCTCTTTAAAGGTGTCATCTTCTACCCCAGCCCGGCCCCTTTTCCAGAAGCCTCTATCCTAACCAAGTACCACCATCAAAGGCAGAAAATGTGGGCCTGCCTTGATTCTTCCTTCTTCTTTGACTTCCTTGCATCAAATACGCCACCACTAGTTCTTGCCTTCAGAGGTCCCGAGGCCCTTTCCTCTTAGTCCCCCGAGCCACTGTCATCTCTCCCCAGGGCCACACTACAGCCTTGCGTCTGTTCTCTTGTCCAGGTTCTCCCCATAGAAAGCTACCAGCATATTTAGTGTAAAACACAGCACTATTTATATAATGAAGTTCAAATCTCATCACCTGACCGACGAGTTCTCGCTCAGCTTAACTTTCTCGCCTCATCTCTACGGCCTGTTAGCCTGTTCAGTCTTTGCGCGAATGCGGAGAATCGCGCCCCCTACCGGGCCAACGAGGCTTTGCAGCCCTCTGGGAGCGCGGAATTGAGCGGGTTTCAGCCCTACTGGCTCCCCCTGGCCGGGTGGTTGTGAGGATGCAAACTGCACAGCCCGCTGGGTGCCCGTGCGTCCTCTCATTTGCCCTGGGCACTCCGGCGTCCTTCCTGCCCCTCTCCCCCAGCCCCCCAAAGTGTGTTGCATTGTTCAAAGTCCAGCCTCTGTGACCCCCAAAGGCGTGTGTACTAGTTCTTTCCTCCCGGCTCCACGCGGCCGTAGGCTTGGCCCTCTTTTAGCCCGTTTTCCATCGCATGCCAGCATCTGTTCCTTCGACTTTCTGGGAAATAACCCGATCTCCTTTTCTCCGTCACCTCAAAGCAGAGACAGTGGTGAAAATACTGGAAATGGGGGAGAATGACGTACCGGGCGGCCGCAGCCTCTGCCCCGACTGCCGGAATCCCGCGGAGGCGCCTCTGGGCTTCGTGCAGACCTCCGGGGGCCGGCAGGGCGGGGTCCGCGCCCTCCCAGGGCCCGGCGGCCTGGCCGGGAGGTCCGCTAGCCCCGGCGCCAGGCTCCGGCGAGTTGAGTCGGATGACTTGGGTGTTAACAGGAGTATTGGAAATGGGCAGAGGAGAAGGGCTGAGAAGCGAGCCGGGTGGACGGAGGGTGCGCGCCCTGCAGCCGGCTCCCGCTTTGTTCTGGAGGCAGAGGCAAGGAGGGAAAGAGGCCAAGGGCGGTACAGGGCCACTGGGGAGGCGTTTAAAAGCTTAACAACAACCGCTTAAAGCCAAGGGTGGTGATGGAGGTGGTGTGTGCTCCCGTACACACAGAGCTTTGCAGGTTTCCTTTTCACTTAATCTTTACTTAAAGTCATTTTGGAAAGAAGCCGAGTCGGCCTGCCCATCCCACCGACATAGGGACCCCTGCGGTAGGTGGGGAGCCTTCGTGCCAGGGGTTTCGTGCCTGAGACTCGGGTGTGATTTCAAGAACTGAGAAAGGCCTTGGATAAGTTCATTTCCTCAGCCTGCTACCTGATGTCCACGCCTCCCCCCACCCCGGCCAGTGTCTTTCTTTTCTTTCTTCTTTTATTGTTATTTTTTGTTTTTTAAATTCTTTTTTCTTTTTCTTCTTTTATTATTGATGCACGTATTCATTAAGGAATTTAGAAAAATACTGGAAAAAGTAAATGAAATTACCCAGAAGTCATCATACAAAGTTTATATTTGGTGCCTATCTTTCTAGTTTTAATTTTAATTTCTTACTATGGATTGATATTAGACACTTTATTGAAGCACTTTACTTTCAGTATTTTAAAACATAAAGAAAAGTTAAAAGAATGGGTCAATGAACACTCACCCACTGGCATGGGGTGAAACAATTGTATTTTTTTAAACTTTTTTTTTATTGAGTTATAGTCATTTTACAATGTTGTGTCAAATTCCAGTGTAGAGCACAATTTTTCAGTTATACACGAACATACATATATTCATTGTCACATTTTTTTCGCTGTGAGCTACCGTAAGATCTTGTATATATTTCCCTGTGCTATACAGTATAATCTTGTTTATCTGTTCTACATTTTGAGATCCCAGTCTATCCCTTCCCACCCAATTGTGTTTTGCTGCATTTGCTTTCTCTGTCTCTCTCTGGCTGCTTTTTCTTTTCTCCGTGACTGAATCATTTGAAACCTGGTTACAAACTTTGCCCCTAAAGTCTTCAGCATGCATCTCCTGAGAAAAAGAAAATTCTTTGTAACCACAAAAAATCATCACACCTGGAAAATTAACAATTATTTCCTACTATTGTCTGATACTGGCTTATATAAATGTTCTCTGATTGGCCCCAAAATGTCTTAGAGCTGGTTTAATTTTGTTCTAAGACCCAAATGGAATTTATGCTCCGCATTCGTTTCCTCTGTAACAGCCTTGTACTCCCTTCGCCCCCTTCCTACTTTTCTCACCCCATGACACTGAATTTTTGAAGCACCCAAGCCGTTTGCCCATGTCCTGGATTTGTCCCATTGTTTCCTCCTGGTGTTGTTTAACTTGTTCTTCTGGCCCCTGTAATTTCCTGCAAACTGGAAGTTAGGCCTCAAAACCAGATTAGATGCAAGTCAAATACTTAGGCAAGAACACATCATAGGTGATGTTTTGTATGTCACCTTGCATCACAACAGGACGTGAAGTCTCAGCTTGTCCCATCATTGGTGACGAATGATTACTTGGTTAAGGTGGTGCCTCCAGATCTCTCTTGTCAAAGCACACGCACCCCTTTGTCCTTTGCAGGCAGTCTGTGGGCGACATCCTAGTGTGTGCAGATATCCTGTTTCCCAGCAGCCTCTCACCTAATGGTCCAGGCAGCTCTTGGCCTCCTTGCCTGAACAAGTCATTCACTTGGGGTTGCAAAGCGGTGATTTCCTCATTATCATTCCTTTTGTCTTTATTAGCTGCTGTTTTCTGTTAAGAAGAGCTTCCCCTCCTCTCTACCTTTTTGAGTGTTAATATGAATCTCAATGCTTTTTATTAATTCGGTGTGTTAAAATCGGTCTTTATTGTGTTGGCTGTGTGAACCGCCGTGACATTGGCCACTGGGAGCGCTTTCGAGCTGGCTTTTCCACCCAAAGCCTAACATAGGCTCTTGATGGAAATGTCTGTGGGAGAGGTAACACGGACTTTAAACTCATTCATACTGAGATATAAGTGCTCACTGTGGGTGTTACCTAAGTGCAGTTCTGGTTTGGGCTTGGGGTCAGGATCTGTTGCCCTGTACCTGGCCTTAGGAAGGACTGGGTCAGGAGAAATGAAAGCAGGAAGGAAGCAGGAAGGTTGGCAGGACAGTCTTGCAAGACCCTTATTCCAAGGACCAGGAACAATCTGACAAATGGGAAACTCGTGTCTCAAGATTGTCCTTATTCCGCACTCCCAACATGGTAGAGCTTTGATGATGGCTCAAACCAAGACCAACCTGCCTTCAAATTCAGTGGATTTCCTTGGAGCTAAGTCTCAGAGCTCTGGGGTCCTAGCTACTCCTGGGTCCTTGCCAGCACCTTGATCTCTCTTGGTCTTCTCCTGTTTTGTGATGCCCTTGGCTGGCCCTGGGAATTTTTCTAGGAAGGTGTAGATATCTGGGAGAGGTGATGGAGGTAGGGGATTTGATCAAGGCGAGGGTCCATATAAAGCCGATTCGTGGCTGGACCCTTGAAAGAAGCTGCACCCTTCATTTTCCCTCTAGAAGGAAAAGGCTTCTGAAGGAGCCAGTTGAGACCCTCCCTCCTCTGGTGGTCCCCAGGTTTCTGTGTCCCCCTCTCTGCTCCCCAGCCGTCTCATCATGGCTTTCCCCCACGATGCTACCCTTACTGTAAGCCTGTCTCATTCTGCCTGTCCCTCTGTCTGTCTCTGGTGTGTCATTTTTCCTCATAACATCCTATTCTGAAGAACCCTGGGGCTTTGTCCTCTGCCCACGCACCTTAGCCTGGTGTTCTTTGCACTTCCTCTTATGGACACTTGGTGGCACTATTATCTAAGGTGTGAACTGGACCTGATTTGGCCAAGCTACTAAGGGGCTAGAAAGGGTGTGTGTGTGTGTGTGCGCGCGCGCGCGTGTATCACACTTCTTCATGATATGGGAAAAGGCAAGGGGACATACTTGGAGGACAGAATGGGTGACTTTAAAACAGCTTTTCCTCCATGAATAAAACCTATTAATTAAAAAAAAGGTAAAATAATTCAAGCATATTTCTGTGCCCCACGCTGCCGTGGAGATAACCACTGTGAACATTTCCTGCCCCTATGTTTTCCTCTCTGTAGCCCTCACTTCTGTCTGTCACCACCCCCACCCCCAACCTCCCTGCCCCACTGGAAAAAAATGGGATTCAGAATACAGTTGATCTTCATTATTCACAGATTCTGTATTTGCTAATTTGCCTACTTGCTAACATTTATTCATGACCCCGAATCAAACCTCTTGGTGCTTTCGGGATCAGTTGCAGAATCTCGAGAAATTTGATTCCCCCGAGGAGCGTATTGCCAGCTGGGTTGGACCAGTGTGATTTCCCTCTTGTTTCTTATCCCGTTAATGTGTCCTTTTCCTGGTCTATTTAGTGTCATGTTTTTTTCTTGCATTTTGGTGCTTTTTGCTGGTGATTTCAGTGTTTACAGTGGCTCCCAAGCGTGGCGCTGACGTGCCGTCTAGTGTTCCTCTGTGCAAGGAGGCTGTGGCGTGCCTTATGGAGAAACTAGATGTTAGATGAGCTGCGTCCAGGCACGAGTTACAGTGCTGCTGGCTGTGAGTTCCATGTTAGTGACTCCACAACATATAATAAAAAAGATGTCTTGAGATAGAAATATACATAAAGCAAGGTTATTGGTTGGTTGACAGCAATCTTGTGACAGAGGCTCATAGGAATCCAACCTTGTATTTTGCTAAAGAGCACTATTTCAGTATTCATTCCTTGGGTACTTGGTGACTTACAGAACGTGTAACTACCGCCAGTAATGAGAATCCAGTGTATCTGTGTGGTCTGGTCAACTGCTCATACTGTCTAACATGTCCTTCGGTTATTAAATAGTCTTTGCAATCAGCTTATTGTCTGCATAATATTCCATTAGATGAATATAACATAACATTTAACCTATTTTTGGATAATTTTTTTTTTGCAATTTTCCTCTTTTATGAACTACTCTGGGACAAACATCAGCATACAGGAATCTTTTAAAAATATTTTATTTTATTATTTTAATTTTTTTTTAAATGGAGGTACTAAGGGTTGAACCCAGGACCTTGTGCGTGCTAGGCATACGCTCGACCACTGAGCTATACCCTCCCCCACAGTGTACCGGCATTTTTATCCACACTCCACTTTTCCATAGGGAAGTTTCTAGAACTGGGTCAGAGGGCATGCTTATTTTTAAGTATTTGTTACAGGTGGCCAAAGAGCCCTCCAGAAAGGTTGTGCCAAATATACTCCATTAGGAAGGGAAGGAGGGTAAAAACTAAAAAGGCTCAGAGAGGAGGCAGAGGGGGAGGGAGTTGGTGCGACTCCCCAGGACTGGGGCTGAGGGAGTTGGGGGCAACCTGTGCATTCTCATTCCAAGGAGCGGACATGTGATGTTGGCAGGATCTCCTTAGCTGTGTCTGATCAAAGAGTCTTTGGCAGGGGGTGGGGTGGTGGGGTGGAGGGAGGGTACAGCTCAGTGGTAGAGCGCATGCTTAGCATGCATGAGGTCCTGGGTTCAATCCCCAGTACCTCCATTAAAATAAATAAATAAATCTAATTACCCCCCCCCAAAGAATTTTAAAAAGTCTTTTCTCTCCTTTTCTTTTGTATTTTAAACTTTTGTTCATCTAAGTTTTGAATTAGGTAGGACATTGGTTATGCATGCCTTGTACATTGATCTATCCACCATCCTGAATCTCTCATGAAGACTCTCCCTCTCGCTCTGTGCCCATCCAGCAGGCCACCGCTCATCTCCTCGCTTGCAAGGGGAACCTTGCTGGTGGTTTCTTTTGCATCACCCTGGCTTCATTATGCATATGCTGCACATCTGATCATAAATTCTTACCTTTTACCCTTTTAATACAAACAGTTGCACATTATACTCACTGCTCTGCCCCTTGCTTTTTTTTTTTTCATGTAATATAACTTGGGAATTGTTTCATATCGTAGAGCAGTCCTCATTCTTCTAGATCTGCGTATTGCTCTGGCCTGTGGGTGGACCATAATTTATGTAACCCGTCCTCTATTGCTGGACACGTGGGGCTGTTCCACATCCTCCCTAGTCCAAGCCATGCTACAGTGAATAACCTTGCACATGTGTTATTCTGCACGTGTGCAAGTCTTTCTGTGGGATCACGTCTGGAGGTAGGAACTGGCAGGTCACAGGGTATTTGCATTTGTAATTTTGAAGGATGGTGGCCAGTTGCCCTTGGGAGGAGTCGAGCTGTCCTGTTCTCCCACCAGCAAAATCTAAGTGCGCACTTTCCCTGCAGCCTTGCCGAAAGAGGACTGTCAGGCTTCAGAGAATTTTATGACTGATAGATGAGAAATGGTATCTCATTTGTTTGTTTGTGTTTCTTCTATTATGAGGGAAGTTGGGCGTCTTTCTGTGTGCTTTAAGCCTTTTGTGTGCCCGTTCCTGGGAAGTGTGTGTCCCACTCTGCCCGTGGTTCCATCCGATTGTCGGTCTCTCTTCTTTCCTTACTCTTGTCTTTGCTCACACGAGGGCCAGATCCTGGCAGCCATCCCTGCCCCCAGACTTTGCCTGGGCTCTTCTCACAGGGAGGAGGGGAGGGTGGGGACAGGGCTGGCACTGGGTGGATCAGGGATGGAGACAAAGTTCTGGCCCCTGGGGAGGCTGCACCCTCATTTGATAGAGGACCCAAAGCCCCCAGTCTAAGCAGGTGCTCCTTGGATGAGATAACGCATGTAAATGCTACGCATAATCAGGGCCCAAAGCAAATACTCTTGAAGAAGGCTGCTCGTTATTCCCGCTTGTAGGACACACACACCTTCCAGGATGTGTATGTCTGGAACAGAGCCTTCCCCTGCTGCCCTGTGCGGGTACAGGATGCCCCGGGCTGGCTAAGGGGTCTGTGCGTCTCTGGGGACTCCAAGGGCGGAATAGAACACATGAGCCACTGGTTTGGTTCCAGTGTCCGGCTCTGCCAGGTTTCTTGTTTGTGGAGATCCTAGTTTTAAGAGCAGGGCTGAGCGGAGGCGGACTGTGGCTTATGAGGTTTGTCTCCTCCTTGGATTTTCCCTTCACTCTCAGATGCTGGTGCACCGCCCCGGCCCCGGCCCTCCAGCTCCCTTTTCCTCTCCCTCTGTCCCCATCTCTAATCCGCTGGGGCTCACCGTCTTCCAAAGGGGCCAGTGCTCTAGGCTGATGGGCAAAGGAGACTGCTTCTGGCTGCAGGACCCCTGGGAAAGCTGGTCTGAACTCAGGGCCCCCATGTTTAGGGTCATTGGCCATAATGGGAGGTGGGGGAGGGGAATTTCCAGCCAGAGGTATGACATAAGGGAGAAGGGTTGTGACATTCAAGCCTTCTCTCCCTACACCCCTGCTGGGTCTGACTGACCACTGAGCTTTGTCTCTGAAAAGATGCCCTGTGTCTGAGCCCACTGCACCAGGCTCCACGGCCCAGGGCCTTCCGCCCAGTCCAAAGGGTGGCCAGCATAGCAGAGAAGTATGGCTGGCTGGTATGGTGGTTCTCGAGGGAGCCCAGAGTCCCCTCAAATCTCTATCCACCTGTCCTCCATGTCTTCTAGCTCTGCAGCAAGATCCTGGAGAAGACGGCCAACCCTCAGTGGAACCAGAGCATCACGCTTCCTGCCATGGTGAGTCTTGCCCCGCGGGCCCACCCTGGACTTCTTCTAAAGGACCCCACCCCGACACGTCTCTCTTCCCTCCTCAGTTTCCCTCCATGTGTGAGAAGATGAGGATTCGTGTCATAGACTGGTGAGTTCTGTGCCTTGGAGTCTTCAGAGGGGGCTGTTCTCAGGGTCACTGGGTCCTGTGGTTTCCTTCTGTTCTGTCTGCATGTCGTGGGAGAGTCTGTTTCAGGTGAGGGAGTTTCCTGGGAGAGGCCTGGGAAGGGGAGGGTGTGGTCTGTTCATTGGAAACTTACTCACAGCCTCTCTCCCAGGTAGAATGAGGAGGGCAGCCAGGTGGGCCTGGGACTGCTCCAGAAGCCAGAGATCCCTGAGGCCAGAAGGGGCCAGGAAGGCTTCCTGGAAGAGATGGAGTCTTTGACAAGCCCAGGATGAAAGCATTCTAGTGAGGAGAGGGTCATAAGCAGAAGCAAGGAGGCTGGAAAGAGCAGAGCTTCTGGGGCAATAGGCTGTGAGCCCTGCAAGGGTTGGTAGGATGGAATGGAAGGCCTCCAGGCTGGGGAAGTGGAGCAGGTTACCCGAGCTGGGGATGCCACTGCCGGCTTGCAACAGGGGAGGACAGTAGCCACATGGACATCTTAGAAAATCAGTTGTGTCTAACATTTGCTGAGGGCTTGTGTGTTCCAGGCCCTCCGCCCAATGAGCACTTCGCATGCGTGGTCTCACCTGATGCTCAGCTCGACTCCTGACCTTACAGATGAGGGAGTGGGTTTGAATAGATTGAGTGACCTTTCCGAGGTGACAGCTGGGAAGCAGCTGGGAACCCAAGCTTGCTGTTCCCCCAGCCCACCCATTGCTTACCCACTGGGCTGTGCTGCCCGCTCTGTGATGAGACGCTCTCTCTCACGCCCGGGGGCCGTCAGGGGTCCACACGCGTCATCTCCAGGGCCTTCCATCCACCAGTCTCCCAACAGAGAGTTGTCCTTTCTCTGCCCCCAAAAGGTCTTGGCTGTGCGGTTCCCCGCGTGTTGGCCTTTGGTCTCCCGCCCATGGCACCCCCAGCCAGGAGGATAATGAGAGACTAGGGAAAACCCCCAGGCCACAGAGCCATTAAAGTGTGCGCCAGGTCCCCAGCCCGAAAGAAAACAGCTTGTGAGAATTAGAGGAGAGGAAGGGAGCGTGTGGAGGGCCAGCAGGGAGAGGCCTCTCGGGCCCTGACCACCGGTATGTTCTGTGGGTGGCGGTTTGGGGCGACGTGCTTTGGGGCCACAGAACCATCCTGCACCTCAGCTCGCTGCGTGCGCGCACGTGTGTGGCTGTGTCAAGCGGGGGCGACTGGCTGTGAGTGTGCGTGTCCGTGTCAGCGGGTGCACATGTGCGTGTGTGCAGGGGGGCACAGGGGTCCCCGGCGCTATGGGCTGGCCTCACCCGGGTCCGTGTGAGCCGTGTGGGGCATCAGCATACTGTACAATCCAAACACATGACGGAATCTGGTGGTTGCATCTCTGGTTTAGGTTGAAGTGGCATTTTTATTGTGAGTCTATTTTCAGACTTGCTGTATTTTTCCAAAAGCAACCCCAAGCCCCAAAAACCCAACTCCTGGCCAGAAAGCATTCTGCCGCAGCAAGTTCCTCTCCAGAAAAGCGCTTTCTTCCCAGAAAACTCAGATAAACTTGTGTTATTACCTGAATCCTAGCAATATGATATGGTTCATATGGCCTTTGCTCTGTAACTTAATCGTCCATTCAGTTCTTTAAGAGTTTCTTCTCCATTAAAACACAGAATTCCCAAAATTACCCTCCTACCCCCACCGCCCCCCCAAAACACAAAAGAACAAAAAAACCCCAGCGCAACACAAAACCTTTTTCCTCCCATTCTCTTTCCCCTTTCAGGAGAGTCAGGCAATCCAGAGGTCAGAAATCCTATTCCTCTCCAAGTGCAGGTCTTTTCTAGGCACTGGTCAGGAAGGCACTTTAAAAGTGCCACCCACTCTCAGTTATCTGGTGTTGATAATCTCACTGTAAAATGTTTAAGGGAATTTTAACTTTCCAGTTCCTGGTAACGTCATTCACCGGGAAAAGTGATACAGATCTGTGCTGACACTTCACTCTTCCAAATGTAGCCCCCGCCCTGAGAGAAAACTTTAAAGCTTAATCACCGATCTGGGAAATACGAAGCGGAAGGAAGGGAGCAGCAGAGATTGGGTGTCTCCTGGCTGGAAGAGTTAACAGAAAAATAAAATCACTATGCCCAGGCAGGTCTTCCACAGCGGGCCATGTGGGTGTCATCGCCCGAAGCCGGCTGTGGCCGAAGGGCTTCCAGCAGGGAGAGAGGGCCTAGGGGCTCCAACAGGAGGGAGCCTGCTCATGGGGAACCTTCTGGAAGGAGACAGGTCTTGCCCTATCCAGTGTTTCTCAGTCTCGGGCACTGTGACGTTTTTGGACCAGGCAAGTCTTTGCAGCGGGAGACTGTCCTGTGCACTGTAGGATGTTTGACCACAACCACGGCCTCTCTGTATCGCTCCCCTCCATTCAAAAATGTTTCCAGAGGGGGAGGGTGTAGCTCAAGTGGTAGAGCGCATGCTTGGCAGGCACTAGGTCCGGGGTTCAATCCCCAGTACTGTCTCTAAAAATTAATAATAAACCTAATTACCTTCCCCCCACCAAAAAAAAAAAAAAAAAAAAAAGTGTTTCCAGACTTTGCTAAATGTCCTGGGATCAGAACCTCCGGATTGAGAACCCTTGGTCTAGCCTGACAAGGGAGCAGCAGGTTGCTGCAGTCAAAGCTCTGATGCCCACGTCAGGCACATCCTGCCCGCATCCCAGCTTTGCCATCCTGGTTACCTGCGCTTCTTTATCTGAAATTGGAGCTGGTTGCTGTACCTGCCTCAGGGCCACCGTGAGGATTAAATGAGCCGAGTCACGTGATGGTTTGAGCACAGACCCTCAGCTCTCAGTAGGTGCTCAATACGTGCTGGCTGTTACTAGATACGACTGCCAAGGGGGCAGGGGCCAGTCTGCACAAGACAGTCAGTCTTCTCCAGCTTCTACCCACGGTCCCCTCTGCTGGCTGGGGAGGGGACAGGCCTTCCTTTGGGAGGCAGGAAAGGCCCCACATGATGGATGCAGGCCATGTGTGCTGGGGCACGTGCACTGGACCAGGAGTCAGGACACCAGGGTTTCAGTCCTGGCTCTGCCTCTCCCTCCCAGGCTGACTTTGGGCAAGGACTTTCTGACTCGAGCCTCAGTTTCTTCATCTGTGCAACAGAGATGTTTGTAAAAGTACCTTCTCCTCAAGGCCATTGTGAGGATCCTTGGAGATAAAGGAGGTTAAAACTGCACTGTCATACACAGAAGGATCAGACACAAAAAGGAGCTATGCATTAGCTACCATAAGCTAATGAAGACTGTGGCCTTGGGGATAGTTTCTTTCTGGTCACCTGGTTTTCTCCTTGGTCCAAGTATGTCTTAGCTCCTGGCGCCTTGCCTTCTGTGGGTCTGGGGGTCTGGCTCCCTGAGTGACCTTCTGCTCCCATGACTTGCCTCTGCCCTCCTCCCTCTCAACCTGCAGACGTGTCTGCAGAATCCAGCCCGGCAGCCCAGTGTTGAGATGCTGATGGTGGGTGAGATGGACTGGTTCCCTCTAGACAAGTCATGAACAACTTTCTTTCCAGTCTCTTCTTCCCTAGGATGACTGGGCCTCAATGGCATGCCCCGTGTGAAGACCGGGGCCCCTAACGATGTGTAACTGAGATTCCTTCCTGGGTGGGCTGTGGTGTGCTACTCCCCTCCCCCGTTCAGGCCCTCTCTGTCCCTTGCTCTAGGGACCGCCTCACCCACAACGACATCGTGGCCACCACCTACCTGAGTATGTCGAAAATCTCCGCCCCTGGAGGTGAAATAGAAGGTAAGTTCCCCTCTGTGCTGTCCCCTCTGATCCCCCATGCTGTCCCCTGGCCAGCGAGGGAGATGGGCTTGCAGTCATTTAGGACTGGTCCTCGCCTCGGATGGTGGGATACACTGCCGAGGGGTGGAGCGAAGAGAATTCCTTCCTGTAGATGATACTGGTGGCTGCGGCCACGCCATCCACTGGCTTCTACGTCGGCTGGCTGTGCTCTAGCAGCTCCTATTTTGAAATCGCTTTCATTGATGTGTTAAAAAGGAGTTCATGATCATTTGGTGCAATTTTAAAGAGATAATCTGAAAGAAGAATATAAAATGTACTCATGAAATTATCCAGAAGCTTATCCTCCCAGACAAGAGATAAATATCGATTGTCTGGAACTTTCTGTTCGTATGCATGTGTGTACATGAAAAACATTGTTTTGAAATAATTTTCAGTTGTTCCAGAAGTTGCTTTTTGTCACTTGGCAATACAACATAGATGTTTATTCATGTTATTAAATGGTCTTCTACAATATAATTTAAAATAAATACATATATTCTATTGTGAATGCACCATAATCCACATTTAACCAGTTAATGCTGAATATTTTGGTGCTTTCTAGTTTTTTCAGTGTTATAAACAACTAACTTGAGAGTGACTATTTCTGTAGCTGAATCTTTATGTAATTCATGATTTTTCTTATGCATAAATACCTAGAAGTCAAATTGCTGTGTCAAAAGTTTGAACATTTTTAAAGCTTTTGGTATAGATATCAAAATTGCCCTACAAAAAGACTGGACCAATTTATACTCTAATTACTCACTTATTTTTGTTGTACCCTCATCAACACAGGGTAGAATAATGATATTAAAAAAAGAGCTTTGTTAATTTGATGGGTGAATTTCACTGTTGTCTTAATTTTCACTTCATTGATATCTGGTAAAACTGACTGATGTAAATTTAAAAATATTTTAATGATTACCTTACATTTACAAATTATATCTATTTATATACTTTTTATTTGTTATATTGTAAATTGCCTATTCATGCTCTTGTCCATATTTCTGATGGTATGTTTGTCTTTTTCTCATTGTTTTTTAAGAGTTCTGTAAGTATATGGATGTTAACTTTCCCCTGTCATATATGTTGTAAATAGTTTTTGTCAATTTTATTTTATCCTGTAATAGTTTCAACATATAGAAATTTAAAAGTTTTACATAGCCAAATCTATTAGTCTTTTCCTTAGTGAATAAGGCAGGGGTCTAACATTACTTTTTTTCAAAATTGTTCTTTGGTGATACCAACACTATATATTGAGTAATCTTTTCCTTACATTTTGAAATGCCACTTTTATCCTCTACTAAATTCCTAAATGTGTTCTTGGGCCTATTTCTTGATTTTTTTTATTATCTTTAATTGGTATGTCTGCTTATTATTTTTTAGGTTTTGGTATCTGGGTTATGCTGGCTCTGTAAAATTAATTGGAAAGATTTAAAGTCTTTTCTAACATCTGGAACAGTTTATATAACATAAGAATATAGTCTTTTGAGGGTTTGAAAGAATTCACCCATAAAACCATATGGGCTGAGTGCCCTTTTTGAGTGGGTGTAGCACTGGCTCTTTAAAACCTTTCAGTTTCTCTTGTGATCATCAGTATTTTTAATTTGTTACTTTTATTATAGCCAATTTTGATAATCTACATTTCCCTAGAAAAACATTCATGACATTGGGGTCTTCTAATTTATTTATATGGTGTTGTGCAGAGCAATCCTTTATAATTTAAATGATTTTTCTTTATTTGTGGTGTTTTCCCTTTTCTTATTTCTAATGATATGTGTTTGAATTTTCTTTTTTTCTTGATTAGTCTTATTAAAAGTTTTTTTCCCACCTACTTTATTGGAATTTGCAGAGAATCAGCTTTTGGATTTATTTGTCAATTCTAATATTTTCTAGTTATTTATTCTCTCTCTTTTTCTTTTTTTTTTTTAACTCTTTTTTTAAACTCTCTTTAGACTTATTTTTTTTTTTTTTGGTTTGTTTCCTTTTTTAACTTTATGGTTAACTTCTTGTGTTTATTTTCAACATTTCTTATTTAAATAATGGAAGTATGGTTTCTGGCCCATATCTCATGCTTTTGGCCTTTCGAAAACCCCAAAGTTACATTTAACTCTATTTTTTACTTTCATTTCTCACATTTATTTTAAATTTATTTCGGTGCATTTTCTGAGAGCAGTCTGATTTGATTCCTTTGCAGCAGTCTTTTTTTCCTGACTGGATGCCACTTGTAGGAATGTCTCTTTTTCCTTGCAGTTTGAAAAATTACTTTGATCTATCTAGATGCAGGACTCTTTTCATTGCATTTTGTCTAAGACAGTGAATTCTCAAATCTGGGTTGAGGAATGATTTTGTTTATTCTAACATTGTAACGTGAACAGTTGGAGGCAGGGTGGGGTGGGGGTAGTGGGTGCTCTGTAAACAGGCAGCTTGTGTGACTTGCTCCAGTCTCCTCTTATGAGTCCCAACCTTGTAAGGTTGTTGTAAGGATCCAGTGAGATTATAAATGAAAAGTTCTGGTACATAATAAACCCTAAAGTACTGTTTGCTGTTTAGCATCATTCTTATTTGCTTTCTGCTTTCCAAATCTGATTTTTGACCCTGTACCAATTCTGCTTTTTACTGCTTCCCACGTGGCTTAAAATTGTTGGCTTTTTTGTTTCTTGACACACCTTCTTTTCCCTCTGTCTTTCCTTTTATATTTTCCCTTTCCTCTTTGTTCTCTCCCTCAAGTTTTGTTTTGTTTCACAAAAGCTATGTCCCTTGTTACTCTATGGAGGATTCCAAATCATTCCCTGGGAATTTCAGGTGAATGCTCTCGGGAGTCTTACAGTGTTTCCTCCCTGTTTCCCCATCCTGGTTGACCCTCTGTCATCCCCCTCCCCCTGTATTCACTCGCTCACAAGATCCCATCAGTGCTGGTGTCTTTCTACAGACAGGATGCCTGAGTGTCTGCCCATCCATCTCCTCAGATCTTTATCTGGAGGACAGGTGAGACTGCCCAGTTTCTGGAAGATTCCACGGAGCACTCTTGAAGTTAACCAATCTATTCTTCTCGGTTCTCTGAAACATTAAAAAACAACAACAACTTTTAATTATAGAAAATTCGAACACACACAAAAGTAAAGAATTCTACAATGAACTCCCGGGTGCCCTACTCGGCTTAAACACCCCGCTGCTCTCTGCCCTTCCAATTTCATCGCTGAGACTTGTAATTGGTGGGATAGTCAGAAACTCCAGAAGGCACTGCTCTCGGGGCTCCGCCTGACCCAGCCCCTCCCCCTCCTGACTGTGGGACCCGCTGGTCCCAGGATGCAGTCCTCCTTCTGTGATCGCTGTTCAGATAGGCTGGACGTGCAGGTAGAAAGATGAGAGGTGGGGGGCAATGTCTCATGGGGGTGGGTGGGAGAGAGAGTACTCTAGGCCCTCCCGGACCAGAACTCCTGGCATGGAAGGAACCTCTTCTGCAGTTTTCTGGCCGGACGCCCTCCCCATCTGAGTCCGAGGACAGGCGCCGGTAGAGGCACAAAGTGACCTCACCGTTTTCCGACAGCCCCTGTTTCATGAGGTTCCAGCTGTGCCTGCTGTCAGCCACCTGAGGGAGAGTTTAGATCCCTGTGCCCCCGTCCGTCTTCATTTCTAGTGCTGATGTTGGCCTTGGTCTTTTCCAGGGTCATCATTCATTGGGACTGGGAGGAAGATGTTTATTTGGCCACTAGATGGCGCTCAGGCCATGAGCAACCCAGAGTGGTTGAGGGAATGCATTCAAAAGCGGCAACACCGGCTCTCACAGGTTGTTCTGGACATAAATGAGAATCTTCTTGGAACCAGCTAATTTTAGATGTGCAATTTAAATAGCTTGATTAATATAACAATAAAAGATTAGACTCATTGCTCAACCTGGAGCCATTCTTCCTGACCCTCTCTCTAGACCCGGAAGGTGAGCCCTGCCAAGTTCTCCCTCTTGTCCTGGGGCCACCGCAGCATTACTCCAACTTTCAGCTCTTTGTATTTCCCTCCACATTGGGATGTTCTAACACATCTGGGCCATGCAGGACCTTTCATCTCCCCATTGTTCTCAAACCCCAAACTAAGCTGAACTGTAAAAATGAGTTCTTTCTCTGTATTTCCCGGCCTCATGGTTCACCAGATTATTTGCTCCAGCCAGGAGCTTTTGTTTTCGTGTTTTTATTTTTATTTCCAGCTAGGACAGGACTTAACACTAGCCTCTTAAGCACTTCTGCCCACAAGTTTGCCTGGGCACACTTGAGTATTCCTTGGACCCCGTGTGCCAAGCATTTAGTAAAAATTTTGTTTTTTAATGAGGAGCGCTTTCCTTAGAACCGGCTGTTCTTTCGAAAGGTAACAAGCATACGAGACCCATGAAACTTACACGGTTTCTTTTATAACTTCGTGCATATGAAAATCACGCTACAAAAATAGCACTCGGACAGTTTTTTCCACAGCTCCAAAATCCAAAGTTCGTTTCTTTTTGTCTTTGGAACGTGGATGATGAGGATTTCCCAGCAGTTCTTGGTTTCTCCTCCTGCCTGGCGCGGGCTGATGTCAGGCAGCCAAGCCGTGGGCGTGGGAGATGTGCTGAGAGGCAGAGGGAGCGGCAGGGCTGGCCGCAGGTAATGGCCTTGGCTTCTCTAGGAGACACGGAGTCCCGGTGACCAACCGTGACGTGCAGCTCACTGGCCTGGGCGGGCTGCCCTCGGTCTCCTTCGGCTTCCCCAGGTGAGGGAGTTGGGCTTGGCTGCTCCAGCCCCAGAGCTGGGAGCATCCATCCATGTCTGGGGGCTTCCATGGCTCCTCTTCCTTGGGCTTGGGGAAAACACACCAAAACACTTGTGTTTTGGCAGAAGAGTGATGGGGACTAAATAGAGGCTTTGTCTTGAGTGGCTTCACTGGTGACTCTGCCCTTGACTTCATGAGCTGTCTGCAGACACCAGGGGAGACCCGGAGACCTGTGACTCTGCCCCTAAATGAGGACTCGGTGGCCAGTTGACAGCAGGGCCGTGTCTTACTACGCCTTGCACTGTGCCTGTTAGGTTTGCTGAACAAACGAACGGATGAGTGAGGGAATGAATGAAAATGTGTGGTTGGGAGCCAGGTTCCTCTGCATCCCCTCTTGGTCCTGCTGGCCAGCAGAGGCATGTGCTGGTCAGATGGCCGGTGGGATTAGCCCTGTGTCTGGGCCGGGCACTAGTCTGCAGCCAGGACTCAGAGTTGGTCTGTGGGTGAGAAGCCAAGTTTGCTCTGTGAGAAGCACGTGGGGTCGGAGCTATGACCTCGGCCTCATTAGCCCTAGATAACTGGCTGGGCCTGTTTGTAATCATTTGGAAGGAGCTTAAAATGGCAACTGTTTCCTTCCGGTGGGCCCTGGCCACGCTCTCACGGGGCTGCAGCTGTGCCGTGTCGGTCCTCTTGTGGTTGTTGAAACTCCCCTATGACCAGAGGCTTCGCTCCCCCACTGATGAAAACCTATTCCTGTGGACACGAAAATGGCCATGAATTATGGTTTCTGCAGCTCTGGCTTCTGCCAGCCGGCGTTCCTAGCTGAGGCCGGCTGTGGAGAGCTGAGGGCCTGGGTCTGGGGGCCTGCAGCCCCCCTGGAGTCTGGTCTCACCCTCCTTGCTGCAGTACGTGCTCACTGGGTCAGCCCTGTCCTCGTATCCAGAGTCCACGTTCCCTCTCCTCTCGTCTCCACGCTCTTTCTTTCTGCGTCTCTGCTCATTCTTCCTTCACGATGTTTTGCTCCACTCTTGGCTCTTAACTCCAACTGGGGAGCTATAGGAAATAGCAGTGGGTATTTTTATTCTTTTTTAAGGAGACCAATAGGTAAAGGTGACCAGTGAATGAAAATATTCGTTTCACCAAACACATCCCTAGGCCAGTCAGGACCCCAGATTTGGTTACACTAAGATGGTTGGAGGAGGAGACAGGGAGGGTCAGACACAAGGTCTTGTGGGAAGAGACAGAATCAGAGAGGATGGCGGAAGGAGACTGAGGGGTGCCGACTCCTTTGGGGGCATCTTGTACCTTCCTGGATGTGAGGGACGGATTCCAGGATGCTGAAAGTACTCGAGACCATCTCCTCCCTTGCTTCTCTTATTTCTAGACACCCCTTAGCAGCATTTAGGGTACACTCAAGTATAGAAATTTCAGCTAATGAGCTGTGCCTGGCACTGCTTCATTTGAAACAACAGGTGCCAGAAGCCAGACCCCAGTGCCTGCTGTTGTGAAAATGCAACATGGGGCCCTCAGTGGTAATACTGGAAATGACCACTAGGTGGAGATCTTGTGCCTTGAAACGCCAACTCCGAGAGAGGCATCAACCTGCCTGTAGGGTGGGGTGCTGGGTGTGTCTCACTGCCCAGCTCTGGCCCTTCCACGTTTCCCCCACCCTGTCTTTGTGTCTGTACTTTGTTTTCCTCACTTACCTGGCTATGATATGGAAAAGCACATTTTCTTTTCTGTGTTATTTCTTGGATGTATTGAGTCAAGCGTCTGGTCCAGTTTTCCACCAGCAAGCAGAGCACACAGCCATTCAGGCAGCCACTGGCAAGGACCCGAGTGCTCGCGATGGCACTGGGGCTGAGTCTGGCTGAGGGGTGCGTGGTGATGCCTTAGTGTGTGATACGTTCACAGCTGGGCTGGGGCTGGGGCCTTGGGCCACATCTGTTTCCCTGTCCAGGAGCTGTCTTTCCATCTGTCTGTCTATCAACTGTCCATCCGCACGCCCTGTTCACCTAACCAGTCCTCCACTCAGCCTTGCCCATCCTAACCCCTTTTCCATTTCTTTATGCTACAGAGGAGCCTGCAGGCGTGGTCAAGCCTCCTCCAGCCTCAGACCGTACGTGCCTTCACCTCCAGGATGCCGAGGGGGTGGGCTGTGAGGTTTTTGCTGGAGCGGAAAGGGTGCTGGTTGTGGGGAAGTTTTTGATTTGTCTGAGGTGGAACTGAGATTACCCACCTCAGCCCCAGAGCTTACTTTTGGCCATTACCTCACAACCTCGGTTGAATATGTAAATTGCTTGGAATGCTTTAAAGGCGATTCCCTCCCACCCTGTAAACCCACTTCCTGAATCTGCTGAGCTCTGATGCTCCAGGGAGTTCACTGTCTCCAGCAGGGAGTGGGTGGAACTGGCGTGGGGGTCCACGATGAGGCCGGGCCAGTGTAAGGGCTCTCGGGGACCAGGAGGAGGCCAGGGTGAGTTGCAAACTCTTGAAGTTCAAATTCACAAGGTAAATTACAGTCGCGATGATGAGTACAGATAATTGGTAGTGCTCACATCAGTTCTGTCCGCCTGGGCCTCCCACCCCAGTTCCACATGCCCGAGCCCTGCATGTACCAGGGACTGGAGGGCGAGTGACGATGGGTGCAGGGCTCTAGGGGAGGCATGCTCCTGCCTTCCGGTTGGTAAGATCTTACCCCCGGGGATGGCTTCCAGTCCCAGGGTCTCGGCACTCAAGAGTCTGCATTCAGTCCTTGGGTCTGGCTCAAGTACTTCCTTGCTGAGGCCATTTATTTTGTGCCATCCTCGCCTCACCCGTGTTCTTATGGATTGGAGCATCCCTGATGGTTCCTGCTCCTGGGCCCACCTCCCACCTTTGGCATTCTGGAAACGCCCCTTCCTCCTTCCTCTAAAAGGGACACCCTGGTTCTCAGGATTCTCAGAGTGCGGCCGGTGATGTCCCATCCTGGGAAGCTAGGTTGTCAACTGGAAAATCATGACATTAACAAAAGCGGGCCTCCAAAAAGGATGGAGATGATGTGGAGAAGAGATTTTCTCTCATCGTTAGTGTGATTCTCAAACTCTTCTCCAACCTGCTCCACTGAAAGATGGTTCTTTGTACAGTGTGGGCGGGGGGTGGGGGTGAGGAAGGAGATGCCAGGGTGAGTACAGGCTATTAGGCGGTCTGTCTCAACTTTGTAAGGGTACAGGGGTGGAGAAGACATGTACCCGGGGGCTGCCCTGTGTGTGGGGTGACATCGAGCTGGGGCCCATCCCTGGTGTTTGGGAGATGGCGTCTCTGGTCACCAGGCCCTTGGGTCTCCTTTGTGCCACTTCCCAGGCGGGAAGTACACATGAGGATGGGGTGTAGGACACGGGGCGGCCTGAGAGGGACAGGGCAGTGGGGGTCCCTGAGACCCAGCTTTGCGTGCTGGCTGAATGCGTGCGCTAAGGGTTAGACCATTTTGGGTCAGGTCTCTGTGTAGTCGTATGTTCCCTTTCATCTTGGCCTCAGTTCCCTCCTCTGCGAAACAAGGCTGGTAGAAGCAGTGCGCATGTCCGTATCTCAGGGTGGTGGTGAGGGTTAGAGGGAGACGGTGGTAGCTCTCATCGGGGGCTGCACCCGGTGCATGTGCGATGAACTGAGGGCTGGCGATGGGCTCTGGCCCGAAGGGGGCTGAGTTGAGCGCTAGAAGGCCCCGCTGGGCAGGCCCCTCTGATCCGCACTTGTGTTTCCCAGTGGATGACCACCTGGGCTTCCTCCCCACCTTCGGGCCCTGCTACGTCAACCTCTACGGCAGCCCCAGGGAGTTCACTGGCTTCCCGGACCCCTATGCGGAGCTCAACACAGGCAAGGTGAGCCAGACCGGAACCCGTAGTCCCGATCCCCAGGCCTGTGTGCGGGGTCTTCCAGCCTGGGCTGGGCAGTATCTGCAGCCGGCCTGGACTCCAGGGACCTGATGGGGCTTGAGTGGGCCCAGGGCCACCTGCTCCTTCCACTTGGCCCCTCCTGGCCCCTTCTTCCCTCCCTTTTGCCACTCCTTCAGGGCCAGCCTGACACCTGCCCCCCTTCTCCCGTTTTCCCAGCACCTGAGGGACCCAGGCTCTATCAGGTTTTATTCTCCCCTGGTGAGACTGGACTCTGCTACTGACCACCTGGGTGGCGTGTCCCCTGAATGCTCTGGGCCACCATTTCCTCATCTGCAGAGTGATGGGATGTGGCTCAGGGCGCTCCTGGTTGCCTGGGAGATGAGTGACCTCAGGGCCAGATCAGGCTCCTTTCCTTCCCCTTCTCCCCTCCACCACCCCTGCTCCTGGTGACCCAGCCTCCCCTCTCAGGGGGAGGGCGTCGCCTACCGAGGCCGGCTTCTGCTCTCCCTGGAGACCAAGCTGGTAGAGCACAGCGAGCAGAAGGTGGAGGACCTCCCCGCGGATGACATCCTTCGGGTGGAGGTGAGGGGCGTGGCTCTGGGAGGGACGAGGAGGGTGGTGGCCAAGTGGGGCTGGCTTCAATGTGCCCTGGCGGAGAGAGGAGGGCTCAGCTTGGCCCGCTCTCCTGTGTCTCCACACCTCTGGGCCTCAGAGTAACCCAACACCTGCCCTGCCTCCGTAAGCAATGTGCAGGGGCACAAAAAAGATAAATGAAAGTATTTTAAAGTCTAGAGCTTGGTGCAAAATGAGAGGCTCTTTTATAATGATAATGTAAGAAGAGCGAACACTTACTAATCCCCGACCCGGTGTCAGACACTGCGCTTGTGACACTGTTGATGTCATTGAGTCCTCCCAGCACCCGTGAGGTGGCTGCTATCAGTATCTCCATTTTACAGATGAGAAAACTGAGGCTTAAGTGTATCAGAGCAGCAAGTGGTGAAGCTGGGCGTGGCATCCAGGAGGCAGCCGTATGGAGTCTGCCTGGTGGTTTAAGCTTTCAGATAATCAGCCGGTACTGGTTTGCATTCTGGCTTGGCCACTGACCAGTTGTGTCATTTTCCCTGTGTGTAACGTGGGGGTAATAGTTACACTCACCTCATAAGATTGTTGGGAGAATTAAATTAATTCATGCCTGTATTCAGTCAGCACTCGGTGCGTGATGATTATGTCCGTGATCTAACGACCCAGCTGTGTAAACCCTCTTCTCTCTGCCTCTACAAAGGGGATCGTAGTGCCATCTTGGTTCAGACTGGGATGTGTAGTTGAGTTCCTGCCGCGTCCTCAGCCCTGTGCCCCGTGTCTGGCGGGGCAGTGGGATTCATTCATCTCAAACACACGGGCAGCCTGTGGATGCTCAGAGCTGGCTGTTGTGGAGAAATGGAGCAGTGTGGGCTGGGCGCTCTGGGCAGGGGCACGGGGGGTTAGAGGCTTCGGCCCCTTCTGGACAGCAGACGTGGGAGACTGGCTCCCTGGGGTAGTGGTGCCATGGCCGCTTGTCTGTGCATGATCTTGGAGGAGCCAGCCTTCGTAGAGGAACATGGCCAGGCACCCAGGCCTGGGATGAGTTTGCTCCAGCTTGACCAAATCTGGGCCCCGCTGCTGAGCTGGACCACTCACCACGCATCTGTCCAGCCAGGATCCATTGGGTGCCAGGGCCTGCCAGATGTGTGGCCCCTCCCCGCATGGGTGTGTTCCTTCCTTCCCCCCTGACCCCGGCCCTCCCTGCTCCCAGAAGTACCTCCGAAGGCGCAAGTACTCCCTCTTCGCCGCCTTCTACTCGGCCACCATGCTGCAGGACGTCGACGATGCCGTCCAGTTCGAGGTCAGCATCGGGAACTACGGGAACAAGTTCGACACGACCTGCCTGCCGCTGGCCTCCACCACCCAGTACAGCCGGGCGGTCTTTGACGGTGAGGCCAGAGGCTGTGCTCCTGGCTGGGACCCCGACCACAGAGCGGGGGCCGAGCCCTACATCCTGTCCCCTGCTGGAGGCTTGCCCGACGGCCCTGGCCTGGGCACACCTGTTTGGGGGACCCCCTGGTCTGCTCCCCGCTGTGCTGCGTCTCTCTGCTCACCTCCAGATGGTTGCTGGGACCCACAGATTGAGTTGGCGGTGGTCAGTGTTGGTCCTGACCTGGTCCCAATCATTTATTATCTGGCGGCTGTGGGGCTTGGTGTGGAGATTCTGGAGAATGTGGGATTCCCAGGGTCCTTCTAGCCACCCCTCGGTTTTAAGGTGCTAAGGGGCCCTAGTGAGAGTGGCAGCTCTCTGTTCAACGCATGAAAGGAGCTCCAGCACCTTGTCTGGGCACTGGGGAGCAGTGGCCATGCCACGTGTGTCCACTGGAGTTCTTAGTGGGGGAGCAGGTGCCTGCCTCCATCCTGCTCGTTCCCCGCCGCCCCTCCGCTCCGCTCAGCACCAGGCCCGTGCGTCCTTCCAGGGTGCCACTACTACTACTTGCCCTGGGGCAACGTGAAGCCCGTGGTGGTGCTGTCATCCTACTGGGAGGACATCAGCCACAGAGTCGAGGCTCAGAACCAGCTGCTCAGGATTGCCGACCGGCTGGTGAGTGGAAGCGGGCCCCACCCAGTGCCCTGCGCACGCATGTCCGATGGGTGTCCTCAGACCTGCCCCCGTGGGGGCTAAGTCTGCAGACCTCACGGTGCCTGGAGTCCCCTGCGTCCTGACCGGGCCAGGCTTGCGATCCTGCCCTGCATCCTGGGAAGAGAGGAGAGGGAGGGAGCACAGTCCTGGGGGGACGCCCCCAGTCTGATGTGGGAGAAGCACAGAGAAAGGGCCAGGAGAAACCACGTGGCAATCAGCAGGACCGAGCCTGCAGCCTTTCATTCATTCATTCATTCATCAAATGCCTTTGACTCCACAATCAAAGGTTGTGCTGGAAACGTCTAGCTAGAGGGTAGACGTGAACAAGGAGCTGCCCCTGCCTTCAGGGGTCAGTTGAGTAAAGGAGAGTGCTGGCTCCTGTGGAGGCTCCAAACTTAAGTTCAGGTGACACTACAGGAGTACTTAGGGAGGGGGGCTTGGAGGAGGGAGGGGCCAGGGAGCATCAGGTCAGCCTCGCAGGGCAGCGAGGGGGCCGCATCCAGGGAGGGGAGCTGGGCGCAGGTTAGGATGCCGTTGTAGGGGTCCAGTGGGGCATGGCGTGGCTCTGGGAGGGCGCTGACATCAGGGGGAAGAATACAGGATTGAGATCTAAGGACTTGGTGGCCTGTTGGGTTGGGGAGGAGGAAGGGCCGTGAGCAGGGGCTCCGGTGGCTGGGGAATTGGGAAGCTGGGGAGAGGAGCAGGGGCCCCGAGGTCAGGCGATGAGTCCTGATGAGGACATGACCCGGGGTTTCTGGTGGAGGCTGGGAGTTGCGGGCCTGGCGCTTGGCCAGAGACCAGAGGAGAATCAAAGTGGGCAGAGATGTGGAGGCCAAGGGCAGGCCGCTGATGATCCTGGCGGTGGCCCCTGGCTGTTTCTGTGAGGCTCGGGGTGGAGGTGCGCCCACGAGATGCGTGGTCCCTGGAAGCATGGGGGAGGCAGGTGTGGCCGTGCTGTCGGGGGTGCGTGCGGGGCAGCAGGGTGGTGGGAGGGGGGTTGGAGAGGCTTGGGCGTGTCTGTGGTGGTGGTGAGGAGGTGAGCACAGCGAGGAGGGAGAGTGGGAAGGGAAAGTGGGGATGGGAACATTAGAGTGGCTGGGAGGGGATGCAGGGCCGAGTGGGGGCTGTGGAAGCCTGTGCCTTCCCCAAGACCGGCAGCTGTCTGGGAGGGAGGGGACTGGCCAACACCCAGGTTTGGGAGAACTTGGGGTTGATGCTGTGCAAATGCAGCATCTTCCGGACCAGCCATTCTCTCCCAAGCTGTTCCCTGAGGGCAGGGGCTGGGCGTTCTTTCCAGGGCCTGTCTGCCTCCAGCTTGGGGGCCCCAGCGTGGAGCACACGGCTCGCAATTGGGAATGCTGAGGTGGGGAGAAGAGAGAGGGGACTGAGGGGCAAGTCCTTGGCCTGAGGGCTGTTCTGTGAGATATCTCGCCCCCCTGCTCAGGCCTGAGGCCCATGGAGGCGAGTTCCAGAGAACAAACCAGAGAAAACTGGGGAACCACATGGCCCTAGGAGTTTAGAGAGGGACCACCCTGATATCACAGGTCGTCTGAACTCCTGAGGGAAGGAGGCTGTGATTCAAGCCTGCTTGGGTGGTAGGGCTGGAAAGGAAAGAGCCTGGGGTGGGGGAGCTCCGAGGTCACTTACCTGTGAGACGTCAGACCTGGCTTGACGGGGGCTGGTGGAGCGTGGAATGCAATGGAGTTGTCTCGCAGCCTGCACACGCGAGGGGTGGGAGTTCCAGGCTTGGGAATTTGGGTCTGCTTGGTGTGGGGCGCTCTGGACAGACGCTGGTTTGGGGCCTCTGGCCTCTGCCTTCTTTGCTCTAATTGTTCTCTCCTTTTGGTTCAGGGACTGGGCCGTGGTGACGGGGCCTGGGGGTTAGGGGTCCGCTCTGCGGTGACCCGACCGCTGCCTGCCTGTTCCACAGGAAGCTGGCCTGGAGCAAGTCCACTTGGCCCTGAAGGCACAGTGCTCCAGCGAGGACGTGGACTCCCTGGTGGCTCAGCTGATGGATGAGCTCATCGCAGACTGCAGGTAGGGGGTGCCTGGCACCCGCGCGCCCTCCCCTCCTGGCTCAGCCGGGCCCTTTCCCTGGGAGTGTTCGTGTGTGGCAGTGAGCGACGGCACGTCTCCCCAGCCACGCTTGGCCAGCAGTCCAGCCCGTGCTGAGTCCAAAGGTGGTGGAGCCAGCGCGGGGAGTTGAAAAGGTGACATTTAGAGCAGGTCATAAATCTCCCTGCAGCGCGGCAGCTGCGGGCCTGGGGCGGCCCGGCTCACCTGAATGGGGAGCATTGTGTCTCTGATCCCCGACCTCTTATTTCCCTGATGGAATCTCCAGGAGGAGCTGGCTGGTGGGGGTGATGGCGCCCCTCCTTCCCCCAAGGCCATGTCGGGGAGCACGGTTTCTGTTTAGCCTTCTCTTGACACGGCTGATTGTCGACTTCAGGAAAAGGGGGGCCCTTGGGGTGAAGGAGAACAGGGGAACCAGGGCCCCGGCGGAAGGGGGAGCATCTCAACATCTCCATGGCTGGGTGTCCCTCGCTCCCCACCCACCTGCTCAGAACCTTGGTTTCCTCATCTTCAACATTATGGCAGGAGTAACTGCTTCATAATATCACACAAGCAAACTGCCCAGTCCTCAGGAAGTAATTTCTCCTTAATTATTATTAAGGATAAGAAATGTCAGAAGACTTTGATTGTCATCCCATTGACTAGCTTTGTGGCTTTCGGCAGCTTCACTTCTCTGGATCTCAGTTTTTCCTGCTGTTAAATGGATTTCATAATAAAAGGCAGTCTTTCTACTTTTCTAGGATTGAATGTGAATATATGCAGGTGTATTCTATGCCCCACTCTAAATCTTACCACCCTAGCCCCTGTTGAATGTATGAGAAATGCCTTCATGCTGTGAATGAGAGACTGTGGCTGCCTGCGGCCGTGCCCCTCCTGGTCTTCTGCACCCCAGCTGGGAAGTGCGTCTTTATCTGAAATGCCCCTGCCCCCCAGACAGTCATTCACTACTTCTCCAAACCTCCCTGAGGCCTGGTAGGCTTCGTGCCAGGCGCCCAAATCATGATGAGAAGGGTGCAGCCTCAGCCCTCCCTGGGGTAACACTGCAGAAGCGAGCAAATGAAGGAGAAAGCAAGTTGGGGGGCTCGAGGCAGGTGCCCTGGGAGCTCAGAGCAGGAGGGGCTTAAGCCAATCTAATTCAGGGAAGCTTCCTGGAGAAGGGGATGCCCCATGTGAACTCTGGAGGAGGAGGAGTCAGCCTTTGGAGAGGGGACTGCCAGGCGAAGGCACAGAAGCCTGCAAAGCCTGCTGCCTCTGGGGCAGCTGAAGTCCAGCTGAGACAGGCCTTCGGGATTCACATGGGCAAGCTCAGCCCCGGGGGACATTGGGAGCACAGGGGTCCCCAGGGGTTCAGATGCTCACTCTGGCTGCAGAGCAAGGGCTGGGCCAGGCATGGTGGTGAGGGGAGACTGGACAAGGGCATGGCCCGAGGCACGGGGAGGGGGGCGAGAGAAGCAGAGGGCGGCCTGGACCATTGAGGAGGCATCATGGTGGGAACGGCCTCACGAGGAGCACTTTCTGCTCCAGGTGCTGTGCTGAGAATTTCATGTGTATTAACTAATCATAAAAATCTTAGGAGGTAAGAAGGGGAATGATGCACATTTTGTAGATGAGGAAACTGAGGCAGGGAGAGGTTAACTGCCCAGATTCACGCGCCTTGTAAGTGGCTGAACCCCTCGCTCTGCCGCTCCGTCCTGGACAGGACGTGATGCTGGCGGGTGTGGGGCCCAAGGAAGTCCCAGAATCGATCCCCTGGCTCTGGCCAGAGCAGCGGGTGGGCAGCAGCACAGTTTCTGGAGGGCTCAGCAGGAGGAGAGCAGGCTTGTGGGAGGAGGAGGAGTTCACGGCTGGGGGAGCTGCCTGTGGGCATCTGCGGTCTGGAGGTCGGAGGTCAGAGGGAGGCTAGAGGGGCACACGGGGGCACTGTCAGCAGGAGGGGAGGGGTGCTGCAGAGTGACTGACTGTGCCCCGCTGCCCGCCCGACAGCCTCGGGTGTGGAGGGCGGGCCGGGGCTCTGGGTTCACCCACTCTGCTCGTGACCCATGCGTGGTGTGGACCTTGGCAGGACGGAGGTGCTTGAAACATCTGAGATGGGTGGGTCCCAAGTCCTGGGCTGCTGCTGTGTTCCCAAGAAGGGCTCCGTTCTTGGAGGACTCGACCAAAATGCTTCTGCCAAAGACTGGTCCCCTTGAGTCATCCTCCTGGGGGTAGATCGTGGCCGGGGGCCTCCTGGGAAACCCTGGTCCCAGGTCAGGGTCTTGTGAGGAGGGTCCCATCCTCTTGGCAATGCATCGCCAGGCTTCAGGACCAGTTCCTTCAGGCACCACCCAAGGCCACCAATAGCCCTGGGGCCACAACACGGGCATCCAGGTGCGGGGACCCTGAGCTAGCTCTCGATAGCTGACCACCAGCAGCTCCCACGTTCCTCCAGCCAGCCCCTGCCCATGGCTCCAACATCAGTGTCCTTCATTTTGTCTGACCGTCTCCTGCCTCATCTCCCTGGGAGCCCTCTCCCTACCACCAGTGGTGCCCACTCTGTTCTTCCAGCCCAGCCCTTACCTCTCATCTTTCAACCTGTGGGCCCAACTGCCAGCAGCACATCTCCACCAGCACGTCCAACTCATTCTCTGTGACCTTCCTAACACTACTGTGCCACCTCCGCTTGAGCCCTGCCGTGGCTCCTGTTGCTTTTAGGAAAAGTCGCAGCTCTTGTCCTGGTGGATGGGCCTCTGTCCCCACTCCCTGCCTCCTGGACCCCAGTGGGCTTACCTTCCGGCCCCTCGGAACCTCTGGGCTGGCTCAGCGCCCTGCATGTGCTCCCACCTGCTTCTGAGGCATTGTACACATGCCGCCCCTTTGGCCAGGGCGCCCTTCCTGCTCTTCTTGGCCTAACCAGCTCTGCCAGTGCGGCTTGAGGCCACTTCCTCCAGGAAGTACCCCTGACCCTGAGGCTGCTCAGAGGGGATTTATCTAGCTTACCTGTCTCTTCCAGGGGCTCCCCAAGGGCAGGGCTGTGTCTCGTCTCTGGACCCAGCCCCCAGCCAGGCCCAGCAGAGCTGATGCTCACAAGGAGTGAAATGAATGACCCAGCTGCCAGTTACCTTCTGGGCTGGACATGGCCCCTCCCCACTGCTGTCCCTGATAAAGGCATCCACTCATCACAGGAGCAGGCAGTGACTTTGTGCCTGTGCTGAGCCCTGCCCTGGGCCCACCTGCCATTTCCAAGTCAGCCAGGTGGCAGGGCCACGGCTTCTGTTTGGGCCTGGGGGTATACTGTCATCCACCTTCCTCCTCTGGGTCTCCTTTTCTTTCCATGCCCCCTGTTCTGTGCTTTTGAGGGGTAGGAAAGGGCCAAGACATCTTGTTAGTGGTAGTTATGGGTCCCGGCTTTTTCTTGGGGAGTCTTGGCTGGGCTGGTGGCCTCCATGAAAATCTCCCTTTGGTGGTCTGTGTGGCAGTCCCTCCCAGCTCCCGACCCAGGCTGGGAGCGTAAATCACCCCGGTTGGCTTGCCTCTCCACATCCTTCTCCAGACCCACCGGCCCCCACCCTCGGGCCCACTCAGGCCTCCTTCCCAGGCAGGCCCAGCCCAGGACTCTGGCCCAGGCCCCCCTTTACCCACCGAGCATGCCCCTCCGCCGCGTTCGAGTGGGCCAGTGCTGGAGGCCGCCCCTCTCCTGGCCTGGGGCAGCCCCATCCGAGGCACCCTCGGGGCAGTAAATATTATATTACCACAGGGTGTGCAGTACGTGACCTGAGACAGGCCCTGGGGCTTAAGTTTCCTGAGATGGAGTTTGCGTACCGCTCCCCCCACCCTAAAAATTCAATTAAAAAAAATAACAGGAAAAATGTAGTGCGCCGAGGGCCTGCCAGAGTGGTGTATCTGGCGGCGGCGGTGCCGCTGCGCCCGGCGGTAATTGGTTCTGCATAGCTCCGGGAAATTGGCAGAAAAATAAATCAGCCGGGAGCCGGGAGTCGAGACACCGCGGGGAGGGGAGCGTGAGGTGGGGGGGTGGCTGCAAGTGCTGGGAGCAGAACTGGCGAGCAGGTTTGACTGATGTCCTGGTTGGGAGTCAAGGGCTCAGTGGGGGTGGGGTGGGGGTGGGGCGGCCCCCGGCACCCTCCAGTGGGGGTAAGCTGGAGGGGTCCTGCTTGGTGAGGAAGAGCACAGACATCCCCATCCAGCCCGTCCTGTCCTGTACGATGCTTGTGTGTGTGCTGACCGACCCCGGTCTCTCTGGGGCTTGGTATGCCCAGCAAGAGCCACGTGGAGGACGTTTAGGGAGCCCAACCTTTGGAGAGGATGGGAGAGGGTCAGAGTTCTTTGCCTCCAAATAGGATTGAGTTTAAACCCAACCCCCCACTTAGGGGCCTAGGGCTGTGTTTCTGGGACAGTGTGTACCCCCCATCTCCTCTCCAAAGGCTTCCTAAGGCAGAGGGTTCTGGGAGGGCTGTTGTGGGGCCGCACTGGGTCGACACATGTGTATTGCTGGCTGCCGGCCTCCCCACAGTGTCTGCAGTGGCTTGTCAGGGGTCCATAAATTTCCTTCTTGAAGAAAGTGTGCTTATAACAGAATGAATTCATTTCAGCCGAGGGCAGCTTAGCGCATCGGCCTCTACTCTATGACGAGGATGTGGGGTCAGGGAGGGACTCACTGGGCCTCTGGGGGCTTGCAGTCAGTCGGGCAGAGGGGACACACATGCGAAAGAACTCACCCAACTGGAGGCTGAGCATAAGTTCTAGACAGGCAGCCTCAGAATAAAGGGCTGGGGGACTTCAGAGCGAGAGGCACACTGGGCAGTGTGATTGGGGAAGGCTTTCTGGAAGAGGTGGCTGTGCCTCTCATCAGGCTGGAGAAGTCACCCAGGGCACACGGAGCACCCAGCAGGTAGGCTGAGGGGGTGACGCCTGTTGTGGGGCCCTGTGCACTGTGTGTAAATTCATGTGTGTGCCTGGACCTGGGAAAGTTCACATGCCGTCTCTCTGTCACAGCCAGCCCCTGGGCAATGTCCAAGAGATGCCCTCCGCCACCCACCTGGACCAGTACTTGTACCAGCTGCGCACCCGTCACCTGAGCCAGATCACTGAGGCAGCTCAGGCCCTGAAGCTTGGCCACAGTGAGCTCACCACCACCCTGGAGCAGGCTGAGGACTGGCTCCTGCGTCTGCGTGCCCTGGCAGATGAGGTAGCTAACCCTGGCAGATGAGGTGCCTTCCTTCCTGCCAGGAGCATCAGAACTGGGAGGGACATGGGGACTGTCTGGACCATGATGCTATGCTGGCTCCATTGCTGGGTGACCTTGGGCAGGTGACTTAACCTCTCTGAGCCTCCATGTCCCCATTCACCAAAGGAGAACAGAGGATACAATGGGATACTGGGTATTGTGGGTCCCAGCACAGAGCCTGGCATGTAGTAGGTGCTCGATAAATGCCCCCAAATGTGCTCAAGAAATGTGCTTAATAAATGCTGCCAAAGTATGTCAGAGACAGAGCTGGGACCAGAATGTCGGGCGCCTGGCTCCAGGTCCAGTGCCAGGGCCTGCTTCCCCAGGGACCCGACTTCTTCTCCCCACTGACCTGTCTGCCGTTGGCCTCAAACCTGCCTCTCCCGGGGCCATGTGTTTCCTGCCTTCCTGGATGCCCCTCAGCCCTGGGCCTCAGGAGGCTGCACCTGCAGTCACTCTGCACCTGTATGTACCCCCATCCCTGCCCCCTGGGGCAGATGCCCCCATCCAGTTCCCCAGGGCAATAGGCAGACCGCAGACTTGTCCAGAATGAGGAGAAAGGTCTGCTCGTATGTCACAGGCGGACACAACTGCTGTCCACTCTGGTCAGAGCCACATGGGATCCCTGGGGGGGATGGGGGAGATGGTGAGGAAGGATCTCTCCAGAAGGAGTGTGCAGAGAAGGGCAGGGCCTGAGAGGGGCTTCTGGAGGAGCGACTTGTTGAAGGGGAGAGTGAGGTCCAGGAGGTGGAAGGGATGCTCAGGAGGGGAAGGCAGCCCGAAATGTTGGTCCCTGAGAGTAAGCTCTGGGCTCATCCCTGAGCGGGGCCTCGGGTCTGTGGCCAGTTACCTGTGGGGACACTGTGTTGTTCAGCCCCAGGCTGACCCCCAAAGGGGCTGTGGACCATCCCCTCGGGTGGATCACAGGCTGCCCTCCATATCCTGGCCCAGACCCTGGAACCCTCAGCACAGGTTGTGTCGTGGCTGGGAGGGGTTAAGGTGAGACGGGTGCTGTGGACAATGAGGGAAACTGAGGAGCATTTCTCAAATTTGAGTGTACATCAGAATCCCCTGAAGGTTTTGTTAAAACAGGGTACAAGGCCCATCTGATCCTGTATCTCTGGGGTAGGGCCTGAGAATCTGCATTTCCAGCAGGTGTCCAGGTGTTTCTGCTGCTGCTCTGGGGACTGCACTTGGAGAGCCCTTGGTATCGGGGTTAGGAACGCATATTTAGAATCAGAAACCTTTCTCTATTACTTCTTTGAGCCTGAATTTCCTTGCCTGTGCCAGCCTCCCAGCGATGAAGCGACTCTCCTGGGAGACGCTGAGGGAGGGGGAGGGTGCCAGCAGTCAGCTCTCAGCAGGAGCCCTGCTCAGAGACCCAGGCCCGCCCCACACTGCTCAGCTGCCTTGGGAGCAGATGGACTTAACCAACCGGCCATCTCTCCCGAGTGAGGCAGCTGGGAGCAGTTCTTAGGCCTGGAGGCTCCGAGGGGCTCAAGGCCCTGCAGTTTTGTTCTGTGCTGGTCACCATTTTTAGAACCCAGTGTCACCAGGCCCAGAAAAGAGCCAGACTTCAAGGGTTCCTGCTGTTGGGGGGGGGTGTCCTCTGGGAGGGCACACACCGCCTGTGGATTCGCTGCTGCTCCCAGGGGTGAGGAAGGGGAGGTGGCATCTTGAGTGTGATGTCATCTCTGGGGTCAAATGAAATCCTCCGATGTCTACCCCCAGGGAGCATCTGTCTGCCCACCAGGGGAGGGGATCTAAGAACCCAAGCTCAGGGCTTCAGGCAGGAGTGTCTCTTCCCAGAAAATGAGAACGCAGCTCAGTGAATTCTTGGCCGGCTCCTCGTGTGAGCCGGGGGCAGCCTGGTGCCCTGTCCTTGGGGGCTCATAGCCACTGACAACAGAGGTGCCCAGCCAGCCCTGGGAGGTCAAAGGGGCGGCTGTGGGTGGGCAGCACGAAGGGTGGGAACTGGGAGGAGAGGCCGGGGGAGACAAGCTCACGGTGGACTGAAGATGGGGGCTTGGGTGGCCCCCGTCCCTACGCTGACTGCCGCCTTCTCTCCAGCCCCAGAACAGCCTGCCTGACATCGTCATTTGGATGCTGCAGGGAGATAAGCGAGTGGCGTACCAGCGGGTGCCCGCCCACGAGGTCCTCTTCTCCCGCCGGGGCACCAGCTACTGCGGCAAGAATTGTGGAAAGCTGCAGACGATATTTCTGAAAGTGGGTTCTTTCTCCTCAAGCCATGTGCATACCTTCTCACCCCCAGAGCTGTGCACTCCCCTTCTGTTTCCCCTCCTGTTCTCTGTCAGACTCAGCGTTTTTAGGCTCTGGTCTCAGAAGGAACTGAGGGCTTTGCATAGAATGACTTCCCTTGTCCTCTCTCCCCCACCAAGTCCTAGATCCCAAGCGCCTAGTCTAGAAAGTGAGCAGGTGAGAGCTGGAATCGGGGGGCGCTGGGAAGGAATGAGGGGCTGAACCTCCAGGCTGTGCTCCTCTCCAGCTAGGTCCCTCCCCGGTGGGGGCCTAAGCCCCTACTCCCAGCCTTTAAGAGCCCTTGCACAGACCTGCCTCCACCCTCCAGTGGGGTTTGACTCCAGCTGGAGTCACGCTGGGGCTCAAGTTCCTCCCTTTAGGAAGGCTTGTGTCTGGCTCTCCCGTTGGAGAACTGGGGCCAAGTAATCCTGTCCCCCCATCACCCTGCGCCCACCTCTCCTGCCCTTTCTCCTCGAGTACCCATCCTTGCTCCCCCTCCATCTTCTCTCAGCCTTGGGGGCTGCTGGCGGGGAAGTAAGCAGGTTCCTGGAGACCCTCTGTCCTCCTCTCTGGGTTAACGTGGGGATGTGGAGCCCAGGCTGCTGGATGGGGGTACTGCAGGCTGCTGGATGGGGGTACTGCAGCCTGCTGGTTGGGACACAGTTCAGGGAAATCCCTCCCTGAGCTGTGGCTGCCCCGGCCCAGGGAGGGTCCTGTTTGGAGGGCTGTCACTGAGGCCGCTCTGCTAGAGGAGGAGTGGCTGGGGCAGCAGGCCTGCCCCTCACCACGTACGGCTGACTCCACACGGCTCTGTTGGCATCGTTAAACTGCTTCGCCTTCCACCTTCCCTCTCCATGTCTTTCCTCCTACCCATACCAGGACCTCCTCCCATCTCACCTCTTCCAGGAAGTCATCATGGACTCACTTTAGCCTCAAACCTCTGAGTGGCTGTTGGTCAATCTATTCATATACTGACCAGTCATTCTTGTTACCCCCTGGGGTGGGCAGAGAGAACAGGTTTCAATGGTACAGGATGTGTGGACAGGTTGCGGGGCAGGCTGGAATCCTGTGTGACCTTGGGCAGATTGCCTAACCTCTCTGAATGCTGTCTTCCCACCTATAAAGTAAGGATCAGGCTGCTCCCTTCACAGGTTTTGAGGACTGAATTAGGTAACACAGGTCATGGGTCTTGCTGGAGCTGGGTGATCATTGAATATTAGTTTTCCCTCCTCTTTGCCCTTTTTCCCTGTGGGGTGTTCCCTTGCCCCTTGGGGAGAGGAGGCTCCACCAGCACCATGACTGGAGGCCAGCCTAAGGCCTGGGATGAACAGATCTCTGCATGCGGGTCATTGGTACTTCAGAGGAGAGCCAACTTTGTCTAGAAAGAGGGTGGGGGTGTCAGGCAGTGGGCTGCCCCTCCCACCTGGGGCATGTTCCCCGTGAGAACCTAACCTCCTAGCATTCTGCTTTCCTCCCTCCTAAGCCAGCTCCTCGCCTGGTAGGGCAGAGGGAGAGGAAGTGGAGGAGTGGCCACATCTGAATGGGGCTAACCAGGGAGGGCTGTCAGGCTGCGGTGGAGGTGGGGCTGCAGGAGTGCGCCTGGCAGACCCGGTGAACAGGGTGAGCATCGGGCTCTGACCTTTTGGCCCTGCAGCCTTGGGGAAATGCAAACTGAAAAACTTCCCTGATCTCAAGCGGAAAAAAAAAAGATATAGAATTGTTTCTCGAAGTCTTCCCCACTGAGTTAGTTTATGAGCCCCACCAGTAGCTCCGGAGCAAGCTCTACAAAAATGTTGGCAGCAAGCAGAGACCAAGAAAACATTGGTGTTTCTTAACTTAAACCAAAGTTGGAAAAAATGAGCACCAGCAGAGAGGGAGAGGAGCCCCAAACTAGACATTTCTTTATTTGCTGTTGCTATTTTGGGTCCGGCAGCCTGGCCCCGTCTGGGGGAGGGCAGGGGAGAGACTGGGGGTGGAGGGGGAAGGGGGGGTCAGGCATTCCTGCCATCTCCCTGGGGCTGGTGGTTTGGAGGGGAAAAGGCTGCTAACCGCCCCAGGGGAGAGGACGGCTGAAGTGAACAGTCATGGGGAGGTTTCCGAGGGGTGACACTTCAGGTCAGGGGCTCCTCCAGGCTTCACTGAGGATGAACCAAAGGCAGAGAGGTGGGGTGAAGGGTGAGACTATTAATGACTTGGCATGACGCCCCTTCCTCATCCTCTTACCTGGCCTGGGCTCTCCCTCTGGGGACCCAGGCCTCCTCTACCGGTTAGAGAGCCCTTCCCTCAGCCTCCCTTTCCTCCTCGGAACTCACCAAAATGACTCATCTCTCTCAGCTCCCTGCCCCAGAGGAGACACTCCTCCAAGTTCACGCGAGCACCTGAAGCCTGGGTGCTTAATGTGTTACTTCCACTAAGGGACCGTGTGTTGTTATTCCACAAGTGAGGAACTTCTGTTCCTCAGGCCATATCTGACCCTTGATTTCAAGCAAATGGTGAAGCAGTTGTGGTGAATACATTTTTTATGTTGGGATGTTGTGGTTATTCCGGTTTGGCAGAGCTTCTGAAAGGTTCAAGATAAAAAGCAGTTAAAGACCAGTGAATAGTGGTTAACATGCTGATAAACACTTGAAAGGGAAGGGATATCAGATGATACCCTAACATCCAGCTGAAAAAGACAAAAAAACCCCAAAACAAAAAACCGAAAGTGAAGTGGAAGGCTTTAACTTCTTTCCCTTTTGGACCTTTTTATCTCTTTTAGAGACATGTTCTAGAGCTGCACTGTCCAGTATGGATGTGGCTATTTAAATTTAAATGAATTAAGATTAAATAAAATGAAAACTTTGGTTTCTCAGTCACACCAGTTACATTCTAAGTACTCAGTTGCCACGTGGGGCTAGTACCTTGGACTGTGCAGATGTAAACCGTCGCCATTGCAGCAGCAAGTTCCACTGGGAAGTGCTGTTCTAGAAGAGAACAGAGATGATGTGTTGGGAGAGGGGAGAATGGGGGTCCTGGTCTAGACATGTGTCTGCAGGGGGCACCTAGTGGGTGATGATTCAGTCAGCTTTGATGGGAAGGAATTTTGGCAGGTTTCTTAACCGTATACCCCTCTTCCATGAAATTCTAAGCCCCCCAAACAGGGCACACACCTGATGGGGTGTCAGCTAGTATGCCCAGGCCTGGAGACCCCCCTCCAAGTTGAGACATCCTGACCCTGAAGGGGACTGTGGGTTTCTCTCCTTCTCTGGTACCCAGTATCCGATGGAGGGGATGCCCGGAGCCCGGATGCCAGTACAGATTCGGGTCAGGCTCTGGTTTGGGCTCTCTGTGGATGAAAAGGAGTTCAACCAGTTTGCTGAGGGCAAGCTCTCCGTCTTTGCTGAAACCGTGAGTGCCCAACTGCCTGCCCTCCCCACTCCCAGCCCCCAAGCTACCACGGCCCCACTCACTTCTCTTTTGCTCACTCTCCAGTATGAGAACCAGACCAAGCTGGCCCTGGTCGGGAACTGGGGTACAACGGGACTCACCTACCCCAAGTTTTCTGATGTCACGGGCAAGATCAAGCTCCCCAAGGACAGCTTCCGCCCCTCGGCCGGCTGGACCTGGGCTGGAGACTGGTTCGTGTGTCCAGAGAAGACGTGAGTCATGGGCGGGGTGGGCTTGGGGACCCCGTCTGCCCCAGCCCTTTCTCTGAAAGGCCTGGGCCCTACTCATTCCTCTGTCTACTCCCACCACCCCTGTACTGGTCACGGTGACTTCCACTTGAACTCTCCCGGGACTGGGGGCTCACGAGGTAGCATTCTCTCCCGGAGGGGTGCTAATGATCGGAAAGTCCTTTACGATTAAACCAAAGCTGGCCTCCACTGGACTTTGCACTTATCATTTATGTTCTTTTCCTCCAAGACCCCTCAGAAAGCCCATTTCCTCCTCCGCATATGAACCCCTCTCTCTGTGTCTGAGGTCCTCTCTCTCAGTGCCTCTCAGAGCAACCTGTCCTTCTCCATCTCAGCACCAGCGCCACCTTTTTCTCCTCTCTCTCGTCCAGTTTGGTTGATTCTCAACAGTTGTTTTTTTTTTTTTTCCAAACTTTTTGAGCATTGAAGAATAACATATATCATAGTCACATACTCCAATCTTAAGTACATAGCTTGATAACATTTTACATTTCTACGCTATCTATTGATCTTCAACTCTCCACCGGGTTTTTGGCGTCTTCAGCTGGCCCCTCTTTCTCTTCCTTTATCTTGATGGTGACATTCTCTTCTGTCCGCAAGGGTCTCCCTGGGTCCCCTTGGCTCTCTGCCTGTCCTCTCTCTCCCCCAACTCTCTTATTGTTGGGATGATACTGACGCAGGAGGGTCGGCCCAGGCCCCAGGGGTGCTCTGAAGGGGGTCGTGGATGGGTGGGGGTGTCTCTGTGGCAGAGGCTCTGACCCAGCCCCACCCGCAGCCTGCTTCATGACACCGACGCGGGCCACCTGAGCTTCGTGGAGGAGGTGTTTGAGAACCAGACACGGCTCCCTGGAGGCCAGTGGATCTACATGAGCGACAACTACACGGACGTGGTAAGGGGATGGTCGGGGCCAGGTGGGCCTGTGACTGAGAGAAGAAGAATTTTCTTCCCTGCTCCCACGTCCCCAGCCCCCATGCTCTGGTTTCCAGAGGGATGGCGTGAAGTCCGGCACAGGTCGGACACTGACCCTGAGTCACATCTGGGGTTTTGAGAACGTACGTTGTCAAGTTGCATCTTTTCAGCTTCCCTGATCACGCCTGTCTCTTCTCATCCTTGTTTGGCCTGCGTTGCCCTAGAACGGGGAGAAGGTGCTCCCCAAAGATGACATCGAGTGCCCACTGGGCTGGAAGTGGGAAGATGAAGAGTGGTCCACGGACCTCAATCGGGCCGTTGATGAACAAGGTGGGCAGCATGTGGAGCCCAGTGAGCACCCCGGGGAGCTCGAGAGATGGGCTGGTGGGGCCAGCTGAGTGCAGGGCCCCTGGGCCTGGGGTACTGGCCTTTACTGGGCTGCTTCAGGTGGGGGACTTCCTAGGTGAGCCCTCATTCCAGACTACAAATTGGGAGTCAGTGGCCGTTTGGAAGTCTGTGAACATTCCCCCACGTGAAGAGACCAGGAATGGCCAGGCCGTGAGTGATGGGTGCCCCTCCCCCAGGCTGGGAGTACAGCATCACCATCCCCCCGGACCGGAAGCCGAGGCACTGGGTCCCCGCTGAGAAGATGTACTACACACACCGTCGGCGCCGCTGGGTCCGTCTGCGCAGGAGGGACCTCAGCCAGATGGAGGCACTGAAGAGGGTGAGTGCAGTGGGTGCGGGGCAGGGGTAAGGGGGTGAGGCCCTGGGGAGGGGAGGCCAGCAGGGCGCAGACACAGGCAGATGTGTAGGGGACATGTACAAGGCACAGGCTCACGTGAGATGCTCACAGATCACACCTAGCACACGCATAGCTCACAGCCAGCAGAAGCACAGATGCTCACAGATCACACCCAGCACTGGCAGAGATGCTCATTGACAGAAAACAGCCAGGTGCCCATGACCCTGCAAGGGACCTCACTTGGAATTCACGCACAGACCTGGAAGGTAGAAAGGCATACCTAGAATGTATTGTTGGCTGGGTATCCTGGGGACAGAGTCTGAGACAAGGATTTGGCCGTATGAGGTTTATTGAGACAGTGCTCTCAGGAGTGCCAGGAACAAGGATGTGGTTTCAGGTAGTCAGCTTTGGCTTGAGCTGTGACTTGGGAGAAGGCTCAGACTTGGAGCACCACAGGATCATCCTCACCTGGACACAGTGGGGCTGGGGTTTGTACTGCCTTAGCCATCAGTCATTGGCTGGGAGGTGCAGGGGGTGGGCTGGGCACATACCCTCCCCAGGGAGCCTGCTGCATCCAGCAAGGGCAATTCTTTGGAGAAGGGGGCTGCTGGGTGTGAGTGGGCAGCTGGTCAAGGGGCCAAGGTGGGCGTGTACCAGAGGACGTGTACACAGTGGGAGCACACATGCCCACAGCCATGCCCAGGTGCCCTCAGGACACAGACAGGCTCAGAGTGAGCATGTGTGAACGGTGTGTGCACCTGCTCCTGGGGGCACGCAGGTGCCAGCGTCCTGCACAGCATGAGGGCCCGCCTCCCCACAACCCTCCTGGCCTGTGTCCTTCCTGCCCAAGCACACACTGGAATTTCGGCTCAAGAACTAGGGCTCCCCAAGTCCAGGAACTGCCTTTGGCAGGCCAAGTACGCCCATACCCTTTCTCTCCCTTTGGGCACAGAGAAACTAGGGAGGAATGTTGCTGGGTCCCAGGAGAGGCAAGGCTTTTGGGCAACGAGCTGTTTCTGGTGTCATGAACCAGACAGACTCCACTCTCCCTGTAAGGGCACCCAGGGGACAGAGGCGTCACTCCTGGAGAGGGCTGCAGCCTGCCTCTGGGACTAGCACTGTCACTGAGCTCATGGCCTGGCATGAGGGGGCACCCGAGGGTCGTTTCAGGTCACGAGATGGGTAGGAGGCGGCTTCCAGGGCTCCTCGCAGGTGCGGAAAGTGTCCCTGGGAAAAGCGTGGGGGTCGCTCCACAGCGGACACAGGCCTAGCCTTATGGAGAAACAGCCTGGGGCTGGGGAATGGGCTCTTCATTTTGCCTCTGATTTGCCTGCTTCCATTTTTAAAAGTCAGGATATGAAGATGAAAAAGGAAGTGACAAGAAAACCTTGGATTCACGAAATCCACCCATAATCCAAATAAACAAACAAACCAAAAGCCCAGTGTTTTTCATCACTCCTCAGTCTACCTTCCCTTTCTGGCTCCTTGAATCTCCTCACATCCCAGGGAGCCTCTTCTCCTCCTGATTTCCTGACCTGGGGCTCTTGTTGCTGCAGAAGCTGCTCAGAGCCCCTCTCCTCCAGGTGGCCCTCCCGGGTTTTCCCATCTGGAGGGTGATGGCTAGGATGGGTAGGAGCAGGAAGGGCACAGCTGGAGCTCAACCCAGGGCTCCCTGCCAACCTGCCAAGCGGCTTTTCAGTCTGCCCTGTTTTCCGATGCAGCACAGGCAGGCGGAGGCGGAGGGCGAGGGCTGGGAGTACGCCTCGCTCTTTGGCTGGAAGTTCCACCTGGAGTATCGCAAGACAGATGCCTTCCGCCGCCGCCGCTGGCGCCGCCGCATGGAGCCACTGGAGAAGACCGGGCCTGCAGCTGTGTTTGCCCTCGAGGGGGCCCTGGTATGTGACTGTGCCCGTCTTGAGTTGGTGGGGTGCGGCTTGGTTTCCCAGGGCTGTTGGGGGTTGATGCAGGGGAGGGGGCAGGGGCCCTCAGGACAGGACTTAGGCTTCCGTTCCTCTAGGGTTCATGTGGGGATAGTGGACATCAGTCTAGGTGTCCTTCTAAAATAAAATAGCTTGTTTCTTGGCACTGGGAGACCCGCTGCTTCTTTGGTAATCAAGATGGGAGCAGGGGAGAGGGCTCCGGCCCTCGGATGGCCTGATTTGTGATTGGAGCCAAGGGACATGGCTCCTCTTGAAGAGGCTGTTTGGCCTGGGAGTGGGCCAGGAGGACTTTGGCCTAGCCCAAGGTAGTCGCCAGAGGGGCCTAGTGACTCCCAATGTCTTTGGTTGGATAGGAGTCCTCCTGAGACGGAGGGTCTCTCATGGGCATCCTTGGGAATTTTGGGGAGAGAGGTGCCTTGGAGACCGAGCTCCAGGTGGGCTGTCCTGCCTGAGTGTACTTCCCGGAGCCAGTGGAATGGGGGTCAGCTTGGGGTTCCCCAGGGTCTGGATGACGTGTTCCCCAAGAGATGAGCAGGCCCTTCCTGGACAGTCTGCACAGGGGCAGTCAGGGCCAGGAGGCAGCCTGTCCCCATTCTGTTGGTCTGGGGACTCCTAGAGTTGGGAGTCAGTTCCCAGGAGGGGATACCTCTGAAATCCAGCCAGGACTCCCTGCCCCCTTGTCGGGGGACTTTGAGCCGTGACCCAGGGGAGCAGGTCCCACCAACTTCACTGCCTGGTAGAATCTGAGTGTGTCTATGTGAGCCAGGTGTGTGTGTGTGAGAGGGTTTCTGGTCTGGTTGAGGGGCAGTCGGCCTTAGCCCTCAGCTGGGGAGTACAGTAGGGCAGGTGCGTGATCCGATGGGATGGCTACAGAAAAGGGAGCTGAGGCCGGCAGTGCCCGGGGAGGCGAGCGGGCAGGGCCTGGAGGTCCCATCACTCTCAGGCCTTGATGGTGGGCCAGGCCCAGGGGTGACAGTTTGGGAGAGGAAACCCTCTAGGGGCCAGGTGATGTCAGAGGCTCTGGAGGGAGCCCCCCTACCCGGGTCTAAGGCCAAGTGGTGGGGAGGCTGAAAGGAGACCGCAGAACTCTGGCTCCTTGGGCCCCTGAGCTGGATGGAACTGCCCCCCAGGCTGGACCAGCTGCAGCCAGGGAGTCTTGGAAGGCAGGGCTCCCTTTGCCTCATCAGAAAGGGCCTGGCTTGTGCACAGGGCAGCGCTGCGGGTAGGATGTGTGGCTCCAGCCGAGGGGTGGGGAGCAAAGACCTGGGCAGACCTCCGAGGCAGGGCCAGGTCTGAGGGTGCCTGCCCCCTCGGGAGCCAGACAGAAACTCAACTCAAGTGGGCCGAAGAGAGAAAAAGAGCCTAAGGGCTCAGATTGCCGGGACTCTGATTCACCAAGAGGGGAACCAGGCATTAGGCCTGGCGGGAATAGGGGCTCACACGGTGTCCCTGGGACGCGGTGTTTCAGACCCACTCCTCTGGCTTGGTCCCGTTCTCACACCAGCTTGCTCCATTGGTGGCAAAGATGATGCCCGTGACAGAAGGCTGACACCATTTTTACAACCAGCAAAGCCCTGCTCCGTAAAACAGCGCAGCCCAGCGGGCATCGCCCGCTTCCCTCACAGCTGGAGACCCGGGAGGGGAGAACGCGCCTTCTCGGCGACGCCGGTACAGTCTTGTGTGTGACGGGCTGGCTCTGCTTGGCGCGGTGCACACCCCCCACCTCCAGCCCCTGAGCCCGAGGGTGAGGAACAGAATGTTCTGAGGGACTGTCCTGAGTCATGCCCCTTTTCTGTGGTTGACAGCCCCACTACGTTGGGAAGAAGAGTATCTGGAAAGGAAAAAAAAAAAAAAAACCCACAACAGTGCTGGGCAGAGCTACAGATGACAACCACGGGACCCTTGAATGAACAGTAGGGAGCAAGTGTGGGTTGTTGAGCGGAGGAGGAGGCTCTGATCAGAGCTGGGTCTTGGGGCCATTAAGTAAGTGTCTGTGGAAGATGGTTGGGGAGAGAGAGCCTTCCAAAGGGAGACCACTGGGAGTCTTGGGTAGAGACCTGGGATGAGGTGGCCATCTGGGGTAGGAGCCATGGGACTGGAGCTGGGGGAGGTGGAGTATCAGGGCTTGGGGAGGGAAGGGTCAAACGGGCCTCAGAGGCTCCTCTGGTGGACAGTAGTGCTGCTCCTGTGGCCAGGCCACGGGGCGGGGTGGGCCTGGGGCTGCGATGAGTTCACGGTTGGCCCTGGCAAGTGTGACACACACAGTGAAGTGCTGTGTGAGAAAGATGGATTTGGCGGCTGCCTGCCAGGCGGCCCAGGGTGGGGGGCGGGCGTGGGGGCTGAGCGTCAGTTGCGAGGTGAGGGGCTGGGAGGAGAGAGGGCGTGAGGCCAGAGGTGCCGGGAGACACGTGGAAGGAAGCGTGGATGGCTCCGGGGCTGGCCAGGATCTAGGGGAAGAGGACGAGCAGGGCTGGGGGACCCGCTGCCAAGCCTTCATGGCTCGGTGACTGGGAGAATGAAGAGGGGCATTTCCCAGAACAGAGAAACCAATCCGTTTACTCTTGGTGTGGGAGAAAATGTTATGAGGGAGCGCTGGGATGAATGTCAAGTGAGCAGCCCCGGGAAGGTGGCTGATTGTGATAGATGTGACTCACTTGTAATGGGGGGAAGGAATCAACTCCCTGGGGCCCTCTGAGTCCCTGGGGAGCTCTGCTGACACAGGGAACCAGAGGCAGACTGGTTGGGGTGGCTGGATCCCACAAACCCGGAGTTGGGGGACACAGTCTTAGGTGTGCCCGGCATTTGGACGGGAGCTGTCTGGACCGCTCTGTACTTGAGTGAAGGAGCCCCCATCAGCATACTCATGCATGTGTACATGTGTGCACGCACGCACACACACACCCATGCACACCCCTTCCGTGGTCACCTTTCCGTGCTTCCTGCCAGGACCGAGGACATCCCTTGTCCCAGGAGGGACTGATGCTCCAGCAACGCACTGGGGCTGGAGTCCCCCCTGCATCATGGGGGCAGATGGTTGGGTTTTCTGGATGCCAAGACCGATCTACTATTCCAGGTACTGGCCTTTGCCCGCTGGTCCCTAATGCCTGCTGATTTACTTGGCAAGACTGTGGTGGGGCTGGTGAGGCTTCTGAATTGCTCAGGTTTGGTTTGAATTCTGCTTCCTCTGCTTCCTCTGCTTCAGCCGTTACTTAGTGACTGTTACCTAACTTACGGAATTCATCACATCCTAGGGTCCTTGTAAGGATTAAGGACATGACACATGTAAGAGGTGCTTCTCAGCCTTAATGCATGTAGGGCCCATCTGGGGATCTTGTTAAAACGCACACTCTTGATTTGATGTCTGGGTAGGGCCTGAGGGTCTCCATGTCTAGCAAGCCTCCCATGATGCCCATGCCGCTGGTCCAAGGATCATCTTCGGGGAGCGAGGAGGATGTCAGGTGCATAGGACCTTGTGAAGATGAGGGAGGCAGTCACATCGGCCCTCTACCTGGATGCTTTTCTGAGGGTGGCAGGGTGTCTGTTCCTGGCTGAAGGTATTTGGCCAGGGTCCTAGGGAGGGAGGCAGGGAAAGAGGACAGGTTCTCCCTGCTCCGTGATGGGGCAAAAGTGGTCTTTTCTTCTAATGATCCTCGATCTGATGGTGGAGGCCTGGCTCACAGGGAGCTCCTGTCTCATTAGGAAGAGGGATATTCACATGTAAATGCAAATAAACCCAACAGAATCTGCATCTTTGGAGTGTTGGAGGGCAGAAGAAGAGTCATTGCAGAGTGACAGTGCCTGAGGATGGAGGCTCCTTGGAGGAGGACCTGGGGAGGCAGAGCTTGGAGGAGTGCAGGACTGTGGGTGGTGGCCAGGTGGCCTTCCTGGTAATCTGACATTTCTGGACGTCTGGGCTCAAGGATCAGGCCTGTGGCGCTCCCTTGCCTCCCACCACCCCTCCCCTGGCCCACGCGTCCACTAGCAAGCCGGGCCTCACTTGCCAGCTCCTCTCCTTGAAGACGTCTTGCTGGAAGGCAGGCCCTGTCTGCTCATTAGCACGGGCAGCCTTTCCCTGAAACCTTCTGCTGGGGCCAAGCCTGGCTCCCTCAGAGGAGCGGGAGGCCCTGGCTCTGTCTGCTAATCGTCTGCTGTCTCCATCCCGAGCATTATTTTATTTTCGTATTATTCTTTTTCCAGCTAATATCCTGGCATTCCCAAAGACACCGGGTTTCATAATCTTCCTGGCTTTCCCAGGGAGCTGGGCAGCAGAGTACAAAGCTGCTATTATAGCGTGTTCCATCCAGCCTCCCTCTCCTTGCCCCACACCCCTCACTGCCGCCGCCACCACCGCCAGTTCCCACCCAGTCACCCCCTCCCGACGCCACCGGCCTCGCGGAGAACTCTGGTGACGGTTGCCGGGGATGAGCTCACAGAATCCATCCTATGGCCCTTGCCCTGGGCCTGCCCTCCATGCGTGAGGATTTTTTCCAGAGCCCTGTCTCTGTGGTTGGCCCTGAGTGTTGAGAAGGGTTTTCTGAGATGCCTGAGCCTGGGCAGGGAGTGGAAGAGATGGAGACAAGGCTACATGTGCACAGAGCCTTGGGGATTTCTAGAGCTGGGAGGAACTCTCATTTTCGGAAGCCCCCTCCACCTGGCTTTGGCGCTGCTTGAATTGGATGCGAGGTTGTGGGTGTGGCTGTGTGATCTGTGTGTACACGTGTGTCTGAATGTGTCAGCCCGTGTGTGATGTGTGCCTCACATGATATGTGTGCATGTGTGATATGTACGTGCAAGTGTGCATCGATGTGTATGGCATGTGCACACATGGGATATACGTGTGTGTTGTGTATCTGTGGTGGGTAAAGTCTGGCGGAAGGTCCAGGGTTTTCTCCAATTCTCAAGCAAATCCAGGATCCAAAAGAGGATAAGAATGACTAAAATCCATTTTACCTTGTGCCAAAGCCCAGGTTGAGAGCTTTATGTACATTGTCTCATTTCATCCTTGCAGTGACCCCAGAAGGCTCAATTATACCCATTTTACAGCTGGGGACACTGAGATTCCAGACCTGCACTATCCAATACGGTAGCCACTAGTCAGGCGCAGCTATTTAAATTTACACTGAAAGCCATTAAAATAGGAAAATTCAGCTCCCCAGTCACACTGGTCATATTTCAAGAGCTTGACGGCCACGCCTGGCTAGTGGCTGCCATGTTACAGAACAACTCTGAGCCCCTAATGTGACCCCAGAAGAAACTGAGGCCCGAGAAGGAGTTTGCCCATGGCACAGCATGAGTCAGTTCTAGAACCGAGGCTGAAGCAGCAGGCTCTTCTGCCCTCTCTCCTTAGGTTCATCTCCCCACTGTGCTATTAGGGCGTAAAGTCCTCCCCGCACAGAGGACCTCTGAATGGGGTCCCAGGGAGCATCCTGGCCTGGAACCCTTGGCTGTGGACATCCCCCGCCTCATGTTGCAGCCAGGCCAGTTGGCCTCCCTGGAGCAGCCGGGCAGCTGGAGAGGAGTGGGCACCACTGCCCCCACCCAGGAAGCCTCTGATTGGTTGACAGGGGCCTGAGTCCTGACCTGAGGTGCAGAGGGACCCACGGAGACAGGCATCCCCAGCCCCAGTCAGGGGACAGGGAAGGGCAGCTGGGAATCTGCAATGCTAGGAAGGGGGTCAGGGAGAGGCTGGTGCCAGAGAAGAGTAATTTGGAGTTTGTGCTGTCTGAAAAGGAGATCATATGTGGGTGTGGCCATCTCTGGACCAGGATGAAACCCTGCTGTGTGCGGGCGCCTATGCCTGCTTCCTGGAGTGGGTACTTTGAGCAAGGGCAGCACCTAGGAGCTGAAAGGAGTTTGCCTTGTCAAGTAACCGAGGCCCCTGGCTGGCTCCGTGGGCCGTTGGAAGGAGGCTCTGTGTTTCTCAAACGTGCTAACTGAGTACCTGTTCTATACCTGGCATTGTGCTGCAGGGCGGGTTGCGAGCCGGCTCCTCTCTCTGATCCTCCCGCTCCCCACGTAGAAGGGTCATTTGAGTACATCCCCTAAATGGGTGGACTCTGGGTCGGTCTTGCTCAATATTTGGATGCTGAAACCTGGAGGGTCCAGTTGTGTGTCCGTCCGTGTACCTGAGACCAGACACCGGAACACAGGCACGCGTGGCTGCTCAGGAGTGTGTGTCACAGCTAGGTGGATGTGACAGGTGCCCCCGTGTTGTCATTATACCTGCCTGAGGGTCTGCATCCACAGATGCTAGGGTGACCTTACAATTTATTGTCTGGTCTGGGACACTATTAAAAGTCACGCTGGAAAATAGGCATGAGCTGGGAGCCTTCCAGGCAGACTGGGACCTACAGTTGTCCTGATGAGAGAGGCACTCTGGCATGGCGTGAAACCTGTTGGAGCCTTCTCTACAGACTTCAGAGACGTGGAAAGCCTAGAGGGACACACACGCACACGCAAACACAGATCCTCACGCCAGCCCACACGTGGCAGTGTGCACTCTCCAGATTTCCCAGTCTACTCCCAAGCTCCCCGGGGGCTGGCCGGTAGTTTTGCGAGGAGTTTCGCAGCTGCTGTCAAGCCCTGGCTCCCGCTGTAAATTAAATGGGGTTGCACCCTCGCCTGCTATTCCACTTAAGCTTGCAATCAGCCCCGATTAGGCAGGGAGGGCTGTGCGTTCCCGGTTTCCTCTTTTACAGGGCTCTCCTCCTCTGGCCCGGCTCGCCGGCCTGTATGGAGTTTCCCTGGAAGCTGAGGCCGGGGCCACCAGGGCAGTAACATGGGCATGGGCTCCCCAAGGCCCTGACTTGGAGCTCAGTCCTGTCCTGCCCCAGATCCCTGAGCAGGTGCTGAGTTCTGATGGGGACTCGGGAGCTGGGAAGAGCCCTGAGGGTGTCCTGGGAGACCCCTGGCTCTGCTAGCGAATTTCCCGTGCAACCTGAGGGAAAGCATTAACCTCTGGAATCCAGTTTTCTCACTTATCAGATTGAGATGATAACTCAGCAAAAAGAATAACCTCCCCTTAAGGAGCAGGTGTTGGCAAACCACGGTCCACAGGCCAAGTCTGGCCCTCTGCCCTGTTTGTGCAAACACCCTATCTGTGTGTGCGTTGTCTAAGGCTGCTGTCCTGCCCTGGCGGCCCTGAGTAGTTGCAACAGAACCCACGTGGCTGGCAAATGTGAAAGTGTTGGCTCTCTGGTCCTTTATGGACGAAGTTTGCCAACTGTTCTAGGGCACATATCATGTGTCAGGCAGTCCCCTCTGCCCTGTTCATGAAATATCTCATGTAGGCCTCCGGGTAATCCCAAGAGGAGGGTTTTCTTAGTACTCCCATTTTATGGAGAAGCCAACTGAGGCACAGAGAAAACAAGTCATAATTATTCTGGTGGTGTTTCCTCATCCAAACATGGTGACGAATCTTAGGGATAATGGTGGGTTGGGCGGGGTTTATGGCAGTTTATGTTGTCATTTGTCATGTGGTGTCCCGGCAGAGCCAGGCGAAGGAGCGATCCTGGCAGGTCACCCTTGGCCTGTGCTGGTCAGTGTTGAACAACTGACTCTCCGGAAAAAAAATCCGGAGAAGAAATCCAGCTCTGTTTGTAGCATTTGCTGATTTCCACGGTGTACATTTCCCCACCATGGCCAGTTTCAAGCTCAGTGTGAGATCACTGAACGTGGGGACGGGAGGAGACCGGCTTTGCTCATTGTTATGTGTACTATTTATATAGCATTTCCACCACACACGTACTCCAGGTGTAAATCCCCTCAGGAGCAGGATAATAGTAAAAGGTAGTGAAAGAATTTGGAAGTGATGAGTTTGAGTATTTATCACTTTTGTTTTAAAAATTATTTCTGAAGTTATAAATTTATAGGATTTAATTTTTACAAAGGGCTGTGCTTAACAGCCGGCTTGCAAATGGTGGGAAATAGAATGATCTCTCTTGGGCCACACGAGCCGGCTCCAGCACCTGCTGCTCTTGGGGGTCCTCCGATCCTGTTTACATACATGAAGAGATATGGGGCTCCCCACAGTAGCACCCTTCCCAGCAGCTCTGTCCTCTGTGCTCTTTGGGTCCATCATGCATGAGCGTTGAGTCCTTCCCATAGAGCGAAGAGGGCACCTGGTCCCTGAAACCCATAAGCTTGACTCTGCTGGGGCAGGGGGTGCCCTGGTGGCCCCTGGAAATACCTCCAAGGTGTCGTTGTTTCTTTCCTGACCACTGTGAGTGTGGCTGCTGTGGTCTTGGCCCCCTCTTAACCAGCCCCAGGGAGACCCAGCGTTCAACCTGTTTTTTTGCTGCATCCACCTCTTCTCTTGCCCCTTCTGCCTCCTTCCTGCCTCCTCTTCATATATCGTGAACCAGACCTCTAGGCTCTGTGTGCGGGAGGAGGGATGCGAGTGACAGAGACCTGGGTGCAGAAAGAATCTCAGAAATGCCAGTGGTCTGGTGCTTGGTCTTGGATCCAATTTAGGTGGGTCCCCTCACAGGCTGCTTGTTTTCCCAGAGTCTGCCCATCTCCTCCCATTGTGGTGGCTGGGGTTCTGAGATGTCAGCCCTCAGCACATAAGGTGGGCTTGGCCGCTGGCTCTGGGCACCCCTGGGGGAGATCTAGCATCTGGGATGGAGAGTTGCTCACACTCCTGAGCTCCGGCACCTCCGGGGAACTGTGGCCGCCAGCGGGGCAGCAGCGGATTGGAGGCCGCCCAGTCTCCCGGGCGAGCGGCAGGATCCCTCCCACAGCCAGCCCCAAGACCAAGTGCGTGGCCACAGACCGCATGGCTGCCGGCCCCAGCCTGGGAGTCACATCGGCATGAGCTATGGAGGCAGGAATGTGACTGTGGGAAACTCAATGCCCCAGGCCTGGCCTGGGGCTAGGGAAGAGTGTGAGTACAGAGTGGGGTTGAAGGCTGGGTGGGTGGAAACCAGACCATTAGCTGCCCCCGCAGCCTGGCTCTGCTCAGGGCTCCAAGTAGGGGCAGAAGGAAGCCAGCCCTCCTCCTGGCCTTGATCTGCCCCAGCCTCACGCTTCTAGCCAACCCTTTCCGAAGCTCTGGGGGGCAGGCCTCCAGTGTGCTGCTGTTCCCGTGTTCAGCACCCTTCTTTCTCCTTCCTGAATGGCACCTTCCAAGGGCCCACCCTGTTTCCTTCCACCCCACAAATGGCCTCATCCTGGGGTGTAAGTGAGCCTACAGCCCTTGCTTTTTCTGTGGTGGTGTCCGTCCCTGAGCCCTGCAAGGGTGGGAGGGTGCTGTCTGATGTCTGTCCCTTCCCCTGGGAACTTAGACCTGAGTGCTGTGCATGTGCTGGAGGGCAGGGATGCTGGTGACTCATTTCATGTGATGAATCTTCATTGGTTGCCTACTAAGTGCTAGACTCTGGGCAGGGTGTCAGGGATCAAGGAAAGCACATGCCTTACCTATGCACATGGAGAGATGGATGCAGGAGAGATGCTAGAAGAGGCTGAGTAGGGGTCGCTGATGAAGGCAGGACCATTAGGGAAGTGTCCAGGCCTCAGTGATGACTGAGCAGAGGGAAGAACTCAAGTCAGCTTGTCTGGAGGGCCTTCCAGGTGGTGAAAACAGCCTGTGCAAAGGTCCTGTGGCAGGGGGAATGGTGATGGATTCTAAACTTAAAGAAAGCCAGAGGGCAGGGATTAAGGGGGGGGGGGGAGGAATGCATTGTTTAGCATGAGACTTTTGAGATGAAAGAGTTAAACTGACACCAGCGAGTGCTATTGTGTGCCAGGCTCCTAAGTGCTGTGGGTGCATTTCATTTAATTTCTACCAGTGACTCTCAGCTGGGGACAATTTCTATCCCCCAGCCCACCCCCAGGGGACATTTGACAACATCTGCAGATATTTTTGATGGTCACAACTGAAGGATGGGGACGGTTATGGGCATCTAATGGTAGAGGCTAGGAATGGTGCTAAATATGCAGCAATGCACAGGGCGTCCCCACAAAGGATTTCCTGGCCCAAAATGTCAGTGGCACCAATGCTGAAAACCCCTGCATTTTCCCCAGTAACCCTATGCGGTGGGTATTACCGTGATGAACACTTTACAGTGAGGAATCTGAAACGGGGCTTCCCAGGGGCACCCCCAGCTGCCTTTCTCTGACCCACACAGTGAGCTCCAGGCACGTTCCTCCCTTCCCCTTGGTGCACATACAATGCCTGGGGGTCGGCATCCTGGATGTTCTGTATATCGGAGCTTCAGGGTCTATAAAATGGACATCTATGCGCGTGCAGGGCAAGTTCAGGGGGCTGCCGGCCGCTTTTCTGTCGCGCGATGGTTAAGTTGCTTGGCCTTTGTGTGGCAGAGTCTGCCCATCTCAAGAACAAAGGCAGTGAGTGCCCTTCTGGAGCCCACATTCTGGGGGCCAGGGAGACCATACACCAGTGTTGCTGGAGCAGACGTGCAGGGTAACGAGTGCTGTGGGGAAAGGGAAAGCTGAACAGGAGTCGAGAGGGCCACCGTGAATGTGTGTGCGTGTGGGGTTGGGCTGTGTGACGCTGCACGTGGTCAGGGACGGCCCCTCTAGGGCGGGGACATTTTAAGCCTCCACGAGCAGCAACTGTTTTCCAACTCGGATGTGGCACAGGCCTGTCACAAAGTAGGTGTCCAATAAACACGGGTGGGATGTCAGAGGGAAGGGCTGACAGGAGGCGTAGACGCTTCCCAGAAGCTCCCGAACCAGCTTTTCACGAGGCTTCATCATGTGCTTTGAGAGAAATTTCCTGAACGTGAGCCACGCACGTCCACGTCTGAAAACTGAAAATATGCTTCAAAGTGGAGACAGTGTGGCATTGGATTATCTGTGTTGAGGCACAGGCGGATCCCCTGACCTGGGCGACGGGCTGGCCTTCGTCACTAGCTCTCCCCAAAGCTTATGCTCTGTTCCCCTCACCTGAGATGTGAGCTCCTTCCTTCCTTCATTCATTCACTCCTTCTCCTGTTATTAACCGAGCACCTGCTGTGTGGGTGCTGGGTGCAAGCGGAAACCTCACAGAGCTCTCTGTGGGCGGGGCAGACAGGTAAAGCGTATCTACAATGCAAGGTAGTGGTATATTCAGTAAGGGGGAAACTTGGGGTTCCGTGGGAGACCATGGGAGGGGTGCCTAGCTCATCCCTGCAGGGTGACCTTGAAGATGAGACAGGACACCTGAGAAAAAGCCAGGGAAAGAGTGGGGCAGAGAGAGCTATGTGCAAGAGTCCTGGGGGCGAGAGAGGGGACCCTGGGTGCTCAGCTGGTTTGAGTGTGGAGGCAGCAGCCATAGGGCTGTTTGGGGGTGTCCTGCCTGCTTGAGACTCGACACAGAGGCCACAGTGCAGCTGGGATGGAGGGCTGGCCTCCCCTCTGCTCCCAAGCTCTGAAGGGGATGTGAAGAGCCCAGGTCCCCTGGAAGGGACAGGGGGCCAGAGGATGTAAAGACGTTGGCCGATGTGTGGATGGAATTCTGCCCAGCGCGGGAACCAGGAAGACTGCTGGGCTGGGGCTCCCCTGCGGGGACTGAACTTAGTGGGGGTCCCTCAGCCAGGCTCCGGGTGTATGTGTCATCCTGTTTCTCCCAGCTTCTTCCCAGCAATCCCTGTCTGTCTCCTTGAGCTGGGGAGGGGAGGGGAGGCGGAGGCAGGGCCACACTTGGGCGGCAGATGGGGGTGGGGCGTGGGCAGAGGCCCTGTGGACCAGGGCAGGGTGGCTGTGGGCCCCTCCAGTGGAGGCAGGACAGGTGGAGAAGTCAGGCAGCGTGAGGGCCACTCCCGGAGAGAACACTGGTTCTCCCTTTGAAGGATGTCATTCTCAGCGCCAGGGTCTGAGGTACCTGGCCCCGGCCTTTGTGGAAATCCCAGGGAGGGGGCACCATTTTTGAGCACAGGCCGGGGAGCCCTGCCTTTGGAGAGGGACCTAGGAAGTGCTGCCAAAGCCCCAGACAGAGGCCCTTTGGTGGGAGTGGTGCTGATGGGAGGTGGCTTGGGGACGCCCTCTAGAGGAGGTGCGAGGTGGGTGCGGATGTGCCCTGGCCGCAGTCTGCAAGCACGGAGGTCCCTGCACCTGGAGGGAGAGAGGGATTCTGGGGCCTGTGGGGGTCCCCCCCTGCACTCACCTCTGCGCCCTGTTTGCAGGTGGGGGGGGGCACGTGTGTGTGGCCAGGCTGAGGCGGAGGAGCTGCAAAGTCCTGGGCCTTCCAGCCCGTCCCCCGCCAAGGTGCACTGAGCTGCCCGCTAAGCGTTGTTGCACCTGGGGGCCGGCCAAGCCCTGTTTCCAGCGTCCTGACCTGCTTTCCTTGGCGTCTCCGCACCTCCCGCCTGGGGCGGCCTGCTGGGCCCCTGGGTCCCGCTCTATGTGCGGCCTCGTAGGCCTGGCAGCCGAAGGCATTAGCTACTGGACTTGGTGCTGCGCCACGTGACCGGGCCCAGCGCCTCTCCTGGCGGGAACCCAGGACGCCCAGGGCTCACACCTGCCGGGAGGGAGGGTTTCAGACACAGGCCTTTGGGTTCTTCCCTGTCTGTAGTATGACGTCCCTCCCTGTTACCCTGCTCTCCTGGTGTGTGTGTGTGTGTGTGTGTGTGTGTGTGTGTGTGTGTGTGTGTGTGTGTGTGTGTGTGTGTTGGTGGGGGGCAGGGAGAGATTGATTGCTCGACTGACTGATTTTGATTTCTGCCCAGGGCTGTGGCTGAAATGTCCACTTTTCCAGCTCCTGGAATAATTTTGAACAAATATGGGATATAGAAAGACCACCCCTGCGCACAATGACCAACTTCATAGCTTATGATCTGCTCCCCAGCTCTGTGCCTTATTTTTCTCGTAAGAACATTAATAGCAAATCTATTGAACATTTACGGTGGTGCCAGGTAGTGTGCTAACACAGCGTGTAATTTATCTCCTTTACGGTCACAGCGACTCTCTGAGATGGATACTGTAGATTTGTCCCAAATTTACAGAGAGACTTGTTCAGAGAGGTTAAGCAACCTGCCCAAAGTCACACAGCCAGTAAATGGCAGTGCCAGAATTGGACCCCAAGAAATCGGATTCTAGAGCTTGTGTTGAAGTTGTGGCCGAAGGAAAAGGGGTCACTGTATCTCCCTGTCAAAAATAGGGTGTGCTGTGGTGGGAGCCAGAACCCTCCTGGTTGTCATAAGACCTTGATGGGTCCCCTGGGAGAGCAGACGAAGATGTCTTTCCCGTGCATGTGTTTTATGGGCCCTATTGTGAATGGGGCAGAGGATGACCCGGCCCACCTGTAGGATGCATTTCCTTGTGGACCCAGAGTGACCGGGGCAGGCCTTCCCTGGGTGTCCTAAGATGGGCTGAGATGTGGAGGATGGGCACTTCTGGCTGGGGGACAGCAGGAGCTTGCAATGGGGGCAGGTGTGAGTCTGGGCTAGCTTTGCAGAGTGTGGGTTTAAGGGAAGTGAGCCTGGGTATTGGATGGGGAAGATGGGGCAGGTCACTGGGGGTCTGACCGGGACCCTTAAGGAGGTGAGAGCCACGGAAGGATTCAGGCCAGGAGCCAAGTGCTGACAGTGGGTAATGTGGCTGATTCTGGCCCTGGGTGTGGACAGATCAGAAGCTGGGGGGCAAGCACCCAGGGAGGCTTCTTGGACCTCTCAGGCTGGGCCCTGAGAGGAGGAGCATGTAGGTGGGGGAGCAGCTTGTATTTGGAGGCATGGATGGATGGTGTAGCTGCAGGGTCTGGGGAGAGGTCGAGGTTCCTGGAAACGAATGCAGGTGGAGGTCAGGTGGCCCAGCAGAACGGCCTCGGGGAGTGGCTACTCTGGGTGGGCTTGCGCAGGGTGAAAAGGCCATGGGAAGCTGGGGTTTTCTTTCAAGGGTGTGCGTGCTTGTGTGCTGGGAGGAGAGACTGGGCAGGGGACCGGGGCAGGGGACAGCGCCGGGAGAGGTGAGAGGGAGTGCAGAGGGAGCGGACGGCACGGAAAGGCTGTCCAGCTCTCCAGTCCCTCTGCTGGGCTCCTGGCCTTGGGAGGCTGGCAGAGCTGATGGCACAGAAGCCAAGTCTGGGAGGCTGGGCTGCGGTGTGACTGGCACTTTTCCTATTTTGGTTGGGGCCTTGATCCCTGCGGGGTCTCTGAGTCCCCCAGACGGTGCAGCCCAATGAGGGGCTGCGGTGTGGCAGAGGTGGTGGTAGAGGGGTGCACTACATCGGGGGGTGGGCCTCTGTCCAGGGAAGGTGGGCTATGGTCCAGTGGTTAGAGCCCAGCACTAATGAGGGCGAGTTGAGGGGACTGACCGTCTAGCTTTATGCACATCTTCTGAGCTCCAGTGTAGACCCACCCCGTCTCCGCTCCTGTCCTTAGCCTGAGGCTTCCTCAGATCATCAGCACGTGGGAGCTGGTGGGAGCCGTGGAGGATGCAGGGCCGCCCCTCCCTGGAGCTGGGGGCCCAGATAAGTGCCTGCATGTCTCTGGCATCAGCGCTGTGTCCAGACGTGTGAACAGAGATGCTGGATGGGGCCCTCCAGACTCTGGCTCCCCTTAGCCCATCACCTGAGGCAGATACCCGGATTCCACCCCAGAGAGCCATTAAGTCCTGCCTTCTATCAAACTCTAACCTCTTGGGCTGGGACAACTCAAAATCCCGTTCTGGCCTGTCTGGTCACCACTGGAGAGGGAGAAGAATTTCCCTGTGGACTTGACATTGGGGTCTGGGGGCACTGTCGGAGAGGACACGCTCCCCTAGTGAAATCAGAGCTTCCGGCAGGCGAGGAGCTCTGTCTAAAGGACCCCAGGACCTGACTCCCTGAGCCAGTCTCCGGGCCCCTCCCAGGCTCTGGGGTTGGGATCTGCTGTGACCAGCTCTGTGTCTCCAGGGCGGCGTGGTGGACGACAGAAGTGACGATTCCACGTCCGTCTCCACCTTGAGCTTTGGCGTGAACAGACCCACGATTTCGTGCATCTTCGACTGTAAGTGACATTGTTTGGAGCGTCTACAGGGGTGACATGGGTGCGTAACCGTGAGTTTCTGTTTGTGTGGGTCACATGGTCAGGTGTGCATGTGGGGGCTGTGGAGATCTGAGCCCATGCTTTTTTGGTGGGTCGGTGTCTTTTTGGGGTGTGTGTGTGGGCGTGTGCACGTGCGGGTTCGTTCATATGTGGTGTGTGTGTCAACTCTAATCCTGAAACCCGGCATTGTGGCCGCCTCCATCATCTGTTGGCCCCTCCTCCCCTTCCCCCTCCTCTGCACCCCTGCCCCCCAACTCTCGCCAGGTCCACGGACATGTCACTCGGGCATCACCCTTTGGGCTGAGGTCTACTCTTAGGATCCTGAGAGCAGCTAACTCCCACAGTGTGACACGTGTCATTCCTATCGCCCAGCCCCTCTGTCCGCTGCCCTTCCTAGGGGCACACTCCATCCTCCCCTCTAGCCCTGGCTTGTAATCATGCCCAGCCCCTCACTTGGCCTCTGTTTCTTCCTCGGTGCAGATGGGAACCGCTACCATCTGCGTTGCTACATGTACCAGGCCCGGGATCTGCCTGCGATGGACAAGGACTCTTTTTCCGGTAGGTGGGGGGAGGGAGGAGAGCCAGGGATCGGGGACTGAGACCTGGGTGTGGAGTTCCCTTTAGACCACAGGGAACGCGGCCCGGGCTCCTCCCGTGGCGGGGGTGGGGGTGGGGCTGTGTTTGCTGGGTTTGTGGAGGTGGGTGCTGCTGTCAGGGTTGCGGTGGCCTCCTGGTTGTCAGGTGGCCTGCTTGACCCCTCTGCAGGGTTTGGCTTTCCTGACCATCCATCCCCTGCTCCTGAAAGTCCCTCTGGCCCTGTCCCGGGACCACCCCTAGCCCAGTCTCCTGCAGCTTCCTGTTGCCCCACCTGCTCCTTTTCGGATGCTTCACTGCCCTCTAAACCTGATGGTCCCAAGAGTTCTGTGTGTGTTCTCTTCTCTGGGCACGGGGTCCCCCCCACCAACCCAGTAAACACTCACGTCAGGGAAGCTTCCAGGCCTTTAGTTCCTCAGAGCCCCTCATGTCCAGCCACACTTTAGGTGTTTCCCCCTGAAAGCCTCAGAGGCACCTTAGTCCATCCTGTCCAAGCTGAATTCCGTGTGACCGCCGCCCCCACCCAGATCCAGGCCTCCCCTTCATTTGCTACCTTGGTGCTGGCGTCACATCCACACGCCTCTCTTACCTGTCAGGGTGGGAACAGTCAGGTGCCCAGCTCTGTTGATTCTGCTCCTGAATCTCTCTCGGAGGTGGTTCCCTTCTCTTCAGCAGCATAGCTGCTGTCCCGCACTGGCTTTGCCTCTTTTGTCTCAACACCCTGTCGTCTCCTGGCCTCCCTGCGACCTTCCACACTGCCCCCGACAGATCTGGTCACGTCACCCCGATTTCAAACATAGACACCGACAGATGGATCCCCAGCTCTTTAGCCTGGCAGGCATCTCCTCTGCGATCTGACCCCTGTGGACCTCACCAGTTTTATCTTTCCCTAATTCTTCTCTATCCGCTAGCTCTGGCCCCACCCACTTCTGTCAATGTTTATCTAGTTCCTCTACATTTCTGGCCTTTGCACTCAGTGTTCTCTCTGCCTAGAGTGCATTCCCTCCATATTTTTAATCCAGTGAACTCCTACTCAGCCTTCAAGACCCAGCCCAGATGCCCTCTGACTCTTCCCCAAGCCGCACTGGTTGTTCCTTCCCCAGGACTTGGCCAGGACCTCGCCAGCACCTCTCTCAGAGCCCTTACCCACTGCATAGATGGATTGCCACCTCTCTCTGCCATGTTCGTCCCAGCATGACTCTGAGCTCCCCCAGGAAGGGGCCTTGAGTTACCCCTTAGCCTACAGCACTTGATGTCTAAAAGCTAACACTGAGGGCTCACCAAGAGCCCAGGTGTTTTGCTGATGTTATTGCATATAACCCTTATGAAGTGGGCACGTGACACCCCCATTTTACAGATGAAGAAACTGAGGCTCAGCTAGGTTAACTAAATTGCTTAAGTTAAAATAGCTGACAAGTGACAGACCCCCCTCCAAATGCTTGCTACTTAGTTGAGTAGAACTGAGTTCTTCTAGGAGAGTGACTTCCTGTTCACAGAATGGAGCACAGCTCACAGCCATCTACCTGTCCTTTCCCGGCCCCGCTTCCCCCCACGTGGGGGACCACTCTGATTTCTCTCCCCAGCAGCCGTGCTTCCCCACCTTCCTCTCCTCTCTGTGACCTTTCTCCAGCCCCATGCAGCCAGGTGCAGGATGGGTGGAGCAATTTCTCCTCCGTGCTTGGGGTTCAGGGTGCCTAGAGCGCCCTCTACAACACATGTGCGAAACCAGCACAGAGGGATTGGCAGGGCGCTGGGGGATGCAGATACCTGCAGCTGCAGCTTCCTGGGAACCTTTGCCAGGTTGCTTTCTGACCATCAGAACGTACCCTGAGGAAAAGAGAAGTGCCCTAATTCATGACTTTGCTTCCTCTTCCTTCAGGGGAGGATGTGAGAGATGGGGCTGCAGGCGGTGGGGCTGCGTGGGGACGGGGTGAAGTGGGGTATAGGTGGAGGGCCCCTTGTCCTCCCTGCTGGTGGATGACCCTGCAAGAGGGAGTGCCACCCAGGGACCCGCACATCTGGGTACAGCAGGCAGGGTCAACCTGGTACTGGCCTGCAGGAGACGTCACACTTTCCACCCTAGCTCCACCCCCTCCCCCAAATAAACATCCCTTGAGCTTTGAGGGCACTGCCCAGGGCTTCCTCAGAGGCCACTGGCTTCTGAATGAAAGGCCTGATTGAGCAGCTGCTGGAAAGGAAAACAGCAGCCAACACGGGTGAACCTATAAAACCCAGAGTGTTTATTTTCACTCCCAAACCCTAAACCAAAGCAGTTTCTCCCCTGGAACTGACCCTGGGGTGGCTGGCGGCTGGAGGCTGTGCATGGCCACCGGCTGGCATTTCTCAGAGGAAACTCCTGTGTGAATCAGGAACGTTTGGGGCCAGAGGAGGGTCCAGCCCAGAGTCTGCCCCTCATATCATCTTCCAGCCTGCCTGCTGGCGTCTGGGGCGCAGCAGGCTCCCCTTGGCGAGCGCTCTGACCTGTGGTGTCTGTGCTTTCCCGCCGGTGGGGGGGGTCCCATAGCCCCGGGCCATGCTCTCTGCTTGTCCCTTGTGTGGTGGGCCTTGGGGCTGCTCCAGGGCCGGGGCTGCGCCTCCTTCCTTCTTCTTGGCAGAGGGCGTGGGGCCCAGGAAACACTTGTTGGATAACACTGAACTCGGCCTGGACGGGAGGCTTGTGGAGATGGTGCCATGCAGGTTGCCTGAGGCTTTGGCCTCGGGTGGGGTTTGAGCGGAGGACCAGCATCAATTCTCTGGGCCACTGGAAGGGCGTGTGTGGCCTGTGCTTGTGTGGTTATGAGTGCGTGTGGCCTGCGTAGTGATTAGGTATGAAAAATGTGAACCAACGCTGAATTCAAAGGATTTCTCTTACATTGGAATAGGGTTGCCGCTGCTGGGTGAGTCCCTGGGGGACACACTGGGTCTGCCCTGAACAGAAAAGGTAGGGTTCCAGAGAACTCAGCAGTCACATGTCCTCAACGCCATACCTAACGGGCAGCACTGGGTCTCCAGACAGCTGTCGGAGCTGTTACTCTTCACTGCAGACCAATATTCCTCAAAGAGGATCAGGGGAGGAAGCTGTCTCCTTTGTCAAGCTGTACCCCAGGGAAGTCTGCTCTGCCCCTTCCCCCAGCTGGGAACCGCTGGTGTGGTTTATGCTTATAGCGCTGGACTTAGATGGAGGAGCCCTGGGGCAGCTCGCATTCCAGGGGATGGCCCTGAGCTCCAGGCACCCAGAGACTCCTCTTTGAGGGTCTCACGGGTCAGTGGGCTCAGAGGCCTGACTTAGCCAACCAGGCAAGGGAGAGAAGGCAAGTAGGTCAAAGGCTCAGTTATCAACCTCTGGGCGTGGAGTATCCATCTGCCAAGAAAGCAGAAGGTCCTGTGCCCTCTGTGCTGGCCTCATGGTTCCTGGGAGGTCAAAGCCGTGTGCTCGTTGGGTGGTCCTGAGGGGGGTTGCTGCCCGGCCAGGCCACAGTGAGGTCACCCAGACTCTGTGCTGAGTGGGGCTGGGGAGTCCTTGCTTGCGGGCTTCCCCTGTCTGGACTCTGGTCGTGGCCCACCCCCTCTGTGGAAGCACAGCTTTCTGTGAAGGTTGGCTCTGGCTGGGGTAGTTCTCCTGATGAGCTTAAGCGGCTGCTTTCCAAAGTGCATTGGAGGCTTGTGAAACGCTCCACTTAAAAAGGGTTCCCGAGCGAGAGAGAGTGGGGAACAGCGCACACTTAGCGATTTGCAAGATTTACAATGGACGGTGGCGCTGAGAGGCTCTGAGGGGGCTGCAGCACGGGAGCCTGTTGGACTTGGGTAAGCGTTCATTGCTTCCCCAGAGAACCCGCACGTTTTGGGAAACACTGATCTGCAGGATTCGGTCCAGCTTGCTCAGCATGAATCCAGGACCGTTTGCGATCGGCCCGGCTCCCCCTCCCCGCTCTGTCCCTGCAGCCTGGGGGCGCTCCCTTCCCCGCCTCGGACAGACTAGCCTTTCCCTGAGTGGTCTTGGCTGCCTTGGCCCGTGTTGCGCTGGGTGCCTGGACACCCCTTTTCCTTGGTTACCTCCTTATTCTTGAGACTCAGGGTAGGAGACCTCCTTTGGGAGGACGGACTGGACGCCTCCAGACTCCATGGGGTACTCCCACCCCGGCGCCTTGTACCCTCCGTTGTGAAGCTGTGCATCGCTTGGTACCATAGCTGTTGTTTGGTTACCGTTTCCAACCAGCAGTCCTGATCTTAGGAGCCCAGACCACGTCTCATGCATCTTCACGTTCCCCGCGCTGTGTTTACTCCCCACACGCTGGTCAGTCAGAAACTGTGTATTGAAGGGGTGACGGGTTCCAAATAATGCCAGAGTGAGTATCTTTGTTCATACAGCTTTTTGGTTAATTTGGATGATTCCCAGGAATATGGGAAACAGGGTGTAAACAGTTTTATGTTTTTCAGGGCATCCTGCCCAGTTGCCTTCCTGAAGGGTTGCCGAATTGCTTTCAGCAATAAAGAAGGGTACCTATTTTGTCAAATATTTGCCAACACTGGGTTTTATAAAATTGTTTAATTTTTTCTTAATTTTATAAGAAAAATATTCCTGTATTGTAGTTTTGGATTTGCATTGCCTTGATTACTAGCAGTCTACTCCACCCTGTCTTAAGGGTCCTTTTCCTGTGAGCGTGGTGTGTAGAAGGAACACTGGCCCGGGAGTCAGGGAGTCGGGTCCCAGGCATGTGTGAACGTGGGCTGGTGACTTGGTCTTTGCAAAGCTCCCTCTTCTGACAAGTGGGATGATGCTGCCTGCCCTGCCCCTGGTGGCCTGAGCTGTTGATGGGACGGTGCATGAGGGAAGCTTAGTGTATTGTGACTGAAGAAGGGTCCTCCTTGGAGCTCCTGGGAAGTCTGAGCAGCAGAGATCGGGCACCGGGCTGCAGGTCCAGCAGTCACCTGCCCGGAGCCTCTCGTGGTGATGGGTCTGATGGAACCCTTGCGTGGAGCTCCCAGGGCAGCCTGTGGTCCTCAGAGAGCTCCAACCCAGCTTCAGCCCCGGGGGTGCTCTGTACGGCTTGGCAGGTGAGGCCGGAGGGCCGATCCTGGCCCTCTCCTGCGGGAGTGGTCCTGGGAAGAGCCAGGCCCTCCCAGCTCCTCCCCCCTTCCCAGGGATCTGCCTCTCCCTCCTCTTGGCTTTCCTGGAAGAGACATGTGTCCGTGTGTCCATCCGTCTGGCTTCCCTTCATCTGACCACCTTGCTTCAGCAACACCCCGCCCCCCTTGTTTCTCTTTTTCTGAGGGGCTGGGCCTTGTGCGGGGAGAGGCCGGGCCCCAGCACACAGTAGCTCAGTGTCTGAGCCCCCAGGCCTCCAGGCCTGCTCCTTACAATGCCTTTGTTGTGTGTTTTTCCCTCCCCTGGGCGGGCGGGGCGCGCGTGTGGGTCTGGGTGAGTTTTGTTTGAAAGCCGCCCCCTCCCTTCCCCCCGTGCTGAGCTCATTGCCTGCACTGATGGGGCTGCTGGAAGGAGCCGGCCGGCTGGGGGGGGGGTGGCGTGGGGGGTGCTGCCAACAGCAATACGGCGTGCACGGCCGCCACAATGTGCAATTGTGATCTTTGTGTAAACGTGTTCAGTCTGGGACCCGCGTGCTTATAAAAATAAAGCTTTGGGAAGCACAGGGGGCGGGAACAAAAGGGGCTTTTTCGCTGGCTCTCTAATATGGTTTTATTTATCGGAACGCGCCCTCTCTCCCTTACTGGAACTGGGGAGAGGTTCTCTGCCGAGCTTGGAACTGATGGTATCACAGCCAGACGGTTTCATTAAGTGCACAGACGCCGCTGGGCCGTGCCAGGGGCAGGAGGGGAAAGGCTTGGGCCGGCCTGGTGCATGGCAAGGGGGCTCCCCATGCCAGGGAGGCCCTCACCAGGTGGGGTGGCAGGATGTGGTGGGCATGTCTCTCTTGCCCCTTCTTCTGCCGACGGCCTCCCATTGACCTCTTCTACCTCTGGGATCAGGTTCAAAATCCATTTCCTGCAGGAAACCCTCCAGGATTGACCCCACTGTGCTTTTGCGCCTGAAGGCGAACAAGCTGGTCCTAGCCTGGTACCTGCTTTCCATTAGCCAAACCCAGCATTTGTTCAGCCAGTGAGTGCCCATAATTTCTGCCTCCTAACTTAGATCCCCTCTCACCCTTAAAACTAGCTCCTAGGGCAACAGCCAGAATCTTGGACCCTCCCCCTGACCCCATCCCTCAATGGGAGGCCTCCCATTGCCCACCCCAACTTGTCCACCTCTTTGATGGTTGCTCTCTGTCACCTCCTGTACAGTGGCCATGGCATGCTGCTTGGTCTCCTTCTGGCCAGAGAGCCTGGCCTGCTTCCCCACTCCCCAGGACTGCAGTTGGACATCCTAGCTCTAGATCTCTGGTGCTGAGACCCTCCTGAGGTCACATGGTGGCTTCCCTGGCGGGGCACAGAGGATACAAGGTGCTGTGGGTTGGAAAAGATGCCAAAGGTATAGGGCACATCATAGGGCATTTGGGCTCAGCCCTCCCAGACTTCTAGTATCCAGCTGCCAGCCTCTTAAATCCCCAGGTTTCCCTGTCTGCATGCCCTCAGCATCTGGCACTTGGAGTCTTACAAAATGGCGGCAGACTGGACTCTGCCCCCTAAGGAGAGCAGCAGAGGAGCCCCCTCCTCCAAGCCCTTTGCTTCTGTCCCAGATTGCACGCACTCTGTCTCTTAGGACCTTCTCTTGTGCTGGTTTCCAAGTGTAGCCTCAAAAGGCAGCACTGGCGGCACCTGGGAGCCCCCCGCCCAGAGTCAATGAATGAGTCTCTGAGGTCGGCGCCCAGCTGTCTCTCTCAGCCTTCCAGGCAATTCTGCTGCGTGCTCACATTTGGGAACCTCTGCTTTAGAATCTTCTCTAGTGACACCTTGGGACCAGGCAGGGGAAATGACCGGTGGGTGGGTCTCCAGCCAGCATGACTGGGGCTGGCAGGCTGGAAAGGAGTTTTGGGGTGGCAGGGAGCTGCAGAGATCTTAGGGTTCCCCTCACACCACTCACCACTAAACAGCCCTGTATCCACTGGCTTCACTCTAGCACCTGTGCGCATCTAAGCCCCCACTGTCTCTGCCTGAACCCTTACAGAAGCTTCATAACTGGTCTCCTTGCACCCATTTATGTCCACGTGTTCTCCATGTGGCAGCTGGGGTGAGCTTGCTGAAATGCAGACCCAGGCGTGCCCGTCTGATGGCACCAACGTCTCTCTCTGCTGTCCCTTCAGCAAGACAGCCGGGTCTCTCTCATGCGCCACTGCACCTTATGTCTCTTCTTCAAGGAACTGATCAAAATTGTGATTTTATGTTTGTGTAGATTACAGTTTTGCTTGGCCCCGAGCACCTAGCCGGTAGCCTGGCATGCAGAAGGCACTCAATACATGCTTGTTGGATGAATGAATGAATGAATGTACCATCCAGGCTTCCTCCAGCTGGACTTTTGCCCCCAGCAGCCAGCCCAGGAAGGAGCCCAGGGGAAGCTCTCTGGATCTCTGTGCCTGTTCTCCTGGACCTTGGCCCCCAATCCCTGCCTGTGGTGACCCACAAACTGGCCTCATGGAGGGCAGGGAGAGCCCCTGGGAATGGGCGCCAGCCTGGACATTGTGGCTTCCAAGAGTCAGTCAAAGCTCTGCTCCAGCTTTGTGGCCACATGACTCTCACAGTGTCTGCTGTATCTTGTCTCCTCTCCCTGCACCCGGCCCACCCAGATCCCTACGCAATCGTCTCCTTCCTGCACCAGAGCCAGAAGACGGTGGTGGCGAAGAATACCCTGAACCCCACCTGGGACCAGACGCTCATCTTCTACGAGATCGAGATCTTCGGCGAGCTGGCCAGCATCGCTGAGCAGCCGCCCAGCATCGTGGTGGAGCTGTATGACCATGACACCTACGTGAGTCTGCCTGTCCGCCATCCTCCCTCGTCCCCTCACCGCCCACCCTCTCCAGGGCCTAGGTGGGATGCTGCTGTGAGGGCCGGGTCCCCAGCCAGAGGGGTGCGCTCTGAGGCTGGGACGATGGCCTCGCCCCTGACCCCACAGGCTACAGAGGGGTGAAAACTATTTTAGAGTCATTAAAAATGAATTGCTAGCACGTGTGCTGTGCCCACGGCAGAGAGAGGGGACAGATCTGGAAAGGGCGCTTGGCTGTGTGTTGGGAGCCTGGTGATTTTCTGCTTTAACTGGCGTATAAGATCCCAGGTTGGTCCCTTCTCCCCATCAGAGGGCTGCGTTGACTCCATGACAGTTATCAAGCACTTGTGTACTGGGCTGAGGGGCCCCTCACGTGGGGTTCCCAGTCCAGGTGGGAGCCGAGGCTCACCCTCGGCTCACAGAGCAGGGAATCCTTCAAGGGGTCAGCACATTTCATTTCTGAGCACCATGTGGCTCTATGGCCGGGGGAGGGGGGGCCTCCCGGCAGAGCGGTCCCACAGAACTGCCCGCTGCGCTGGTGGTAAGGCTCCCGGAGGGAGGGAGTTGTGGGCTGGAAAGTGAGGCGGGTTGTGGGAAGACCCAGGCCCTGATGGAAGTGTGAGCTCCGGCTGCTGAATGAGGCAGAGGGGTGTTAGTGCAGCACAGGAGCTAGTGGGAGATGGGAGCAGGGTAGGCAGGTTGGGAAGGAGGGAAGAGGAGGAGGCCGGGGGAGCGGGGGAGGGATGGGGTCAGAGCAGCAGTCTGAAAAGGAGAGGTGTCGGCCCAGGGGTATGTGGCCCTGGGGTACGTATGTGGCCAAGCAGCCCTGTCTGGGTTGGGGGTGGGGGTGGCAGTGGCTGAAAAGGAGAGGGCAGGGCTTCAAAGATGTCTCCAGAAAGAGTTGTCATGACCAGATGAGCGGTGCCCTGGGAGGATGTGGACCAGGGGAAGGAAGGCCATGCTGATTAGAGCTGGCAGTGGACCAGAGAGGCTGACCTGGGAGCTCTGCCCTTAGAAGGAAAAGCTGGCCCCATGGGGCACAAGCAGATGGAGGAGGAGTGCACTGGGGGCTCTCGGGGGAAGAGCACAGGGCCTGGTGCCTTCGGGGAGGCGGCTGTGGGAGGTGGGAGGACCAGGAGGGCGCCGGCCCGGGGACTTAGCGGAAGCAGGTGCAATGCTGGCGCAGGGCGGGCAGGAGGCTGGCAGGACGGTCTCTCTCTTCCAATAGCACCTCACCTCCTCTTTTAAAAATGTTAGTCTCTCCCCTTTGGGCCAGTGCCCAGGAGGGATCCCAGGAGAGAAAGGCCCGGCCGGGTTCCCTGGGGAGAACGGAGGCTTTGTTCACTGGGTCTGTACCTGTTGGCCAATATGTGTTGCCCTGAGCTCCTGCTGTCCTGGCTGCCCGGGCTTTGCAAGGGCTCCTCTTTCCCAGCTCCTCCATGACCCAGGGACTGAAGGGCGACGCTGGGCCCAAAGGAGCCTCCAGACCCCTCCCAGTGCTGTGGCTGGTGCCCGCTCTGAGTGGTCCATGCTGGACTGCCACCCGCTGGTGTGAGCATTTATGCAGAAGCTGGTGGCCACTCAAGAATGGTTCTTGGTGATGTCCCCAGCAGTGATGTGACTGCAGGTAGGGGTGCCTGCCAGTCCTGCCCTGGGTTTCCACAGGAGTGCCCTGGGCCAGGCACCAGGGCTTGTGATGGCTGTGAAGCCACCTGGCTGAGACCCAGGTTCTGTCTGCAGCCCCTGCCCTTGGGGAAGCTAACCACAAGGCCAGAGTTCACAAGCCAGCAAGGTCAAAGGGACCCACATCAGAGGGCCTAGCTTGGGCAGAGCTGTGGGAGGTGGCTGGGAAGAGTAAAGGGCAGTATGGCTGGGGGAAATGGCCTGGGTCAAGGTCAGGGGGTGAGAGGCCAGCTGAGGCCAGCAGGCTGGAGTAAAAGCCATGTGGGGAGGGAATGAGGCAGGAGAGGTGAGCAGGCTCCAGTGAGAGGGCCTTCCGTGCCAGGAAGGGGGTTTGAACTCTTATCCTCCAGGCAGTGTGGAGCCGTGGAAGGAGCAAAGGAATGATAAGATGAAAACATTGTTTTAACAAGAGTCATTTAATTTGATGAGCATGATCAGCCTTCCCATGTGGAAACTTAGTGGGTGGGGGATTTAAATGTGAAATGAACAGGAGATACAGAAGCCCTGGGAAGATGTCAAGCACCTGTACGGCTGAGGCATTGAAGAAAAGCTAGGAGGCTGTCACTGTTGTCTCTGGTGGGCTCAGCGCTTGATTAAATTAAAGCAAGGTGAACGGTAGTTGGACATACAGAGGGACTTCCGGACCATCAGTGAGAATTCAAATCTAGCAACAGTTGCAAGAGACCACTCACATGCTTCCCTTGCATCCTGCTTAGGGAGTCAGAGCTTACCACCCCGCACCAGGGGCTTCCCTGAGTTCTGCGGTCCTTCCAAGGTCAGGGGGCCAGATGCAGGTCTGGTGATTGCTCTGAGGCCGCCAGAACCCCAGGCTGGGGGACGCTGACTCTTCCTTCTCCACACCCCATCTAGGGTGCAGATGAGTTTATGGGACGCTGCATCTGTCAGCCAAGCCTGGAACGGATGCCCCGGCTGGCCTGGTTCCCGCTGACGAGGGGCAACCAGCCGGCAGGTGAGCTGCTGGCCTCTTTTGAGCTCATCCAGAGAGAGAAGGTGAGGCTGGTCCACATCCCGACCCAGGAGGCCTGGGCAGGGAGGAGGGTGGGGGTCACAGGCAGGGGATGGTTTGATGGAGGGGACGGGCCTTTGAATTATTCTTCTTCCCCTGCCAAGGGCTTGCACTTTGTGAGGGTCACTGAAGGGCCACCTCTGAATGTTAGGCCTCCTGCCAGCAATGGTTTTGCCCATCTTTTCTGAACTCCAAATCAGGACACGATCTAACATTGGGGCAGAAAGTTGAAATCTGAGCTGTTAAAATGTCTGAGTCCTCTGGCCATTTGGATGTATTTTTCCCTGGGTCACACCCTGACGTGGTTTCTGGGAGGACTGCTGGTTTGGGCTTAATTGTCATGGAGGAGGGGAGTCCAGGCCAGGTCACGGCAGGACCTCCGTTCTAGTGCTGGCTGTGCCGAGGCCTGGCTGTGCGACCCTGAGCTGGCCACTTCCCTGCTGTAGCGCAGGGGGGTTTGGGTTTGGGTTAGAGCCAGACCGTCAGACTTGCTCTTAGTGTGATGGGAACCCTAATATGTGAGCCGGATGGAAGTGAGGCCACTCCGGCTCTCCGGAGGGGACACAGCATGGCACCCGCCCAAGGACTAGTCTGTAAGTCCCTAGGCTGTCTGATCACTGACATATTCCATGATGTTAATTTTGTGGTTAGAGATGTGTGTGCCTGGCCAGGGCAGAAAGGAGGGTGGTGGGGCCTTGGGTGACAAGCACCTAACCTAAGCTCTATTTTCTCCACCCTAGCCGGCCATCCACCACATTCCTGGTTTTGAGGTAGGTCTTTTGCTGCTTCTTTTTTTTTTTTTTTGTGGGGGAGAGGGAGGTAATTAGGCTTATTTATTGAACCCAGGACCTTGTGCATGCTAGGCATGCGCTCTACCCCCTGAGCTACACCCTCCCTCCCCTCCTTACCTTTGCTTCTTCAAACTCACCGTCAGCCTCCCTGTGTTTGCAGCCCCCTCCCGGGCTAGGAAGGGCAGCAGACACATACCACCACCATCCTGCCTTCAAGCCGAGGAGGAGTGGGTCAGGGGCACAGGGGCAGGGTGAGTGGGGCTGGGGTCCCTGCCCAGCCCAGGTTTTCCCGCCCTTCTTCCCTGAGAAGTTCAAGGATCACAGACTCAGACTGAAGGACCTCGTGGTCACCCAGCCCAGTGGCTCTCAACAGGGCAGCATGTTGGACTCCCTTGGGCAGCTTTAAAAATCACTAAGGCTCAGGCCCCACCCAGACCATAAGAAACCTGATCTTTCGGGGTGTGGCCCAGGTGTTGGTATCTTTCAAAACTGCCCCGGGATCTAAATGTGCAGCGCTGGCTGAGAACCATCCACCTAGGCCAGTGGTTCTCAGTGTGGCAGCCCCTAGGGTATTGTTAGAAACGCCAGTCTTGGGTCCCACGTCAAGTCTCCTGAAGCAACCTGGGTATTAATGAGCCCTCCAGGAGATTCCCACGCTAATTTCAGGAGTTCGGATGTGGACCGTAGTTCCCAACTTGGTGTTCCCACCAAGATCCAGTTTTCTTTCCTCTGCTAGTGACAGAGGCTTTGTTCCCTCCTCCCTGCTCCCCTGCCTCCTCCTGGGGGGTCATGGTAGGAAAATGTAAATCTTTTACTGGTACCCAGGCTACTTCGATTCAGGAAATACTCTTCTCAGCCACTCTCCGCTGCAGCTTTGAGAAGCAGTCGTTTGGGCTCTGTTTGGATGCCTCCTCCCTTGTGAGGCGGCCCATGCAGTTTGCAGACAGTTCTTACCATGCAAACCCTGCTTGCCCCCTGCACCCACCCACCCTCTGCTTCTCCTCCCACCCCTCCTGGTCTCTCTCCCTCTGCTGTCCAGTCCAAGCTCCTGCTCTCAGGTCTCCCAGCCCCGGGGCGTCCAGGTTGCTTCTCCTTGGTTCTCCGGGTCCACGTGCTCCAGGCCCGTGTGCTTCCTGGGGTTGCTGCATGGGGGCCCGGACCCTCGCAGCACCTGTCTGTCCGTCTCCTTTCTCCTGTCACTTCCAGGGACGCGTGGGCTCTAGGCTTATGCTTTGGCCTCTCCCGCCATTTCCTCTGCATCAATGTCTGTCTTCCCTTCTGTCTCAGGGACCGTGCGGAGTGGGTGTCTGGGAGGCCTGTCACCCTCACCGAGGTGGGAGGCGGTGGTTGGCTCCTTTTAGGGGGACGTCTGGTGTGTTGACCTCTACCCCAGCCTAGTGCTGCTTGTCACTGATGGTGAACTTTTATTCTCCTTTCTCTCCTCCCTCCACCGTCTCCTGGATGTGGACTGTCCCGTGGTGTGGTCCAGGTGCAGGATACAGCAGGGATCCTGGAAGAGGTGAGCTGGACCTTCGCAGCTGTGGCCTGCGGCAGGGTATGGGTGGGCAGAGGCGGAGGGAAGGGGAAGGCCGTGCCCTGGAGCCTTCGTGGTTCCTGGTGCTCCAGCATGCATCTGTCGCCCAGACCCCTGTCTGGATTCATTTCCTGCACTCTGCATGGATCCAGGCCTGCCTGCTTGGGGTGTGCCCTGGTGTGATGCTGGCCTTACAAGGATTGCTGCTATGTTGGAAGCCACATTAACCCAGACCTCAGGGACTGCAAAACAAAGCCTCACCTGGCTGAGTACCAGGTTTTCAAGGAAGAAATGTTAGTAAGGGGCCAGAGTAGTCAAGGAAGGCTTTCTGGTGGAGGTGGTGTTAGCCAGACATTTCAGTGCTTAGGAAGAAGGTGGGGAGCGTGCCTTTGGCCCAACGGGCCAAGCACCGGTCTGGGGTCTGGCTGGTTGGGGGAATGGGGTGGGTTGGGGATTCCTAGGTTCTGGGAGAAGCTTGGGCTTTGCATTTAAATGAAGCATGGCTATGTCCTTTGCTATGAGGGACGAGGAGCATGTTTCCTTATGGCCTCCTGCACATCTGCGGGCGGGTCCTCATGAGTGAGCTGGGGCAGAGGCCTGGGCAGAGAGACAGGAAGGAGAGCCCTGGTCAGATGGGGGTTGGGGAAAGGGCAGCCACTTCCTGCCGTCAGGGAATCCCCAGGCTGGGAGCGGACACCATTTGACATTTTCAGTGCAATTTGGACTTGAAGTGCAGGGTCAGGATGTGGGATCCGCAGGCCCCGCGCCCCTTACCTCACTTCCTTTAGCTCCCAGACCGAGGTGGGGTCCGCCAAGTGAGCTGGCCGTAATTGCGCCTGACAGGCAGCCTCCTGCTTCTGGCTGCAGTTGCGAAAGACTGCCGATTTGGAAAGGGGAACAGAGCCCTGTCCAGGGAAGCAGCACGGAGCCCTCTCTCTTGATTGAGAGCGCTCTGTGGCCAAAACCCACAGCCTGCTCTGAAGAAGACCCAGCCCAGGGATGAGTTATTTAAAAAAAAAAAAAAAAGTTAAAATCCTTAATAACTGGATTTATAATATATAACAGTGAAGGCTCAGATTCCAAGAGCAGGGATCTGGCCATGGTCTTGTTGTCAGGAAGCAAATCAAAATTGGCAGCTTTGGGGCCAGACCCCAAAGAGGGCCAAGTGTCCTGCTGCAGGGCCAGCCGGCCGCAGGCTGAGGTGGGTCGGGGTCAGCAGGGCCAGAGGAGAGCAAGTTCCGGGGGTCTGCTGGGCACAGGGCTTGGCTCGTACGTTCAAAGGGTCCCAGGCGCAGTAGGATGAATGGAGTATCAGCTGATCCGGGGAACCACCCCAGAAGGTGGTCTTGTGACCCCTTCATCCCCAGAGGGCTTCCGCCCCAGCTCTGGGGCCCACAGCTCCGCCACTTCCCCTGCCCTTGAAGCCTAAGGCTCGTGCCAAAGTCCCAGGTCCTATTTGGTTCTAAGAATCCCCAGGGATGGGGTGGAGGCAGGTTAGTCTTGCTGCTGCTGCTGGTTCTGCAGGAAGCCTGACGCCTTAGCAGGAATTTTCTGTCTTCTTTGCTGCGGCCAAGCTCCTGCTTTGCATCCCCCATTCAGCCCCTTCCAGGCTCCCAGCCTGAAACCTGTGAAGAGCGCTCCAGCTGTCCTGGAGGGCTGCGGAAAGCTGTGCTGGGAGCTTAGATTCTGGGCCACTGGCCATGGGAGCCCTCAAAAGTGTGGGAGCAGAGAGGGCAGATGGGTGTGTTAGGGAGCTGTCTGGCTGCAGAGAGGAGTGGGTTGGGGAGCCAGGGGCAGGAGGAGACACCAGCTAGGAGGCTTTTGAGACAGCTCGTGGTGATGAGGGCTAAGACTAGAGAGAGGAACGGAGCGGGGCAAGTGACTCTGAAGGATGGTTTAGGGGCGACCTCTCCAGTGGGGACTGCCTTCTTGTCAGCACAGCCCACACCTACGTGGGAGACAGGGTAGTGAATGAGCTGAAAGTCGTCTAGCCATGCTGAGAGCTCCCAGAGCCGACAGGGACAGTAGGGATGGCTTCCTGGAAGAGGTGACTCTGAGCTCCCTTCAAGGGTGCAGGCGGCAGTGCCTCGGGCTGGAGGGCGTGCCACGACTTGGTGTCACTTTGGTAGGCAACAAGATTTCCCCTCCCCCAGGCTTTTTACCCATCTGGAGCGCATCTCTCCAGGGCTCTTGGTGGGGAAGGGGGACTGCTGTGTTGTGTCTCTGAAGCTTCGGTGTCTGGGAGACCTGGGTCCTTGCAGAGAGCGCAGGCGAAGTGGGGTTGCTTCCTTCTGGCTCCCAGCCTGTCTTTCTGTCTGTCCCTTGCTGTTTCCCCTCTTCCTTGCCCTCTTCCAGCTCTCCCTTCACGCTTCCCTTTTCCTCTATTTGCTCCTTGGCCCCGGCTCCCTCTCTCCCTCCTTCTCCCCGCCTCTTCTGAGCCCTCTGTCTCGTTTCTTTTCCTTTTTGTCTGGAGAACAAAGGCGGTCTGCGCTGCCAAGGGGAATGAGTTCAAAGAAACTGCAATTTTAGATTTCCTGCGAAATGGAGAATGCACACGCACGTGTGAGTGTATGCAAGGGTGCATACTCACGGGAGCACACGCGCGTGCACGCACACACAGCAGAAGAGGTGATGGCAGATTCCTTAATGATAGGGGGCCCCCTAGGACGTGGAGCACGTGAAGAGGAAGAGCCCTCCTGGGGACCCTTTAGGTGCGAGCAGGGGCCCGTGGTCCTGAGCGTCTAAGGGCCGTGGCAGTGAGTGTTGCCTTTGGTTCTGCTTCTCCTGTCCCGCTCGGTGAAGGGATGCCCTGGCAGAAGGGAGAGCGTGCTAGGTGGCTTTTTGGCTGTGAGTTGGGGGCCAACCAGATGTCACTCCATCCCCTTCCTAATCCAGGCAACATGCTATGGCTTTTAGTCTGAGATGTCCATGAGGTATTCTTTGGCACCCCCAAATCCACCAGAAGGAAAAATTTGGTGTTTTGCAATCAGGAAAATGAGCCCAGTGGTCCCCCATCCCCCTATCCCTCCCCCAAGGCTTTAATTTAAAACACTGTTTTTCCTGGGAAGTGTAATTAGAGCGGCATGTTGTTCCTAATGAGCTGGGTGGGGCAGGCAGACAGTGGAGCCCTCCCAGCCGGCCCGGCTGCCCCCACCTGCAGCCCCCCGAGGAGCCAGGATCTGAGTGTCCAGAGGGTCCCCTGACTGTGCCCTGCTGGGTGAGGAGGGGGTCTTTGGGCCACGGGCGGCAGGACTGACCTGGGTGGCGGGAGGGACCTCCCCACATTTGCCCTCTGCCCTGGGAATGCATGTCTGCCTAGTGTGGTGGCCCCAGGACTGGGAGAGAAGCCCCCCCTCGTGGCTCAGGGCCTTGGCTCCCTGCACTGAACTGGCCAGCAGGACAGATGGATGAAAGGGGGCGTAGGGTGGATTCTGCTCAGATGGGAAGAGAGCCTCATGTGTCCTCGTGTCCTTGTCCCCCTGGTCTGAGCTGCCTCGGTAAACCCTGCACATCTGCACAGCCCCATCAGTATAGCAGCCGCATGCCCGCCTGCATTCAATGAGCACGGAACGGGGTGGTCAAATGTGGCTTCATCCAATTAGCCTTCTATGGTATGGCTGCATTTGAGACCTGTGGTCCTCCGAGTCCCCCGCCACGCATAGGACAGTGAATCCGGGTGTCCTGGGGGCACTTCCAGTCTGCATCCACGCCCTGCCTGGCAGTGCTGGTAGGGGTCCCTGCAGCCTTCCTCCCCTGAGAATCACTGTTTGGGAAGGATGTACCATGCCTCTCAGATGGGGTGGACCAGGAAAAAATTGAGAAACTGGGCCCAGGAGCTGGCTGTCTGGCCGGTGCCACAGGACTGCCAGGTATGAGATGTCGGAGGCCAGTCAGGACCTTGGGAAACCCGAGCACAGGGTCACTCAGAGTAAAAAGAACTCAGAGAGGAGGGTTGTAAGAAGTTTCTGGAGTGGTTGTGGAGATTCTCTGGAGGATGTGGAGTTTCAACTACGCCCTGAAAGATTTGTTAGACTCTGAAAGATGGCAAAGGAAGCCCATTCAAACAGAGGGAGCCTTGAGCCGGCATCGGGGGAGGAGGGGTGGCCAAGGATGCAAGGATCAGGCTGGCGCAGACAAGAGTGTTGGGAAGGACTGGACAGTGTGTTGGAGTCAGTTCTTTGTCTGCCCTTCCCTCCACCCATTCATCCCTTTGCCCCCCTCCCTTCAATTGTCCATTCGTAAGCCTTTATTTATTAAACAGGGATTCAGCTATGGCCCCTGTGTGCAGAGTTGCTGGTTGAACAAGGGACGCAGACAAATGAACCCATAGAAATGACATAGGGTGATGTGTCTTTCAGTGGGAGTGAGTCAAGTTGCTATGGGAACCATGGGATGCTTAACTAAAACTTGGGGCTCCAGGGAAGATTTCAGGGGACCTGAAGTCCAAGTAGGAGGTAGCCAGGTGAAGTGGGCAGAAGGACACTTCAGACACAGCGACCAGCAAACTCCAACCTCACAGTAAAGAGTGACGTGCCTCCTGTCACCTGCTGGAGCTCAGAAGGACAGGTGTGGAGTGGGTCCCCGGGAGATTGCTCTTCACCGCCTGGGGTCCCGGAGGGGAAAGTTATGTGCTGGGAGGTGAGACCAGAGAGGTCAGTAGGAGCTAGAAGATGAGGGGTCTTGGAGGACATGTCAAGAAGTTTGGATTTCATCCTGAGTGGGTGGGGAACCTTTGAAGGGTTTTAAACAGAGTGACAGTCTTAGAAAGCTCCCCCTGGCCGCAGAGTACAGCACGCGTTCAAGTTGGGAGGGCGTGTGCAAAACCAGATGCAAAGCCCACTTAGGATGCTGGCGCATCCAGGCAAGAGAGGGGGGTGACCCAAACCCAGGAAAGAAGATGGGTGCGGGTGGGCACGAGAGAGATTTAGGAGACAGATCCCTTGGGGACCAATCACGGGGGAGGGTGATTGAGGGTGGCGTTGGGGTTTCTGGCTTGGCTGCCTGGGTGGATGGTGGGGCTGGTTTCTGAGATGACACTTGAAGAGAGCAGGTTTTGAGGGGGAACTTAGAGCATCCAGTTTGGGACGAGTTCAAGGTGAGAGGCCAGTAGGACACATGGATGACAAAGCAGTAAGGTTGGGAATGTGGGTCCGGGGCTGAGGAGAGATCTTTGGGAGCAGAGAGCCCAGGAGAGGGTGGGGCAGGAGATGAGGGGGAGGCTGCCCGGGAGATGCAGCAAACAGAGGGGAAGGAGGGCAGAGGGGCCAGCAGCGTGGAACCAGAGAGATGGTTTCAGGAAGGAGGCTGAGGTCCACTGGCTGGATGCTGCAGACAGAGGGACAGAGATAGGAGCCCGTGAGTTTCCTTTCGGTTGAGCTGCAAGCAGGCTGTTGTTAACTTTGGAGAGAGGAGTTTCCAGGGAGGGGGCCAAGGGGCAGAGCAGAGGGAACCGGGTGGAGGGCTGCATGGAAGCGAAGGAGAGGTAGGGGATGGAGGCAGTCCTTTTCAGGAAAAGAGAGGGGACAGGGAGGGAGACTGCTGGAGAGGACATGGAGAGAAGGCATGGATGGACCTGAGAGACCATCTTGAGACCGTATTTAAATGGGGAAGGAAAAGATCTGGCAGACAGTCTGGAAAATTGGGGAGGACTGGATGAAACTGGGTCAGAGAGCCAGAGAGCTCGGAGGCAGAGATGTGCAGTGATGATGATGGGTGCCCGGTGTGCACAGTGGACAGGGGACAAGGACTGTGGGGGCAGCTTGCGGCCAGGCGGAGGGGGCAGGGGTTCTAGGGAGTGGCAACAAAGAGTGGGGAGCAAGGAGGTCCTGGGACCCCTGAGGACAGCGTGGTGGACGGAGATGGCCTTGGGAGGAGAATGGGGACCTGGTCCGAGGAAGCTGCCCTCCCCTGGACGCACATCTAACCACTGTCTCTGCTTGTCTCTCCTTCTGCCTCCGCTGGGCCTGGCGCTCACTCTGCAGCTGTGTGCACCTGCCTTCTTCCTCCAGGGCCTCCTGCCAACGGTACTGGAGCCCAATCTTCTCCAGGTTCTCGTTCCCTGTCCTCCATAAACAGGTCCCTTAGGTGGGGAGCCTGGGCCTCCGCATAGAGAGAGGAGGGGTCACCACATGATGCTTGAGGGAGCCCAGAGGGAGAGGCGGAACATGGACGTGAGGGACAAAAAGGAGTCAAAGGGACACTGCCCGGAGTTTGGGGGCCTGGAGAGGAATGTTCAAGGGGGGGGTATATTGATGAGCTTGCCTGGGTGGTTTCATTGCAGCCACATGTGAAAGGCTTGGTCTTCCTGCCTCCCCATCAGGAGCCTGGGCCTCTCCCTCCCTGGTCCCTTCTGTTTGTCCCTTTCACCTTGAGCTTTTGGTTCTGGGCCCACGGTGGGCTGGGCATCAGGCCACAAGCAGGCCTTCAGGCATAACCTCTCTGTTAAAGAGGCAACCCTTGGGCACAGTCGCTGTACCAGGTGGCCTGGGGGTGCCAAGGGTAGACACCGAGCCAGGAGTTCCCATAGCAGCCAGGCCACTGCAGACTCCGCCTCCACCCTCCAGGGGCGCCATTCATGTGGACTGCGGTGGGCACAGCTCCCCGTGGAGTTGTGCGCCTGACGGCCCTGCACATCACTCCTCCTCCCCGTGGCCTGTGTCCCTCAGCCAGTCGAAAAATGTAGGTACTTCCTACATCCTGTCACCTGCATTGCGGGTCTGGAGGAAAATGATGCATTCCCTCATTCCGTCATACCCCTGGTGACGTAGCGATAGTTCCGAAGCCGGCGTCGTTCAGAGGGGTGTTTCTGATGGCTCGGCTCTGCTGAAGTCACTCTGGGGCATCAGCTATGACACTAATGGTAAAAATGTGGCACCACCAACACTACATCTGTCGGCACAGTTGCGACCGTTCAGTAAGTGCTCCCGTGTGCCAGGAACTGTTTATACTTGTTCTCTTGTTAAATTCTCAGAGGAATTGTGTAAGGGTGTTGTTATCCCCGACCTTCAGAGGGGGGTCTTGAGTCACAGAAGTTGAGTCATTTGCCCAAGATCAAACAGCTAGCAAGCCACAGGGTTAGAGCTAGAACCAGGGTCTGGTTTGATTCTAGAAATGAGCTTCTTGACACCGCAGGCCGTGGAAGCTCAGCATCATTAGTGTGTCTCTGGGCAGGGGTGGCAGCGGGGGCTGGTTGTGAAAGGACGAAGCGAGAGGAAGCTGGTGCACTTCAGTGCTCCAGCCGCTCTCACCACTTATGGCAGAGCCTCTACAGGAGGCTGCACCATCCTTTAAGAAGGAACCCAGAGCAAGTGACTTGGAGAATGAATGAATCCAATGATTCCAGTGTTTATGAATGCGATTCCATGAGGCAAGCTCCGTAAAGCGTCCAGCACAGTCCTCTTTACAGTTAACATTTCCTGAGTGTCAGGGCTGCCCATGCATGGATGTGCAGGTTGTGCACTGCATAAGCACACTGGGCCTAAGGGGGTGCAATTTCCAGTGCAGATACCGTATATTCATACTTATTCTAACAATTTTCCAGTAGGTGGCAGTAAAATGTCTTCTGATAAACTAGTAACAAGATGATTTTCTGACATGGAAGTAAAGAGTTTTAAGAAAGGGACATCTTTCTCTGATTGTCACAAAGGTGCCACGTGGGCTAGTTGTGCTATTGAGAGTTTACATGAACAGGACACTCTTCTCAATATTGTATTAACTTTTCAAGCTTCACGTCAATCTTTAGAGGTTGATAATTTTTAATAACCATTTTACAGTTGTAATAAAGAAGTGAAATAATTTAAAAGTCAGTAAATGGTAGAGTCAGGATTCATACCCAGAGCCCGTGTTCTAACCACTGTTAGGCGTGGTAGTGGTCTAATCCGTGATACTGCCTGCCTCCTCTGCCCCGCCTGCTGCGCCATGTATTTCTTTGAGATTCTTGCCCAAGCCTTTTGGCCAGTCCGTAGTAGGCAGCATTGACACTTGCCACCCTCATTTCTGGTCTGTGCTATGAAGGAGCCTCCCCAGTGCACACTTTGGTGCCTGTGGATGGTGGGCATTTGTATCCCCTTCTTCTATTTGTAAATACCCCCTCTGGCTCACGGTGCAAGCGTTCTGTCCTCATGGGAGACAGGTGGGAGAGGTGGGAGTTCGGGGCGGGCAGGGGTCTGTGGGTGCGAGGGGGTGGAGACAGAACATCTGGGTGGGCGGTAAGTTGGGAGGGTCTGAACCAGGAGGCAGGAGAGCCAGGCTAGCAGGAGGGCACGCGGTCCTCTCTGGGATGGAGAGGGGTGAAGTGGACGTGTCACGCTGGTCTGGGCAGTGCCTGTCTGTGCACGTGTGTGTGTGTGTGTGTGTGTGTGTGTGTATGTCAGGGACGGGGACACTGTGAACAGCTCAGGGAAGAGGGTGACCCAGGGCTCATTTGAAACAGAGTCACCTGAATCCTGAGCCAGGATGCTTGAATTACTATCCTGGAGAAGATGGTGCTTGGAGAACTGACTTAGCTCTCTCATTTCTGCCTGCCCACTCCTGTGTCCTCGTCTTTCTGTTTCTGTGTCTGCACCCATGTCCTTCTTTCTGTCCCATCTGTCCATTTTTCTCGTCTTTCCGCCTTGGCCTTGCTCCCGCCTTTGTCTCCTGTAGTCGGAGGACACAGACCTGCCCTACCCGCCACCCCAGAGGGAGGCCAACATCTACATGGTCCCCCAGAACATCAAGCCGGTTCTCCAGCGAACTGCCATCGAGGTGAGCCCGGCTCCGTGGGGGCTGGGGGGCAGCCTGGCCCTTCCCCTTCCTGGCCCAGCCTTTCCTGGGGGCTGGGGCCTTTCTAGACGCTCTCCTCACTCCACGTCCCCAGATCCTGGCATGGGGCCTTCGGAACATGAAGAGTTACCAGATGGCCAGTGTGTCCTCCCCCAGCCTGGTGGTGGAGTGCGGGGGCCAGACGGTGCAGTCCTGTGTCATCAAGAACCTCCGGAAGAACCCCAACTTCGACACCTGCACCCTCTTCATGGAAGTGGTGAGTGTGGCCTTGCTGCTGTCCCCTTCCAGAGCCCTGGTGGGTGGAATTTCCTCGCGGCCCCGGGCAGGCTGGGGGGGGCAGCTCCCCGTGGGATTCTGGGTAGGGCACAACATGGCTCCCACCTCCCCTGAGAACGGGGAGGGAACCCTCAGTCTCTCCTCACTGGAGGAGCTGAAGCCTGGGAGCAGCTCAAGTGGGGCCAGCTTGCCCCCTCCTCCCCAGACCCCAAGTCTGCAGATGTCCCCAGGACCCATCCGGGCAGGCCTTGGGCCCCCCCGGTGCTCCCCTCAGGGGCCTGCCAGGGCTCAGACCTCCTGGGGTTCCTCCAGAACCTTCCGGGACCTGGTCCTCCCTCAGCCTGGGCCCCCACAGAGGGGCTCCCCCCTCAGGCCCCAGCCCTCTCCAGCTCCCTGGGCTGCCTGGGCCTAGTGGCCAGAGGAAGGCAAGCCTGAGGAAAGGAAAATGGTTTGCGAGATGAAAGTGTTGTAGAAATTCCAGGCCCAGTGGCTGTCAACAGGAGCCTCCTCTTGGCTGAGCCAAAGCAGCCACCGAAGGAGAGCATATAAATTATTTCAAGTTGTGTTCAAAGTGCTTTTGGGGTTGGGGGGGGAGAAGAATCTGGGTCTGTAAGCCAACTCTTGAGTATCCACTTGGGGGGGACTGTCTGCGAGAAACGGTGAGACCTGGGCCAACTTCTCCCTTCTTCCGCTCCCCAGCCAGGGAGAGTTCGGGGAAAGTAGCCTTGTTCTAACTTCGGGCTGAGCTGCCTGTGTTGGGAAGATAAAGCTGTGGGGGGAAGTCAGGCTCCGCACACAGCATTCAAGAGGCTGACAGAAAGGTGTGCGGCTCCTGCGGCAGCGGCCAGCTCCCGGGCCCGGCCAGCCACTGCTGTGGATTTACGGTTGCTGGGGGCTATGTGTGGGTTTTGAGCCGTTTTCTGGCCCTGTGAAGAAGGGCCCCCCTCCCTCTGAGGCCTCCCAGAGAGGGAAGGGTTCAGGCCGCAGCCCAGAGCTTCTCTCCCCTTCCACCCAGATGCTGCCCAGGGAGGAGCTGTACTGCCCTCCGATCGTGGTCAAGGTCATTGATAACCGCCAGTTTGGCCGCCGGCCTGTGGTGGGCCAGTGTACCATCCGCTCCCTGGAGAGCTTCCTGTGTGACCCTTACTCAGAGGAGAGTCCGTCCCCACAGGGTGGCCAAGGTAGGGGAGGGGCTGTTGATGGGGAGGGCCGAGCAGAGGGGCTGGGCGGGCGCACTTCCCAGCTGAGGCGGGTCCCCAAGCCCTCCTCTTACTGGTACCTGAGTGAGAAATGGCTTCTGCCCAGCTGAGCGGGAGGGAGGGTGGGGATCTTCTGGCCCTCAGGGCATCGCCCGGCCCTGGGCATCCCCACCAGGGGAGGTGGTGTGGGGAGGGCTGAGGGAGAGGGAGCTGCAGGGATCAGTGCGAAGAGGGGAGGAGGAGAGAGACCTGGGGAGCCCAGAACATGGAGGAAGACGAAGACCCAGAGTGAGATGTGTGGGAGACCGAGGGCCGAGTCTTGTGGCTCAGGAGGGGCGAGCCCCCTGAAGGAGCCCCCCTGAGGCCTGGGCACTGCCCCCCTGCAGATGACGTGAGCTTACTCAGTCCTGGGGAAGACGTGCTCATTGACGTGGATGACAAGGAGCCCCTCATCCCCATTCAGGTAGGATGGGTCCCTGTGGTGAGGCGCCGGCTCCCGCCAAGAGCTGGCATGATGGCCCTCTCTCCGCCGCCCTCCCCCGCCTTCCTCATCACGCAGCCTCCATAAGATGTCTCCCTCTGCAGCCTGGTGGCTGGACACCTTCCAGATGGAAGGACCCAGATAGGAGCTTTTAATCTGGTTGGGAGTGGGGTGAGGCGTGGGAGGGAGGCTGTGTGTCACCTTCTGGGCAAGATCCAATCATTTCTCCCAAAGCATCTGAGAAAAATGGCCCCTCTACCCTGAGGGCCATGTTGAGATCTGTCCCCTGAAGACCACCCAGGAAATCAGGGTGAGGGGAGCAAATGGGAGAGAGGGAGGATGGAGAGGGGGTGATGGGTGGTCTCTGGGGTGCCCCAGCCCCATCGCCTCATCCCAGCTATGACCTTCTTCGGCTGTAGATTCGTATATGGATTTGTGCTCAGTAGCACTTTGGAGGCAGCTTGAGGGAGGGGTCTGTGTTCAAGCCAGTAGTCCCTCTCGCTCCATTTCCTCCACCTGCAGGGAAGGAAGAGGGGAGGAGAGGGGTCTTACTGCGAGGGTGTCCAACCCTGCTGGCAGGTAGAAGGCCATCCTTTGCCATGTGCTCTGCAACAGGGCGAGCTGGTGGCCAGACGCCAAGGCCAAACAGCATGGCAGGAGGTCTGGGGCATCTCTTACTGAGGGGGAGCACTCTCCCCGTCTTGGACCCTGGGGTGACTGGGAGTCCTGTACGGTTGAGACCACCAGTCCTTCCTGCAGTGGAGGTGGAGAAAGGTCTCCTGTGAGCACCAGCTCTGAGCAGCTCTGTTTTACGTTGTCACTCTCTGTTCCAGGTTGTCACCCTCCTCTTGGCTTTGCTTGATTCTGGCCACACCCCTGGCACCTGGGACTCCCAGAGCTTCTGGGCAGAGCCTCCCAGCCTACATAGACAGCATTTGTGTCCTCAGGCCCACAGCCTGTTCACTGGGGAAGGGCTGGTAGTTTGGAATTTTTCTTTAAACCATCAATCAAATAGCAGCCTTGAGAGCAAGAGAACAAACTTGGGTGCTGGTTAGGCTCGGGATCCTCAAAGCTGTCCCCGAGATGTGCTCACGGGGGCTTCCCTCTGACATTTAGGGCTGATTTCTGCTTTTGCCTCACATGCTCATATCTTTCACCTTTCTGTCACTTCCAAGGGACCAACTCTGGTGTTCCGTCCTAGATCATATTGCCGCTGAGACAGGCAGTCTTGCTTTATAGTTTCATTGGTGCTGAGAGTCCTCAGAAGTCCCCAGCTCTCCATTTCTCCCACCTCCATGGCTCTCCAGGGCCCTGCCCCATTGTCCTTTCTACTGGGGACACCTTCTGGCTGGTTCCAGGTCATTCTTTAAGACTCAACTTACAACACTGTGTCTGAAGCTTCTGTGGTTTTTCTGTATGATGTTTAAACTTTCACTTTCAACTGCACAGAATAAATGAAAATGAAAAAGCAGACAAACAAAAAGACTCAACCTAAGCATGGTCACCTCTTTCCAGGGTTCTGTTTTGGCTCCTCCCCTTCTTCTGCAAGCCCTGTCTCTGTCTTGGTCACTGCGCTTGCCTTCAGTCCTGCTGGCTCTGTAACTGTCAGCGTCTTTCCTAGACTAGACTCAGGGCAGGGAGTGGGGTCCCTTCCTCTTTGTGTCCTCAATGACCAGCACAGGGCCTGGCTTAGAGGAGGCATTTGAAGTCTGCCTGAGTGGATGGGTGGGTGGGTAGACAGATGGACAGATGGATGAATGGGTCTAAGGAGGAGCGTCTCTTGACTGGGGAAACCCATATGGAAATTTTGGATTCAGCTACACCCAAGTCCAATGCCTTCTGGCCTGGGAGGGTGTTTGGAGCTGAAGGAGGTACATAATTCTCCCCGAACTCCAGGCGCCCAGTGCTCCGCTCCCGCCCCTTGGTGGGCCGTCTGAGTCTGTGCAGGGAAGCGCAGTTTGCCCAGCAGGATTTCTGTTCTGTGTGTGCCGCCCTCAAAATGTCTACAGACTCAGATGGGGAGGGACTGTTTTGGGTCCTGCTGGCTATGAGCACAGCCAGAGGCAGACGGTGAGGAGGCCCAGTCTGGACGTCCTCCCGGCGTTGACATGAGTGAACCAGGGCTGGGGTCCGAGCCAGAGCAGGGTCTGCGGTCTTCGTGGGAGCACACGACCACTCTGGCTAGAGCCGCTGGCCACGCAGAGGATGGGGAGCTGGGGTCGGGGCTCATGGGGACATGCCCACATGGGGAGGGCCTCCTCCTGGGAGCCCCAGGGCCCCCCGGGCCTCAGAGGTGGGCGGGGAGAGGAGGAAGTGAGGTCCGCCTGCTCTGTTGGAGGAGGCTTGGACCCTGCCCTCGCCGACCTCTCTGTCTGATGGAGGAGATGTAACCCTGTTCTCAAGGAGCCCTGCCTGAGGTCTCCAGGCAGACCAGTCCTGGTCTCCAGGAAGCCCTGCCTGATGGGGTCAGATGGGGGCTTTGGGGAGAAGCGATTTTGTATTGTGCCCTTCTCTGAGGTCACTGATCTGAGTGGGCTGGCCCAGGGAACCTTTCACTCGCCTCCTCTCTGCTGCACACCCCCTGTGCAGGGCTTAGGAGGACAAGGCATCCCAGGGCCGATCCAGGAGGCCATGGGTTCCCGTTCCAGTGGTTTTCCAGATAGTTCTGGCTGGGCTCTTGTCCCCTCACCCAGTGCAGATAGGACTGAGGGCCCTGACCTGTGGGGACGGGAGGGACAAGAAGTGCGGCAGAATTTGGATTTTGCTGGCTTCTGTCTGTGCGACCCGTGTCTCTAGGCTGCCTGTTTCAATCCCACCGCGATGTGGACCCTGCTGGCTGCTGTGTTCACCAGCTCTGGCCGTGGACTCAGCGGCGGGCTCCTCGTCAGCTCCACGTGCTCTCTGACCAGATCCGGCTTCTGTCTTGGTGTCTTCTGCCTCCTTGCTCAGTTGCCCCTTCTCTGCTGATGAGCATTCTCTCCATCGTCCCCCCAGTGCCTGGGATGAGCTGTCACACATTACAAAATGTCACCCCAGACTTTCCTGTGGCTCAGTTCCCCGGGCTGACACCCATGGCCAAGCGTTTCTCTGGTGTCCAGAAACGTTTTGATGTCTGTCAAGAGTGGCCAGTTCTAGATGTGGTCCAAAGGGGACGTACGAGGCAGATCTGTCCGCGGTGGGCCCCCATCTCTGTGGGTGAGGAGGGTCCCGTGTGGTGGGGCCTCCTGGACTGTCCCCCATGGTGCGGGCAGGTGGCCGGGAGGGATAAGCTTGGGTGTGGTAACCCCACAGTGCGCTCTTGGTCTGCGTGGCTGTCCTCTGTGTGGGTTTTAAAGCCGTAGCCTGGAGGTGGGGGTAGTGTGAGTGTGTGTGCGTGTGGTGTGTGCATGTGTGTGTGCATGAGAGGTGGGGAGGCCGGGAGCAGAAGCGTGTGCGGACTCAGTGGTGCTGCCGCAAGGATCCTGGCCGTGACTTCTAAGTTTCTGAGGGCAGGCCTGGGGGGGTCCTCGGAGGGAGGGCACAGAGCTGTTTCATTCCATCTTGTGCTCTGCTTTAAATAAAGGACATAACCATTTCCCCCTGATTATAAATACATGTTCATATTATACAGTTTGGAAAATTAAGAAAAATAATGAACATTTGTTCATTGCCTCCAACCAAGAACACCATCTGAATGCACTGCCACCAGCATGTCCTCCTCTGTCCTCCCCCACCCCCCACCCTGGGCTTCTCTCTCTGTCTCTGAGTCTGAATCAGACTCCACTTCTCTCTTTAAAACAAAATTGGAGTCTTTGTTTACTAATCTGCTTTTTCATTAAGCTAATGCTCAGTGTTCTGATGGTGAAGATGGGAAGAGACACAGTGTAGGGACATGTCCAGAGTGTGCCCCCTGCCATTTCCTAGAGGGTCTTGGGGCTCAAAGCAGAGGTGGTGCCCCTGTGCACTCCACACATCACCCACCTTCAGGCCCCGAGATGCCCCTGGAGCCACCAGTCAAGGGTGACTCTTGCCTCTCACTCTAAGAGACCTCCTTGGGCAGGGGTCTCCTCTTTAAGTCTGCAGAGAGGGAGAAACCCTGGGGGTGGGGAATATGTGTGTGTTGAGGAGGGATGGAGGGGAGGACACCTCTCAGGAAGTTTCCACTCTGGCTGGCAGAGAGGAGAAGTATGTCATAGACCCGAATGAGATGATCAGAGTGATGGCAAAGCGGTGAGATGCTTTATTATCAAGGACACCAGGAGCGTGGACTCTGGGCCTTGTGTGGTCAGTGTGGGCTCAGGGACCAGGAAAGCTTCTCCGAGGGGGCTGGGGGAGCGGGGTGAGAACAGCAGAGGGGAGAGGAGGGACTTCCTGGTAGGCAGAGGAGCTAGCTGGGGCACCGGCTTGGAGGTGGGAGAGGTGTGTGTGTGTGTGTGGAGGGCCTGGGAGGCTATGGGGTAAATGCAGGCTGGTGTGGAGGAGGCATCAGCAGGCTTGCTCCCCACACCTGTGGGGTGGGGTGGGATGCTGGGGCCGGCGGCTCCCCGGGGCCCGTCTTGGGCTAATTTTGAGCTGCCCGCTCCGGTTTTAGTCTCTGGGACGCCGTGAAGGTGGGAACGTGCTCCCAGAACTGGAGCGGCAAATTATGCCCTAATCCCAAAGGGGAACATGTAATTTCGGAAGCCGGACCAGACCTTTGGAGCACTATGTTTAGCTTTATTTTTTCTCCCTCTTGCTCTGGTGAACTGCCGGTTTCCCTCTCACCTTTCTAAAAACAAACTGTATTAAAAATAACAATAAGGCTTCTGTGAGGTTCAGGATGAGAGCAGGAGGGGCAGAGCCGCTGCCTGGCTGGGCCGGTCTCGGGGCAGCTGGGGGTTTCACGCGGAGTTCATCTCGTCTGTTCCAGGGGTCGCACCACACCCTCCAACATGTGACCAGCCCCCCAGAACCACCCAGCAGCCTGGCTGCGTGCCCACCAGCCATTCTGCCCCCCTGCCTGTGCTTCTGGCTCCGAACAGCCGTGAGGGCTAGTTTAGGGGAGGCTAGGGTCCCTCTCAGTGATGCTCCTCTCTCAGAGCAGGGGTGATCTGTGAGTTCTCAGACTTCACCTACCTCCCCTCCGGGTCCCAGCAGGCTTCATCCTCCACGTGTTTCCCTGGGTTCTGCCTGACCCCCAGGTGAGTGTGTCTCCCAGCATCTTCCTCTGAGGAAGGGAGGACACTTGGCACTTGGCCTCCTGGGGAGTCTCCCAGAGTCCCCCTGCTCCAGCTCAAAGGAGGGGAGGGTCTCAACTGGGAGCTCTGGGTCCCAGCTGGTCTCCTCAGCCCTGCAGCCACACCCCCTGCACCTGCCTTCCTGGACCGTCTGCTCTCTCTTGAACAGGCAGTGCTTGTTGTTTCCTCTAGCCTCCACACTCGCTGTCTCCTCTGCCCAGAAGGCATCTGCTGGCCCCATCCACCCAGACCGTACTCGTCCACCCAGAGTCCCACCACCTTCTCTGGGACTGTTGTAGTGGCCTCTGAAAAAGTCACCCTTCCTCCAGTCCTGACCCTCCTCCCAAGCCCTCCTGGGTCCTGCAGCCCAGGGATTCATCCTATGAAGTGTAGCAGAAGATTGCAGGCAAGGTTCTGATGCCAAAAAAGAATGCAGCAAGTTTTCTGTAGTATAGGGGTGGCGTGTCTGTGAGACTCTTAAAGCCCCCCTGGTTTGGGGAAAGCCATAGGATTCCCTGGTTTTTGTCCTCGAGGACAGAAGACTCAGAAACCTGCACTGGCTTAGGAATGGTGCCCAAGCAAGTGCTGGTGTGGCTCAGTTGTTAGAAGAAACCACCCGGGGTCGGGGAGCTTGGAGTGTGTCTGAGGTGGGGAAATCTGAAAGGCAAGGAGGACATATGAGAGTGGCGTGGAGTCAGCGGTGCCAAGGGCAGTGAGAAAGCGGGCAAGAGACGGGCCCTGGCTGAGCCCCGTCCGTGTGCCTGGTCCTAGGCGTGCACGGCCCTCTTCTCATCCATACTCACTGTGGTGCTGGGACAACCCAGGGCTCTGCGCCCATTCTCCAGATGGGGATGCTGAGTCAGAGAGGTCAGGGGGCTTGCCTGAGATCATGTAGCTGCTAAAGCACTGGGGCCAGGATTTGGAGCCACGCTTGTGCAACTCCAAAGCTCACGTCCTTCCCGCAACTTTTGCAGTCTCCCTGGAGAGAGAGCAGAGAGGGGCCTGGCTGGAGAGCTCTGCTTCCTCGGGGCCGTCCAGTCTGCCCAGAAGTGGTTTTCTCTGAATCCATTGCTAACCAGCGTGTTTAATTTGTAGCTTGCAGATGGTCTGTCGGGCTCGGCCCCCACTAACATGGCGTCTTCTCCATCCAGTCCTCATGTATGTATGGTTTACCTATTTGTGGGCACCTTGATTTCCCTGGGGGGCTGAGGGGAGGGAACAGAGGAGGTGGGAGTGGGAAGGGAAGAACGGCATTTTCTGAGCCCTGACAGAAAACAGCTACCTGCCATTTGCAGTGATGGAGGGGTGGGGAGAAAGCTAAGTGAAGATTCTCAGAAACGGGCATCCCTGAATTATCTCTTGGTGCATCGTGCGATTCACCTTCATCCTGTTTACCTTCACGAGGGCTGGCGGTTTGGTTGGGGTTACATGGGCCAGTGGAAACAGGGAAGTTCAGATCCTGACTGCCAGGACACGGGAAACAAGAAGCCTCTGTGGGCAAAGGCAGACTGACTTTCTCTGCCCCTCCCAGAGGCAGGAAGGGTGTGTGACTGAGGCCCGAGGACTCCTAGCTGTCCCCAGCCGGTTCTGAGAGGCCTGCCAGGGCCCGCCGTCCACTCCTGCGGCTCCCAGAAGAGCTACTTCTGTCCTCCTGGGCTGATTTCCTTGGTGTTATCTTTATGGGTCCTGGGTCCTTCCAGGAAGATGAGTTTGGTGTCAAGCCTTCACCGTGCACCCATGAAGTCCCACGCTGAGGGGCCAAAGGGAGCCTCAGACCTGTAGCGGGACCTAAGAGATAGGACCTGCCAAAAGTTAAATTCCATTCACTTGCCAAGAGGAGGCATTGCTGCATTGGGCATCTTACGGCTTCCAAGAGGAGGCAATCTATATTTTAAATGTTTTCTGATTTATCCGTTGTAGAAAATACAGAAAACACAAACAAATGTAAGGCAGAAAGTTAAAACCACCTGTGTCACTTACTACCAGCTGGAGATAAGCACTGTTAAGATTTTGATGTGCCTACGTTTTTAGGTCTCTTGTGCGCATATCTCTTGTGCACACTTTTTTTTTTTTTTTACAAAATTGGAATCATATTATACTTAAAAAAATCTGCATTATCTTTTACTTAAAAATATATTGTGAATGTTTTTCCATATCTTTATATTCTTTAAAAAAATGGCCACATGTCATTCCACAGTATGGACATCCAGAAGTTTTAACTCTTCTCCTATCGCTGGGCATTTAATTTCTTAATTTCCATTATTGTCTTATTTTGTGTCCCTTAGAGGAGTCATTTTTAGTTTACAGAGTCTAGCCCCTTTCTTGTTAAGTTTATTCCTGGGCATTTTATAGGCTTTGTTACTATCTAAATGGAATATCTTCTTTTCTTACGACTTTGTCTAACTGATTATTGCTAGAATATAGAAAAACCATATTTTTGTGTATTTACTTTGAAACAGACTCTTCATTAAGGGCCTTTATTAGTTCTGACAGTTGTTCTTTGATTCAGTTGAGTTTTCCAGGTAGAGAAGATTGTTTTCTTCAAACAATAATAAATATGTCACCTTCTTTCTAATAGTTACACCTCAGTCCTTTTTCCAGAATAGCATTTGATAATGAAAATGCTAGTGAGCAAACTTATTTAGTTATTGATTCTGAGAAGGTCTTGGTGGGTGGGGGTTATAGCTCGGTGGTAGAGCATGTGTTTGGCAGGCATGAGGCTCTGGGTTAAATCTCCAGTACCTCCATTAAAAATTTTAAAAAAAAGTCTGTCATTTTTCCACTAATTTTGATGATTGATAGTTTCAGATAGATAGTCTTGACTTTGTCAAGTTGTGTTCTGTATTATTAGTTTATTAATAGCTTACAAATTAGGTATGGGAATTTAATATTATCCAGTGCTATTTGGCATTTATCAGAATGATCATTTTGTTTTCCATTGCCCTGATAACATATGTGTAAGTGTCCTGCATTCCTGGGGTAAACCCAAATCAGTCAGTTGGTCGTGGGATGATAGTTTACTACAACTTATATCCTCTTATGCTATCAATCAAGATAGGTAGTTGGTCGGCTAATTGAAGAAGTTGGGTAGGTGGGGAGGTATAGCTCAATTGGTAGAGTGCTTGCTTAGCATGCAGAAGGTCCTGGGTTCAACCCCCAGGACCTCCATTACAAAAATAAATAAACCTAATCACCTCCTCCATAAAGACAAACAAAAAATTCCAGGAAAATTGGTTAAATAGAGACTCATGAAAAGTCTAATATACATACCATAAACATTTTCTTTTTAACCATATCTGTGTATCTTCATTGGACAATCATTTGACACGTGCCAAGGCCTCTTTGAATTTGGATCTGCTGTTTGAGTGGCAAATTGTCCTTCTGTTATAAACCACATCCCAAATGTGTTATCTACAATTTCTCCTTTAAGTTGATTAAAGTTTGATGAGGTCTTAATGGTAGCTGCAGAATAATCTGAATGTGGAGTTCTTGTAATGTTTACGATTCCCATGCACCATTTTTTGGGTTACTTCACTCATATTGACTTTCATCATTAAAAAAACAATAGCATTAAATTCATTTTCATAGATAAAATGCCCCTTCATAAATATTTTTATAATATTTACTTATTGATCTAATTACCATATTAGTACAAGTAGCATAAACAGATTTGGGAACAAATCATTAATTCTTGGTAAACATACAGCTCATCTGCTGGGAGCTGCAGTGGACAGATTAGATTTGCTGTGGGTATTCATCTGGCTCTGGATTGTTAGCAGAGAGAAGGGATAGTGTTAGTTAATCCTGATTAAGGGGAAGTTTGTAAGGAGAACTTCTAGTATATATTATGAGTTAGATTTGTCATTACTTATTTAGGATTTTTGCAGCTCTGTTAAAAAGTATTACCTTTAGGTTATCTTGGTTAGATTTTGATATCATGGTTATAATAGTTTCATAAAACAGTTTTTGAGGTTTACTCTCATTTTCTGTGATGTTAAACAGTTTCTAATGGCATGAGAATGATTGTTTCTTAAAGGTTTGAAAATGCATGAGAGCCATTCTTTATAAATTTGAATTATGCAAGTTGGAAATTACATGATATAAACTTTTTAATAGTCTTACTTTAGGTATAAAATGTGTAATAATGTGAATCAAGCTAAACTTAAAGAAAGGATTAACAATCATGTGATTTAAAAGGTGGTGGCCAAATGAATTGTATTTATGGTTTAGCTGGTAAACAGGATACCCGTCATCTTTTCTTGAAGATAGTATTATATTATGTGATTTTGAATTATAGAAGGTCTTCAGGAATTTATATCTTACACAATTGTAGAAGATGTATCTGCTCTGCTCTTATTTGTAAGACTGGGTCCAGCACCTTTTAAAAAAAAAATCTATTGTGATGGTTGTGACAACCACCAACTTTATTATTTTTTTAACTCCTTTATTATGGTCTGATTCCTGTACAGTAAACTACACATATTTCAGGTATACAATTTGATAAATTTTGATAGACGTATACCCCAATGAAACCGCCACCACAATCAAGATAGCTAACATTTTCGTCACTCTCCAAGAAGTGCAAGTTTCGAATTCCCAAATTGTCCCTTCCCACCCTCTTTACTCCCTGGTAACCATAAGTTTGTTCTCTATGTCTGTGAGTTGGTTTCTGTTTTATAGATAAGTTCATTTGTGTCCTTTTTTTTAGATTGTACATAGGAGTGGTATCATATGGTATTTTTCTTTCTCTTTCTGACTTACTTCACTTAAAATGACAATCTCCAGGTCAATCCATGTTGCTGCAAATGGCATTATTTTATTCTTTTTTTATGGCTGAGTAGTATTCCATTGTGTATATATGTGTGTGTGTGTGTGTATTTACCACATTTTCTTTATCCAGTCATCTGTTGATGGATATTTGGGTTGTTTCCATGTCTTGGCTGTTGTAAATAGTGCTGCTGTGAACGTTGGGGTACATGTGTCCTTTTGAATTATATTTTCCTCCAGATATATGCCCATCAGCACCTTTTTGGGGAGGGGATTCTCTGATCACTTTCTACTTCTTTAGTCAATTTGGTGCCTTAGATGTCTTCAGAGATTGCTTATTACAGTTGTATGGATTGATACAAATTACTACAATGAAAGAAAACACTTCTGTATCTGTTCTGTTTTTATCCTCATTCCTAATTTTGTAATTTATGTTATTTCTCTGTTGTTTTTTTACTTTATTAGACTTAGTATATCACCTATTTTATGGTTGTTTTTCATCCAAAGAACCAGCTCTTCCAGTTTTTGATTCTTCTGTATATTCTGTATACTTTTAATCTCTTTGTCTTTTTTATTATTTCTTTTTCTTGTCTTACTGCACTGGCGAGGGCCTCCAGTTTAATAGTCTATGTAACTGATAACAGGGCGTATTCTTATCTGCTCTAATTTAAAATGGAATATTTTCAACTTTCTTTCATATGTCATGTTTCTTTGTGTTGCACTTGGGCTAATTTCTGAAGATACATCTTCTAGTTCATTAAGTCTTAATTTGTTTCTAATGGCTATTTAACTCCGTCTATTGAGTTTCCAGTCCTATTACATTTTTATCTAGAAAAGTTTGTTTTTTTCCACATCTGCTAATTTTTTGAAAGTCTCTTGCTCCTTTGTTTTTAATGCCTTTTAATTTTTCAAAACAGTTTCTTTTTTCTTAAAGTCCAGTTTTTGATAACTCTGCTTTCTATTGCCCGAACGGCTCTGACCTGCAGTTGGTGTCTCTGACAGACTCTTGCTCATGGTGCCTTGTTACTTCTGTGTTTCACCATTTTCGATTGTGAACTCATGTTTCTTGGAACTTAGTCTGAGAGTCCTTTGAGGCCTGGATGAAAGTCACATTCTTTCAGAGAGGACATGTGTTTACTTTTACCAGCTGCCTGGAAACACTACACACCCAGATTCACTTAAAACTAAATGTTTGGCATGGGCTTTTTGGGCTCCACATTTAGTTTGCATTTTGGCTCCTTATTTCACTGGATTTTTGTGTTTTCATTTGCCCCCAAGGACCTTCTTTACATTCCCATCAGCTCAGTCATGCATTTAAAAATGATTTAAAGGTATCTTATTTGTTAATTTAGGTGTTCTTTCTTGGAGGGTTTCTCTGGTCCTTCAGTGTGTCATTTTGCTAGAAATCAATGTCTCTGTTATCATTTTCAACTTGACAGTCATGTTGTCTTCATGTAGCTTCTATTCCTGCAGGACCACATGCTTGAACTTCTTGTTTGTCGGATGCTCTTGAGACATCCTATAAATTGGTCATTTGTCTTCTGTTCTTCACTCAACTCTTTAACAGAACACTTGTCTTAGTTCTCGTATTGTTTCCTTTCTTTTGAACCTTAATTTTTTCTTTCTGTCCTCACAGAGGGAAGTCTTTGCTTATCAAGCACTGGGAGCTCAGATGGCTCTACCATTAGTGCATGGGCTTCCTTCTAATCTCAAATTCAGATGATACGTAGAAGGAAACAGTTTAAGGTTGCTATACTTTTACCTTGCCAGTTAGGAATCCAGCGGAACGGGAGAAGTAAGGAGGAAAACGGGATCAGAGGCTTTTCTACTGGGCTGAAGAGTTGGTTTTCTGCATTTGTTGTGGCAGCCAGGTGGTAGCTGGCCAGGTCAGAGCCACAGTTCTTGCCTATGGATGGACTCCTACATAGGAGATTCTTAAATAAAGGAGAGCAAACTCTTCCCCAGCAGGGAAACACCAGGCAGAGGTGTTACCTTAGGGAAGTATCTAGAGTCTTGGCTGGGTGGATCCTCAGCCTTGTGAGTTCAGACACCTGATGGGTCAACTTTCTTAGGGCTAGATGCATATTATTCAAGTTTCTAAACCAAGGTTGCCAGTTAGTGAGTTTATAGCAAGAAATACTTCTGCCTGGGGGATGTGACCTTGGATAGTGTTCCAGCCCATGGCCTCTCTATAGGCTTAGAAACTGGGAAACCAAATTGTGCTTGGAGATGAGTGAAGAGTCACAATGAGGAGAGACAGTTCTGTGATTTGAATTTGAGTGGCAGCTGTCCAAGATGGATTGATACATCCATCTCCAAAGGTAGGGACACATTTAGTCCCCAAGTCTGGGACCCTCTCCCGATGATGCTGATATAAATGACTGTGAACAGTCAACTTTAACTTCTCTTCTCCTATATTTCCAGGACTGATCAGTTCTTTTTCTTCACTGACATAGTCTTTTTCTAGATGTATTAGTACAGTCTACCCACTTATGGTTACGGCTCAGTGTAGAAGCCACCCTTCCCCTTTGAGGTGATTTTGCCTCTCCTTTCTCTGAACCCCTCTGCACTGATGTCATGGTCTAATCCTCCGAGAGCAGCCCTATTTCCCTTAATTCCAACTTTTGCAGAGCTGGGGCTGGGGAACGCTTCATTGCAGCTCATGGCTACTGACAACAATTTATCCAAAGACTTTGAAGCAAAGGTTTTCTTAGCAAAGGAATCAATTACAGGGTGTGGCTCCCAAGCGAGGAAGCATTTCCAGAAGGCATCCAAGGCAGTTTGTCTCCGTGCGTGCAACGTGCTTGCACCTCTGAACTCGAGAGTTTGAGGGGGGAGTATTTTAGCTTTAATAACATTAGTGGTTTTTACCTGGACTTTTGTATATATCGGATGCACTAATTAGGGAGGTACTTACCTTCTCTTTAAAGTAGGTTTCCTAAGGACACGTATTTGGCACTATCGCTGTAGCAAGAATTACTGTATGTGCTTGACACTGTACTTCTTTAAAAATATCTTCTGTTCAGATGTGTTGCCAGCGCAGCCTGGCCTCCCCCCCACTCCCATTAGTTCTGATTAGGGAGGTTTGATGCCTGTCACTGTGTGTAATCTGGACCTTCCTTTGTGAGTCATTTTCTCAGAGCAAATACAAATCGCCCATCAAATGACAAGTGAAGGCACAGGGGAGGCAAGGGGCGGGAAATCAGAGCCGAAATCTGTTAGCTATTTGGAGTAATTGGTTATTTGCTGTGTTTGCTGGTTGGGAAGCTGAGCACATACTTTACGGTCTCTCCTGTTACGGGGGCTGGAGTCACCCACCGATATTGGATCCTCGTTGCCGGAGCCCTTGGCTCCGGGCGCCTTTTCCCTGCTTGGCATTCCTGTGGTCACCTCGGGGGGTGCGCGCACTGCAGGGGGGACAGCCCAGGGTGAGACTTGTCTGGCGAACTCCAGGGCCTCATCAGGGAGGGAGAGGCCCCAGCCCCCTCCCGCCAGCCCTCCCTGCCTCCACCCTGTCTCTCCTCTTCCCAAGAGGTCTTTCCCTTGGTCCGTGAGGGACTTGTTTTCCTATCCAGAGAGAAAAGCTGCATCTCTCCCCAGAGGGAAATTCTCAGCTTTCCTTGGAAATCTCCAGGACAGGAAGTTCTCTCTGAGGTCAAATTTAATGCCTTCCTACCCCCGTTGGTCCTGTCACCGTCCGTGTCCCCTCCTGCTCCCCAGCCTGGGTCAAAACAGTGCTTGGAACTTGGTCCAGTGTCCACTGCTGAGTACAAGTCCCCCTGAGGATGCGCAGTGGAGCTCATTAACCTACACAGTGACTTTAGCACCTCTCTGACAGTCGCTGAGGCATGGGAAGCCAGCCTGAATTAGCAGCAAGTTCAAAATACAGGATATTTGAAAAGTAATATGATTTGTGTATGCAAATGCACACAAGAACTAGAAAGTAGGTTGACTTTGGCACATAGTAGGCTCCCCCAAAATACTTTTAAAATTGAATTTAAGATACCTAAGATTAGTGTCTGTAGTTTGATGAATGCTTCGGCAGTCCTGGGAAGGCCTTCAAAAATAGTTTTTCTCTTAAGTAAATTGTTGGCACTCTTGTTAAGCAAAAACTGTCTACATAAGCAGAATGAAGGTAAGGCAAGCTTTTGCCCAGGCCCTACTGGAATCATCACAAATTCTGAATTAGTGATGTCTCATTGCTTTCTTCATAGGTTTGAAGACTCTGATGGAATCTTCTTTCATTCACCCTACTAGATAGATTCCATTTGTCTGGGCTCTCTGCGTGGGTTATGTGGTCATGCTGTCCTCGGAGGACCAAGTCATGGGTCCACAGATATACCTTAGACTCCCGAGTTTGCAAAGAGATTCCCCACAGGTCCTCCGCCTCACTTGGGTCCTCCACTTGGAACAGGCTAATAGACAGGTTGTCAGGTCCTGACCCTTCTCCGCTCACCATCTGCTTGACTTTGCCAGATTTCAGGCACACTTATTCTCTGGAACCTTGTGGAAGCAATTCAGCCTTTTGGTTAAAGGTCTTCCTTTCCCTCCTGCCCCTGCTGGTCCAGCTTGAAGTCAGAGGAAGCAGAGTAATGATTCCCTTCGACAGACATGGAGGCAGAACTGCAGGGAGTGTCAACAAGAGGTTGAGAGCCCAGCGTTCCACTGGTGGAAATAATTAAGTGATTTTTGTTATGAGTGTGTAGAGTTCTGCTGAATCAACGTGGTAGCTGGCTGTGGGCATGTGTCTGTGTGGTTTTGGGGGGTGTGAGAGATTTAGTATGCATAGGATGAGGTAGGTTCAAAATCAGGGTGTTGAGTGTCTGGGGATTTGTCTGGTTTACGTGTAAGTGTGAGTACTTGTATGTTAGGTCTTTGTACTTGTGTTAATGTGTGCATGAGCAAATAGACTCAGTTTTAAAATCTCAGGACACCAATGAAAGAATTAGAGAATCATCATATCATGATTCCAGCTATGCAGATGCTAAGCTGGGGGGCAGCGGCACTGGGGGGTCACACTGATGATGCTGACAATATTAGCAAGGGCATTTCTCATGGTAATCTTTATAGGTCGCAGAATATCTTCGCAGACATCACCTTGAAGTCTACAATGATCCCAGTGTTGGGTTCTTCTATTGCTATCTTGATAATAATGATTTGAGCTAAGACAGAAATTACTTTTGACACGGTCTAGGATGTCTACCTCTGGGTTGACATTGGCAATGAAGTTCCACTGGACTTCTTTTTCAGAGGTGGATGTAGAGTCCCATCAGGTGACCCCAGGGTTTAACATTGTAACCGTGGTGATAAATGAATTTGACCATGAACTTCTCTCTTTGATTCAAGTGATCATTCTGGGGAGAGAGCGCAAATGATACCCCCTGCCCCACCCCCAGCCCCCTAACTTTCTTCACTTCGCAGAAAGTCAGGCTTAGAATTATTACTGTCAGTTTTGCTGTCCATATTCATGAAATGTGTTAGGCCCACTGAACGAAAATGGGAGATTAAATGTTCTGAATGTGTCGTGCTGATTTGGGTCTTTGGCGGGATTAGTGTGCCCATTAGACTGGATCAAGCCTGGAGAAGCGTGTCTTTGTTACATGACTCTGGTTGCTCAGGAACTGAATGTTGGCTCTTAGCTGAAATCAGAGAGGCCGGCAGTCCGTGCCTTGATCAGACTTACTGCCTGGCTGGCTGAACCATGAGGGACCTTGAACCTTGGGCCTGGGGATATAAAGTTCTAATGGTCAGACTAAAGCCTGAGATGAGACTTCAGCAATCAAGGTTTTCGCATTTGTTTCTCCTCCTTGCCGTGTTCCAAGACTCGATGCTTAGCTATTGCAAAATGAGGTCAAAGCACACTTGGAATTAGAGACCATTTCCCTTTTGGAGCTTTGGATTATGGGAGTCCACTAACATCAGAGGGCTGATTGGCTTTGGCACATCTGGGTTAAGACATGGGAGGACTGTCCTGTTTCTGTGGGGCTCATTCCTACGGGTGTGCTAACTTATTCTTGGACTTCGTGTGGAAGGGAAGGCAGAAGTGGACATGAAATAACTCCGTCGAAGCCAGCTTGGTGAAGTAGCAGGAATGCTATTTTCAAGTCACATCCGTGAGTGTTGAAAATCTCACTTCATTTTTCTGTAATTCAACTGTATCTCTCTTTTGAGCTCACATTTTTCCTGATGGCAGAAAAACCCTGGTATTCTTCAACAGTTTAGATTTAAGCTTGAGTCCGTTTTGGGTTTTTCTTCCTTGTCCTCACCCCTGGGAGGCAGCTAAGTTCTGGGTTGGGCTTCTATAATGTCATGACCTCCACAGGGAGGGACCCCAGGTCACCAGTACGTGCAGCCTGGAGCGCGCTGGTTTCTGGGCACATAGACCAAACAGACAGTATCTCATTATCCCGGCCAGAAGACCCTTTCGGGTACCCTGGCTTGCTCTCTCTTGACTACCTTTCAAGCCCTTCTGGGGAGCATGGTACAACTCGACAGCTCTTTTATGACACCCTGGGGTCTACAGGAATTGAGGAGGACTCCCTCAGGCTCTGTCTCCCATGACACCCACGCAGCCATCTTCTGTCAAGGGCCACACGCCCTAGTTCCTCTGACGACTTCTAGATGGCTGCTGTTTGCCAGATCCCCACAGTTACCCCGGGGTCTCTTCCATGGAGACGCTGGAGCTAACCAGGGAAGGGGAGGACGTGGGGGCGCCTTATCGCAGGTCATCGCAAGTCCCTAGTTCGTGCTTCCTCTCCCCGCTCCACTTTTCGTCTCCTCTGAACATAGTGGGAAAACTGGGTGGAAGAAAACATCCTCTTAA